>NC_092158.1:52361353-53003019 GCF_045791955.1 Oncorhynchus clarkii lewisi | reverse complement strand
TAACTAAATGACAAAGTGAAAAGAAGAGTACAGAACATTCAAACAAAACTTACATGGGAAAGGGGGATACCTAGTCAGTTGTACAACTGAATGCATTCAACTAATTTGTGTCTTCCGCATTTAACCCAACCCATCTGAATCAGAGAGGTGCAGAGGTGTGCTGCCTTAATCAATATCCACATCCTCAGCACCCAGGGAACAGTGGGTTAACTGCCTTGCTCCGGGGCAGAATGACAGATTTGTAACTTGTCAGCTTGGGGATTTGATCCAGCAACTTGTTGGTTACTGGCCCAACGCTCCTACCCGCCAGGCTACCTGTCGTATGCAACAAGGTACTAAGGTAATACTGCAAAAAAACACAGCAAAGGAAGACTTTTTTTGGTCTAAATTCAAAGCCTTATGTTTGGGGCAAATCCAACACAAAACATCATTTGAGTACCTGCCTCCTTATTTTGGTATCGGCAAATACTGGGGAGGTTACCATGAGAAAAAGAAAGAGGAACATCCTCCTGTTTCAAAATCCGTCTGTTTCAGTCTGCTTTACACCAGACTGGGAAAGGAATTCAACCTTTCAGCAGGACAATAACAATAACAACAAAAGGCCAAATCTACCCTGTAGTTGCTTACCAAGAAGACAGTTCATGTTCCTGAGTGGCCAAGTTACAGTTTTGACTTAAATCTGCTTGAAAATCTATGGCAAAACTGGAAAATTGCTGTCTAACCATGATCCCCAACATCTTGACAGAGCTCGAAGAATTCATAAAATAATAATGGGAAAATATTGCACAATCCAGGTGTGTAAAGCCCTTACAGACTTACCCAAGAAGCCTCGATGCCAAAGGTTTATCGAACAATTATTTACTCAGGGAGCTGAATGCTTCTGCAACGACTATCTTTGAGTTATTTCATGTTTATTCATCTAGAATTCTTCTTTCACTTTGACATTCGAGTATTTTGTGCAGATTGCTGACAAAAAAAAGTATAATTAAACCAATTTTAATCCCACTTTTGTAACACAATACAATGTGAAGAAATCCAAGGGGTCTGAATGCTTTTGCAAGGCACTGTATATACAAAAGCTGCAATACATTTCAGATCAGTACAAATAATTAACATAATAGCCATACATCAAGCAGGATATTTAAGACAGGAAAATAAAAATATAAATCTATAACTACAGTAATCATGAAATATTCACATATGCACAAAGACCAACGTGTTACCATATTGCTGCTTCATTTTCACATTTCACATTTGCTTAGCCTGTAAAATAAAAGCTAGCGAATAACAGTGGTTAGGAATCAATGTGACTCATGCCTGTAGTGAAATACGATATTGAGGGGGCGGTAGATGTCATGGTCTTCGAGACACAAAACCCCAACACTCCAAACCCCTAACAAGGACACTGAAGGGTCACAGGTCATGCTAGTGCTTGTCCCCCATAGAGACCAGTAAGTTTGCCATAAGCAGGCAGGTTGAGGTTGGAGAAAATCAATAAGGTCTCCAATACAGCCCCCTCCATCTTCCTTTTCCATTTAATTCAACTAAATAACCAACTCAATAGGGCTATACAGTCAGAGCTATACATCAGCCACTCCTCTGCCTCTTCCTTTAGGTTCAGCCAGTCTTATTCAGAGGCAACTGTCAAGACGTCCCTTCCAGGGCCTGCCAGTGTAGTCGGAGCTGAAATGTTCTGTGTCCTCAGACTCCACATCAAAAGCAGAGAAGGAAGGTGCAATTTGAAGGCAGTCCATCTAGTTTCCCTTCGCAAAAAAAACATCACTACAGTATCTGGGGGAACATGGAAAGAAAAGCGGAAAGGTGTAACGACCGGATGGAATATTAATGGACTTTATCATAAAATCAAAAAAGTCAAGCAGATGCTTGATGGTGCTGATAAGTGTGTTGATAAAGCTGCAGTATGTGCTGCAGAGAGAGAGAGAGAGGCAGCCAGTGGAAAGACAGTCATGAATAACCAATAAACACACACATATATGAACGTGGGATATATTTAGATGGCGCTACTCTGTGGATTTAATCATTTACCTCTTTCTTTTAATTGTAAATAGTGCATAATTATATGTAAATCCAGACCGAAGTTAAAGAATGCATTTGGCATGGTGCATAATTGCTTGGGAGAGGATGCAGTTCTAAATTAAATGTAAATCTGTCATTTAATGAATAATTGCCAACCACAAACCACCTTAGCATTCTTTCATGTCCAATAACGACAGATACAATTACATAAAAGTGCAAAAATAGAAAACATTAAAACAAACAACAACACTGACATTAAATAATATATCCATTGAATGAGAGGCGGGCTGTTGCCAGGGAACTATATTTGTATTCTCTGATACGCCAAACATAGCCAAGTAAAGTTAGCAAGGAGAGAATATTGTGAATTCATTAAAGTCCAGGGTTTAGTTTGAGTTGGTGGATGCCAACAAATACAGGCCTTGTGATTGACCTACGTGGAGAGACCGATGATCCTTGCATTTATTTGGATTTGACTGTCTTACAAGATTGTCCCTGTGAATGTGTGTGTGTCTTTGGGTGTGTGTCTTTTGAGTAGTTCTGAATATTAAAATGTATTTGAGGAACCAAGAACAACTCTTTGATGATTTGGCTTCATCAAAGAAATGTTTCATGAGAGGAGTGAAAATAAGCCAATGAACCGAAAACCGAGAGCGATTGCAAAGTTTAAATTGGGGGGGAGACAGTCAGTCAGAGTGGAGGCAGTGCACAGTACTCCCCTCAGGTGTGTTTTCCAGTACTGTCCAGGGTAGACGCAGCCAGGCCGTGTATTGTTTCACACAGACGAAGTGACTCCGCTACCTCCAGTCCTGTGGCAGACACTCCCTACTTTTAGGAAAGTCCCTCTGTTTTAGACAGGGACCGGGAAGGGGCAGAACACTTGAAAGAGAAGTGCCAATGCACATTGTTTCTCTTCGGGGGGAAGACGCAGCGGGGTGTGTGTGAGAGAAAGAGATTGAGTACCTGTTTGAAAAAGACTGAGAGCCCTGGCCCATGAGCTATGATAAAACTTGAGCTCCCAGGTCAACAGTTGGCAGAGCACATCAAATCAGTCACACACTGAAAGTAAAAAACAAAAAACACAATGTACAGAGGCAGCATCAAAAAGAAAACCTTGGCAAGCTTCTCTGTCATCTATCCAAACGGTGAGTGTCCTTGTGTTTGTTTGTGTGTGTGTGTGTGTGTGTGTGTGTGTGTGTGTGTGTGTGTGTGTGCACGTGTGCATCCGTGTGAGATCAGGGAGGGGGCTCACTCCAGGACGGGGCTCACACGCTGTCTCTGTAACAAAGAAAAAGGAGAGAAAATAAGAACCCAGAAACGTGCGGTTATAACTACAGTCCAGTTAACAGAGACATTGCTGTGTGTGTGTGTGTGTAGTAGAGGGTGTACTGAGGGGGTTGGAGAATGCTTGTGGGCAACATGTGACACATTTTGAAAAGAAATAAAGCTCTGCTGTCATCTTGTGAACGCAGGAGGGAGATGGAGTGTGTATTAGCACACACAAACGGCCCAGCAGCCAGCCAGCAGTGTGATACCGAAAGTGTTCTAATTTCATTCCCTCCCAGGGTTGGCATGCAGGGCCCTTATTATTTGAATCAATCCCTTGCTCATGGGCTGTCGACAAAGACCTTGCGAAACTAGTCCACCTCTTTCATTCCTTTCCTGGGAAAGTCTGCCAGGTATTTGACACCTACGCCTCCTCTGTCTATGTGTCAAACCGAGGGATTATTCGGAGCGAGCGCTCAGCCTTCCTCAACCGTGTAGTACTGCATTTGGTGTTGTCAGGAATGCCTGTTTCCGGTTTCCTATGGGTGTGTGTCTCTGTGAAATGTAATCAGAACCACAACTCTATTGATCTGTGTGGACAACAGCACTAGGAAGGAATAGATCCCTTTTGTATTGTCTTAGATGACTTTTTTTGGAAAACCACTGACTAATCAAGATAGGGGGATGCTGTGCCAAGCACGATGTCCTTTTTAAAATGAATATGGAATAGGAATATCTCATAAAAGAGATGGGAAATTGAATTCACCCTGACAAGCCTGAAGACTTTCCCAGTGAGCAGTCATGGCAAACTATTTGCTAGCGTACATGGATCTATAAATATTCATACTTCTCTGCCTGAATAAACACACAGACATACACACACATGTAACATGCACATAAATACACACAAACGCGCGCACACACACACACATAGGGTTAATACTTTCCCCTGGGGCTATAAAGACAAATATGTAAAATGAGGATTACAGTTTTACTGGCCCCTTATATTATCTGCCTGAGATGCAGTAATTTAATGATCATTAAACTGAAGCTATAGCAAAGGCCTGTGCTAGAAAACAGGAATTTAATTAGAAATTAGATTTTGTGGTTTTGTTTTATGAGAGACCAGGAAAGAGCTATTTTTCAAGTCTGGAATAAAGAAAGCTTATTGCCTGTAGTTAGCTTTAGCTTCCACATGACATGTGCAGTGAGCACTGGGCTCACAGAAGCCCTTTGTAGCAAATGTGTTTCCTTGATGTCTGGCCTAGATGGCCCTATTCATTAAAAAGCCACACAAGGCAGGTCTAGTCTGGGTACCAGTATTTTTAGCTAACATTCCACTCCTTGTCACTTCATGTCATTGCCAAAGCTCCTCAACATTCAATATGCAGCGGGATTTACAGCAGAGTTGCTCATTTGTTGTTGGAAATAACATTAATATTTTACTGTAAGCAAGGGAAATGGTTGTATTTTGATGCCTAAAATCAAAGCAAAGAGGTTTTGTGGTTGCAATTGCAGTATGTATATAGTTAGAGAATTTAGATTGGCATTTGCAACTTTTGACAGACTGGTTTCATTTGGAAAAAACAAAAATGGTTGCTTATCAACCGTATACCAACTTGTTCTATGGAGAAAAAAAAGTGTGCCAATATTTCATTAATCGTTGTGACTGGACAATAGCTGTGAGGGCTATCTAATCAGGATCAATTCCTCTGTTATCCTCTGTTGATCATTGCAAGACAGTCTTACCATAGATGTTCAAGCCAATATAAGACAAAACTGTAACTAGGTCACTCAGGAACATTTACTGTTGTCTTGGTACTGGAGTGAATATTTGGTCTTGTGTTTTAGGTAATTGTCTTGCTGAAAGGTGGATTTGTCTCCCAGTGTCTGTTGGAAAGCAGAAGGAACCTTTGCCTCTAGGATTTTGCCTGTGCTTAGCTCTATTCCATTTATTTTTTGCTGATGACAAGCATACCCAACATGTTTTAAAATACGAAGAGTGGAACTCAATGATGTGTTGGGTTGGATCTGCCCCAAACATAACGCGTTGAGTTCCGGACAAAAAGAGAATTTCCTTTGCCACATTGTTTGCAGTTTTACTTTAGTGCCTTGTTTCAAACAAATCAAATCAAATCACATTTTATTAGTCGGTTACACATATTTTGCAGATGTTATTGCAGGTTTCAGGCTGTCTAGCTCCAACAGTGCGGCAATAACTAACAATACAAAACAATACACAAAATAAAAAGAAAGGAATTAATTAAGCAGTATCAGAATGAGCAATGTCAGTCCGGAATATAAATACATACAGTGCCTTCAGAATGTATTCACACCCCTTGACTTTATCCATATTTTGTTGTGCTACAGCCTGAATTTAAAATAGATTAAATTGAGATTGTGTGTCACTGGCCTACACACAATACCCCAGAACGTCAAAGTGGAATTATGTTTTTCTAAATTTTAAGAAATATATTAAAATGAAAAGCTGAAATGTCATTAGTCAATAAATAGTCAACCCCTTTGTTTATAGTAAGCGTAAATTAGTTCAGGAGTAGAAATGTGCTTTACAATTCACATAATAAGTAGTTTCACTTCGTCATTTATGTAAGTACTGTGGAGTAACTACAATGTTGTTGATCCATCTGCAGCTATCTCCTATCCCAGCCATTAAAACCAGTTAAATGTAACAAAATGTAATTTATGTAATCCCCCAAATAAATGATTTATCATGAGAGAGCCATAAACAATAACTTGTAATGCTGCATAACTCGAGAAAAGGTAAAAAATCAACCCTTTTTGGAAAAAAAATACAAATTGCTGAGATGTAGTCCCGTTTGAGGACACAAACTCAAGTACACAGTAGAAATATGATACAAATGTGAAAATATGAAATATTTTCATATTCTCCCTTTTGGGTGAGGATCACAGGCACCAGATCCCCCCCATCCCACCCCATCCCCCTTCTCTATCTCTCTCTCTCCCACCACAGTTTTACGACGGTCGTAAATACCTGAAGCAAAACTCTCTCTCCCACTCTTTCAGATATGGAAGTTAAATCCCTTTGTTACCACAGAGAGAGACGTTGCAGTACGGTAACATCAAAGGTTGAATCATGAAACAATATTTCTGTAATCCAAACATTTGGAAGGGACCATGGGTACTTGAAGAACAATCATGCCAAATTCATTACTAATTTGTGAGGTAACTAAGGATAGTAGAACAACATAACTGCATCTCTGAATGTGTATTTTTTCCCAGTGATCAGATTCACATCTAGATGTTGTGGAACGTATATGATTAAATTAGAAACTATTTGTGAGAAGATTAAATGTGATGTTAGCCTCCTAAATTAAATCATTGTTATTCATATAAAGTCTTGACCAGTCAGTGACCACACCCACGTAAACACAAACATTATGTCGGCGTCATGCAACACACCCTTTTCCCAGAGTACCTAAAAACCACTTCTAGCGAAATTAACATTAGTCCAGAAAGCAGAACGATGAGAGTCCCCACATTGAAATAGCTACCACTCGATAGACCAGCAGGACCGACAGTGTGAAACTTTCAACAAAAAAGAAGAAAATCTCTACAGACCAAAGAGCATGGAGCTGTAGCTACATGTTGAAATGGTTGGCAATTTAAATGGCTACCACTCTATAGACCAGTTACGTGCAGCACCAACTAAATACATTACAAATGGTTTAAGAAAACTAAAGACTACACATTCACAGTCTGCAGTTGTATATGTAAAATATCTAGGAAACTCGACCAAAGACGAGAGAAGAACATATCCCTAACAAATGAACATTGGTACGTCTGACGTATCCATTATAACTGACACTCTGAGAAATCTGAGAAGCTCCAGCTACAAAAGACATTGTGACTTTTGGGGAACACAACCAGAGACTTCTGATGAATTACTCTCCACAGAAAATGGACCGGGCAGTTTAAACAGAGAGAGACGACAAGACATACAAGCGTAAATATGTACATTGCAATTATTTTAGAATGAGAGGCCGTTCAGGTGCCAAGTATTAGCATTTATATCAACTGTATGTAGTGAGTCCATTCTGTCTTTCCCGCTCTTTATCTGTCCCCACCCTTTCCATTGTCTACCAAGCCATCATATCGGGTTAGTTCATAAGGGACTTTTCATTGACTTATGTAGCAATCAATGTGGAAGCTATTCTGATTGTGTGTTCATTTAATTCTGTGTGATTATTTAGTTACTTAGTAAATAAATAATTAAGCCAATTTGTATATCGCTGATTCATCATTTATGCTAGGGTTTGTGCAGATTTCCAAGGATTTTGCGACATTCAGAATGAGACTGAAGGTAAATAACAATTAAATAATGACTGATTGATGACTGAAACGTGAGAGATCTTTATATCTTTTGTTTAATACACTTTTTCCGTTGTGCCCCAAGATTGCTAATGAGTTAATTGTTACGAGGATTAATTTAATCATTGTAATAATTAAACATAGTTAATTGACGTGAGGAAATAATTGTCAACACATTAATGAACATAGTTGTGTTATAATTTGATTATACTAAATTTAGAAAGCATGTAAGATTGCACCTTTCTAATAACTGTAAAATACACAAATGTGCACATTTTCTAAAGGTCTCTCTTGATCAAAACATCTGACCCCATCGCTGTGATCATCTCACAGAGCTCTAGCTTGGGTTCCTGAACTCATTAGGAACTTGTATTTCATCTCATATTATAGTTGTCCGTCTATGACAAACAGAAAGTGTTTTTGATTTAAATCTATTAATTATTTTAGATGAATGGCTAATAGATCTCTGAATGTGATATAGTGATGAAACCACTGTCTCCTGCTGCACTACAATATAATGAATGCAGGCATGTGGTTTGTCAGTGCCCTTCATGTAGGGTTCAGCCAGAAGTTGATGGACAGTCAGAAGAGCAAATTAAATGGTAGAAGGGACATCCCAGCTTCCAGTGGTTTCAGATTTCACATCCTACGTCATGTGGGAACCAGGGGTATCGCTCAAACCAAGCCATTTCAATTTATGGTGTCCACAGATCTACAAGCAAAAAACGTGTTCGGAACCAGTACCAGAACCACGCAGGTCCCTTTACATCTGATAGGTTTTAAACTCTGTAACTGTTTTAATATCACCATTGGCCTCATGGTGAAATCCCTGAGTGGTTTCCTTCATCTCCGGCAACTGAGTTAGGAAGGGTGTCTGTATCTTTGTAGTGACTGGGTGTATTGATAAACTATTCAAAGTGTAATTAACAAATGCACCATGCTCAAAGGGATATTCAATATCTTTTTTTTACCCATTTACTAATAGGTGCCCTTCTTTGCGAACCACTGGAAAACATCCCTGGTCTTTTTGGTTGACTTTGTGTTTGAAATTCCCTGCTCGAATGAGGGACCTTACAGGTAATTGTGTGTGGGGTACAGAGATGGGGTAGTCATTTAAAAATCATGTCAAAAACACAGAGTGAGTCCGTGCAACTTGTTATGTGACTTGTTAAGCACATTTTGTATTCTGAATTTATTTAGGTCTGTGACAACAAAATGGTTGAATGCTTATTGACTGAAGACATTTCAGTTTTTCCTTTTTTATTCATTTGTAAACATTTCTAAAAACATAATTTCACTTTGACATTATGGAGTATTGTGTAAATTCAATTTACTTTAAATAACATAACACAAAAAGTAAAATGTATTTTTTTTTATTTCACCTTTATTTAACCAGATAGACCATTAAGAAAAAGTTCTGAAATACAACTATGACCTGGCCAAGATAAAGCAAAGCAGTGCGACAAAAACAACAAGACAGAGTTACACATGGGATAAACAAACGTACAGTCAATAACACAATCTAAATGTCTGTCTGTATACAGTGTGTGCAAATGAAGTAAGGAGGTAAGGCAATAAATCGGCCATAGTGGTGAAATTATTACAATTTAGCATTAACACTGGAGTGATAGATGTGCAGATGATGATGTGCAAGTATAGATACTGTGGTGCAAAAGAGCAAAAATAAATAACAATATGGGGATGAGGTAGTTGGGTGGGCTATTTACAGATGGGCTGTGTACATGTGCAGTGATCATCAGTAAGCTGCTTTGACAGTTGATGCTTGAAGTTATTGAGGGAGATATAAGTCTCCAGCTTCAGTGATTTTTGCAATTCGTTCCAGTCATTGGCAGCAGAGAACTGGAAGGAAAGGCGGTCAGAGGGGGAGTTGGCTTTGGGGAAGACCAGTGAATTATACCTGCTGGAGCGTGTGATACGGCTGGGTGCTGCTATGGTAACCAGTGAGCTGAGATAAGGCGGGGTTTTACCTAGCAAAGACTTATAGATTACCTGGAGCCAGCGGGTTTGGCGACGAGTATGAAGCGAGGGCCAGACAACGAGAGCATACAGGTCGCAGTGGTGGGTAGTATATGGGGCTTTGGTGACAAAATGTATGGCACTGTGATAGACTACATCTAATTTGCTGAGTAGAATGTTGAAGGCTATTTTGTAAATTACATCTCCAAAGTCAAGGATCAGTAGGATAATCAGTTTTACGAGCTTGAGTGAGGGAAGCTTTGTTCCAAAATAGGAAGCCAATTTTAGATTTAATTTTGGATTGGAGATACCTACTGTTAGTCTGGAAGGAGAGTTTACAGTCTAACCAGACACCTAGGTATTTGTAGTTGTCCACATATTCTAAGAACCGTCCAGAGTAGTGGTTCTAGTTGGGCGGGTGCAGGCAGCGATCAGTTGAAGAGCATGCATTTAGTTTAACTAGCAGTTGGAGGCCACGGAAGGAGTGTTGTATGGCATTGAAGCTCGTCTGGAGGTTTGTTAACACAGTGTCCAAAGAAGGGACAGAAGTATACAGAATGGTGTCGTCTGTGCAGAGGTGGATCAGAGAATCACCGGCAGCAATAGCGACATCATTGATATATAAAGAGAAAAGAGAATTGAACCCTTTGGCACTCCCATAGAGACTGCCAGAGGTCCGGACAACAGCCTCCGATTTGACACACTGAACTCTATCTGAGAAGTAGTTGGTGAACCAGGCGAGGCAGTCACTTGGGAAACCAAGGATGTTGAGTCTGCCAATAAGAATTGCGGTGATTGACAGAGTCGAAAGCCTTGGCCATGTCAATGAAGACAGCTGCACAGTACTGTTTTTCATTGATGGTGGTTATGATATTGTTTAGGACCTTGAGCATGGCTGAGGTGCATCCATGACCAGCTTGGAAACCAAATTGCATACCGGAGAAGGTACGGTGGGATTCGAAATGGTCAGTGGTCTGTTTGTTAACTTGGCTTTCGAAGACTAGAAAGACAGGGCAGGATGGAGATAGGTCTCTAACAGTTTGGGTCTAGAATTTGAAGAGGGGGATGACCACGGCAGCTTTCCAGTCTTTAGGGATCTCAGACGATACGAAAGAGGGGTTGAACAGGCTAGTAATAGGGGTTGCAACAATTGCAGCGGATAATTTTAGAACGAGAGGGTTGTCAAGCCCAGTGGATTTGTAGGGGCCCAGATTTTGCAACTCTTTCAGAACATCAGCTATCTAGATTTGGTTGAAGGAGAAGCGGGGGGGAGGGCTTGGGCAAGTTGCTGCAGGGGGTGCAGAGCTGTTGACCGGGGAAGTGGTAGCCAGGTGGAAAGCATGGCCAGCCGCAGAAAAATGCTGAATAGAAATGTTCGATTATCAGTGGTGACAGTGTTTCCTAGCCTCAGTACAATGGGCAGCTGGGAGGAGGAGCTCTTATTCTCCATGGACTTTACAGAGTTCCAAAACGTTTTGGAATTTGTGCTACATCATGCAAATTTCTGTTTGAAAAAGCTAGCCTTTGCTTTCCTAACTGACTGTGTATATTGGTTCCTAACTTCCCTGAAAAGATGCATGTCGTGGGGTCTATTCGATGCTAATGCTGTACACCACAGGATGTTTTTGTGCTGGTCAAGGGCAGTCAAGTCTGGAGTGAACCAAGGGCTATATCTGTTCTTAGTTCTACATTTTTTTGAATGTGGCATGCTTATTTAAGATGGTGAGGAAAGCACTTTTAAAGAATAACCAGGCATCCTCTACTAACAGGATGAGGTCAATATCCTTCCAGGATACCCGGGCCAGGTTGATTAGAAAGGCCTGCTCGCTGAAGTGTTTTAGGCAGAGTATGACAGTGATGAGGGGTGGTCGTTTGACCGCGGACCCATTACGGACACAGGCAATGAGGCAGTGATCGCTGAGATCCTGGTTTAAGACAGCAGAGGTGTATTTAGAGGGCAGGTTGGACAGGATGATATCTATGAGGGTGCCCGTGTTTACGGATTTAGGGTTGTACCTGGCAGGTTCCTTGATAATTTGTGTGAGATTGAGGGCATCTAGTTTAGATTGTAGGACGGCCGGGGTGTTAAACATATCCCAGTTTAGGTCACCTAACAGTACGAACTCTGAAGATAAATCAATGTGTTATAACACTGAAGGCACTATGTACCACTTTGTCCTGTGGTTCTGCTCCTCTAAAGAGTCTTTCTTCCTGCTCCTCTTCATCAGGACTTTTGTCATGAAATATTTCTGCATTCAATTTGGAAGCAAGCATCTACGGAAAAAGCTATTTATTTCCCATAAATTAAAAAGGAGGCTTTCAAGAGATGAGAAAGAAATGTGGGTTAGGATGGATGTACAGCACCCAGTGCCAAAGGTTAGGTTAGTGGGTGGTAGCACATGGAAAACCGTACAATGTAATACAGATTTATAAAAAGAGAGATGAAAGCTTACAGTGGCTGGCACTTGGGGAATGAACCATGCACACACTATTCACACATCCTGAGAGCCTGACTTCAATGGCTCCTCCACTGGTTGTTGTTCTATTTTTGATCACGGTGATTTCGAGCCCCCTAGGCTTTCACAACGCTGCCTGCTGCGTACAGTATGTAGCTAACTGCTTGGTTGCTTACAGTCTGCAGTATATCAATCAATAGCAACAGTTAAGGAAATGTCAGAAACCCTAGTCAGCTCTTGACACCTCTCATCACTGTCATGAAATCTGACTTCTCTCACAAGGCCTGAGGCACATTACATTTATATTCAGTGAAAAAAAAACACGCTATACAAAACAGGCTTGCTCTCAGTAAAGCAAGAGAACACCCAGGTTAATGGCTGGTGTCGAGCCACTGGTGGTTCTAAAGCTGTCCCGAAGTCGTGTAACAGTGCATTGTTAAATTAGAAAGACTCAAACACCATCATTGTGTACTAAAACCATGAAAAGTAGTGCACCTATGTGGAGATCTGTTTTTGGAGGATATTTGAATGTAATAATAATAAAAAATAATACTAATCTATTACATTTATACAAAATAACATCACAGTGCATTTAAAAAAAATACAAACCAAATTGTAAAAACATAAAAATGGACACAACTAGAGCAACTGACACAAAGAACACAGCTGACGCTACAAGGGACAAGGACACCAAGGAGCATAACAACAGAAAGCCTTCCTAAAGAGAAAGGTCTTTAGGCCTGCTTTTAAGGAGCCCAGAGTCTGTGGTGCCTTCAGGTGGTCCAGGAGGGCATTCCAGATGCTGGGGGCAATCAAGCTAAAAGCGAGTGAGGGATGTTCTGTCCTGCAATGGTGAGGTGTGTAATTGGAGAGTGCTGGACCTGTTGGGGGGTGCCAACAAGTAGAGCCTCAGTTTTGCTGATGTTCAGTTGAATTAACTTTTGAGAGATCCACGTAAACACAATGTAAATGTCATGGTACACCGAATGTATTTCAAAACAGAATGGAAGTACTCTGAAAGTGGTTCTTCAATCTGAACAATTGTTGTGAAAACATTTTTTGGTGTCTCAGTGCGTTTAAAAGGCAGCATCAAGACATACAAACAGTGACCAATTCAGACTTGAGATAAATAAACATAGCATGGAATCAATCAAATATAGACTTAACTCATGTTAAATCAACTTATCTCAAGTCTGGAATGGGCCTAGGGAGAATATGTTTTGTGAAACTCTTTTAAACCTTTATTATGGAGTGGCGCCGGCAGAAATGGCAGCAGTTTTACGGGCGCCCAACCAAGTGTGCTATTATGTGTTTTATTGTTGCGTTATTTGTAACTTATTTTGTACACAATGTTTCTGCAACCGTATCTTACGGCAGAAAAGAGCTTCTGGATATCAGGACAGCGATCACTCACCTCGGATTAGACAAAGGTTTTTTCTACAACAAGCAAGACGCACAGGACATACTCCAAACACCTGGCAGGGCCGACATCCCCGTTATTTGCAAGAGGAAGCGACGCAGGTACAGAGGACAAAAGAGCCGGATGCCTTGTCAGGACCCTCAGAAGGCGAGTGGAAAGCTGCCGTTTACCGTCAATACTACTCGCCAACGTGCAATCATTGGACAATAAATTAGACGAGGTACGATCACAAATATCCTACCAACGGGACACCAAAAACTGTAATATCCTATGTTTCACGGAATTGTGGCTGAATGATGACATGGATATTCAGCTAGCGGGATATACGCTGCACCGGCAAGATAGAAGAGCACACTCCGGTAAGACAAGGGGGGGCGGTCTGTGCATATTTGTAAACAACAGCTGGTGCACGAAATCTAAGGAAGCCTCTAGATTTTGCTCGCCTGAAGTACAGTATATTGTGATAAATTGCAGACAACACTACTTGCCTAGAGAGTTCTCAGCTATAATTTTCGTGAATGTTTATTTACCACCACAGACAGATGCTGGCACTAAGAGGGCACTCAGTCAGCTGTATAAGTAAACAGGCAAACACTCACCCAGAGGCGGCGCTCCTAGTGGCCGGAAACCTTAATGCAGGGAAACTTAAATCAGTTCTACCAAATATCTATTGAAATGTTAAATGTGCAACCAGAGGTAAAATAATTCCAGATCAGATGTACTCCACACAAAGACACGCGTACAAAGCTCTCCCTCGCCCTCCATTTGACAAATCTGACCACAACTCTATCGTCCGGATTCCTGCTTATAAGCAAAAATTAAAGCAGGAAGCACCAGTGACTCTGTCTATAAAAAAGTGGTCAGATGAAGCGGATGCTAAACTACAGGACTGTTTTGATATCACAGACTGGAACATGTTCCGGGATTTTACCGATGACATTGAGGAGAACACCACAATTGGTATTATCAATAAGTGCATCGAGGACGTGGTCCCCACAGTGACAGTACGTACATACCCCAAAAAGAAGCCATGGATTACAGGCAACATTAGCACTGAGCTGAAGGGTAGAGCTGCCGCTTTTAAGGTGCGGGATTATAACCCGGAAGTTTACAAGAAATCCTGCTATAACCTGCGATAAACCATCAAACAGGCAAAGCGTCAATACAGTGCTAAGATTAAATCATACTACACTGGCTCCGATGCTCGTCTTATGTGGCAGGGCTTGCAGACTATTACAGACTACAAAGGGAAGCACAGCCACACAGTGACACGAGCCTACCAGACGAGCTAAATTACTTCCATGCTCGCTTCGACTGCATGGCCAGGCACGACTCCAACACCATCATTAAGTTTGCAGATGACACAACAGTGGTAGGCCTGATCACTGACAAAGATGAGACAGCCTATAGGGAGGAGGTCAGAGACCTGGCTGGGTGGTGCCAGAATAACAATCTATCCCTCAACGTAACCAAGACTAAGGAGATGATTGTGGACTACAGGAAAAGGAGGACCGAGAAAGCCCCCATTCTCATCGACGGGGCTGTAGTGGAGCATTTTGAGAGCTTCAAGTTCCTTGGTGTCCACAGCAAAAACAAACTAGAATGGTTCAAACACACCAAGACAGGCGTGAAGAGGGCACGACAAAGCCTATTCAGGAAACTAAAAAGGTTTGGAATGGGTCCTGAGATCCTCAAAAGGTTATACAGTTGCAACATCGAGAGCATCCTGACCGGTTGCATCACTGCCTGGTACGGCAATTGCTCGGCCTCTGACCGCAAGGCACTACAGAGGGTAGTGCGTACGGCCCAGTACATCACTGGGGCTAAGATGCCTGCCATCCAGGACATCTACACCAGGCGGTGTCAGAGGAAGGCCCTAAAAATTGTCAAAGATCCCAGCCACCCCAGTCATAGACTCTTCTCTCTACTACCGCATGGCAAGCGGTACCGGAGTGGCAAGTCTAAAGGCTTCTCAACAGTTTTTACCCCCAAGCCATAAGACTCCTGAACAGGTAATCAAATGGCTACCCCGACTATTTGCATTGTGTGCCCTCCCCAACCCCCTTTTTATGCTGCTGCCACTGTCTGTTTATCATATATGCATAGTCATTTTAACTATACATTCATTTACATACTACCTCAATTGGCCCGACCAACCAGTGCTCCCGCACATTGACTATCTCCATTGTGTCCCGCCACCCACCACCTGCCAACCCCTCTTTTACACCACTGCTACTCTCTGTTCATCATATATGCATAGTCACATGCACATACTACCTCAATCAGCCTGACTAACCAATGTATGTATATAGCTTCGCTACTGTTATTCACAACTGTCTTTTTACTGTTGTTTTATTTTTGGCACTATTGGTAAGAGCCTGCAACTAAGCATTTCACTGTAAGGTCGGTTGTACCTGTTGTATTCTGTGCATGTGACAAATAAAATGTTATTTGATTTGAAAGTTGGACACGTTGAAGCAGGAATTGAAGGACCCACTCAACCACCCAGCCAGGTACTGTATGAGAAACTTAGGCCCCCATAATCAGAAGACAAATGTTTAGATTAAAGTCAAAATGTGAACTTTGTGCTGCTGTACTGTTCAGAATTCCCCCAGTTTGAGGCATGGAGGTGGAGAGAGGGCATTCGTGGCAGGTGTGCCCTCTAGCAAACTCTATGGCTGAGTGAAAAAACAAGTTTGCGAGCACATCCCCTGTATTCGGTAGTGATGGGGAAATGCATTAAGGCTTTCCAACCAATTGTGTCGAAAGTAGGTTCATTATTCGAGGCTTCGATCAACACAGTGTACACCAGTGGCACTTGGTGGTCAAAATACTTTAGGGCAACCAAATTATTATAGATGACGTCCCAAACGCCGTATCGCATGCACGCGTAGGCTTTTTGTCTTCTACTGAAACTAATACCAAACCAATCAGGTGGTTGTTCGACCAAATTAAGCTTAGGACGTCATTGATCACGTGCTTCTGATAAAGTGATACAGGCATCGGCACACTGCTTTGAAGTAAACTGCTTAACGATTTCAACACATGCCCTGGAGCTCCAGTATGAAATGTAACATCACTATTATTTGGGTCCTTCACAAACACAAACTTCACAAACACGCCAAACGCTCAGATGAAACTCTCCAAAACAATCCAAGAAAGTATTTGACAATGAAAAAGTGGGTACAAAACGTTATGACATCGAGGAAGGAAATAGAAAAGGAATTCACTCAATAATTTAAAAAAATATGCGTAACATTTCGGCCGCTAATGCTAATAGTCCAAGTCAAACAGCCATTTTGATGAATTAAAAGCAGTTTATGATGCTACATGAAGTTGTTAATTGCCACATGCATTATTTGCACCTTTCGTGCACTTAAATTAAGGCTTGCTTTTTAGTTAATAGTACTGGCTTGTTTGCCGACTAACTTTGTGAGCTTTATCTGTTGTTTGATGTATATGTTATATGCTACTGCCAATTTAGCCTGCTCTAGCATTGGCCTACCACACCAGATGTTTTTGTGTTCTGCTTTTGACCATTAATATTGTTGTCATATTGCTATATTTGCACAGCTTAATCATGTATACATTTTGTATATTGCATATTGCTATTGATATGTTTAATAATTGAATATTCATATGGCAAAGTATTCATATTACAGCATTTGAGAACCTAATTATGTATTAATGTAAAAAAAATAAACAAGCGGCGCTTATATTTGTCCTGTATCGCACGTGTACAAGTTTGTGGTGTGAAATGGAAATGTGTTTCTTGCATATCGCACTCCCCCTGAAAGTGGGGTCCCAGCCAGGGATCAGTCAATATTCAAAGGAACCCTGGAGCAATTAGGTTTAAGTGCCTTGCTCAAGGGCAGATCGACAGATTTTTCACCTCTGTGATTCAAACCTTTTGATTGCTGGCCCAACGCTCTTACCGCTAGGCTTTCTGCCACCCTCCACACTATCATTATTACTTCTTATTTCTCTGTCTCCCTGCAGAAAAACATACATACACTACATTTCAAAAGTTCTGGGTCACTTAGCAATGTCCTTGTTTTTTAAAGAAAAGCACATTTTTTGTCTATTAAAATAATATCAAATAGATGAGAAATACAGTGTAGACATTGTTAATGTTGTAAATGACTATTGTATCTACATAAGCGTAAAAAGGCCCATTATCAGCAACCATCACTCCTGTGTTCCAATGGCACGTTGTGTTAGCTATTCCAAGTTTATCATTATAAAAGGCTAATTGATCATTAGAAAACTGTTTTGCAATTATGTTAGCACAGCTGAAAACCATTGTCCTGATTAAAGAAGCAATAAAACTGGCCTTCTTTAGACTAGTTGAGTGTCTGGAGCATCAACATTTGTGGGTTTGATTACAGGCTCAAAATGTCCAGAAACAAATCACTTTCTTCTGAAACTCGTCAGTCTATTCTTGTTCTGAGAAATGAAGGCTATTCATGGGAGAAATTGCCAAGAAACTGAAGATCTCGTACAACGCTGTGTACGACTCCCTTCACAGAACAGCACAAACTGGGTCTAACCAGAATAGAAAGATAAGTGGGAGGCCCCGGTGCACAACTGAGCAAGAGGACAAGTACATTAGAGTGTCTAGTTTGAGAAACAGATGCCTCACAAGCACATAACTGATAGCTTCATTAAATAGTACCCGCAAAACACCAGTCTCAACATTAACAGCGAAGAGGCGACTCCAGGATGCTGGCCTTCTAGGCAGAGTTGTAAAGGGAAAGAACACAGACACTGGACAGAGGAACTCTACCTTCTTCAATGTGAATGTACAGTATTATTCATGAACGCAAAAGCACATATTCATTTCGATACACTTCCCTTGACATGAGGCAACTGTTGTCTTTAAAGCAGCCCTTTACCCTGACAGCCTGTCGAGTTTAGCATTCAAGGATCAATTGTATGCTGTTAGGTGAAAGGGGAGAAGAGGATAATATCTTAAGGCTTCCTACTCTAGTAGGAAAGCAATCTCTGACACGGGAATGTGTTTGACACCGTTCTCAGAAGCCATGCGGTGGTTGGGTTATATGTGATTCTAATATCACTCCATACAGAATGTTCAGTGTTGTGGCTGAAAGCTTCAGGTGTCTATAAGAAGTGAGAGTATCTGTAGGTATTGTCCAAGCATGAGTACCATCTGTGCATGCATGCATCTGTTTGAGTGTGTACAACAAGTAAAGAAAAATACTACTCATGGCCATGAATCAGGTAAGGTCTAGCCAATGAAGCCTTGAGGGGATGTAAGACAGCTGTATGTCAATATACCCCGATGCACACTCTTGGAGTCATATTTCAACTTTGATGGTGCAGAGAGAACAGCAGATATTAATTAGGCATGAACCAACACGAGGTTTGTGTCACACTTCCATAACTTATGATCTCCATTCGGCCATTGAGGGTGAGAATGACCAACTTCCTCTTGGTTAAACAAATGTGATTCCATTCATGGTGTGTTACATGGTTATTTGAAGCGCTTGCTCATAGTGTGCTACGATGAATGTGGTGGGTTCATTAATAAGTGTATCAACAACGTCATCCCCACAGTGACCGTACGTACATATCCCAACCAGAAGCCATGGGTTACAGACAACAGACAACATCAGCATAGAGCTAAAAGCTAGAGCTGCCGCTTTCAAAGAGCGGGACACTAAGCCGGATGCTTATAAGACATCCCGCTACCCTCCGATGATCCCTCCGATGAACCAACAAACAGGCAAAGCATCATTACAGTACTGAGATCCAATCCTACTACACCAGCTCTCACGCTCATCAGATGTGGCAGGTCTAGCAAACTATCACGAATTACAAAGGGAAACCTAGCCACGAGCTGCCCAGTGACGCAAGCCTATCAGAAATGCCTTCTATGCTCGCTTCAAGGAAAGCAAAACTAACTCATGCGTGAGAGCACCAGCTATTCCGGACCACTGTGTGATCACGCTCTCCGTAGTCGATGTGAGTAAGACCTTTAAACAGGTTAACATTCACGGCCGCATGGAAAGACAGATCGCCAGGACGCGTACTCAGAGCATGTGCTGACCAGCTGGCAAGTGTCTTCTTTGACATTTTCAACCTCTCCCTGACTCAGTCAAGCAGACCACCATAGTCACTGTGCCCAAGAATACCAAGGTAATCAGTCGAAATGACTGTCCCACCCTGGGCACTCACATCTGTAGCCATGAAATGCTTTGAAAGGCTGGGCATGGCTCACATCAACACCATCATCCCAAACACACTAGACCCACTCCAATTTGCATACCGCCCCAACAGATCCACAGATGAGGTTGCACTCTATAAGCCATTTCCCACTTGGACAAAAGGAACACCTATGTGAGAATGCTGTTCACTGACTACAGATCAGTGTTCAACACAATAGTGATCTCCAAGCTCATCACTAAGTTAAAGACCCTGGGTATTTTGGGGAAATTAAGGCATGGATGCATTTTTCAACCATTTTCCATTTTAGAAAATGGCATACGTAAGGGCCTTGATTCAAGTCAAACAAATGGAAAAGGCGTCTTAGAAAACATCTACCAGAAAAAGTCTTAAAAGGTATAAGAAATACATCAAATCACAATAATGTAGATGTATTGTAAAAACCCCTACCAACTATATTTGCCTACTGTAAGGGAGTGAACGTTATTTATAATAAGGGTTACATGGAGCGCACTTCTTTGTCCTGTAAGCATTACATTGCTACGTGGGAATTTTTATAGCGCACAGGCCAGAAGGTTGTGGGTTCGCAGACCACCATGGACAAGAGTAAGGGTGGAAAGATCTCCTTTATACAAAAAGCATCATATTTGCAGGTCCTAGGAAAAATGGCCTTTCATAAACATTTCATGCAATTCTACTTTATTTTACATAATGGTGGAATCTATTTTTAATACCACAAAAATAACCAAATTTACCGACTACGAGTGGACAGAGATATGTGTTCATCTTATAATTTCTCCAATGCCAAATCAGACTGTCTTGTTTGCATCAAAACTGTCCCTGTTCGCAAATAATTAGGAACCTGAGCATGGTACTTCCAGAAGTTAGGCCTACTTTTTCACCCCAGACAGAGTAGGCCTTCCGACGCAGAAAAATGTAAGCTTTTCCTGCTAGCTACTCTTCTTCCATGGCTTAACCCAATGAGAGGTCACAAGTGTTTCCCTAAAATCTGTTTGAGTTTAAACATCTTCTATTGTGCAGAAAGTGAAGTGCTTTAATCAATTGACTGTGACAGAATAAGATTACTACCCAAGCAAAGTCAGACTCTGAATGTCTAAGAAACAAAACAATGATATTCCCAGATGCATCGGAGTCACATCTTTCCCAGGTATTTTACAGCTTGCATGAAGCATCGCAGACCAAAGCGCAGTCATAGATCCCTTTATATAATCGGATCCCTTTTATTTTCTTAACCTTTCTGGCGCAGACGTTCTGACAGTGACCCTCCTCGACGACATCCTGTGAAATTGCAGAGAGCCAAATTCAAAATACAGAAATAGTCAAAAACAAACATTCATGAAAAATACAAGTGTTATACATCGGCTTAAAGATTAACTTCTTGCTAATCCAGCCGCTTTGTCAGATTTCAAAAAGGCTTTACGCCGATTATCTGTGGACAGCGCCCCGCTTACAAAAGCATACAAACATTTTACAACCAAGTAAAGGAATCACAAAAGTCAGAAATAGCGATAAAGTGAATCACTTACCTTTGAAGATCTTCATATGGTTGCAGTCACAAGAGTCCCAGCTACACA
This sequence comes from Oncorhynchus clarkii lewisi, assembly GCF_045791955.1. Classification (NCBI taxonomy): domain Eukaryota; kingdom Metazoa; phylum Chordata; class Actinopteri; order Salmoniformes; family Salmonidae; genus Oncorhynchus; species Oncorhynchus clarkii. The sequence goes on along the minus strand of NC_092158.1, from coordinate 52,981,732 downwards.
ATAAATGTTTGTTTTGTTTGATAAAGTCCCTCTTTATAATCCAAAAACTCTGTTTTGTTGGTGGGTTTTGTTCAGTAATCCACTGGCTCAAAGGCGGTCAAAACATGCAGACGAATACATCCTAATAGTACCGGTAAAGTTTGTCAAAAATTGTCAAAATATGTTTATAATTAATCCTCAGGTTGTCAGTTGTCTAAATAATCTATAATATTTAAACCGGACAATAATTCAATAGAAAGGAAAAACAATGAAGGGTGCGCATTCGGTCACCCGTGCAAACCAGCACTGCATGATTCTACAGTCCACTGAGAGAAAGGTCTCATTCTTCTTCATTTTTCAGAAAACAAGCCTGAAACAATATCTAAAGACTGTTGACATCTATTGGAAGTCATAGGAACTGCAATCTGGGTCCTAACCTATTTGATACTCAATAAGCATTCAGTTGAAAATACCCACATCAAAAAAATCCCACTGCCTGGATGGATTTTCCTCAGGTTTTCATCTGCCATATCAGTTCTGTTTTACTCACAGGCATTATTTTAACAGTTTTGGAAACTTTAGAGTGTTTTCTATCAGAATCTACCAATTATATGCATATGGGCCTGAGTAATAGGCAGTTTTGGCATAAGAATGAGAATCTCAGTTTGGGCATGATTCTCATCCAGACATCGAAATACTGCCCAAGCCATATTAACAATCTAACAATGTCTTTTTGTAATTTTCTTTAATTAAAAAGTAGACCTATGGCATACCCTCTCATACCCCCTTAATTTGAGTTTTAACCTAACAACCCTTCACTGACACAGAGGTAGGCTACAACAAGGTAGGGTGAAGGAATTCGCCAACAAATATATGGATATAGCAAATGCCTATAGCTTAATTTCATCTATCAAACAGGTAGGCCTACCTCTTACTTCTCATATAGGAAGAAATAGACTCCAACACAAAGCACTCTTGTTGTTAGTAAAGTCAAATTAAAATGAAGACTGTTGAAATGAATTATACCTACTCGAATATGCCTATTTTCAGCACCATGAGCTGTCCAATTCCGATTGATTGTGCCACGGTTGCTGCTTCAAGTTTTAGCACCACAATGTAAGTTATGAGGTCAATAGCGCTGATAAATACATAATGGGCAAGAAACATTGTTTTTAATAAAAATCAATTATAGTAATGGCAAGCTATCAAAGTTGACCTTCTCATCTTCGCACTCACCTTCTCAAACTGAACAGAGCATAGGTTACAGGCTCATTTGTGCGCAAGCATTTCTGGACTGGGCCTAATCAAAAATTATTTTTGGAAGACTTTCCTCCTGAACTTACACTTAGCCCTATACAGCACAGACATTGGTTAAGCAGCTTTAAACATTTTTTTTTGATCAGCGAGAGCAGAGTAGAGCACGCCAGGACTCAGGGATGGAATATCCATTGCAGTGTGTAATGCAGCCTAGTTTTATTTACACTATTCCAGTAGCTATCTTAGAAATATAACTTTGATCTGTGCTTCTCTGAGCATGCTCTTCGTAGCCTATAGGCTATGGACAATTTGATTGAGATCACACTAAATAGCCTATAGGCGCAATTGATATTGCACGCCCAGCGGAGAATCAGAGATGAGGGGCGGCATTGGGCACACATCGATTTATAGCCTAATAAGCAACTCATTCTAAAACTGAGAAATATTGACATTTCATCAAATACAAATTACATGATCCTCCCCTGGAATAGATTTGAAAAAGCGTGACCATCCCCCATTTCAATCCATACATAAATTTAAGAAACACTGCCTAGTGCCTGGTAATTCACTAACCAAAAACCCACATATCTTTATTTTCTAATTTCTCTTCCTCAAAAGGGAGGATAATGAATGTTCACAAAAGTAACAACTAAATGTACACCTACCAATTAGTTATATTGTTTTTACAGTAGGGGGAGTTTTGTTGTGATTCAAACGCGTCCTTCTTTCACCAAATCGGAATTACTGCAAATGAATTGGATACAATGGGAAATCATTGTAGTCACAAACCACCTCCTACTGTCCTCCCTTCCACTGGCATAATGTTATGCTCAGATAATAACCGTTTTCTATCTCTTTATGTCTTCTGGTGGTCAAAGCAAGAGTGTGAAAACAGTCTGGACAAGCCTTCTCTCTCTTGCTCTCTGCCTCTCCCTTCTCTCTCCAGTTAATGTTACCTCTCCCGGCTCTCACTGACACCGACCCATGAGCCTCCTCTCTTTCCATTTACTGTAACCAGCATCCACAACCACTGAGCACCGACCGACACCGTACTCTCAAAGAGTGCAGTGTATAAAGTCAGAACATCTGCTGTCTCAGCCACTGTCTGTCACCAAGGGAGTACCCCAAGGCTCGATCCTAGGCCCCACACTCTTCTCAATTTACATCAACAACATAACTCAGGCAGTAGAAAGCTCTCTCATCCATTTCTATGTAGATGATACAGTCTTATACTCAACTGGCCCCTCTCCGGATGTTATGTTAAAATCACTACAACAAAGCTTTCTTAGTATCCAACAAGCTTTCTCTGCCCTTAACCTTGTTCGGAACACCTCCAAAACAAAGGTAATGTGTTTTTGTAAGAAGAATGCCCCTCCCCCCACCGGTGTGATTACTACTGTACCTCTGAGGGCTTAGAGCTTGAGGTAGTCACCTCATACAAGTACTTGGGAGTATGGCTAGATGGTACACTATCCTACTCTCAGCACATATCAAAGCTGCAGGCTAAGGTTAAATCTAGACATGGTTTCCTCTATCTTAATCACTCCTCTTTCACCCCAGCTGCCAAACTAAACTCGATTCAGATGACCATCCTACCCATGCTAGATTACGGAGACGTCATTTATAGATCAGCAGGTAAGGGTGCTCTCAAGCGGCTAGATCTTACTGACAGTTTTTGCTGCTTCGTTTGATGTATTGTTGTTTTACCTTCTTGCCTTTGTGCTGTTGTCTGTGCCCAATAATGTTTGTACCATGTTTTGTGCTGCTACCATGTTGTGCTGCTGCCATTTTGTGTTGCTACCATGTTGTTGTCATGTGGTGTTGCTACCATGCTGTGTTGTTGTCTTAGGTTTCTCTTAATGTAGTGTTGTGGTGTCTCTCTTGTCATGATGTGTGTTCTGTCCTATATTTACATTTTTAATCCCAGCCCCCGTCCCCACAGGAGGCCAATTGCCTTTTGGTATGCCATCATTGTAAATAAGAATGTGTTCTTAACAGACTTGCCTAGTTAAATAAAGGTTAAACAAAATGTAAATAAAATAATCAGAGTGATTATTCCACAAATAGACAGGTATTTTCCTTTCCACGGTAGCAAGATCTTAACTCTTTTTTGCCAACTTTCTTTTAAAATGCACTGCAGTGAGATCATTTATTTATTTTGGGATATGAACACCCTGGGTATGTCCACTTCACCGTCAGACCATTTTATTGGTAAACTACGCAGTAATGTAAAAGTTGTATATTTTAGTGATTCAATATGTAATATAGTACACTGATTGTTATTTGGTTGTAATCCAGAAAGGTTAGAAAAAGTATGTATATAATCTATGAGAATGTGAATCAAAAAAGATTTGGCACACAGTACCAACCAAAAGTTTGGACACACCTACTTAGTCAAGGGTTTTTATTTATTTTACTATGTTCTACATTGTAGAATAATAGTGAATACATCAAAACTATGAAATAACACAAATGGAATCATGTAGTAACCAAAAAAGTGTTAAACAAATCAAAATGTATTTTACATTTGAGATTCTTCAAAGTAGCCACCCTTTGCCTTGATGACAGCTTTGCACACTCTTGGCATTCTCACAACCAGCTTCATGATGTAGTCACCTGGAATGCATTTCAATTAACAGGTGTGTCTTGGTAAAAGTTGCAAAGAAAAAGCCATATCTCAGACTGGCCAATAAAAATAAAAGATTAAGATTGGCAAAAGAGCACAGACACTGGATAGAGGAACTCTGCCTAGAAGGACAGCATCCCGGAGTCGCCTCTTCACTGTTGAAGTTGACACTGGTGTTTTGCGGGTACTATTTAATGAATCTGCCAGTTGAGGATTTGTGAGGCATCTGTTTCTCAAACTAGACACTCTAATGTACTTGTTCTCTTGCTCAAATGTGCGCCGGGGCCTCCCACTCCTCATTCTATTCTGGTTAGAGACAGTTTGTGCTGTTCTGTGAAGGGAGTAGTACACAGCGTTGTACGAGATCTTCCGTTTCTTGACAATTTCTCCCATGGAATAGCCTTCATTTCTCAGAACAAGAATAGACTGACGAGTTTCAGAAGAAAGTGATTTGTTTCTGGAACCCACAAATGCTTATGCTCCCTTATGCTTCTTTAATCAGAACAACAGTTTCAGCTGTGCTAACATAATTGCAAAAGGGTTGTCTAATGATCAACTAGCCTTTTAAAATGATAAACTTGGATTAGCTAACACAACGTGCCATTGGAACACAGGAGTAATGGTTGCTGATCATGGACCCCATTACGCCTATGTAGATATTCCATCAAAAATCAGCTGTTTCAAGCTATAATAGTCATTGTTAATGTTGTAAATGTCTACACTGTATTTCTGATCAATTAGATGTTATTTTAATGGACATTTTTTTTTGCTTTTCTTTCAAAAAGAAGGACATTTCTAAGTGACCCCAATCTTGAGGTGGTGTATACAGTATATATTTGTATTTATTCTAAAAGCAAAGTTGCACCCCTGACGAGAGCTACACGTTTCCCTTTAAGTTTATTCACCTTGAAGAGTGGGTACAGAATTGTGTGGCCTTCTGGAACATTCCTTCGGAAACTGATCATCCATTCCTATTTCCGTGCCAGTGAGTCTTTTGCCCAAGCTTTTAACCATTTATTTATTTATTTTTTTACCCCTTTTTCTCCCCAATTTTGATTGTATCATGTTGGTAGTTACAGTCTTGTCTCATCGCTGCAACTCCAGTACGGACTCGGGAGAGGCAAAGGTTGAGAGCCGTGCATCCTCCGAAACACAACGCAAACAAGACGCACTGCTTCTTGACACAATGCCCACTTAACCCGGAAGCCAGCCGCACCAACGTGTCGAACGGTCCCTACACCTGGCGAGCGTGTCAGCGTGCACTGTGCCCGGCCCGCCACAGGAGTCACTAGTGTGTGATGTGTGCCCTCCCCTAACCCGGACGACGCTGGGCCAATTGTGCACCGCCCCAAAGGTCTCCCAATCGCGGCCAGTCGTGCCTGGACTCGAACCCAGAGGCTCTAGTGGCACAGTTAGCACTACGAACAGTGCCCTAGACCACTGCACCACTCGGGAGGCCACCGAATATTTTATCTTAAATAATGCAAATTTGACATCTTTGAATCTTAATTTGAAGCAGATATTTAAGAGTTTTCGGGAAACGTGGTCACACATTTTACTATAATTATCTTACCAAAACATAGCATCTGCACAGTTCTTCCAGTAAATGTGTTTTGTGAAATGTTCTGTGTAAATTGTTAAAAGTAGTTATTATGCATAGATTTGAGTGGTTTGTTAAACTTTGTAATCAGTGGTTTTTGTTTAGGATACATGCTAAAGGGAAAAGTCAGCGTAATTCCATTATCCCTCTCCATCATGTGGCCCTGTCTTCTGGCTTTTCTTATTTTTATTTAATATAATAGGACATTTTAACAGTGGTCCTTGACCAGTTCCAATAATATAATATAAAACTGAAACTATTAGCACATGGATTCCACATGCATTTCACAATGAGAGGGCTCCAGAACAGCTAATATGACTAGCTACTGGTCATCCTGCTAATAGATTCTACTGTACTTCTTCCATCAAATTGGCCTACCTGAACATACCGTCTACATGAAATTGCTCCACACTGTCTTTTTTTCCCGTCATTTGCAGCAAGCTTCCAAACATTTACAGTAGCCACTAGAAAACGTATCGCCTCTACCTTGTCATCTCCATGGTGTCCTTGGTAAGATAGACGATCCAGTAGACTAGGTTGAAGGCCCCGAACGACAGAGGGAAGAGGATGCGTGAGTACTTGTCTATGATGCTGGTGCCTGTCAGTAAGTTGTTGGACGGCACGGCTGAGCCTTGCTGGAGGAAGGCCTGGGCATTCACTGGAGGGTTAGGGAACACCTCCGCTGGCCTCTCAAAGTGAGGCGTAGAGTTCATCCTCTTCTTCAGCATACTGCTGGCGTCCTGTACGGCGCACAAACACAAAGGTGGGTGGAAGGGGTGAGTGAAAGAACAGGTCTGCACAGTAAATCTGTGACCAGCACATCAGTAAGACATCGGCAATTAAGATTAAAATAGGAAATCAATTGTTTTTTGTTGTTGTTGGCATACCGCAGTTTTAATTGAATCCATTTCCTATAGCAACATGGCCATGTGCACAAAGTCATAAAATATATTGTCATTGATTCATTCATCAATACAACATTTGGTATTTAATAGTATTTGGCTACTGTGGTGCTGCAGAGTGAATGGAGCAGGGACTGAGGCAGGGTTGTGAGGGGTGGTGTGGGGTAGAGTGGGGGCTCTGGCACGGGTTTAACTGGCTTCCATCACAGAGCAGGCATGGAGCTGCAAATGTCAGCTGCTGGATGCTGTGCGAGTCCAACGGAGGTGAGAAATCAGGCAGGGATCATGCGGCTCGCACTGCTTTAATATTGCAGCTATTTCTGAAATGACAACAGGCTTGAATTCTCTGCTGGCTCTCAGGCTCAAATCCCACAATGATCAGAGCAAATTCTTATACAGTAGATATACTATATAACATTGTTGTGCATACTGAATTAATATCGCTAGAGCTTGACGGAATACCTCATGAAATGTAAATACTGCGTGACATTGTCTTGTTTTCATGGGATGAAAAATGCAGGATTAATAGTGCAACATAATACACAGCTTATTCTATCAATTTGGCTTGTGTGGAAGTCATCACAAGTGTCCTGTCTTTAATCCAATTTCACCAATCAGGTGAACAAATGGAGTGTTAGCATGCTGACACACATCTAAATCACTGTATAATATAAACATTCCTTAATGTTCAGCTAAGGAAGAGCTGGTAGACTCAGTCAATATCGTATCCAGTCAAAAACCAGTCAACATCTTATCCGGTCAACAACCAGTAAACCAGTCATAAACAGTCAACATCTTATCCAGGTCATTTAGATTTGGCTGCCTTTTAGAATAATTTAAAGAGATAGCAATTCAAAATGGTGACAGATGGTCCGATAGAGCTCCTCTCAGTTTGGCTATTTAGTCATTTTGTTATGTGAAAAACCTACATGTAGGCCTTCATGTATTTGGTGCAGTCACCTAATAATAGTATCTCTCCCACAGAAGCACAAAGCATTGGGCTTGCCTTTCCCCTCCAGCATGAAGGTTTCTTGTGAGCCTGTAATGATCTGCCTGGATATTCCCTTCATCTATCCCTCTTACATAATCTGCAGCAACCGCGTTCATGAAGCCACTGGCTGTCTCTTCTCGTCAAACGCTCTTGTTATCATAGACTAGGAGCGGGGGTTGAGAGGGACATAGAGAATGGGAGGAAATGGAAAGGGAAAGGGAGGGAGGAGTGTAAAACGAGGAGGGAAGGAGGGAGGATTACCGAAGAGGACTCCCCGTCACTCCTCCCGGCCTCTGCAGCCTCCTGGGCTGCCTTGATGGCAGCCACCTTGCGGAGCTCCCGGTTGGCCTGCAGCGTGGAGAAGTAGTTGACTGCTGCAAACTCGATGAGGGCTGAGAAAACGAAGGCGAAACATACGGCAATAAACCAGTCCATGGCCGTGGCGTAGGAAACTTTGGGCAGAGAGTGGCGGGCGCTGATGCTGAGTGTGGTCATGGTTAGCACAGTGGTAATGCCTGGGATACACAGGGCACATAGAGAGATTTTAGACAGAGATACTGGATCGAGGATACATTTGGTTGTCTATCTCCCAGAGCCTCAGGGTTGACTGGCTGGGCTTCCAGGGTAGCAGGCCAATCATCTTGTTGAGTGGTGATTTCAGGGCAAGGAGTGGAGTGAAGGGGGTTGGAGGGTCTGACAAGCAACCATCCAGTGGTTTGCATTAAAGAAGTTTAATGTGAACACACATGAGCTTACATGCAATGAAATAGCTTAAGGGGAAATGGTTGAGTCTATTCAAGCATGTCATTTGGCCTGAAAATGGTTCTTTCTATGAACCCAATAGATCAAATCTTATCATATATTTTCAGAGAATGAAATTATTTCTGCCGTAATTCTCATGACACTGATCTAACATTACTGAACATTTTGAGCAAAAATAGTGTCTCGAGTTCATCAGATTAGGCTGTCTCGTTAATAATAACTGAAGATACTGTAACTTCATCAATAGCAACCTACAAAATGAAGATTAGCGTTGCATTACAGTGCATAAAATCCTCAGAGCCCATTCATAATTTAGATGGTAATTGATGCCCTACTTCGCCAGAGGGTGAATTTGTGGGCATGATGTTTAATCTCTAGCCTCATTTTCACACAAGTTCACACTACTCAACCACTAACCTTGCTCCTACATTCAGAAATGCATTTGTGTCCAAATGCAATGCTAAACAGTGCACTTAGTCTTTACTGTCCTTTGGATGGAGGGTCACAATTGTGCGCATTGGTATCTGAGACGTAGACATTATATATATTGATTATAATGTCTACGTCTCAGATACCAATGCGCTCTGGTATTATTGATAAGTAATGATACCTGTAGCGCTATGAAATATTCAGCCTGGAGACTTGAGTAAACAAGTGGCCAGCGAAATGTAAAAAAGTCCATTCTTTCTTACTTTAAGAAAATCAATAGTTCACCCATTATGTCAAATGTATTCACTTCACCAATAGCGAGAGTCATACAAGATAACAAATTCACCAACGGTAGGGTTTTCAAAGTAACACTGTGTACTCTCAGCATGATCTATTGATCCTGAGAGGCAGCAACCAAAAACATGGCTTAGTTTACTCACCCACAGCTTAGCCTTAACATCATTGCGTGCAAACACAGGAGTGGTAGGGCCTGTGGTAATGCAGTATGTTCCTACGGTAACAGCATGCCTAAATCAACTTTAAGTCAGGTCATTTAGGCCTGCTCTTTGGAAACATGGTATCACAGGACTCGATTAGGGCACGCAACTATGGTAACACTAAGCTTAAGCTGAGGAAACTAAGCCATGTTTTTGGTTGCTGATTCTCACGATCAATAGATGACTTGCTATTTGTCCATATAAATGAGGTCAACTTTCATTTGGGTCAACTTGTAGCATTCCGGTTATGTCTTGGACGCAAATCCATTTGAAATCACAGCAGGGTATTTCTTACGTCGCTCTAAAAGCAGAGGAGGGTTGGGGTGGATGAAGTTTGTCATACCAGCCACAGTGTTTACTGATCATGGGATGGCCTGTTTTTAGTGATGATGATGATAGTTCCAGAGCAGCACAACTTCCTTGGGTTTGAGTTAGACACATGGTGATCAATCGGATGCGGGTTGGAATGAGATGCCGGGGTAGTGTAGTTTCATCTCAGGGAGACAATGGATGACTGAGCTGCAAAGCAGGCCTGGAGGAGCAGGAGAGTAATGATGATGAGAAGGATGGGACACAGATGAATTGATGAAGGCTTACATGGAACAAGTTTACAGGGAAAAGGAGCAATAGCAGTCCCAATCCTGGATAATGAAGAGAGTGTAGAAAGGCTGTCCTGTCCACAGATTATATGAAGCAATTTACTGTGCTATACAGTATGCATAAATGTCTTCTGAAATACTTTCTACTGGTATTGGATAAGGTTCATTGGAATGCCAAGTGACTTCACCGACAGGACTATCTAGACTTGCAGGAATTCACCCTCTTGTCTCCTCATAACATTGGGAAGAGACTGAACATATTCATAGACTACCAAAGTTTTAATGAACTACTTAACCTGTATATCAAAATAAATTGATTGCGAATTTCAATCTGTACAACCTTTGTCAGAATGGAGTTGCTTATTTCTAGTGGTTCACTGCAAGTTACGTTTCAAGGGAGTACAAATAAGTTGCCATTGATTGAGAGTGTTAAATAATATTATGGCCAGGCACCTCATCTGAGGCAGAGCTACTATGGAAATTGATTGGCTGCATTTATTTCTATTCACAAATTGGATCTTGTTGACGATAACAACAACAATAGCAACAAACAGGCAAAGCAGTTGTGCCTCAATCCGTTGCATTTAACGTGGCAACAGATATCTGAGCAAGGAATAACACTGTGGAGATTCACAAATACAAACAGATCCGTGGATACAATATGTGTCCATGGTAATAAATCTCATCACATTTATTCAAAGTGAGTTTGAATCGCTGGCCTCACACTATCGAGGCCCTTACAAGTCATTATTAATTCACATAAGGGACATGCTCTATACTGGTCCATTAACAGGGTACAGCTATAATTTAGCAGAGATTGTTTTCATTAAGCTAAAACTGTCACCAACAAAAAAGGTCCATTGGCCACTGCCCTGCTATGCTCTTAACAATGACATATTTACACAGTTCATTTGCTCAGGGGTGGGGGGGGGGGGACATGTAGAGAGCATTTAAGTGGATGTAATCATGTTTCACTGCATTTAAGCACTGCTTCAGCGCTGAAAGCCAGTACAGAACTCTTGATAAAGTTAGCTACAGTACCAACTCTCTATAAAAAACCCACCAATGGCCAACACTGCCTGTCAAATTCATGCACTTGGTAATGATCACACTGAGGAAGAGGGATATGGGAGAAATCGTGTCAGTAAAAAAAAGCTGAGGAGGCCAGAGAAAGAGGGAAGAAGAGGAGGAGGAATAAAATTCAGGAGAAAGAAATGAGGAGCCTGAGGCATCCGTGCGCTTTTAAAGGCTAAAAGCAAGGTACAAATTAGGCCCACTCAATTAAGTCTGTGAGACTTCAGCTCGGGGGACTTTCAGCTCTTCCAGAGTCACAACAACAATGGCTCGTGTGCTTTAGTCCTGATGGAGTGCTTCTGCATAGCTCTCTTTCTCCTTCTGCACCTGTCAGTGCATTACTACAACCTATTTAGCTACTGCACTCAAACAAAAATGCTGGGTTTAAAACAATCCAATTTTGGTTATTTGGTAACCCAGCGCTGAGTAAATATTGGACAGAACACACGTTGGGTTATTGTGACCCAGCCATTCGGGTTGTTTGGATTACCCAACATGGGTTAATTTAAGCATAATTTTGGTTTTTATTCACTTTCATGCTGGGTTGACCCAGCAGCTGGGTCTTTTTAATGTAATCCATAGGCTCTTAAGGAACACTTGTGTAAGCCTCATTAAAGCTACAAACGTGTCAGTGTTCAACCTTAACATTTGATGACAATAAAATAGAACAGATGAACCGGAATGACATTTACTCTCACGGGTAGCCCAAAATAACTTCCTGAAAGTCACACCACTGCTAAGCCACATCTCCAGTCTTCTGATCTGACCCACTGGGTCATATCTCAATACCACATGTAATCAACAACCCAACCGTGCTCTTTTTATAGAAAACAACCCAACTAAGTGACCCAATACCTGCAACCCAGCAGTTGGGTCATCCACCAAACAACCCAGGATTTTCTTTTGTGTGGCTTCTCGCTGTGCCCCATATTACGGTTGTCATGTTGTTGTGTCACCAAAGCATTCAAATACATTGGATTTACAGAAGCAATTTACAGTCTCTTAATCGTAGCATTTTGGAACGCAAAAACAAACAGTGTAAACCGTGAAGATAAAGCCTGTCATTCTTGGGTTTGGGGAAAATCCAATATGTTTATGCAACAGCCTCCTAAAGGACACACCATGTTCACACTAAAAACACTCCAATATCTTCACAGCGCTCCCCCGCAACTGTGTGAAATGAAAGCAGTGGGATGTGGGAGGTTAATGACTTTCCGCATATGTGCGTTTCACGTGGGGCCCAACTTGAACACGTACTAATGATTGTTATCTTTCACTTCTGTGTGGGATTTTCAAAAATGCTGACGAGCTTCCAAAGAGAGCCATAATCTACAAAGGCCAGTAGCCACTACTCCTTGCTCGCGAAAACATAACTGAGGAAATTCAAATTGAAAATCGAAAGGATGGCAAATTAAACTTAGGAGCTCCATGCTCCCGAGGCTAGAGGCTGAAACAAGTGTCGCATGATGTAATGGGAACAAGCGGAATCTGCAAGTCCTCGGAACGAGTCCAAGTAAACAGCACCCCCCCCCCCCCCCCCCCCCCCCCCCAACCCTCTCGGTATGACTGATTTCAAAGTAGGAGTTATTTACTATTAACTCAGCTCCACCACTTTGGAGGAAATTAATATAATGAGGTAGAAGGTCTGAGAGCTACCATGTGACTGTGCTGCCTTTTATCTCTAGCACCACTCCACTAAGTGAAGCACTCCATAGAATGCAGACCATTACCAAGTTCTGCCAAGAAAGAACATTAAAATACTATATCCTCACCTAATCTACATAAAAGGATACAGAATGGATCATGTAATGAGTGGTGAATTGGTATAATCCACCTTTGTTCTTTTGTTATGTTAAAGTGGCTCTATTGTGTCACTCCAAAGGAACTCCAACTTATAATGGGACCTTCAGGGGTAACCTTGCAACATGTAAGCATGGTGGACAACCCAGTGGAGACATGGAGGGAGTAAAGGTGGAGATCAGGAGGAGGCCTACCAAATACAGTTCGAGCAGGAACAGATTCCTTATTGATCCAAAAAGAGACCTGAGCCAGGATCACCGTCATGATACAGGGAATGTATGTCTGAATCAAGAAGAAGCCCATCTTCCTTTGCAGGTGGAAGTGAACAGTCATGATTACATATTCACCTGTCAGGAAACAAATGGAATTTATGTCTGTGGCGCAGAGTTTCTAACAGGCAACATTGTTAAATCAGAAATTCACTGGGCACAATACTGATTTGTGTTACAGACAACAGATCAGACAGTGAGCATCACGGGGGGAGACATCATGCATACAGTACGTGCATACAGTAGCACCTGTCAAATACCCCACATTGAATGTGTACCAAAAAAAGCAAAGATTCAGAGGAAAATTCCATTTAGAATGTACTAATGTCTTTAGATTGGAATCCTGCAAAGCCATATGCATACAGGATGCATACAGTTAGTTAGCTTAGTTATCTTTTTAGGCCTATTTCTGTAAGCATTACTTAAGCATAGAGTGAATGAACACATTCTTACCTGTGTTGGATTTTAACCTCTCACTGGACACTGTCTGTCCTATTAGATCGTACTGTAGCAAGCTGGAGGACTCCTCTGGTACTTCAACAGAGAACAGTGGTCCTTTTTTCCATGTGTACACAATTTCACTCATGGGGTAGGCATCTGGACAGCAGAAATAAACGATTCTGTAGTCAGTATGTGATCACCAGCTCTTCTGGTGGAACCATCTGTCTGACTAAGGCTTATCAAGACAACTCACAACTACCAAACTTGAGAGGACAGGCATGGCCGTCCATGGGGAAGTTCATCAGTCGCATGGGACACTCCGCATTTATAGTCAATCTGCAATGGAATGACAAAGAGTATTGGACACACTGTATGTACAGTAGTAACGCTCACCTATGATCATATATAACTAAATCACACCAGCATACAGTGGGGTAGTACCATATTTTCAAAACAAAGCAATACTCATAGAAATGCGCCTGGTTAAGTATGCGTATATTGCACAGACAGCTCAACCATACCCATGTGTTCTAATGAACACAGAGTACTACGTAGGTCTATCCTGGACCTGGATGGCTGTGTGACTCATTAGTACCTCATGGTGTAGAGGATAGTTCCGTTCTGCATGATGCGGAACAGCTTGTTGGGAGTGGTCATGTTGTGAGAGATGGACCTCTTGCCATTCCGGAAGAATGTGTCTGGCGTCCAGATCTTGCTGACCATGAGGTTGTTGAGCCGCAGAATCTCGATGGGGCCCTCGAATTTCAACCTCTCGTCAATCCACGTTTGACGGAAAAATACGTCCATGGTGTACTCCTACAACATGGTGGTGTGGAAATCAAATCAGCAATCAATTCGTATGCAAGTGAGGGCATATACTGTACAGTACGTACAGCATTTCAGTGACCTCATTTGATTTTTTTTTGAAAATTGCCAGTAATAAGTCAACTTATTTCATTTATGCAAATGAGGAGTATATTTTTCACATTTGCGTTTTTTTCTCCAGAAATGATTGCTTATGGATACCTTCGTGTGTTTAAATATGACTGTTCTCAGATTTTTAATTCATAGATTTGAGGTGTGCATTAAAATTAGCATTTTTTTGCAAACGCTATATATCCATTGTTTAGCTGGAATGGGATGTTCATATACAGTAAATTTGACTGTGATATGTATTCACCTACTGTATCTATCTTAAGATGAATGGACTAGTCACTTTTATAAGAGCATCTGCTAAATGACTAAAATGTCATATGTAACTGTTTTACATACAGATCTCATATTACAGCATTGATTCATTTTATATAAATCTATGATTTGTACAGTTCTTTATTCAAAATGTAGTTGTTTGTTACATTTGACCGTGTAAAACCTAGCAGTACTACTTATTTATCTGAGAGTGAGGCAGATATATATAGAGTTTTGCAAAAAACTACGATTATTTGTCTCTGAAATGAAACCATCAAGTGATAGATTTTAAACAAATACATGTCTGTCATTGAACAACCCCATGCCATGATTAGATAGTGGAAAAACAAAGACCAATCTCTTTCATAAGTTCTTTAAACAATAAAAGTTAATTTACCAACATTTCAGAAAATGGATATATAGTGTTTTTTTTTTTGGGGGGGGGGGGGGAGTCATATTGTAAAGTATACCCTCTGTGTTGTTTGTGATCTGTTTAATTACCGTGCATATCCATATTTCTCAACTCTACATGAAAACAAATGACTGAAGATCCAAACGGTAACCATGGATATGGCTTTTTCAATCCGGGAATGCTTTTTGACAAAATGGATGGCTTTACTGCTCTGAAGGGTCTTATCTATACTGCATGTAGGATGGCTACTAATGTATCACATGGTATAGTGGGTAAAGGAAATAAAACGATCAGCAGGCTTGGGACCC
Organism: Oncorhynchus clarkii lewisi; assembly: GCF_045791955.1. Classification (NCBI taxonomy): domain Eukaryota; kingdom Metazoa; phylum Chordata; class Actinopteri; order Salmoniformes; family Salmonidae; genus Oncorhynchus; species Oncorhynchus clarkii. The sequence goes on along the minus strand of NC_092158.1, from coordinate 52,966,598 downwards.
TCACTGGCAGAGATTGTCAACCAGATTAAAATCCCTAAGCTGCACTAATGACATTCTGCCCAAATGCCAGAATAATATGGCTGGTAGGAACATGACTTGAGACTGTGGAGGGACATTCTAGGACTGAGAGCAACAAGCAATTATCTGTCTGCAATAACACAAGTGTGTATTAAAATATCCATAAATTGCCATTACTCTGGAGTCTTGTGTTATAGAAATGGACTGGATAAAGTAGTACTGCGAACACATACCATCTCAACATCTGACACTGGACCAAAGCTGGTTACAAAGATGTCTGTTTTGACCTCGGTAACTGGACCTACAAAGATAAGTGTTGGTTTGGCATAAGACAAAGCCAAATAAACATAACTCTTCAATCTAAAAACAAAAGGAAGCACGTAAGATATCGACAAGATAAAAACGCTGTTATTGTTAATGATATCCCATTGCCAGTTTACATTTACTAGACCTGTGGAAGTGTTGGATATCTCACAAGTCAGCACAATAACATCCCTTAGTAGGATTGGCCCTATTTGAGAAAGACACCCTAAGTGGGTAAATAAATTGTCTGGACACTCGAGGGCACACATTTGAGTTATAGTAAGTGCACCAAAAGCAGCTTCCAACGATCGGATAGTGACCAAGAATTAGGGTATATCCGGAACATAAGTGCCTCAGCACAGTGGAAAGTACAACTTTATCTACTGAGTGAGAAGACTGGAATTTAACACCTTTAAAAACAACCTGTTAGAATTCTAAAATATGCATTACTGTACCTCCAAATCCAGGTCGCAGTCTGTTGTCATATCCATCTAGTAATCTATCCAATATACGCGTAATGTTATCCAAATAGATATTCCCATCAATCTCGGTCGATTTCGGATTATTTCCCCAAACATTGCTCACACTGTAAACAAAGTACATCTTCATTATCTGTCGCCTTATTTTACTCGGTGCAACTTGTTACTGCACCAAAGTTGCATAATTTACATCGATCAACATCCTAACATGCGTAAAGTCAGAGAAGAATAGTTACTTGTACTCACCAGGACAGGAAAAAGAAAGTGAAAACGAAAGCCATGCCTCATAAACACTTCACAGCCTAAAAGCCCTGGTCAACTGTTATAATTTGCATATTCCATCATTTAAAACCATTATAAAACACCGATCACACGGTTTAGTGTAAAAAGCGAGGGCATTTGCGCCAGTCCTGCTCTTCTTCTCCAGTGCGGTTGCGCCTCATCTGACTCGCTCAGTTGAAAAACTAAAGAGTTTTAAGAGACTGAAGAGCAGGGACGGAGGGCATTGAAAATAATCGAATAAGGCATTATGGGACATTAGAAGGAAGAAATCAACTGATAGTTTTGGCGGGGAATTAGCAAAGACCGGTTTGGAGATTTGGAAAAGGCTCAAATGTCCTGCTGCAAGAGATTACACCAGTGATGGTTTAAATGTTTGTGGTGGAGAGACATTCTACAGATGTTAATTCATAACAAAGTTGAGGAGATAAAGCATCAATACTCATTGCCTGTTGACCTTGGACATGTCAAACAGCTTTTCAGTCTGTTTATGCTTGTTCAAATCTTCTGCATGTCAGCATGTGTTAACAAACACAAATAAAGCAGAAAAGTCTAGGATGGTGGTGGTGGTGGTGGTGGTGGTGGTGGTGGCAAGGCAGGAGTAGGAGGTTTGCTGGCTCACTCAACTCTCGCTCACCTGGAGTGACGTTGTCCAAATTTCAAATTTGACTGTTTAAAAAAAAAAGTATTACTTGTGTTATACCACTTAGATAGAATCATAGTTGTATGGACACATTGATTCTGACCAGTACAGTAACAACGGATCTCATTTCAAATAGGGAATAGGGGAATATTTCATACAGCGCAAAGACAAATGTGAGAGCAAAGTGCTTTGTGCAGTCAAATATTATATGCTATTTAGTTCAAATAAGTTCTCTGTCACAATCTCTACTTTGATTTTCTGTTAATATTTGATTCATATTTTGTACTTATCTTCTACTGTGTTAGTCAGTACAAAACATGGTAGACCACTTTTAATTGTAACTTTTACATATCCTTTAAATTAAGGGTATAACATATTCACCATATTTATAATTTATAGATACATGTTTTCTAAAAAAAAAAAAAGCATGAAAAGTGTTATAAATGATTTATGCAATGATATACCACAATCATAGTGTTATTGTACTCAATGTGTAAGTTATATAATGTTATAAATGCACTTTGAACAGTGTACGCCCACCTCATCTCCTTCAAGATGTGGTGCAGTGGGTAATGCTGTGTCTACGTTATAAAAAATGTGTTAAATGTAGGCGGTCAAGGGAATGGTCATGAAAATATACACTGAGTGTACAAAACATTAGGAACATCTTCCTAATATTGAGTTGCACCGCCTTTTGCCCTCAGAACAGCCTCAATTTGCCGGGGCATTGACTACAAGGTTTCAAAAGCATTAGGGATGCTGGCCCATGTTGACTCCAATGATTCCCACAGTTGTGTCAAGTTGGCTGGATGTCCTTTGGGTGGTGGACCATTCTTGATGCACATGAGAAACTGTAAAGCGTGAAAACCCAGCAGTGTTGCAATTCTTGACACACTCAAACTATTGCGCCTGGCACCTACCACCATACCCTGTTCAAAGGCACTTAAATCTTTGTCATGGCCATTCACAATCTGAAATGCACACATGCACAATCCATATCTCTATTGTCTCAATACTAAACAATCCTTCTTTAACTTGTCTCCTCCCCTTCATCTACACTGATTGAAGTGAATTTAACAGGTGACATCAATAAGGGATCATACACAGCTTCACCTGGATTCAGTCTATGTCATGGAAAGAGCAGGTGTTCCTAATATTTTGTACACCACGGGCTAACACAGTGTTGTGGCCTGCAGGAGACCTGAGTTTGACCCTAGGAAGGTCACATGGTCAGCCCTGGTGATAGCAGCAGAAGCACTGATAGCGATGGTAGTGATAATGATTGCGGTTCTGTGTAGCTCAGTTGTTAGAGCATGATGCTTCCAATGTCAAGGTTGTGGGTTCATGTCCCATAGAGTGCTGGCAGTAGGAAAAATGATGCACTCACTACTGTAAATTGCTCTGGATGACAACATCTGTAAAAAAAGATGGTAGCAAGGGCAGTGGTTGAATTAACATTATAGTAAACATTACTGTGTAATATGATTCATTTAGCATTAATGGAAGCCATGCTCTGAGCCAAGATGCCCTTTAGGAAGGGAGCTTATTTCAGATTTCACTGGTGTGAATCTGCTTGGCATGCTATGTAATGCCACCATTGAAATGACACAGGGCCATTACCCTAATCCACCTCCATGGCAGTGAGGTTTAAGCACCGTGCAATGGGCACAGCATTATTCATCACATGAGCCGTGCTATCCATTATGGGAATAGGGGTCCGTTCAGAAGGCAATACAGCAGGGGCTTCAACCACAGATCATTAAGAAGAGGTAGAACCATGACCATCACATCTCTGTTGAAGCGGCCGAGGTGTGCTCCCTGACTGACACACACACACAAATCCATGATGGTGTCCCAGAGTGCACTGATGCAGAGACAGATATGGTGATTTTTAAGCTTTGCTGTTCTTTGGAGAAGCATCTATATCATAAAGTGCCAAATGGTCAAAGATAGTGCCGCTGAAAGGCATTTTGGCCCACAAGTGGAGCCTAATTGCTAATTGTCCAGATACAACATATCCTACTCTGGGAAGCATTCATTCTGGTTCATTACATTCAATATGCAGTGTTTGAATTAAAGGTATCTCTGGATCGTTGAACAGATCACTTGAATCTTAAGAGTTGAACTGCGTACATGTTAACAATGATAATAATGGATTACATTAACATTGTGCATTATACAGCTCTCAAAGCACTTCATATTGCACAGGGGTAACTTGAGGGCTAACTACACTCATCACCAATGTTTATTTCTGCACTGTAGACATTTTGAGCCAGGATATCACACACATTAACGGTGAGGGTTTTCCATTCCATTTTTTAAGATACAAATATTTTACATGACTTGTGTCATAACTGAGTCACTCCAGAGATGACAAACTAAACTTGATTAAGCCTCTGACGACGTCTGAGTGTTCGCAAATAACTCTTGATTTTCAAGTATTATAATTCAATCAAGCAGCTTTCTCAGTGCCTTGCAGTTACTTGCTTCACAGAAACCTTTTTCTAACTCCCTGACCTTTGTAAAAGAGACCTTTACCAAATTGCCTGGGAAAATAGAACATTTGGTACTTTGTTTTGGTCAGTTCAACAACTTCTGGGCATACTCAGCATCTCCAGCCGAAAAAAAACACATATTATTTATGCAATGAAATGTTATTGTTCATAATTGTGCATTGACATGGAATGAAGGAAAGTTAACTTTATTCACCCCACCAACTTTAGTAGTGTACATTTCAACAGCATGGTCAGCAACACAACTCCCAATAGACCCTTGTAAGGCAACCAACTGCAATTGAAACTTCAGCTCTATGGACAGTGGCATAATCCTACCAGACCTAGGTTAGGCGGTCTTAAAACTTCAGCACCATGGACAGCAGCAGAAGGTTAGCTAATGCTGTGGTGTACTAAGAGGCAGTCAAAGCATTTCATGATAAAAAAAAGCTAGTAAAAGATCAGGCTGAGGAGCAGGCCCTCCTCCACTAAAATACAGACACCAGCTTGTGACCCAGTGAATCTCCTATTTTACAGCCAGCTGATCTGGGACATGTTGTTGTCATTGAGTGTCAGTCTCTTTCAATACTAATTAAATCCCCTGTTTACTGCATAACCTCTTTAATTATTAACATCAACTCTGGGTAAACACCAGATTACATCCTTTCTCTAATTCGATGAGATCAATGTCTACTTTTAATCCAAGTTTGTATTCAATGACATATTAGTCCAAATGTATAAAGTAAATGTGTTTAAAACTTATCAAAATCTGAAGCAATTCTGTAGTGCTGTGTTATATTTAACATACCGCCAACAGTGGATGTGGCAATTCTGCTTTATTATACAGTATCTATGGTAACGGCTCGCTGTTACAAAAAAAGAAACTCAGTGAGTCAAGTCAACGTCAGAGAGCCTGCAGAGGTGGTGTGGGTGGGCAGTGGTTGCTCTGAGGTAAGCCTAGCAGGGCTCTTCTGTGAGGGGGCAGAGAAGGGGGCAAAAGAGGGGACATAGGAGGAGTGAGGAGCAGATGTTGACATGAGGGTCTCACGTGGGAGGTCTGCTGGTGGAAGAGCTCCAGTTACTCCGTTGGAATCTCCATATTTGAAGCCAAGACACCAAAAGGCACTGTTTGGCAAGGTCGCTCTGATATTCTTCCCAACTGTGGCTGAAAGCTGACACTCACCCCAAGACACTCACCCCGGATTTGGCGATGGTGTCCATTGTCGTGTCGTGTGAAGGGCGCTGTGACCTTGAGAAACAGAAGGTGGTGCCTCCTCCTGTTGGTGGCAGTTAATGAGGCATAGAGGATGGCTGATGGTCTCTGTTTTTACTGGTTATCTACAGTTTCAAAACGTAGCTCACTCCTGGCATTGGCAAGGAAACTGTTGATAGTCATAGCCAAAGCAACCTGGTGTCACAGTGTGGGGAAACCACAAGTCTGCTGAAGAACATAAACAAATGTAAAGATTGGCGTTATAATTTCCATTTTGGAGAAGCTATGACGTATTGCATGTACATTATAGATATCAAAAGCTTTTGACGTCAATAACTTAAGTTCTTCAAATGGTTTCACAACAACTTTAGAAACAGCACGTAAATGTATATACAGTATATGCTACTCTATGCCGTGTATCTTTTGGCATGAGAAACAGTTCTGAGAAACATCAAGTTCATGTTGAAATACAGCTTGCTTTGGAAATCAGACTTTGTTCAATGAGTCAGCTATGATCGGTCCTTCGAGTACCAGATGTGTCCTTTTTGAGTTTTTATGCTTTGATTATCTGTTTTAATTGGCAAAGCTCTTTTATTTCATCACTATAAGACTACTTTGACGAAACATCTTGTCAAGAGAGGCATCATTAAAATGTACCTTTTAGGGCCGTTTAATTGTGATCCTCCATTTAACCTTTTACTTCAAAGGGCAAATCAAGGTCACACAGAGTGATTCTTGGTTGTCTTAAACTAATATCATTTGAAAGAAAAGTATATACCTCACACACATGTTCATGAACAACAACAAAAAATAGTTAAAATGTATTCCATTTTGAGATTGCCTCCCATTATTACACTTTATATACACACCACAGAAGACTGAAATATAACAAAAAGTGTTTGACATAGAAACACCCGATTGTCATCAAAAATAACTCAATACATATATATATTAATTTGGAAATTCAGAAAAATATGATTAACATTCCACCCAAGAGGCCAAATGGGGTGCTTTTGGTCATTGACTGCAAGAAAGGGCTACTCAACACTGTAAGTGCAGTCATCATTTCACTGCATGTTAAATACACAAAAAACATTCATTGTGGTGGAAAACAATGTGATTGCAATTTTGATACATGACACACTGTACGTACTACAGGTATATACACCAAACATCAAAATTATAATCCAAAAGATGGGTTTTGAAAAACTATGCCTCAAAAGATATGAGTCCCATACAGCTTCAATGTGCCACCCCGGCATCCTGCCACGTCGCCATCTCACTTTGGTACCTGGCCATGTCAGACGTCCACAGGGGGTCTATACACAGATCTGTGACCAGGTGCAAACTCCTCACATTAAGTTTATCAAAAATAATCCAGTCTGTCCACACATATGGATACTGCTTTCAATAATCATGTGATGATGTTGTTTTCATGTATTACACTTTACGTAGGCTACTGTGTGTGTGTGTGCGTGCGTGCGTTCGTGCGTGAATACACCCCTGGTTAGAATGAATAGTCTGCAAAGAATGCTATTGTAATTTCATAGCTAGCTAATAATTAAAAAGATTAAACCTATTGTGCTCCAGTTTACAATAAGTTGCTTGCTCCCGAGTAGGTACATCATAATTACAAGTGTATCCTTTGCAACAGCAATATACTTACATAACATTTGATTCAATATACAACACATGGAATTAACTTCAGCAAGTGGATCTGTAAACACACAGTCCATGTTCCATTGTGTAACAACCTATACTGATAAACAGTAATTATATAGCAGTTCCTAAGAAATAATATTGTTGTAGTTAGGCAACACAGGCTAGGTATAGAGGCAACACAGGCTAGGTATAGAGGCAACACAGGCTAGGTATAGAGGCAACACAGGCTAGGTATAGCGGCAACACAGGCTAGGTATAGAGGCAACACAGGCTAGGTATAGAGGCAACACAGGCTAGGTATAGAGGCAACACAGGCTAGGTATAGAGGCAACACTATGCGTGTGTGCGTGGACACAATATGTGTGTGTGTTATGTGTGCGTGCGTATGTAGTGCATGTGTGTACGTGCGTGCAATTTTGCTTTGAGTATACTGAGGGATGCACTCAGTGTCCTGCCCAAGCTATTTCTCTATTATGCAGATGTGCAATCATAATTTGATCGCCCTGTTGCAGGGAATGGAAAACTTGTAGCGTATTTAGATATTTAAAAAAGCTTCTGAAATTTGTAATTTACACTTAGACATTTTAAATGTGATTTTCCCTTACGAAAAATGCATCAACACCTATAAAAATGTCCATTAATAATAATTATAATCCACACAATAATTCTAATTTCCTGTTGCTGTAGGCTTATTTTCCAGCTGTACGGTAGCCAAAAACTGTCTCAAATGAAGATCCTACATCGGTATACGTTTCCTTTCATCTGAAACGTAATATTAAATCAGACACCAGAGACAACAAAAATAACATTGCCTTCAGTAAGGAGATTGCAATACTTGTCAACACTCAAGTAAAAAGAAGAACTCAAACATCATGTAACTTTAGTATTTAACATTTTGAAATGAGTCCGGGAATGTGTCTGTACATTATTTTTACGACTAATGTACAGCATTTCAGTATTCAGTATTTGAGCTTTGACCTTTCCAGTGTATTAGTTTAACCGGCAAACATAGCACATCACAGAGTGTGTACCATTGTGGGAGGACTGCTAATGTTTACTTTCTTCCTCTTTTTCCTTGCTTGTGGTAACAGTGCGACCCAAAGTCGTGGCAGATGATACGCTGTGGTGTGCTATCTGTGTCCACAGGCTCTCTGCACAAACAGACTAGACTGGCCTCTCTCTCCATCAATACCCTTCATGCCAGCAAACAAACCCTGTACTTAAACACAGCCAAAAACGCTGTATTCCAATACATGGTGTGATGCAGTTTGACTGGACATGTGGGAGAAAATATGACTAGTGTTTGATTATGAAGAGTCAGTAACCTATCAGTCACTTGTAAACCTATGCTCTTCAGTCTTAGTGCTGAGAGGAAGTCTGTTTGACCTTGGAGAGGAAACACGTGAAAATAAACTCTCTGAAAGCAACATGATCAAGTGTTGAATACTTGAGATGTTATTAAGAAGTGTAGAGCAAATGAACAATTATTAGAAGGGGTAGTGGCTGAGACAGGGGTTTATGTGCATTCATGATGGATAACAAACAACAGAGGTGAGTGAATGAATGAACTAGTGACAATTTAACAAACCATTTTTATTGTATTGTGCATGGTGTGTTTTTATGTATCTGATGTAAACCACGATGGAAGCCAAATACACATGTCAGTTTTTAGCAAATGGACAATAAAGCTTTTGAATTTGACCTTGTTGTTTATTTACAAGTTTGTCCACTATGGTTTTAATGACAGATGTTCTAATGGTTATTTGTCTAACTGAGGTTTCTCTCTCTCTACATGGTCTAATTACAATCTCAGAATAGCTGGGTTATTCAGCTACTTTCCAAAAACATAATCTCATGCATAGCAAATCAAGTAACCAGGCTACAAGTAAACCGATATGAAACAAAATATACCCCAAGAGGGGACTTCAACATTCAATTGTCCAATAATGTCCACTAATATCATGTTGATGTAGGTCTACACATGTGGCAGCTAGTAGCTCAATGATACACATCTTAATTGTGGGTTGTTAAGGAATGACAGATGAGAGGGATGTTGATTAATTGTGACTATTGTCCAGGGGTCTCGTGCGCTCTCTGCCCAGTGCGGTGCGCCATTGCATTTGTATTCCACCAACGCTTGTCCACTTTTACAAAGTGGCATATGTCAGTTTCAGGAGTGGGTAGCGCTTGATTTGAAATGTATAGCATACTTTCTATTGTTCATGTATTCTATCGGCCTCGAGGCGCATTATTGACGCAAGAGCAACAGCGAGTGGTAATGAAACCAATTTGAACACGCCTTTGCAAGTTTGCGTCAAAAACCCGAACCCGTAGGAGAGGTGCAATGGGTGAAATTGATTGGGAAGTTGAGTCATGTCATAAAAACTTTGAGGAGCATCCCACCTTGAAAGAGAGAGAGAGCGCAAGCGAGCGAGCACATCCAGCCCAGCCCAGTCCAAACTGGCGTTGACTATTTCACGAATGCTCTGACATTATAGGTTTATATAGCCTATACATGTTGTGTTCGAATGATTTCAATCTAGGCCTACATATTCTGAATATTGATCAATTCCAAAGGAACGAATCATATGTTCCGTCGCTGCCCTGCCCCTCTAAACACACCACTAACAAATAATCCGATTATTACCTATTACTGCTCATCATTCTGCGCCTCAAAACATCCTGGATCACGCGCACTCTGAGCTGTAAGTGCTTCTCTCGCCCGTGAAAGAGAGAAAACGTGAAAGATAAGAGAACGTGTGTAGCTACAGCTCAGAGTGCGCGCATATTATGTACACACACTCACACACACTGTTAAATAGTTGTCCCTCCCAATGTTCTGTCGAAGCATGCAACAACCACAAATCTGTTGAAGCATACATTGATGTTAGATAAAGTAGCCGATGCAACACCTCATCCTAATTGCTATTGTTGTAGTCTTTAAACATTCCTTCTAAGTGGAATAAAACATCGATATGAACGGAAAATAAGAAGGTAAAGTGTTATCTATATTACGTTTGTTTCACACGTTTTAGAAAATCATGAAGGGCGAGTGAGATCTATCCGTTTGCCTCTAACTAACTTGTAGGCTTCGCTTGCCCATTAAAACATTTTCTCTGGCAGGGAAATTGCTCTACCACCAGCATCAGCAGCCACTGCTTCTTGATGTTGTGGTAAGAAATGCGCATGCGTCCCACACTGGAATTACTGCACTGGCCAGAATAAGTTGGATCTCGTCTGTCTTCACTGAAATCCAAAATCATATCAAAACTATGGCGGTGTTGAGAATAAGAAAAATGAGCTGCTTTGGGGTTTGGACCTTTCCTGTAATAGTGGCCGTGGTCTGTGCGCAAAGGTAAGTGGTCAGTTTAGATGCTCTTCACTTTGTATGGCTGTGCTTTACACTGTACTGTAGAAAAACTGTAGAAAACAGTTAAATAATGCCTTCAGAAGCCTGTAAATATAATAATGTATTCCTTCTCTTTCTCTAGTGTCAATGACCCTAGCAATATGTCAATCGTAAAAGAAACTGTGGATAGACTGTTGAAAGGATATGACATTCGCTTGAGGCCGGATTTCGGAGGTAATTGAAATAATTTAATACAAACTCTAATTGACGTTTCTGTTGTCAGCCCTATAACACCCAGTTGTTGCTCTAATTGGGTGGATCGCACAAATCCCTTCTCATTTTATAAAAGTTAAACGCACATAGTTTACCCACCGGTTGTACAGGTAGCCTATAGATACATTTGGCCACCTCGTTCCACATGTGCTAAACGACACGGATTAGGAACACTTTATAACACAATACCAGAAGGGTATTTTACATTGTAGGCTCAATCGACGATACACATTTTGACTGTAGTGTCATGAAACGTGATTTTCAATTCCCCAACCCAGTGTTATGTCGGCGATTTGTGTCTTGCCGAGGCTACCTTACGAACGCGCTCATCTCTCTATTCAGGTGTAAAAGCGGTCGACATAGGTACACACTTTCAATTTCCTCGGAAGCACTTAGACGAAATAAACACCATGCACGGTGTTTTGCGATGGACATCAAAGGCACCGTGCGCACCTGTTTTTTTTTAATGCCCATAGTGTTTGGTGTTATCTGGCTGACAGCAAGTCAATGAATGATTGCTCTCGTGTGTTGATGGCACGCAGTTGCTATAATTCAAAGTGTTATCACACATTTGTGGTTTATGGTATTCATTTTATAAACCCCCCAAAATAATGAAATGGTTAACATTACGGTCCGTTTTGTTGATTTGTTGCAGGTCCCCCTGTGGGAGTGGGGATGAATATAGACATAGCCAGCATAGACATGGTATCGGAAGTCAATATGGTAAGTACTCGATTATCACCCTCTCCTAATGATTTGTGGGTATTCCTCTGATATTCCACGCACGGTCTTTCCCAAAGGAAACCCCCCAGCGCACTGCAAGGAATAGGCTACCAGTCTAACCGATGCTATCAAAAATATTTTGTCTTCTCACAGCTGCATTGATCTGCTGGATATTGTCAATACACCTACGGTGATTGCTTGCATAATAGGGTAGGAACAATCCAAAAACCTTCAGAAGTCATCTCAATGGCAACAACCAATTTTACTATGAATATCGACGTTTTTAAATTCACACCTATAGGCCTACAATGTTGTTGCTAATCCACCCATAACAGAGTTTCACAAATGTGAATGTTTCCTAAAAACATGTTTCAGGATGTAACCTGAATTTCAATTTATGTCAGTTGATTATGGAAGCTCCTGCCTTATGGGATGAACAAAAGGGGTTGGTTGACATGTCACTTACCTGTGTTTGAGAAGAGTGAACAAGGTGGTTTGAGTCTTTGTAATGTGTTTACATTAGGTAGCCTGGAAATACTAATGTTTCAAGGAATTTACGAAGTGCATACTGCTGGAGAGAAGTTTTGCTTCATGCAAGAGCATCCCCTAGTGCTACTTAGTCAGAACTGCACATCAATGTAAAGGGTGACAGGTTTTCCAGGCTTTGACTGAGAGGAAAGGTCCCTCCACCAAACCCTTGGGTATCTTTTGGATAAAAAATCTGTGGTTATGCTTCCAGTCATATCAATATCTCCGCTAATCTCTGCTATTAGTATGTTCTCAGTTGTGTTGTCATCTCTCAGCTTTGACACGTGTTACGAGAAACCAATAGACCAATAAAGGCCTTTTTTTTTTACATGACACTGAAACTGCTATTATTATAATAAATATAAATAATATTATAAATGCATGTATTTAGATCACTGCTGAGTTCGCGTACAACGACTGCATTTGCGATGAAATAGCAGACACACACAAAGGTCTAGCTTTGCTCAGGTACATTTCAACTCTACTGGTTGTTGAAATGGTGTTTCCCAGTGGTAATGGGACTCATCGTGATACGAGGTTAAGAGCACACTGTTTTCGGCACAAATACCCATAGGCTTTAGTTTAAACTGTTGTCATCATAGTCATCCCCCACACCAACTGTAATTCCAGTTGGGTTTATTGTATAAAACAAGATGTATGATTTACAAGATGTTACTCGTGGAAGTTGCCCCTGTCATCCATATTAGCATGCATTTGCATGATGTCAGAAGGAAAGCCGGAGAGAGTAAACACATGGATCACTGGTCTAGTGCCCTCCGCATTTCGATTTGTCTGGCTCTGACTCCTGCATGCCTTCATCCAGATTAAACAGTGCTTTTCACTGTGTCGCCACAAAGCGAGTGGCCAACGCACCATGAACTGAAGGCTACTGCCTGTGGCAATGTGGACGACCCCTATGTGATGACAAGACGTTGGCCTTTGTTATGCGTCTGCATGTTTAATCTCCACCTGGGTTATTGCTTTAGATATTGATTTGACCTTTAATGCTTTCAACAAATATGCTCAGCGACTATTATCACGTTGCGCTAATCCACAAAGCCGGAAGTAGAAATAGGAGAGGGATTGTGCTCTTCCAAAAAGTTTTTTTTATTTTTTTTATTATATATTTTTTTAAATCAATACTTTGAGTCAAATGATCAGTATAATATTGTCAGAAATAGTACCGCAATATGTAACTGTATACATTTTCCCCCCCATCACTACTCTGTGGTGCCTCCTCTTTTATCTCAGCTCCCCCAAGCTTTTAGCTCCTCTTAAAATCATAGATGGGATACGGATGGTTTCTTCTTCTGTTTAGATTCAGGCCACATAGTTGGTTGAATGCATAAGCCTCACTACTTCCCCAGAGAAGCCCACATAGTGGACTGGAAGGAGGGGGTGGGACAGTAGTGTTTCCTAATGGACCCCTTTTAACAAGAGGCTGAGTGAGGGTGACGTTTTTTAAAGTCTACCGACAACTCATCCTCTCCCATCCTCCCCCACTGTACTCCAGCAGCACCATGTCTTTAGCAGCTACTCTACCTGCCTCAGACAATGTTAACTCATTAGAGCCAGGGAAGGGAGCTCCGTGGTGATGTGCTTGGTCTGTGGAACAAAGGCCCCAGGTGCCGTCTGTCCTCTGGTTTGAATTCGCCGTGGTTACTGAGTCACGTAACGTATGTTGATCCAGCGTGCCAGGTATTTAATAGGCCTGTGTTTGAATGCACATTCCCCGAAAAGGTCTTCTGCTCCTGGATGTTCTTCCATCCAGAGCCCTGGGAGGAGAGAAAAGGTTAGATGTGAGGCTGGGCGAAGTAAATCCTTGGCGTCAGGCCTGGCGCGCAAGAAAGTGTCCTAACATTAACAACCTGCTATTTGGAGAGGCAGTGTCCGTTAGGTTGGAGGGAAGGCCATGCACCTAATGTTGCTTGGGGTTCATATGATTCAGAGATAGACACACACATAATACAAATGAAATAGAGCAACTTTAACTCCATTCAGCTAGTTAATCTTTTTTCATGGAAGAATCTACTGCAGTGTTTTCCTACATTTAAACTAGTTTCTTTCTCTATTTCTTTCTTTCTTTCTTTCTTTCTTTCTTTCTTTCTTTCTTTCTTTCTTTCTTTCTTTCTTTCTTTCTTTCTTTCCTAGTTGAGTAATATTACTGTTGAATGAGCCATTTTTATTGTAAAAGACTATGCCAACAGAGTCCTCAGGGAAAGAAATACTCTGTGTTGAGGATGAGACAAACTTCTTCTCCTATTCCAAAAATCAGAAATACCATTATTGATGTAGACAAAGGTCAAGAGGAGCTTATTGATTGCTGGAGAAGGTGCTCAGAATGCAGAGCCCTCCATTTTGAAACTCAGCACAGTCGATTCATGGCAGCTGTGGAGATCAAGATATCACAGACATATCTGTAGAAAACTGTGAAGAACAGACTGTCCTGTATCAAAGGATTACTATACTGTATGATTAAGTGATTGAGAGATACAACGTGGAGCAAAATTTACCCAAGGCGTGTTTATGTTGGCATAGTTGGACACATTTATTGCAATAAGTTTAAAATATTGAGTGTTCCTGAGATGACACATGAAGCTGAAAGGGGAGAGTGGGTTAAGTTGAACCAAAGGGTTAATTGAGCCACCCATTGTTTCTAAGCAACCATACAAAACATGAATCATGTCACCAAGTATTTAGGAAGAGGTCATCATTTTGTGTAGTCGGTAAAGGAAGAAACCAAATCAAATGAATATATTGTGTTAGAGGTTCCATGATTCTGGTATCTAAACCAAAGTAGGTAATTTACAGATTGTTCCATACATCAGTTGGGTTCTTTATAATTTTCAATATAAGGTCCTAAACCTAGCATGATAGTGCATCCTTGTAGCTGTGTGGGCTAATATAGTCAAAATGTTTGTCTTAGGATAAATCGAGCCATTGGCCATGGGTAAAGTTGAGCCAATTGTTGAGCCAATAGCAAGTTGAGCAAATTGAGGTGTTTTCTACCCAGGTGTAATGCAAGGCCTTATCGCTGGGATATGAGGTAACACCAGGGCCTGGCCTATGTTTAAAAAAATACAAATTGTTACAAAGCATTTGTTAGGTGTTAAGCATGTGTTAAACTATGCTTAAAATGATTCAAATAGAAAAAGTGATTGTGATTGTTTTGAATTGTGTTTGGGAAATCAAGATAGACATGGTTTTAAAAAGATAGGGGTAATATTTCATTCAGTACCGAAATTTGGAGGCGCCTCAACTTACCCTGTCCCATTGGCTCAATTTACCCCATACGTTGTGCCAAGAGACCACTTTGTCCCTTGACAAGCTATGTATTCAAAACTGTGATGTTAATTTCTTTGGACAAGCTATGTTTTCAAAACTGTAACTGATTATTTCCAGGGATGCACAACATCCTGAAATACACTGAGTGTACAAAACATTAGGAAGGCCTTCCTAATATTGAGTTGCATCCCCTTTTGCTCTCAGAACAGCCTCAATTCATCGGGACATGGACGCGTTCCACAGGGATGCTGGCCCATGTTGACTCCAATGCTTCCCACAGTTGTGTCAAGGTGGTTGAAGGTCCTTTGGATGGTGTATCATTCTTGATACACACGGGAAACTGTTGAGTGTGAAAAACCCAGCTGCATTGCAGTTCTTGACACACTGAAACTGGTGTGCCTGGCACCTACTAACATACCTCGTTCATAGGCACTTAAATCCATTCACAATCTGAATGGCACACGTACACAATGTCTCAATTGTCTCGAGGCTTAAAAATCCTTCTTTAACCTGTCTCCTCCCCTTCATCTACACTGACTGAAGTGGATTTAACAATTTATATACATATGGGATCAGAGCTTTCACCTGGATTCACCTGGTCAGTCTATGTCATGAAAAGAGCAGGTGTTCTTAATGTTTTATACACTCAGTGTATATGTAGATATATTTCTTAGAAATAATACTATATTTCCCTTGATGGGGTGATGCCGAATATAGAAAATTGCTTAATTTACCCCAGTGTCCCCTAGGTTTCATGATGCTTGTGTCTAAACCAAAAGAGATCGTTCTAAGATTGTTTTGTACACCAGTTATGTACAATATAAGCTACAGTATGATGTCCTAAACCTAGTATGAAAGTGCATATTTCTAGCTCTGTGGGCTAATGTAGTCAAAATGTTTGTCTTGGGGTAAGTTGAGGTTATGGCCATGAGGTATGTTGAGCCAATGTCCACCCTACCCCATACAAATAATGAATACGTTTTGTCAGTTTTATGTCTCATACGCATAGTATTTATATTTTTATTGTTTACAGAGCAGATAGTATTGTGCCCCGTGTATACACACTTAAAACAGGGATGGTGGATGACTAAGCGCCTGCCTCTCCTTCTAAAGGTTGCATGTTGTCTCTGGTTCCAACCATTCTGAGTTAATGCCTAACCTTTAAGAATGCAGAGTTAATATCCCCCTAAGGTTAGTTAGCATATATTAGCTAGCTTAGCGCAGTAATGTGTGTGAAATTTTCCCCTGAGAAATGACTGCGCTAAGTACTGGACAAAATGCAATATATGTTATCTCCCTAAGGGATGTAGAAGACATCTGAAACTAGATGCTGTTGTAAAGTGCTATGTATGACGGGGAAACCAGTCTTGTCATTTTAATAGATTTGAGATACAATGAAATAATAGATGCCATGCATGTTGATGCTGGATCATCCATCCTGGCTGGGCGAGTCTGTGCCCTGGAAATGTGACACTCATGTGTACAATCTCACGAAGCCATCCTCTCAAATCCTGTCTCATTGACGTGACTAAGCGAGCAAATGCCGATCTTCACAGGCTAGTGTAACGCTAATTGTTTGTCAAGCAGTGTCTTTTAGAAATGAACAACTAAGTGGAAGAGCAGTTTCACAGAAAGGCCAAATAGATTTGGCTTCTTTCCCCTTAATCTATTCGATTAACATTATCCACGTGATTAGCAGGTAACCTTGCCTGAGACATGACATACATTTTTCACCTACGGCTGTTGAAAGTTGTAATAATACTAAGTAATCCTTTATACAGCAACATGCAAAAACCGAAACTGCCATGAATTACATTTCCTGGAAAATTATTATTATTTTTTTTCATTTTTTTTTTTCATTAGTCAGGCTTTGCCATGTGGCCTGTTACATGGCAAATTGTTTCATTTTCAGTTCAGTTGCCCTGTAATGGTCTCTTGGGTCCCTTTGACCTATTTAACCTGCCTGTTCCAACTGACAGCCATGGGAACTAACTGCTCTGGGCCCATCAACAAACGGAGTACAGACACAGGCAGACCCACTGGCTTTGTATACATTGCATATGCTCGGTTCATGCATCATTCAGGGACAAGTATATGCGGAGGGAATTCACAAGAGAGTGTGGGGTAGACACCAGAGATCAACAGCAACGCACACTGCATTCTACATCATTTGTTATGTACGTCCCTGTAGAGTTTGGGATCAATCGTATATCCAGTCATATTACATTTACTAAGAAAGCAGAATATCAATTAGATTGTTTATATGTATGCTAATAATGAGTTGACTGTCATTGCAAATGTGAAGGACATCTAATAGTGTTGATGATGGCGGTGGTGATGGTAATGGTGAGGATTGGTTCCTTGCCTTTTTGGATGTGTGGCTGATGAACATGACTGGCGTGGAGACAACAAACGTTTTAGATCATTTCACGCGCTTGCATCTCGCTCTCCAAGGTCTGTGGCTGCTCTAGGCACTGTTGTTTTCTGGTGATGTTGTGATCAACAAACTACAGTGGGCTTGATATCAATACTCTCTGGAGTGTGTATTCTCAGGAGCCTTGGTGGTGATAGAACAAGAATGGCCCACTGCCTCTGTGTATTCCAGACATGGTTCTCAGGGGAACTTCTGTTCCGCACACTCTGTGTTTGACTCAGAGAAAACTATTTTGCTGATTGTGTCGAAAAGACACTGGACTCATACATTAATTGAAAAGTGAAATTGAAACCAATTTGCTGACTTCCTCAGTATGTGAAACTCAGGGGAGAGTCAATTATGGGTCTCTTACGTAATAATCTCTGTGGTTATATTACCCTCCACATATTGGTATATTACCTTTTTTTTACGGTGAGGCTCTTGCATGTTCGGTATGACAATGTTGAAGATTACCCTCTACGCCTTACCTAATTAATTCTAGTGAAGTGTATTATTATTGAATACACTGAGTGTACAAAACATTAGGAACACCTTCCTAACATTGAGCTGCACACCATTTTTCCATCACTGCATCCTCAATTCGTTGGGGCAGGGACTACAAGGTGTCAAAAGCGTTCCATAGGGATGCTGGCCATGTTGACTCCAATGCTTTCTACAGTTGTGTCCAGTTGGCTGGATGTCTTTTGGGTGGTGGACCATTCTTGATACACACTGGAAACTATAGAGTGTGAAAAACCCAGCAGCGTTGCAATTCTTGACACAAACCGGTGCTCCTGGCACCAACTACTGTACCATACCCCAATCAAAGACATTTCAATATTTTGTCTTGCACATTCACCCTCCCAATGACACACATACACAATCCATGTCTCAATTGTCTCACGGCTTAAAAATCAACCTTTAACCTGTCTCCTTCCCATCTACACTGATTGACATGGATTTAACAAGTGACATCAATAAGGGATCATAGCTTTCACCTAGATTCACTTCGTCAGTCTTATGTTATGGAAAGAGCAGGTGTTCCTAATGTTTTGTACACTGTACACTTTATGTGGCAGCTTAAGTGAGTGGGTGGGGAGTTCCTGTCTGTTACAACCCATAACGCTGCCATGTTGATTTTTACCAGCGAAGAGACATGTGGCGGGCCATGTCACATGACCATCTCCTCCATTACACAAATGAGTCACAAGCTAAGGGGAGCTTTGTCATGTTTAGTCAGCCAGTAATTGTCTTAATGGCTGCCTCTGAGCTTTGATATGCCCATTTTTAATTTCGACAACTTTGCAATAAAGCAAGAAACCTCTTCCATGTACATGCAGCACGCCCTCTTTCATTATTAAAGTTAATGAAACAAATGGCGGCACGTTCCATTTAAAAGGCAATTGCGGTTCAGATTGGAAATGTTAGTGTTTTTAATCATTTGCCTTAGTGGATTAATTGCGTTGGTTGGAGATTCCAGCACACACAGGCTTTCAGCAAGCACTATTCTTGAAATCTGTTTGAAAGCAAATGAGGTCATCCTGTGTTTCTAACTTTTTTTTTTTGTATTAATCTTATAGAACAAGGTATTGACAGTCTTTCTGGACACACAGACACATGTGGTTGTTGTGTTTTGTCCTTCGAGGACCATACTGTAACACCTAATTGCTTTTGCACTTTGTCTGCATCTTTTATTGATTGGCTGGATTTGGAAACACTGGGTTAATACAATTGTCAGTCACATATGATGTCACACATGAACTAAATCATCAAACATTCATCATTTTTTGGGGCACCCTTGGTGTATGTAAGTGGCCACGTTATAGCCACATAAGTTAACAATGGCATTCTGCTTTTAATTAGACGGATCAAGAGGGGTATTCCACAGTTAAACTGGAGCATACATATTAATGTCCCTAGTACCAATGGCAGTAAGTTCACACTGCAGACTCAACAGGACTTTACCAACTTGACTTCTAATGGTTGGAGGCTCCCACTTGTCTGCTCTGCTCAAAAAGGCCTGTCATGGCTCATTAGAAGTGCAGGCTGTCATACCCACTGTACATTACAGTCTGTGTGGCAGGAGTATCATTATACAGTGCAGCACCAGAGGTCCACCTGCTTGCCCATTACAGTCATGTGACTTGTGACTAGTGTTGTACACACTGTTAGTAGTGGGGGCCACTAAAACTTTTGGTGTACCTCTTGCTGGTCCTACAGTGCCTTGCAAAATATTCATCCCCCTTGGCATTTTTCCTATTTTGTTGCATTATAACCTGCAATTTAAATTGATTTTTATTTAATCTAATGGACAAACACAAAATAGTCCAAATTGGTCAAGTGAAAAAAAAAAATGTATTCACCCCCTTTGCTATGAATCCCCTAAATATGATCTGGTGCAACCAATTACCTTCAGAAGTCATGATTAGTTCAACAAAGTCCACCAATATGCAATCTAAATGTCACATGATCTGTCACATGAAGTTGGAAGTTTACATACACCTTAGCCAAATACGTTTAAACTCAGTTTTTCACAATTCCTGACATGTAATCCTAGTAAAAATTCCCCGTGTTTGGTCAGTTAGGATCACCACTTTATTTTAAGAATGTGAAATGTCAGAATAATAGCAGAGAGAATTATTTAGTTCAGCTTCTAGTTCTTTCATCACATTCCCAGTGGTTCAGAAGCTTACATGCACTCAATTAGTATTTGGTAGCATTGCATTTAAATTGTTTAACTTGGGTCAAACATTTCAGGTAGCCTTCCACAAGCTTCCCACAATAAGTTGGTGGAATTTTGGCCCATTCCTCCTGACAGAGCTGATGATACACGGATCATTCCATCTTCAATTTTCGCAATTATTCAATTTAAAAAATACCTAAAGTTGTATTACAAAAGTAGTTTGAAATGTAAAGTCTACAGGTAACTTTTGAGATATTTTGTAGTCACGTTGCGCAAGTTGGAACCGGTGTTTTTCTGGATGAAATGTGCCAAATAAATGGACATTTTGGATATATATGGACGGAATGAATTGAACAAAATGACCATTTGTGATGTTTATGGTACATATTGGAGTGCCAACAGAAGAAGCTCGTCAAAGGTAAGGCATGATTTATATTTTTATTTCTGCGTTTAGTGTCGCGCCTGCAGGGTTGAAATATGTTTTCTCTCTTTTGTTTATGGATAATAGCATTGTTTGCTTTCGCCGAAAAGCCTTTTTGAAATCTGACATGTTGGCTGGATTCACAACACTTGTAGCTTTAATTTGGTATCTTACATGTGTGATTTCATGAAAGTTAGATTTTTTAGGAATTTATTTTAATTTGGCGCTCTGCATTTTCTCTGGCTTTTGGCCAAGTGGGACGCCACCATCCCACATATCCCAGAGAGGTTAACAAGATATTTGTAGAGTGGTTGAAAAATGAGTTTTAATGACTCCAACCTAAGTGTATGTAAACTTCCGAATTCAACTGTATGTTCTGTAAGGCCCCAGAGTCTGCAACACCACTAAGCAATGGACACCAACAAACAAGTTGCACCATGAAGACCAAGGAGCTCTCCAAACAGGCCAGGGACAAAGTTGTGGAGAAGTACAGATCAGGGTTGGGTTCTAAAAAAATATCAGATACTTCCCACGAAGCACTATTTAAATCCATTATTAAAAAATGGAAAGAGTATGGCACCACAACAAACCTGCCAAGAGAGTGCTGCCCACCAAAACTAATGGACCAGACAAGGTGGGTATTAATTCGAGGCAACAAAGAGACCAAAGATAACCCTGAAGGAGCTGCAATGCTCCAACAGCGGAGATTGGAGTATCTGTCCATAGTACCACTTTAAGCCATACACTCCACACAGCTGGGCTTTACAGAAGAGTGGTCAGAAAAAAAGCCATTGCTTAAAGAAGAAGCAAGCTAACACCAAATCAAATCAAATCAAATTTTATTTGTCACATACACATGGTTAGCAGATGTTAATGCGAGTGTAGCGAAATGCTTGTGCTTCTAGTTCCGACAATGCAGTAATAACAAGTAATCTAACTAACAATTCCAAACTACTGTCTTGTACACAGTGTAAGGGGATAAAGAATATGTACATAAGGATATATGAATGAGTGATGGTACAGAGCAGCATAGGCAAGATACAGTAGATGGTATCGGGTACAGTATGTACAAATGAGATGAGTATGTAAACAAAGTGGCATAGTATAGTATAAAGTGGCTAGTGATACATGTATTACATAAGGATACCGTCGATGATATAGAGTACAGTATATACGTATGCGTATGAGATGAATAATGTAGGGTAAGTAACATTTATATAAGGTAGCATTGTTTAAAGTGGCTAGTGATATATTTACATCATTTCCCATCAATTCCCATTATTAAAGTGGCTGGAGTTGAGTCAGTGTCAGTGTGTTGGCAGCAGCCACTCAGTGTTAGTGGTGGCTGTTTAACAGTCTGATGGCCTTGAGATAGAAGCTGTTTTTCAGTCTCTCGGTCCCAGCTTTGATGCACCTGTACTGACCTCGCCTTCTGGATGATAGCGGGGTGAACAGGCAGTGGCTCGGGTGGTTGATGTCCTTGATGATCTTTATGGCCTTCCTGTGACATCGGGTGGTGTAGGTGTCCTGGAGGGCAGGTAGTTTGCCCCCGGTGATGCGTTGTGCAGACCTCACTACCCTCTGGAGAGCCTTACGGTTGAGGGCGGTGCAGTTGCCATACCAGGCGGTGATACAGCCCGCCAGGATGCTCTCGATTGTGCATCTGTAGAAGTTTGTGAGTGCTTTTGATGACAAGCCGAATTTCTTCAGCCTCCTGAGGTTGAAGAGGCGCTGCTGCGCCTTCTTCACGATGCTGTCTGTGTGAGTGGACCAATTCAGTTTGTCTGTGATGTGTATGCCGAGGAACTTAAAACTTGCTACCCTCTCCACTACTGTTCCATCGATGTGGATAGGGGGGTGTTCCCTCTGCTGTTTCCTGAAGTCCACAATCATCTCCTTAGTTTTGTTGACGTTGAGTGTGAGGTTGTTTTCCTGACACCACACTCCGAGGGCCCTCACCTCCTCCCTGTAGGCCGTCTCATCGTTGTTGGTAATCAAGCCTACCACTGTTGTGTCGTCCGCAAACTTGATGATTGAGTTGGAGGCGTGCGTGGCCACGCAGTCGTGGGTGAACAGGGAGTACAGGAGAGGGCTCAGAACGCAACCTTGTGGGGCCCCAGTGTTGAGGATCAGCGGGGAGGAGATGTTGTTGCCTACCCTCACCACCTGGGGGCGGCCCGTCAGGAAGTCCAGTACCCAGTTGCACAGGGCGGGGTCGAGACCCAGGGTCTCGAGCTTGATGACGAGCTTGGAGGGTACTATGGTGTTGAATGCCGAGCTGTAGTCGATGAACAGCATTCTCACATAGGTATTCCTCTTGTCCAGATGGGTTAGGGCAGTGTGCAGTGTGGTTGAGATTGCATCGTCTGTGGACCTATTTGGGCGGTAAGCAAATTGGAGTGGGTCTAGGGTGTCAGGTAGGGTGGAGGTGATATGGTCCTTGACTAGTCTCTCAAAGCACTTCATGATGACGGATGTGAGTGCTACGGGGCGGTAGTCATTTAGCTCAGTTACCTTAGCTTTCTTGGGAACAGGAACAATGGTGGCCCTCTTGAAGCATGTGGGAACAGCAGACTGGTATAGGGATTGATTGAATATGTCCGTAAACACACCGGCCAGCTGGTCTGCGCATGCTCTGAGGGCGCGGCTGGGGATGCCATCTGGGCCTGCAGCCTTGCGAGGGTTAACACGTTTAAATGTCTTACTCACCTCGGCTGCAGTGAAGGAGAGACCGCATGTTTTCGTTGCAGGCCGTGTCAGTGGCACTGTATTGTCCTCAAAGCGGGCAAAAAAGTTATTTAGTCTGCCTGGGAGCAAGACATCCTGGTCCGTGACTGGGCTGGGTTTCTTCCTGTAGTCCGTGATTGACTGTAGACCCTGCCACATGCCTCTTGTGTCTGAGCCGTTGAATTGAGATTCTACTTTGTCTCTGTACTGGCGCTTAGCTTGTTTGATAGCCTTGCGGAGGGAATAGCTGCACTGTTTGTATTCGGTCATGTTACCAGACACCTTGCCCTGATTAAAAGCAGTGGTTCGCGCTTTCAGTTTCACACGAATGCTGCCATCAATCCACGGTTTCTGGTTAGGGAATGTTTTAATCGTTGCTATGGGAACGACATCTTCAACGCACGTTCTAATGAACTCGCACACCGAATCAGCGTATTCGTCAATGTTGTTATCTGACGCAATACGAAACATCTCCCAGTCCACGTGATGGAAGCAGTCTTGGAGTGTGGAGTCAGCTTGGTCGGACCAGCGTTGGACAGACCTCAGCGTGGGAGCCTCTTGTTTTAGTTTCTGTCTGTAGGCAGGGATCAACAAAATGGAGTCGTGGTCAGCTTTTCCGAAAGGGGGGCGGGGCAGGGCCTTATATGCGTCGCGGAAGTTAGAGTAACAATGGTCCAAGGTCTTTCCTCCCCTGGTTGCGCAATCGATATGCTGATAAAATTTGGGGAGTCTTGTTTTCAGATTAGCCTTGTTAAAATCCCCAGCTACAATGAATGCAGCCTCCGGATAAATTGTTTCCAGTTTGCAGAGAGTTAAATAAAGTTCGTTCAGAGCCATCGATGTGTCTGCTTGGGGGGGGATATATACGGCTGTGATTATAATCGAAGAGAATTCTCTTGGTAGATAATGCGGTCTACATTTGATTGTGAGGAATTCTAAATCAGGTGAACAGAAGGATTTGAGTTCCTGTATGTTTCTTTCATCGCACCATGTCACGTTAGTCATAAGGCATACGCCCCCGCCCCTCTTTTTACCAGAAAGATGTTTTTTCCTGTCTGCGCGATGCGTGGAGAAACCTGTTGGCTGCACCGCTTCGGATTGCGTCTCTCCAGTAAGCCACGTTTCCGTGAAGCAAAGAACGTTACAGTCTCTGACGTTTGGTGTTCACCAAAAGGCATGTGGGCGACTCTCCAAACATATGGAAGAAGGTACTCAGGGTGATGAGAGCTTTTTGGCCATCAAGGAAAACGCTATGACGCAAATCCAACACCTCTCATCACCCTGAGAATGCCATCCCCACAGTGACACATGGTGGTGGCAGCATTATGCTGTGGGGAAGGTTTTCATCGGCAGGGACTGGGAAGCTTGTCAGAATTGAAGGAATGATGGATAGTGCTAAATACAGGGAAATTCTTGAGGGAAACCTGTTTCAGTCTTCCAGAGATTTGAGTCTGGGACAGAGGTTCACCTTCCAGCTGGACAATGACCCTTTAGCAAACTGCTAAAGTAACACTCGAGTGGTTTAAGGGGAAATATTTAAATGTTCTGGAATGGCCTAGTCAAAGCCCTGACCTCAGTCCAATTGAGAATCTGTGGTTTGACTGAAAGATTTCTGTACACCAGCGGAACCCATCCAACTTGAAGGAGATGGAGCAGTTTTTTCTTGACGAATGGACAAAAATCCCAGTGGCTAGATGTTCCAAGCTTATAGAGACATACCCCAAGAAACCTGCAGCTGTATTGCTGCAAAAGGTGGCTCTACAAAGTATTGACTTTGGGGGGTGAATAGTTATGCACGCTCAACTTTTCCGTTTTTTTGTCTTATTTCTTGTTTGTTTCACAATAAAAAATATTTTGCATTTTCAAAGAGGTAGGCATTTTGTACAAATCAAATTATATAAATCCCCCCCAAAATATATTTTAATTCCAGGTTCTAAGGTAACAAAATAGTAAAAATGCCAAGGGGGATGAATACTTTCGCAAGTCACTGTATTTGGGACTTTGAAGAGAAATCTGGAGAATATGGAGAATCTGAACAACTGCCAAGACGTGAGCCTAGTTAACTAGCATGTGTTAAAAAGTGTGACTTAGCTGTGCTCCTACCTTGGCTATAGATGATAATGGCTGTCATTATCAACCATTATCTGTCATTTTCAGTCATGTGAACATGGGAATTATTTTTCTCTCGCTTGCATTTAGACAGGGGGATTGAAATATATAATGTCTGTCAATCAATTAACATTTGTTCATAGAACTTCAACCTGCTCTAGAATCACTTTTGATAAACCCTGGCTCCAGCCAGTCTCAGTGTCAATTCCCTAAGCCTGTGTGCTGAGGTAGTTGGGCTGGAGTTGAGTGAGACTTTATAGTACCAGAATTAAACCTGTTCTTCGCCAGTAAGACTCACGTCTGCTGAATCATGCTTCTCTGCCAAGTTTCGACACTGTCTGTACAAGTTCTTTCATTTTTTTTGTTGCTTTCTCAAAGACTTATGCATCACTTATCCGCCACAGTCTGCACATCCTAATTGCTCTCTCTCTCAGCCTCCTCCACATCACATATATCCTGTCTTGTTTATCATGCATTGCTTGCTGTACCTCCTCTGCAATCTCTCCTTCCCACTCCACCTCTCAGTTTTTGCCCCCATGTCTCTCCTTTCCCCTCTCTATCTCTCGTTCTCTCTCTCACCACCTCATTCCCTCCACTCTTGATATGTCTTTGATGAGAACCAGCTGAAAACCCTTGGATTCACAGCTGTAAAAATCAGCTGGCCCTAGAACTCATTTCAGGGCTCATTTTTGGAAAACCACTGAAAGTATGGGAAGTTGTTTTGAAACCCAGCAAAAAAGAAACAGGTTTTACAGCATTTTGTACCCAAGAAATGTGTAAGGATGATAAACGAATTCCTATGGGGCGTACCCATGGTTACTAAGTGTGAGATTGGCCTAGCTGGGGGAAGTGGGTGAGCAGAAGAGGGTGCCGAGCCTTAAGGGAACACAGACAGTCTGACTGAGTGCTGCTATTACTGTATACTGGATAGGCGCATTCCATAGCCTAGCATAGCATGGCTTGGGGGGACTCTAGCTGAGCTATACCCTCATGCTCATTTAACAGCAATCACACACACAGTGACAAACACTAATGATTTACTGCTTACACTGTTATTAATGATGCAGATATGGCTTATCATGCAATTAGGGATAGTGCTCCAAATGTCAAGGGAAGGCAGGCATGTCATGAATTCCCTGTGGTTAGACTACAGTAGTTATGCACTGATTCAGGGGTGTCGTCGACAGTGAACAATGAGCCGGCATGTATAGCCTTCAGGCCATAGCCGCAGCCCTATGCACATACACATAGGCTGCTGCATCTTGTCTGCTTGTCACAGGGAAGCGTTGGGAATTGACAACATATTGTCTTCTGCAGCTCATTGTGGAGCGATAATCTCCCCACCTGTTCTTTCACAGCGTTCGAAAATGGCCGACGCAACGGATGAGGCGGAGTGACAAATGAAAGTGGGTTTAATCGCCGCCAGTGCTACTCTCGGTGTGCTGTTCGGGATGCAGCACCGACGGAGCTTTCTCTATTTATTTATTTGTAGTGGTCTCATGTGGCCGTCTCATGGTGCTGTCTCTCTGTCACTGATGGGCCCAGCTGGATGTTGGGCAAAGGACACTGAACACTGTGCTCTCCTATCTGATGTGAATATTGTGCACTGGGAAATGAACACACAAACCTAGATTTGTCTCTGTTAGATAAATAGCTGAGTGGCAATTATACGTGGATGTCTGACTGATGTATTTCTGTTCACCTTACTACACAGTACACATATAGCACTGTAGTGATGCAAGATCAATACCTCCACTAGAACATAT
This sequence comes from Oncorhynchus clarkii lewisi, assembly GCF_045791955.1. NCBI lineage: Eukaryota > Metazoa > Chordata > Actinopteri > Salmoniformes > Salmonidae > Oncorhynchus > Oncorhynchus clarkii. The sequence goes on along the minus strand of NC_092158.1, from coordinate 52,939,232 downwards.
CAAAAGCCAATCAACTCTGACCTCTGGATAAGTCTCAAAAGGTTCTAACAGTAAAAAGCTGAAGCTGGAATAAGAAATGCTCTGCAGTGAGCTACTGGCCTGTCCCGCTACCTTCGTGGTGGAGAGCAGAGATTGCCACTCCACTCCACTGACACCGTGTATGATTAGAAGATTAATCAAGCTACGTCTACAGGCTTGAGTGTGAAGGAGCCGCTCACAGTTATTTCATATATGAAGTGTTAGCGCCGTGTGCCTGTGACTGGACAGCAAGTCATTTCAGCAAGCCACAGTGGGAGGTACAGAGGTGAGAATAGGTGTCGCTGCTCATGCTGACTAGAGATGGAGTGTCATCATTCTGCTCTCCCAATGCATCATGTCATCGAGGACTCTAATTGGCTATCCTGCAAGCTACAGTATCTGTTCGTTTTTTCCCCTCACTGAGTTTTATCTGAGAAAATAATTGAGAAAAGAATAGCGAGTTGTCAATGGTCAAACATACTGTATCGAAAGACACTTGTCAAATCACTGTGTTGCTCTTCAGCAGGGATGATTGCATTTAATGAGAAACCCTGTAACCATGGAAGATCTTAGACAATTCAGCTTAAGAACTCAGATTTTAAACCAAAAATACTGGGCTCACTGTCTCTCCTCCCTGTGCTGTCTCGCTGCCTTACATAAGAGTTCCCGCAGAGAGGAAAATTAACCCAAGAACAAGTAAGGTGCTTTCTAGGCCAAGCGGTTTGCATCAGCAGTTATGCTAAAGCTGATCCCCAAAACAATTCCTGAGCTTTTAATTATGCAGGCCGACAACAGTGGCTAAGGGAGCTAACTAAAAGGAGGGGAAACAGAGGGTGGCATGAAGGGAGGAGGATTAGTGGGTGCATGTCAGGGTTGCCCAATGCCCGTCTTCATTATTCCCTTCCCTTCATTCCGAGAAGGATGTGGGCTGTTGCATGTGGGAGCGGACGGATTTCTGCCTCCTCTCGCTCTCACTCTCTCTCTTTCGCTCTCTCTCTCTCTCTGAAATACCCACTGTAACATCCCAGATTGAATTCAGTGGGATGGGAAATACAGAGAAATGGAAGGAGAACAACAGGGTTTATTTCATGTAATGGATTAAATTCAGGGAACTGGATGTTGTTGAAAGGGGTAGTCAATTTTATATCCTCTATGTATTACGGTTTGCCAGCAAAAATCCAGCATGCGTGGGGCATTATTCCCCCTGAAATATTCTCAGCCAGTGTACTTGTGTTGTAGTCAAATGAAGCCCCATCTGACAACTACATGTCCAGTTCTGCTCTATCACATGCAACAGTGTGTATTCCCCTCCAAAGTATCAGTATATATAGATATATACAGTGGGGCAAAAAAGTATTTAGTCAGCCACCAATTGTGCAAGTTCTCCCACTTAAAAATATGAGAGAGGCCTGTAATTTTCATCATAGGTACACTTCAACTATGACAGACAAAATGAGGAGAATAAAATCCAGAAAATCACATTGTAGGATTTTTAATGAATTTATTTGCAAATTATGGTGGAAAATAAGTATTTGGTCAATAACAAAAGTTTATCTCAATACTTTGTTATATACCCTTTGTTGGCAATGACAGAGGTCAAACATTTTCTGTAAGTCTTCACAAGGTTTTCACACACTGTTGCTGGTATTTTGGCCCATTCCTCCATGCAGATCTCCTCTAGAGAAGTGATGTTTTGGGGCTGTTGCTGGGCAACACGGACTTTCAACTCCCTCCAAAGATTTTCTATGGGGTTGAGATCTGGAGACTGGCTAGGCCACTCCAGGACCTTGAAATGCTTCTTACGAAGCCACTCCTTCGTTGCCCGGGCGGTGTGTTTGGGATCATTATTATGCTGAAAGACCCAGTTTCATCTTCAATGCCCTTGCTGATGGAAGGTTTTCACTCAAAATCTCACGATACATGGCCTCATTCATTCTTTCCTTTACACGGACGGATCAGTCGTCCTGGTCCTTTTGCAGAAAAACAGCCCCAAAGCATGATGTTTCCACCCCCATGCTTCACAGTAGGTATGGTGTTCTTTGGATGCAACTCAGAATTCTTTGTCCTCCAAACACGACGAGTTGAGTTTTTACCAAAAAGTTATATTTTGGTTTCATCTGACCATATGACATTCTCTCGATCTTCTTCTGGATCATCCAAATGTTCTCTAGCAAACTTCAGATGGGCCTGGACATGTACTGGCTTAAGCAGGGGGACACGTCTGGTACTGCAGGATTTGAGTCCCTGGCGGCGTAGTGTGTTACTGATGGTAGGCTTTGTTACTTTGGTCCCAGCTCTCTGGTCTTGGCCATAGTGGAGTTTGGAGTGTGACTGTTTGAGGTTGTGGACAGGTGTCTTTTATACTGATAACAAGTTCAAACAGGTGCCTTTAATACAGGTAACGAGTGGAGGACAGAGGAGCCTCTTAAAGAAGAAGTTACAAGTCTGTTACAGAAATCTTGCTTGTTTGTAGGTGACCAAATACTTATTTTCCACCATAATTTGCAAATAAATTCATTCAAAATCCTACAATGTGATTTTCTGGATTTTTTTCTCATTTTGTCTGTCATAGTTGAAGTGTACCTATGATGAAAATTACAGGCCTCTCTCATCTTTTTAAGTGGGAGAACTTGCACAATTGGTGGCTGACTAAATATTCATTTGGGGTGTCTAAATCCAAAGTGTCACTTGGTGTTAGTCATTTTAAGTGAAGGGAAATAACATTGTGAGCAAAATAATTAATCATATCACTTTAGTCAATTATTTTGAAAGAATTGATGACCTTACATTGAAGCATTTGTGGCCTCTATTTCAGATCCTGATTTACATAACATTTCTCATTGGCGTTACCATCATTGGTGTTACTACTCCAACTGGTGGTACAAGTTATCATAATGGTAAAACATATTTAAAGTCGTTAAGCTACCATATTAGTTGATTTAGATTTTATTCAAATACATCTAGAAAAATGCAATTCATTTTTCCCAAAATGCCATGCCCAAATGCCACCATAATTCAAGAACGATCCTTCTCCCAGTTTGGCTTGAAATATGCTTGTGAGGAAAGATTCAATCTCTCTCAGAAATAACATGACTCCTTGGATATCCCAAAATGATTTAAAGTCGTTAAGCTACCATATCAGTTGATTTATAATGCGAAGATGTACCCAAATGCATTGAAATAAATACCCCCCCCCCACACACACACACACACACACACTCTCCTGTAAGTCACACCAAGTGAGAGGAGGTATTGCTTATTTAAGTGTGTCCCTGGTCAAGAATGTATGTGCAAACCTCCACACTGACTGACAATTGTGGGTCAGAAACAGCAGGAGGCTTTTTCAAAGATGAGAACTCGCTTCCTGAATTGTGGTTGCCTGACATCGATCTCTAAATGTCAATGTATTACATGATCTCATTGTTGACAATATCAGATTTGGGTATGTTTTCGCTACACTACTGCAATTGCAAAAAGGCTTCTTCTCAGACCTACATAATGCATGAGGAATTGAGACTCCTAGCTCTGTTTGCTTAGAATATATTATTTTCTGTGTGGTGGAGTCAGAGGAATTTGAAAGGCTATGGAAAGGCAGAAGCTTGGCAGAGCAACCCTCTGAAACATACCCTGTCACATTCGTCATATGAAGGAGACCAAGGTGTAGCGTGGTATACGTACATTCTTCTTTATTTAACGAATGAATACTGAACAAAATAACAAACCGTGATGCTAATATGAGTAGTGCAGACAGGCAACTAAACATAGAACAAGAACCCACGAACACAAAAGGGAAAATGGCCACCTAAATACTGTATAATCCCCAATCAGAGACAACGATAAACAGCTGACTCTGATTGGGAACCATATCAGGCCACCATAGACTGATATATACCTAGACCTACAAAGCGCCTAAACATACAAAAACCCTAGACAAAAACTAGCATACCCACCCTCGTCACACCCTGACCTAACCTAAATATAAAGATAACAGAGATATTAAAAGGTCAGAGCGTGACATACCCACACTCAGCCATACACACAGCGGCACTAAGCTACATACTAACTCTGGCACACACTTACTCACACACAGCATGCGCGCACAAACGTAGGCTCGTGACTACACCAATGCCCGTGCACACACACATACACAGACACACACACACATCAACACACACACACGGAGGAAGAGGATGAGAGGCAAGTAAAGTGGGAGAAATTGCATGGAGAGAAAGAGACTCATCTCTAATGTTAGACTGGTTTACATTCTGACGTCCACGGCGGAGATAGAAACTCTTGTCAACTTCCCCTCTTCCCCTCGAGCTAAAAAGAGCCCTAATAATCTTATCCCCTCTTCCGATGCCTCCCTATACAGATAAATTGCCACTCAAGTCAACGTCATTCTGGGACACAAAAAGGCCTGCAGATGCACCAATCATATCAAATAAATTGCATACAGTCAGTTAACTGCACTGATGCCAACCACGGAGCTATTGGCTTGTGCTCACAAAAAGGGCTGCCTAAATTCATTTCCCCTTCACAAGCCCGGAATGTTATGTCCGGGACAAGCTAAATAATGAAGGAGTAGAGAGGACCGAGAGAGAGTGGAAGGTATTTAGGCTATACAGCCCAAGAGATAGTGCCCCATTGAAACGCTCATCAACTCTGCAACAGGCTATACTTAGGAAATGATGAGCAAAAGACAAAATGATGACAAACCCTGTAAGTCCTCAGAGAAGAACAATGCCCTCTGGGAAATCCAATCATCCAACCAGAAAATGCTTTTTTGTTGCTTGAGTCTCAGTATCTGAGGAGTGAAACCTCCTGTAAATGAACATGACACACACTGCATTGAGACTGCTGTGCCTGTTTACTGGCTGCTATGCCATTTCTAGACATTGTAATTTGTCGTGGTTGGTTTCTCCACTTCACCCTGTCATACAAAAGCAACATTTGTATTGTGTTTTTATTTCACAGGGCATTGGAGCAAAATATGGCGTTCCATTTCAGATATTCTGTGCAGTGTGGACAAGCTGTTCAAAGGATTCTACATATACCCAGATACAAGTATACCAGGGTACTGGGTGGATAGATACGTTATACAGCTGTGGGTATACATCTGTTGTCTATTATTATTAGGAAACGTTCTGTAGCAGTGCTGTATACTGTCGGTAGGCTATGTGAGTGGAACAAGGGATGCGTCTTTTCTGAGCGCTTTTCCAGTGACTGAAGTGGGTTAACATCAGGCCGTACTGTGGACATCTGGATGAATGCTGGGTGGATCAGGTCTTCTCACTCAATCTATTCAAAAGACAGGAGGAAAGTGTGAAGTTGCTTTGGGATTCAGGCGTCAGCAGACTTTTGCTGCCATTCCGTGTGCGAGGCATTCCAGTTCAGCTCTTGTCGTAAACTCTTTAAAGCCATCTTGCACCTTCTAATAGGGCCCAACACCAGCTACGTTTTATGGATAGAGTAGCTTACTCGGCGGCATTTGTTCAGTAGTAATGATCAGATGTGTTCACACGCTTGCTGTGAAAGTGTCAGGACATTTTTTTTAAATATTATTCAACAGAGGCACGTGGATTTGACGCAAGAGGCGCCTCCTCAGAGATTGAGATGGAAAGTCACAGAGGGAGAAGGGGGAAGGAGATATAAAGAAAGAAAGGAGGGAGGGGAGGTTGAAAGTGTGGCGAGACAAAAAGCAATTTGCATCACTGCTCCACTGAGCTTTTCTTACCTTTCATATTCCATCCCTTCCAGCAAACACACCACTGCCATTGAAATTGATAACTCACTTCAAAGGGTAGTGGGTGATGAGGAAGCAGAAATATAACCTATAGTCGCCCCCCTACCAACCCGCTCCCCCCCACCACCATCCCGCACTGCCTCGGTCCACTTAGGGTGGGGGACTGGTTACGGGGGGGAATAGTAACAAAAAGGTGGCCTTGTTGCATGCTCTGCCCAGGCCCTGCTATTGCCACTGCCAGGATACATTTGATAGGAGCCCGCCTAGTGAGGCAGCATCTCTAACCCGAGGCTGTGTTTTATCCACAAATCGTGCCTGCAGCGTTTTTGGCCCAACACGGGTCAGTCATGCCAGGGCTACTCAACATGTTTTTTTTGTTTTAGTCATTGTTGTTTTCAATCTCTGTGTGTATCGGAAACTAAAGACATGCAATGGCATGGAGAGAGGATATATCTGAAATACCATTTCCCGCGATAAGGAACAAGGTTATACAATGGATACAAAATGTGGACACGTGATTATTCCCTGTTGAATATAGTATTGCTAATGAATCCTTACTTTCCTGTCAGCAGCTGAGTAATTGCACAACACTCTTTGGTACTCAGACCTGACCAATGTTTCAGCACTTCTCTTCAGTTAGCATTCTGTGAAAGCCTCTTAGGCTGCAGTGGCACTTGCCCTGAGTCTGAGAAGGAGAAAAAGGATTTTGGAAACTTTCAAAAGGTAGAAAGAAAATGAAACCTTTAGATCTACCTTAATAATGCATAGTCATAATCTAGGTTTTGATGGTGTGGAGGTTTGGTTTTGTGACTGCGATAAGTGGCCAAACTGAGCCATTGGATGCAGCCATTTATTAAAGGGATTTGTTAATATGAAGCCAACAGCTGTGGGAGAGGTTGGAGAAAAATAATTACTCTATTGTCGTCCTCACTGGCAGCCCAGCTCTCATAAATCTAGCCGTCTCTTTTTCTCTCCTCTGACTTAGATTACTTAGTGATGCTCATTACCACTGGTGTTATGACAGACTCCTCCACACGGACACTGGCTAGCACTGCGATTCTGTTGATTCTCAGCAGCAGTTCCCCATCACCCTCTCCTCTCCTTACAGAGAGATGGAGGCTATAACACACCTTTGAGGAGCTCCATGTTTTACTCCAGTCCCAGTAACTTTGGCACAGTGGCCCATTAGCAGGGCCATCCTGCTAAGCAAGCCTTCCCTATCAGGTGAAGCTGGTTCAAGACAATAGCAGCAATGGGATGACAAGAGGGACTCTCTATCCCTCTGCATAACAAGCCACAGCCATAATGCAGTCTTTATTCAAGTGTGGCGTCTGTCCAAACTTTGGACAGCTGTGAAAACTCCTCTGTGTGAAAACAGGAAAAGCCTCACAGGAAATGCCTCCAATGATTATCTAATCGCTAACGAAAACATGCTTCAAATTGCATGAGATTTCATAATGATGTGAATACCGCGGGTATAGATGATAGTAGGCTTTATTGGCAAATTGGCAGTCAGACTGAATTGTACAGTACACACATTTATAATCATAGATAATAATAATAATAATAATAATAGTAATCCTAAATTGCAGGTGTAATCCTTCTGCCAGGCGAAAACAGATGCAGTTTACTCTTACCCCAAGGGACTATTCCCCAGACACGCACAGTGAGCAGTCATGGAAAACTGTTTGTTATCGTACATGGATCTATAAATGTTCAAATTTCTCTGCCTGAATAAACACACACATGTAACGTGCATGGAAACACACACGGTTGCACACCCAAACACGTAAACACATATACACACAAACACACACACTCTCTCTCTCTCACGCACACACTCCACTCTGTTCCTATCATCTCCTATCTCTTCTACTCTATGACTTTCATAGTGAATACTGTGGTACAAGTTATTTTGCCAATGTTGGTTCTGTGGTCTACCAAATGCAGACTCTAGTGACAACATCAATACATACAATACTCACAATAGTTCACTGTGGAGTGTTGTGTACACAGTACATGGACCACAGACAGATTGATATGATAGATCAATGTAACCAAAGCCAAAGGGAGAGCTCATACTACAATGCACAACGGCCTTGAGACTTTCTCATCAGAAAGAGAGAAGGACCCCATGCCTAGTAGATGCTACAGATATACTACCTTAATTTGACTAGTTTCTCACAACATTCAAATAATCCTGCAGTAAAAGGACATGATTTAATATGTGGATTATAATGAATGGACATTTATTGTTAGGGGTGATACAAGTTTTGTTAGGGCAAATCAAGTTTGACATTTTTAAGAGGAAATGACAAGCTTATGAAGCCTTTTTAAACATTGAATACACTACAAAGTTGAATTTCCTGCTACGCAGGAAGATGCTTTGCGACAACAGAGTGATCAAATTAAGATAGCAGATCTGTAGTGTGTAGTGATGAGTGGAGAGGGAACTAGGTTGTGAAGCCTCCATGGAAACAAAGCCCAGCATGTGTTGTTAAGATTGCGAGAGTGAGCGCAGCGTGAGTGATTACATAAAGATCAACTGGGATGTATCTCAAGTGTTGGGAGGCTGCACGTGCAGGAAGGGGCCTGGTTAGTACAGTAAAGTGCTGTAAGTAGGCCTACAGATATACTATCTTAATTTGACCAGCTTCTCACACAAGTCAAATAATCCTGCAGCAACAGGAAACGTGAATTATTATGTGGATTGTAATAATGGACATTTTTGTAATGGTTGATAAATTGTGCGTTTGTGCAAATCAAGCCTGACATTCAAAATTGCACAATTTAGAAGCCTTTTAAACCTTAAATATACTACAAGTTAGCATTTCCTGTTGTGCAGGAAAATGATCTGCGACAACAGAGTGATCAAGTTAAGAAAGCACATCTGTACATATCCTCAACCACCACTAACCAACAGCAGACTAAACGGTTTCTCAATTTCCTGTGCCCACACTTACCTTCTGTCTGGACTGTTAACATAGGGGACTCGGCAGCCTAGTTACTTAGTCTTGGAGCAGCAGTTGATTCGTCAGAGGATCAGGTGCAAAAATAGATTCAATTTATTTGAAAATAATTAGGGCTAGGCGCCCGTCAGCGGGACACCTGACGACAACATCTGGTGAAATTGGAGGGTGCGCAATTCAAATAAATAATCGTAATATTAAACATGTATGAACATACAAGTATCTTATATCGGTTAAAATCTTAAATTCTTGTTAATCTAACTGCATTGTCCGATTTACAATAGGCTTTACAGCGAAAGCATACCATGCAATTGTTTGAGGACCGCGCCGCACATCCACATATTTTTCAGCCAGCACAGGCTTCATAAAATCACAAATAGCGATTAAATAATCACCTACTTTGTGAAAATATTCCTCTGTCTGCTATCCAAATGGTCCCAGCTACAACATGCATGGTCGTTTTGTTAGATAAAATCCTTCTTTATATCCCAAAAAGTCTCTTTAGTTGGCGCCATCGATTTGAGCAATCTACTCGTTCAACATGCAGACAAAGGAATCCAAAAAAGCTACCCCTAAACTTTGTTAAAACAAGTCAAACTGCATTTATATTCAATGCTCAGGTACCCTAAAATGTAAATAAACTGTAATATTTCATACAGAAAGGAGTATTTTCAATAGAAAGTCAAATGAGCAAGTGCGCGTCCTCTTCGTCACACGGCCACAGACTGATTTCCAACTGTGACTCCTGGTACCAAAACTCAAAATTCTTCCTCGTTTTGGAAGAAACTGTCCTGAAACCTTGATCAAAGACTGTTAACATCTAGTGAAAGCCATAGGAATTGCAATATGGCAGCTGGAATTATATAGACCCCATAGCTTTCCATTGAAAGAGCATGGGATCTAAAAAAATAACAATTTCAGGTTGGCTTTTCTTTGGATTTTCGGCTACCATATCAATTGTGTTGTAGTCTCATACATTATTTTAACATTTCTATCCAATGATACCAATCATATACATATCCTGGCTTCTGGCCCGGAGTAACATGCAGTTTACTTTGGGCATGTCAGTAAGGCGGAAATTCTGAAAAAAAGACCCTAGCCCTAAGAAGTCAGTGCAGATGATGAAGAAGACTGGATACAGAGGTTATTTACTAAATACAGATGCAGGAAAATAATTTAAAAAAAGCATAATGTAAAATGTTCTTCCCATGTTTAATGAGCTGAAATAAAATATCCCAGAAATGTTCCATATGCACAAAAACCTTATTTTTCTAAAATGTTGTGCACAAATTTGTTTACATCCCTGTTAGTGAGCATTTCACCTTTGCCAAGATAATCCATCCACCTGACAGGTGTGGCATGTCAAGAAGTTGATTATACAGCATGAGCATTGACAGGTGTGGCATGTCAAGAAGTTGATTATACAGCATGAGCATTACACAGGTGCACTGTGTGTGCTGGGGACAATCGAAAATGTACAGTTTTGTCACATGACACAATGCCACAGATTTCTCAAGTTTTGAGGGATCATGCAATTGGCATGCTGACTGCAGGAATTTCCACCAGAGCTGTTTCCAGGTCATTTAATGTAAATTACTCTACCAAAAGCCAACAACGTAATTTTTGAGAAGATAACCCATGGCCTCACAACCGCAAACTATGTGTATGGTGTCGTGTGGGCGAGCGTTTTGCTGATGTCAACGTTATGAACAGACTGTCCTGTCCCATGGTGGCGGTGGTGTTATGGTATGGGCAGGCATAAGCTACGACCAATGAACATCGTGACATTGTCGTGACATTCATCCACCCCCATCACCTCATGTTTCAGCATGATAATGCACAGCCCCATGTCACAAGGATCTGTACATAATTCCTGGAAGCTGAAAATGTCCCAGTTCTTCCATGGCCTGCATACTCACCAGACATGTCACCCATTGAGCATGAATGAATGACAGCGTGTTCTAGTTTCCACCAACATCCAGCAACTTCACACAGCCTTTGAAGGGAAGTGAGACAACATTCCACAGGCCAGAATCAACAGCCTGATCAACTCTATGCAAAGGAGGTGTGTCGTGCTGAATGAACACGCCTTTTCTATTCAACCCAAAAGCTCTTTTAAGAGCTCAGTGTCGCTGCTCCACCAGTATTGCTGTGCTTAGGCCTCCCAGATCCCCCGGAATGCCCTAGCTACTCCATCCTTTCTTTAAATGAGAGGAAGCAGCGGTGGGCATTTTTCAGGGTAGATTTCGCTCTAGAAGATGCCATGACTGTGTTAGCCTCAGATTCTGAGGTGTCATATGACAACGGTGCCTCGACGAGGATGTTGGGAAGTGTTTGGGTTTTCCTCCGGAAAATCCACCCTACTGACCGAGACTGAAATGACCCCCATCCCTAGGGAGAGCAAGGGGAATTTCACAGCCCCCTACTACGCAACTGCCTCTCTGCGCTCTGACTTTACAGGGCTCATTGAGCGGGCTGCGAGCCATCTGGAGATTACATTGCCCCCCATTCCCTCCAACCCGGAAGTGGATATGATGGTGGGCGGCCCATACTCAAGACCAAGAAGGGCGGCCATGCCTTTGACACTGGCTGTACCCTCGCTCTGAAAATACGTGGAGGGTGCATGGGGGTCGCCTTTAACGGTCAGAGCGTCGGAAAATGTGGACACCCCATTCGTCAGAGTCCTTTATCCTAGGTGAATAGGCTGTAGCAGCAGCAAATAATATTGCCCTCCTAGCAGCCTCTCTGTCCCGTCTCACCACGGGTAAGACTGAGCTGTCTGAAGAGGAGATAGAGGAAGCATTGAAGACCTCCATCTCACACAAGCATTGGCTGTATGGGCGGGGAGATCCATGGCCACTTCGGTGGTCGCGGAGCGACACCATTGGCTGTCTATGATGGCTATGAAGGAGACCTACAAAGCCACCCTGCTAAACGCCCCCATCTCTGACAGCAGGCTCTTTGGAGCTGCCTATCGAGACACCTGCCTTTAGTAGGAGGGTCTAGAGCAGCTTCAAAAGATCTCCCTCACTCCACCGGACGACAGCATCCGGTGCACCAAGAGACGCTCTTGATGAGAGTCTCTTATACCTCGTAAAAACCCTACGCCACACACTCCTATGAGTAATGTGGCTCAGGGTCTAAAGAACAGCTCGTTGTTGACGCAATCACTGTTGGGAGACGGCACACTAACTCAGGCAGGTGTGCTGCGTATGTGTAAAACCAACGTGTCGTCGCCCCTGTTTCTCACAGAACACGCCAATATTTCCTCTCCCTTTCAAAGGTGGCCCCCCTTGAACTGTCCCATCCAATTCTACCGAACGCCTCTCCCATTTTTGGGCATGATGCAGACGGCGATGACGACACCAGAGAAAGTAACTACACTTGTGAAAGAAATTACGCATCTTTTGGTGAAGGAGGCGGTTACAGTAGTTCCTACTTCCTAGTGCCAAAAAAGACAGTGGGAATGAGGCCAATATTGGATTTACGCACTCTCAATGAGAACTTAGCCAAATGGCCCTTCCGAATGCTTACGACAAAACGTCTGCTGGAATGTATCCACAACAGAGACTTTTGTGTAAGCATAGACCTAAAGGACGAATACTTTCATATGCTGGTACATCCTCGTCACAGGAAGTTTCTGCATTTCGCCTTCCAAGGAGTGGCTTACGAGTATGCGAGGATGCCATTCGGGTACGCCCTTGAACCCCACACCTTTTCCAAATGCGTGGAGGCGGCGTTGGTACCGTTGCGTCGTCATAAGGCTATTAGCCTACCTAGACGACCTACTGGTTCTCGCCCCATCAGCAGAGCTGGCGATCGCATACACGACACAGACAGTGATTCATCTCACACGTCTGGGGTTCACTGTGAATTGGGAAAGAGCCCAGTCATCAGATTGTCTACCTGGGTTTACAGCTAGACACTGTGACTATGAAGACTCAAATTTCAGATCCTCGATGGGCTGCCTTGTTGCTGGGTCTCATGTCGTCTACCCACTCCGTGTTTCCGCTGGGACTTCTGCACATGTGCAGAACACAGCAATGGTTTGCCAAACTACGACTGAACCCAGTGAATCACCGTCATCGGTTGTTGGTGGTTCCCATCTCGCTCATAGCGGACCTGAACTATTGGAGAGACCCGTGCATTTTGACGCAAGGGTTCCCAATAGCAAAAGTGTCCTCCTACATTCCAGTGTTTACAGATGCTTGTCTGACTGGATGGAGAGGGACATATCAAGCCTCCCTCGGGACGCCACATCAACCTGCTGGAGTTGGAGACCGTTCTACTGGTTCTGACTTACTTCGTTTCTACCCTATGGGGTCATGACGTGCTGGTGTAGTGCTGGTGCTGGTGACAACCGAACCACAGTAGTCTACATAAATCGCCAAGGAGAAGTCACTGCACTTCACCGGCTGGCGGAGGAATTGTGGCTGTGGAGCCCCCTATGGTTCTCCCTACGAGCCCAGGACAAACCACCACTAGGGATAGACGCTTTTGCTCACCAACCATTGCCGGATGTTTTCCTGGACGCATTTCCACCGCTGTCAAAATTTCTCCCACTGCTAGCCAGCGTGTGAATCATATTGATAGTGTCCGATCGCCCAGGGGCCCAGTGGTACGCGGAGATGACTCAAATGTTGGTTGCACCATCATGGACCATTCCACATCGAGAGGACGCGATGTCTCAGGCGGGAGGCATAATAGTGCAATTGCCTCTATTCGGTCAACCACTGAGAGTCTGGCCCCTGAGGGACAGAATAGAGCGCCATGGGTTATCTGATTCAGTAATCAGAACCATACAGGGTTTGCGTGCCAGTACCACATCCAGGATGTATGCCAGCAAATGGAACATGTTTTCACAATGGTGTGCCAAAGAGAATGTGGACCCCGTGTGCTGTCAGGTTGAGAGCGTGCTCTCATTCCTACAGTTCATGTTTGACATCAGCGCTCACCCGCCACCATTAAGGTGTTCGCGGCAGCGATTTCATCTTGTCATGAGGGGTTTGGCAGAGACACCGTCTTCAGCCACCCTCTAGTGAAACGGTTTTAGGCCAATGCCCAAAGCCATGCTGCCCGAGTGGGATTTAACTTTGGTACTCGAGGCGCTCTGCGAGACGCCTTTTGAGCCATTAAATCAAATCCCCCTCAAGATGCTCTCTCTGAAGACGGCACTGTTGCTTGCTTTGACATCGGCCAAGCGCGTCAGTGATTTGTGTGCTTTTTCGACGAGACCCGACTGCCTTGCCATCAATGGCGATCTGAGCAGAGCAGAATTTATGCCGACGGTTATTAAAAGCTCATATAGGTCACGGACCGTTGAGCTGTGGGCCTTCTCCCCCCTCCCCATGCGGAGCGGAGAGAGGAGAGGCTTCATCGCATGTGCCCGGTGCAGCGATGATTAGGTTATCACCTCAGCTGTTTGTGTGTCACGGTGCTAGTACACATGGTAGACCACTTTCAGAACAGCAGCTGTCTCATTGGCATTGCGAAGCCATTGAGGCGGTTTATAAGGCGGCAGGGCAACCACTGCCTCAGGGAGTAAGGGCCCACTCCACTCGTGGAGTAGCGGCGTCTACGGCCCTTTTCAGAGGAACATGGGTAGAGGATACATATGCAGCGGCGTCGTGGTCGTCACCATCTCCTTTTATCCGGTTCTACCTTCTAGACATGTCTTCGAACTCGCTAGCTCGTTCTGTACTCGACGTGGCTGATGGGGGAACATGAGTTACGGGAAAAGATGCAGGACCGTTGGGCGCGGTTCCCATTAGGTCCGTTCTTTTTTCAAGGAGAGAGACATGTGACATAACTCATATCTGAATTTGTCAGTACAGTATAGTAGATGTCTTGACTGCCCACCAGTGTTTCACTGTGTTGGGGTAGAGTGATGAGGGAAATAGTACTGTAACTGGTATTACTGTACTATTAGAACGGTCACTAACATACATGATACCTCAATATTCCATCCATCTGCTGAGTCAGATTAGTATGACCCATATTCTGCTATCTGCCCACGAATCATTGGTTTTGGCCTATGGATTGAGTGTGGCGGATTACACACTGAGAAATCAGTGAGTATGTCTTCTAAATTGGTTCAGCCTGCACTCAGCATTGCTGATGGGAAGGGTAGAACTAAGGTGAGAAACCCAGGACCAATGGACAGGGTTTCCATCATGTCCGCTTTTTTTGCATTAGAATGACTACATGACAAGACTCCTGGCTGAGGGTGTGGTGCAGTAGAGTCACATGTTATGTCCTGCCCACAAGTCAATGACTGTCTATAACAGATTAGGGGTATAGTTCTATAACTGGTATTACGGTACTATTAGACCAATCTTTAATATTGACAGAATATTGAAGTATCATCTATCTGCTTGTACAGATTAGTATGGCTCATATTCTGTTTATCTGCCCACTAGTCATTGGGGAATGCCTCCAGGCTGAGTAGGGTGGATAAGACCGAGGACGCAGTATGTTGTGATACAGTGTTTACACAGTATGTTACAGTACTGCGGGATGTGGTCGCAGCCATAGCTGAGCCCGACCTTTTCATTAATTTTGGAAGTGTTAGGTTCGGCACGGAGTACATTTTGGAGCATTGCGTTCCGCCTTAAACCACTAGGAGCAGAGCTCCACGAAGTAGAACGGTAGTTACCGGAGTTATAACTCCAGTTCTATGAGTGGAGCGGAGCCCCATACAGCTTAAGACCCTGCCGACCCCCAGTCTTGCTGAAGATAATTTCTAGGGAGGCCGATTGAGGGGAAGCGTCCCCTTATATGTGGACACCTGTACTCCTATTGGCTGCATGTGTGTGTGTAAAGGTATAAAAAATAGAACTAGAGTTTCAAATCCGGTAACTATCGTTTTCTGATCCACGCCCCTACTTTTTGTTAACGTATCTGTGAACAACACGTGCATATCTGTATTCCCAGGCATGTGAAATCCATAGATTAGGGCTTAATGAATTCCTTTCAATTGACTGATTTCCTTATATGAATTGTAACTCGGGAAAATCATTGAAATTGTTGCATGTATCCCTTTACAAAAACAGATTTCAGTTTTGAAACTGCAGTAAAAATGCAGTAACTGCAGTCGACTGTGGTATTTTGGACATAGTAATTGCAGTGTATCGCAGCTGAACTGCAGTTATACTGCACTCCATCTGCAGTTATACTGCAGAATTACTGCAGTAAATAAAAAGGTTACTTTGGACACAGCACTTGCGGCACACTGCGGCAATACTACACTCTGACTGCAATCTTTTTCGTAAGGGGCTTTTATATTTTTGTTCAGTATATAAAACTCACACAGCTGAGTAGGTGCCTATATACTGGCAGATCTTTGTCACAGCATGTTACCTCATAAGCAGCCTCTCTGAATGATAAAAATATATTCCCTAAACCATTAGCACCTAGACCAGGTATTATTTGTATTTTCAACAGACAGTGTTAATTAATACACCTCACAGGCAATACTATTGATCAATTGACATAACAATGACCAACAATTAACACTTTATTGAATATAAATACGTCATTTGACATAAACATAAACATTTTTGATAAGCTGTAAAAACACCCTTAGCCCGGAAAAGGAAATGGAAACATTTCAAAATTATGAAAGTTACAACCAGGCTCTGCCGTTTGTTTTTGAATGTTATGATGCACAATGTTTGATGGGACTTGGAATAGCATAGTTAGGTCATCAAAAATGTTAGTAACAAAGTTTGTTGCAAACAAGAATTTCATGTGGAGAGAAATTGAGGGATATGTTGGGCTTGAGCCACGTGACGATAGCTCACTGACTCAATCTCTGTTTCTGCTTTCATGCCCCTCTTTCCAGTCAGTCCATTCAGTGTAGTAGATATAGGGATGTCATCATCTTTGCAACCAACAGACATATCCAAAATGCATGTTCAGCCTCTGTTAGGAGAAGTGGATCTGCTAGTGGGGACAAAAGTGCCCTGAGACAGCAAGTTTCCCAAGTTTATTTTTCATGGATGGATGGATTGCTGTGCTTCTTATTGTTAGCGTAGCAGGAGCAGTGTGCTGGCTTGGCTGTTTGTTCCAAATTCACTCTGAACATTTTGCAATACTCTCTGGCTAACCACACAAATGATTATATTCAGCTGACATGCAATGTGCTCTGCAACTCTAATTTTGTCAATTGTTGTTTTATAGAGAATATTAGGAATAATTTGCAGTGACTCAGTCAATACATTTCGATATGAAGTCAGGACTGGGCTAAGTTACCAAGGATGTAAAAAACCTGAAGTAGTCAATATGCAGTATATGAATTGGGGTCATATTTTCTCTCCTTAGATATTTTTTAGCTTGTTTTTCTATTAAACATATTGATGATGTAATCTCTACAGTACACAGATACATGTTAAACAGAATACCTGTTTTACAGTGCAGTGCAGACATGCACCACATGACCAAAGGTATGTGGGCACCTGCTCGTGGAACATC
Source organism: Oncorhynchus clarkii lewisi (assembly GCF_045791955.1). Lineage (NCBI taxonomy): Eukaryota > Metazoa > Chordata > Actinopteri > Salmoniformes > Salmonidae > Oncorhynchus > Oncorhynchus clarkii. Next base: position 52,922,030 of record NC_092158.1, on the reverse strand, counting down.
TCATTCCAGAATCATGGGCATTAATGTGGAGTTGGTCCCCCTTTGCAGCTATAACAGCCTCCACTCTTCTGCGAAGGCTTTCCACTAGATGTTAGAACATTGGTTGAGGTCAGGACTCTGTGCAGGCCAGTCAAGTTCTTCTACACCGATCTCAACAAACCATTTCTGTATCGACCTCACTTTGTTCACAGGGGCATTGTTATGCTGAAACAGGAAAGGGCCTTCCCTAACCTGTTGCCACAAAGTTGGAAGCACAGAATAATTGACAATGTCATTGTATACTGTAGCATTAAGATTTCTCTTCACTAGAACTAAGGGGCCTAGCCCGAACCATGAAAAACAGCCCCAGACCATTATTTCTCCTCCACCTAACTTTAAATTTCGCACTATGCATTCGGGCGTGTAGTGTTCTCCTGGCATCCACCTAACCCAGATTTGTCTGTCGGACTGGCAGACGGTGAAGCGTGATTCATCACTCCAGAGAATGCGTTTTCACTACTCAAAAGTCCAATGGCGGCAAGCTTTACATCACTCCAGTCGATGCTTGGCATTGCACATGATGATGTTAGGCTTGTGTGCTGCTGCTCGGCCATGGAAACATATTTCATGAAGCTCCCTACGAACAGTTCTTGTGCTGATTTTGCTTCCGGAAGCAGATTGGAACTCGGTAGCGAGTGTTGCAACCAAGGACAGATGACGTGCTACGCACTATGTGCTTCAGCACTCGGTTGTCCTGTTCTGTGAGCTTGTGTGGCCTACGTTGTTGCTCCTAGGCGTTTCCACTTTACAATAACAGCACTTACAGTTGACCTGGGCCACTCTAGCAGGGAAGAAATTTGATGAACTGACTTGTTGGAAAGTCACTGAGCTCTTCAGTAAGGCCATTCTACTGCCAATGTTTGCCTATGAAGATTGCTCGATTTGGGTGCTCGATTTTATACACCTGTCAGCAACGGTTGTGGCTGAAATAATCAAATCCACTCATTTGAAGGGGCGTCCACATACTTTTGCAAATATAGTGTAGCTTTTCGAGTTGTTGTGATGCGAATGCACAATGCCAAGGGAGGGTCTGAAACGCTTGCTACTGAAATAAAAAACATGTTTTTTTTATTTGGACATGCTGGCATTTCACATGTGCAGTAGTACTAAGCCATTGCAGACAACATTCTTAAAACCAACATTCATGTCTTGCTAAAATAATGTTTTTGGGGTCTCTATAACTCTGTCAAAGACAAATGGTTAGACACTACTCATGTTGAGTTAATATATTTTTTCTTGACTTTCCGTCCTGATCCCTGGGCCCCAATAATATCTCTCTCTCTCTCTCTCTCTCTCTCTCTGCCTCTCTCTTTCTTTGTCTCTCTCTCTGCCTCCCTCTCTCTCTCTCTCTCTCTGCCTCTCTCTTTCTTTGTCTCTCTCTCTTTGTCTCTCTCTCTCTCTCTCTCTGCCTCTCTCTTTCTTTGTCTCTCTCTCTCTCTGTCTGTCTGTCTGTCTGTCTGTCTGTCTGTCTGTCTGTCTGTCTGTCTGTCTGTCTGTCTGTCTGTCTGTCTGTCTCTATCTCTTTCTCTTTTTTAGGACTATACATTGACTATGTATTTCCAGCAAGCTTGGCGAGACAAGCGGTTATCCTACTCAGAGATTCCCCTCAATCTCACCCTGGATAACCGGGTAGCGGATCAGCTGTGGGTCCCGGACACCTACTTCCTAAATGACAAGAAGTCTTTTGTCCATGGTGTCACTGTGAAAAACAGAATGATTCGACTGCATCCAGATGGCACTGTGCTCTATAGCCTGAGGTAATGTTTGTAATGTTTCATAATTGTAAAAATAAATCAATGACTTGACATTACTTTGGAGAAATAAGTAAATATTGTAACCAAGCCATGTACAAAACCACACCTTGAATAGGCCTATCTCAACCCAATAAAGACTATGTTTGTTGGCAAGTTACTTAGTGAGCCGGTAGACTTAGTCATCCATCATCATTATCTTTCTAACTATCCAACAGTATGAGAGCAGACAATCCATATCCTTGAATATTCCCCAGAGTCATTTTAACAAATTACCGGATGCTTTAGACAACAGTATGTCAACTGAAAAGCTTGTTTGACATTTTTGGGTGGTTCATATTGAGATGCTATAACCTGTTTCCTGATTAATGGCCTCTATATAATGTGAATGGATTTCCAATGGAATATTCAAATGGGCTGGGACCTCTTTAAAATCAGTTGAAGTCCATTTCTTAAGGAGTACTTTTGTTGGTTTCAATCAGATGAGCCACTGCATAGCACATTTGTAAGGTGGGTGGATATATATTGAAGAGTATAATGACTGCAGTGCTGTGGATGATAATACACCTACGTAGCTTTTTGGAAGTTGGATCTGTTACTTAGAAAAGGGGCCAGAATAATGCCTTCGCATCCCATTTGTAAACACAGGTTATTGAACATCATCCAAACGTCATGACAACACCGCTGTGTGCAGATATCCCCCTATCCAATAAACTGACGGGCTATTGTTGAGTTGCAGAAAATGGGAAGAGGGAGGGCAGGGGGACTTGTCGGATAAGGCGGATATGACTAGCTCATCTCTGTACCCCAGACATACAAATATCGCTAAGGTCCCTCAGTCGAGCAGTGAATTTCAAGCACAAATTCAACCACAAAGACCAGGCAGGTTTTCCAATGCCTCGCAAAAAAGAGCACCTATTGGTAGATGGTGGGTAAAAAATAAAATGAAAAGCAGACATTTAAATATCCCTTTGAGCATGGTTAAGATATTCATTACACTTTGGATGGTGTACCAATATACCCAGTCACTAAAAAGATACAGGCGTCCTTCTTAACTCAGTTATCAAAGAGGAAGGAAACCGCTAAGGGATTTCACCATGAGGCCAATGGCGACTTTAAAACACTTACAGAGTTTAATGGCTGTGATAGGAGAAAACTGAGGATGGATCAACAGCATTGTAGTTATTCCACAATACTAACCTAATTGACGAAGTGAAAAGAAGGCAGCCTGCACAGAATAAAAATTTCCCAAAATATGCATCCTGTTTGTAACAAGGCCAAACATTTGTCCACAAAGTGTTATGTTTGGGGCAATCCAATACAGCACATTACTGAATACCACTCTCCATATTTTCAAGCATAGTGGCGTCTGCATCATGTTATGGGAATGCTTGTAATCATTAAGGACTGCAGTGTTTTTCAGGATAAAACATTAACAGAATGGAATTAAGCACAGGCTAAATCCTAGAGGAAAATGTAGTTCAGTCTGCTTTCAAACAGACACTGGGAGACAAATTCACCTTTCAGCAGGACAATAAACTAAAATACAAGACCAAATATACACTGAAGTTGCTTACCAAGATGACAGTGAATGTCCCTGAGTGGCCGAGTTAAAGTTTTGACATAAATCTACTTCAAAATTTAGTCTAACAATGATCAACAACCAACTAGACAGAGCTTGAAGAATCTTGAAAATAATAATGGTCAAATGTTGAAAAAATAAAAATATATCAAGAAACATGTTTTCACTTTGTTATTATGGGCTATTGTGTGTAGATTGGTTAAAAAATATTTATCAATTTTGAGTTCAGACTTTAACACACCAAAATGTGGAATAAGTCAAGGGATATGAATACTTTCATAAGGCACTGTATTTTTTCCCTAGCCTCCATCTGCCCCCCCCCCCCCCCCCCCCCCCACTATGAGTTAGCACTTGGTATGTTGGCTTAGTGTTCGACACTCCACGTTACGTAATTCCTTCTCTCTCCTCCACTGCAGCAAAGAGCAATTAGCTGATTGTTTCATGGAGTGATTCATTGATTATTAAATATGTCAACCATAGAAGCCACATTATTGCTGAGGCTAGATAGCTTTAAGTTATTAGAGTGTCAGAGTCCAGAATAATCTCTCCATCTATCATTGATCTGAGCCGTCCTATCAGACGAGAGAAAGAGGAGGGGAACTGGAAGCCTTGTCTCCCCTGTCTCCCATCATATTTCCCCTTCCCATCTTACTTCCTGATAACAAACAGCACTACTAAAGCTGCATTATATCCTCCCCCTTTTGTGACGCAAGGCCAGGGCTTTGAGTTGTCAACAGAAATATTTTACATGGTTATTATATTGCTAACAATGAGGTGAATCACTTGTTAAATGCAGCCAGTTGCATAGGCCTGAGCCAAACAAAGAATAGGAAATTGGGCCCTTAGGAACTTCATATATTATAGATGTGGGCGAAGTAATTCTTACTGTATTGCAAAGTGTCCTATTATACACAAGTGTTTGGAATAATGCACTGTATTTTCCTGGCAAGATAACTAGTTCTAGTGGGGATTTTTATATGCTACATACGCTGAGAAAAGATCTCTTCAAAACAAATATACTCAGCAAAAAAAGAAACGGACCCTTTTCAGGACCCTGTCATTCAAATATAATTTGTTAAAATCCAAATAACTTCCCAGATCTTCATTGTAAAGGGTTTAAACACTGTGTCCCATACTTATTCAATGAACCATAAACAATTAAAGAACATGCACCTGTGGAACGGTCGTTAAGACACTAACAGATGGTATTCAATCATAGTTATGAAAACTTAGGACACTAAAGAGGCCTTTCTACTGACTCTGAAAAACACCAAAAGGAAGATGCCCAGGGTCCCTGCTCATCTGTGTGAAGATGCCTTAGGCATGCTGCAAGGAGGCATGAGGACTGCAGATGTGGCCAGGGCAATAAATGGCAATGTCCGTACTGTGAGACGCCTAAGACAGCGCTACAGGGAGACAGGACGGACACTTGATCGTCTTTGCAGTGGCAGATCATGTGTAACAACACCTGCACAGGATCGGTACATCCGAACATTACACCTGCGGGACAGGTACAGGATGGCAACAACAACTCCCGAGTTACACCAGGAACGCACAGTCCCTCCATCAGTGCTCAGACTGTCTGCAATAGGCTGAGAGAGGCTGGACTGAGGGCTTCTAGGCCTGTTGTAAGGCAGGTCCTCACCAGACATCACCGGCAACAATGTCACCAAACCCACCGTCGCTGGACCAGACAGGACTGGCAAAAAGTGCTCTTCCCTGATGAGTCGCAGTTTTATCTCACCAGGGGTGATGGTCGGATTTGCGTTAATCGTCGAAGGAATGAGCGTTACACAGAGGTCTGTACTCTGGAGCGGGATCGATTTGGAGTTGGAGAGTCCGTTATGGTCTGGGACGGTGTGTCACAGCATCATCGGACTGAGGTTGTTGTCATTGCAGGCAATCTCCAAGCTATGCGTTACAGGGAAGACATCATCCTCCCTCATGTGGTTCCCTTCTTGCAGGCTCATCCTGACATGACCCTCCAGCATGACAATGCCACCAGCCATACTGCTCGTTCTGTGCATGATTTCCTGCAAGACAGGAATGTCAGTGTTCTGCCATGGCTAGCGAAGAGCCCAGATCTCAATCCCCTTGACCTGTTGGATCAGAGGGTGAGGGCTAAGGACATTCCCCCCAGAAATGTCTGGGAACTTGCAGGTGCCTTGGTGGAAGATTGACGTAACATCTCACAGCAAGAACTGGCAGATCTGGTGGAGTCCATGAGGAGGAGATGCACTGCAGCACACCAGATACTGACTGTTACTTTTGATTTTGAACCCCCCAGGGACACATTGTTACATTTATTTTTGTCACATGTATTTGGAACTTGTTCAGTTTGTCTCAGTTGTTGAATCTTGTTATGTTCATACAAATATTTGTACATAAAAAAAATATATATAAAAAAATAAATGCAGTTGACTGTGAGAGGACGTTTCTTTTTTTTCTGAGTTTCATAATCTGGGTGTAATGGAGAGAGAGAGCATGCATTTTTTACCAAGCTCCTGGAAAATTACTCTTTTATTCCCCGACCGCTGTGTGGAAAAATCACATTAAGCAGAGGCTTTGGAAGTCAAGTCATTGTCACGTGTGCTCCCTCGCCGGCCTCTAGGTCACCAGGCTGCTCGTTATGGCGCACACCTGTCACCATCGTTACGTGCATCTGTGCACAATGATACTCACCTGGACTCCATCACCTGCCCTCCATTACCTGCCCTTTACATGTCACTCCCTTTGGTTTCTCCCGCAGTCGTCATTGTTTCTGTTCCTCGGTCATGTCTGTGCGTTGTTTTATGTTACGTATTTGGTTTTTTTTATTTATTAAAACACTCCCTGAACTTGCTTCCTGACTCTCAGCGTACATCGTTACAGAATGACGACTGAAAGGGAAGCATCAGGGAGTGATTTTTTTGTTTTGTTTTTTGTGTTGGAGGTGATGTCTGGTCTGGGTGGTGGAGCCGGAGCTACCTGAGAGGTCTCGGCTGGTTTGTCGGATTCCCATGTCTCAGTTGGCCCGACAGGTTTCCATACCTCAGTGGGAACGATAGCCTCCCATGCCTCAGCGGACTCGAACCGGGTGAATCGGTTCCCGTGCCTCGACTGAGGCACGTCCTGCGGCTGGAGACGAACGTGCTGAGGAGGGGGTACTGTCAAGTATGCTCTCTCTCCAGCGCTCTAGATCGTCATGCTCCCGTGCCTCAGCTGGATCGACAGGTTCCCGTGCCTTAGCATAGGTGACCGGTCCACTCCTGATCCCAAGGGATCGTCACCTTGGCCGGTGTCCTGCGGCCGGAGCCGCTCGTCGGGGAGGGGTTACTGTCACGTGTGCAACTGCGCATAATGACACTCACCTGGACTCCATCACCTCATTGATTACCTGCCATTAATATGTCACTCCCTTTGGTTTCTCCCCAAGTCGTCATTGTTTCTGTTCCTGGGTCATGTCTGTGCTTTGTTTGTGTTGCGTGTTTGTTTAATTTATTAAAACACTCACTCCCTGAACTTGCTTCCCGACTCTCAGCGTACATTGTTATAGTCATGATTGCAGAATGGAATTTATCCCCTTTCTACATTGATTTTCATCTTGTTTCTAAAGGATTACAGGATGCAAATTTAGATGGGGCCCGAAGGGAAGGGTGAAGGAGAGGAGGATGACACTGACTAGCAGTGTGAGACAGACCTTTGACAGTGCATTTGTGTTTAGACTAATGACCTTCACAGGCCGCTGTCAAGCCCAACGTGACCAGAAGCACTTATTTTGAGAGCTGTAGCATGAAAGCAGGGGTTAAATTTGGCTCATAACTTAAGGAATAAAGACATACGGTGGCTTGCAAAAGTATTCATCCCCCTTGGCGTTTTTACTATTTTGTTGCATTACATCCTGTAATTTAAATGGATTTTTATTTGGATTTCATGTAATGGACACAAAATAGTCCAAGTTGGTGAAGTGAAATTTAAAAAATGTTTTTATTAAAAAACTGAAAAGTGGTGGGAGCATATGTATTCACCCCCTTTGCTATGAATCCCCTAAATACGATCTGGTGCAACCAATTACCTTCAGAAGTCACATTAGTTAAATGAAGTCCATCTGTGTTCAATCTAAGTGTCACATGATCTGTCACATGATCTTATTGTATATATACACCTGTTCTGAAAGGCCCCAGAGTCTGCATCACCACTAAGCAAGGGGCACCACAAAGACCAAGGAGTTCTCCAAACAGGTCAGGGACAAAGTTGTGGAGAAGTACAGATCAGGGTTGGGTTATAAAAAAATATCCAAAACTTTGAACATCCCACAGAGCACCATTAAATCCATTATTAAAAAATGGAAAGAATATGGCACCACAACAAACCTGCCAAGAGAGCGCCGCCCACCAAAACTCACAGAGCAGGCAAGGAGGGCATTATTCAGAGAGGCAACAAAGAGACCAAAGATAACCCTTAAGGAGCTGCAAAGCTCCACAGTGGAGATTGGAGTGTCTGTCCATAGGACCACTTTAAGCCGCACACTCTGCAGAGCTGGGCTTTACAGAAGAGTGGCCAGAAAAAAAGCCATTGCTGAAAGAAAAAAATAAACAAACACCTTTGGTGTTTGCCAAAAGGCATGTGGGAGATTACCCAAACATTTGGAAGAAGGTACTCTGGTCAGATGAGACTAAATTTGAGCTTTTTGGCCATCAAGGAAAACGCTATGTCTGGTGCAAACGCAACACCTCTCATCACCCCAAGAATACCATCATGGTGGTATGGTGGTGGCAGCATCGTGCTGTGGGGATGTTTTTCATCAGCAGGGACTGGGAAACTGATCCGAATTGAAGGAATGATGGATGGCGCTAAATTCAGGGAAATTCTTGAGGGAAACCTGTTTCAGTCTTCCAGAGATTTGAGACTGGTACGGAGGTTCACCTTCCAGCAGGACAATGCCCCTAAGCATGCTGCTAAAGCAACACTCGTGTGGTTTAAGGGGAAACATTTAAATGTCTTGAAATGGCCTAGTCAAAGCTCAGACCTCAATCCAATTGAGAATCTGTGGTATGACTTAAAGATTGCTGTACACCAGTGGAACCTGTCCAACTTGAAGGAGCTGGAGCAGTTTTGCCTTGAAGAATGGGCAAAAATCCCAGTGGCTAGTTGTGCCAAGCTTATAGAAACACACCTCAAGAGACTTGCAGCTGTATTGCTGCAAATGGTGGCTCTACAACGTATTGACTTTGGGAGGGTGAATAGTTATGCACGCTCAAGTTTTCAGTTTTTTTGTATTGTTTCTTGTTTGTTTTACAATAAATAATATTTTGCATTTTCAAAGTGGTAGACATGTTGTGTAAATCACATGATACAACCCCCCAAAAGTCTATTTTAATTCCAGGTTGTAAGGTAACAAAATAGGAAAAAACCCAAGGGGGGTGAATACTTTCACAAGCCACTGTACTCTCAAACTTTTGTATAATTTCAGCCAGTAGTTTTGAAAGTGGCGCTCATGAGCCAAAACGGGTCCCCATTTTTTTGTGTACTAAATCATCCAATTTTTTTACTATGTCATCCATTTTGTCTGATATGGTACAAATGCAATTTGTGCAATATGTTACACATTTCTTGTGCTTAAGATCCCGGAGTGCATCTTTAAGTGATGGTAGGAATGAGATTTATGGTGTAGGTGGATGTGAAGGTGGAGGTGGAGGTCACAGTGAAAATATGGTTTGATTGAAATCCTCCAACCTTGACACCCGGCATGGTTGTGTCTAACATTATATACTTTTTTTAAGTAGCTTGCAGATGATAACATATTACAAAGGGAAACCCAGCCATGAGATGCCCAGTGATGTTGATCTCCCAAATAAGCAAAATTATGTGAGTAAATCTTTTAAACAGGTTAACCCTCGCAAGGCCACCAGACCAGACAAAATACCAGGGTACGTCCACATACACCCGCGCAGTCGTAAAGAGGGCACGACAGGGCCTCTTCCCCCTCAGGAGGCTGAAAAGATTTGGCATGGGCCCTCGGATCCTCAAAAATGTATACAGCTGCACCATTAAGAGCATCTTGACTGGCTGCATCACCGCTTGGTATTGCAAATGCTACAGAGGGTGGTGCGGACAGCCCAGTACATCACTGGGGCTGAGCTCCCTGCCATCCAAGACCTAGATATCAGGCAAAGGCCCAAAACATTACTAAAGACTCCAACCATGCAAGCCAAAGACTGTTCACTCTGCTGCCGTCCGGCAAACGGTACCAGATCATCAACTCATGGACCAACAGGCTCCTAGACAGCTTCTACCTCCAAACCTTAAAACTGTTAAATAGCCATGACTGCTAAATAGTTAATTAAACAGTTACCTGGACAATCTGCACGGACCCTACTTTGGACTGAGTCTATGCACATTCACAAGACTATACAAACTAAATACACACGCACTCACAAACACTACACTGTCACTCTCACACAAAACCCACACATATTCACGTACACTACATACACACACACATACCACACACACATACACACATGTTTTACTCATCATATGCTGATACTGTACTTTATTTTAATAGTATTATTATCTATCCTGATGTCTAGTCACTTTAACCTTCCTTTATGTACATATCTACCTCAAAGTGAAAATGAGAATTTGTTCTTAACTGACTTGCCTAGTTAAATAATAATACAAAATAAAAAAAAGACCTCACACCTCTGCACAGTGATCTTGTTCTGGTACTCACTGTATATACTAGCTCCATTCTTGTGTATATATATTCCGGTTGTGCTATTATTATTATTTTTTTTAACTCTGTATCGTTGGGAAGGTTTCTCAAGCTAACATTTCACGGTAAATTCTACACATTTGTTGTATTTGGCGCATGTGACAAACCAAAATGTATTTGATTTTCTATTATCAGACAGGCAAAAATGGTGTGCATCCGCATGGAATTTTAATAGTTGTTTCTCACAGATCTGTTTTGAAAAATGCAATTCACACATTTGCATATTGTTGTAACAATATAACTGTGTAGGTTGGCTGACCCAGTCATGGAACCGGGAATCATGCCCTTTCTTTCCATGACCTCGTTATTCCTCCTCAGTGAGATGCAGATTACCTGTGTTGAGTGGTCAGACTGTTCTACATGCAGCATCCACATAAAAACACAATATGCATTACAATAGTGCTGCTAGATCTTTTCATACATGTCTTTCATTGGTATCTTAATTAGATTCCGCGCATGTAGTGTTTCCTGATTGCTGACACAGCCACTGTGCACAAATACATGATGAATATTCAAATTTGCCAAACTCATTTATTCGCCATTGAGCTGCCAATTCGCCTGCAGAATGATTACAGTCCACTACAAAGCAAACAATACAGGCTTTTATGCCCCAGTGTGTATTCAAATGTGCTTTTGTTGACATGCTGAGACCGTGTTTTGATAAAGCAATAACTTGCAGCCTGGTTTGATATTAAACATTGAAATTCACTTATTCAAGGGCATTCCTTTCGACCCAACAATAAAGATTCGTATTGACCTTTCGAAGGAAACCAATTGAAAAGAGGAAACTATGGAATTAGCTAGGTTAAAAAAGATGCCTTTTTGTTTGCCCAAGTTTCAATCCGCTACAGAGCAGCACATGAAACAAGGCTTTGGTTTGTATTTGTGTTGTATTTCTGCAGGCAGACACTGTTATGGACATGATTGCTCTTTGTTCAAGTAGCTGTTGTCTTGAGTCACTGCAGAGGAGCACAAAGAAAACTAGTCCAAGAAAACAATGACGAATTCTAGAGAAAAATATTGAGAATTGATAGGACTGCTACACTGCATGTGCCCAGCACAGGAGGTGACTTGAGGTACAATTGATCCCCCTCTCACTCCTTAGAAAATGATAATGCCAAGTGAGAAGACTTTCATGAATTGAAAATAGTTTTTTTATAACTGTATGTTTTTCATGCATAAACAGACACTATTAATGATGTGCTTGCTCTGTTAAAGGGGGGAATGATGCTTGAGCATTGAACAGCATTGTATTGCCTATCCATGTGAAAATATATAAACCCATGTCCCAAACATTCATCAGGAAAGACCAGCAGTAGGAAAGCCAAGGTGACCACACATATAATGAACAAAATATTGTGTGAAAATATGTCCAGGGGAGAAGTGCTGATGCCTGTGTGTGAAAACCAGAACAGACAGCAGTAGAAGTGGGTTGCTAAGACATGTGGATGGATTTGATTGGTCTGTCTCTCCTTCCCCCTGGCGCTGGTGCCCTCCTCCCCTCCCTGAGGCCGCTGTTCTGACCTCAAACTTCTGGAGCTCCAGAGGGGTGCTGGATCCTAGTGTGACCCAAAACCCCTGCCATAATGTGCACTGAGCCCGTGCCAGAGTCCAGGCGCGCTGCCTGACACTTGAGGTCACAGTAGGTGGACAGCCATATGGGGCTCGCTTGGCACCGCTTGTCGTCAGTAACCAAGCAACCGAGGGTTGTGGTGGAAACGTGAACAATTATTTTGTACATCAATTAATGCTTGAGGTAAATATTCACGGAGACACACACCACGCTCAAGTGAGCGCACGCGCACACAAACACACACAAATACACAAGCATATACAGACGCTGCTACACACACTCACATTAACAGTACTGGCCTACCACTGTATGTGTACACACTCCTTTGAAGACTGTGCCAAAGGCGCTTGCTCAAATTCTACTCCATTGACTCCATCTTGACACAGAGATCAGAAAGTTGCTGGCAAGTAACTGCCAATTTGCTCCTTGGTTAAACACTTGGAAGTCAGAAGCCACATCAGCTGCAGCAGATGCATCGAAGGGAAATGACTGCTAACAAAGACAGGGTGACCACAGGCAGAAATAGGACATTCATCTCGACCTCAGAGGCTCAAAGAACTAGGCCACTCCTGGGTGCAGAACCCCTCATTTGAAACGACCAAAAATGTATTTTTTTTCTCCATTTCTTCATTGATATTAACTGGCTTTGTGACAAGATCTGTCTCTGTGTCATGCGAGAGTTTGGCCTGTTAAGTACTACTACACCTACAGAAACAGAGCATTGCGTTTTGTGGGGACATGAGATTAACACATTAATAGCTTCCCAATCTGTATGTGGTCATAAATCAGTGCCATGCTCCCTCCTGTTAACCTCTGTTTAGCATATGTATTTTTGGCAGGATGGTGCCTGTATTAGATTAAAGATCGGATAAGGGATCAAACTGGGATTGACCTCTGGAACCTTTTTTTCCGTTGTGTTGTAGGTCAATGCTACAGTATCTTATATATAAACACAGATAATTGACAGGTGTGACGTGAAGTGACGTGACATGGATCATTTGTGGGCCTGCTCAGATGGAGAATCTGTAGGCCTGGTTTTCAGTTTCTTGTGAGATTATCTGATGGGACATTCCACTGCCTGATTATCTATTTCACAGAACCCCAATCCCTCTCACAGTGTGGATTGAGGGACAATACAGTGCAGTACAGAAGGTGTTTAGGGCATTGAAGTGTTGCTCATCACAGGAAGGTCTGTGGCATGTAGACAGTTAATTCTACACTTGACACCCTTGTGATCGGCCGATTGCTCATGCAAAAATAATTTAGGCTTTGCCACCACTGTGAGAGCATCAACCAACCATTCTCTGGTCTGCTTTCATGATCTCAAATAAATTGCCTATTATCTCTCGCTGGTAGTGAGACGGATGGTGATGACGAACAATGTGTTTGTTCTAAAATGTGATATCATAGAGGACATGAATATGAGTGTGCCCCATGAATGTGCTCAAGAACATCATATAATTAGATGGTAATTTTACTTATTTTATTTGAGCCTGATTAGCTAATAATAACCTGATCACTACTGCCAACTATGTAGCTACCTGACATAGGCTATGAGAGAATACCTGTCATTCTGATTTATGGGAAATATGAAGCAAAGACCCAGTGCACCCAGTTGGACCATCTACTGTTACTTGAAATCAACTAGTGGTTGACCAATATACCAATTTATAATGGATTATTGGCCCAGATCTCCAGACTGTAAGTGGAGATGGAGAGTGTTGTACACACTGACCACTCCTGTGGTGGAGAGCAGAGCTGAAGGATGTGTTGACCTCGTCTGTAGTGTGGGGACGGTGGTGGACGATAGAGAGACAGGTGCGTAGAAAGCAGGGAGCAGGTGATTATCTCTGTGCCATACCGCAGAGGATTGGGCTCCAAGATGAGCCTCTCCGCTGGCCGGCATTTATCAGCGCCGTCAGGTGGGTTTAGACGATTGCCCATGTTGCCATGCAGGTCCGTGGCTGGCTGGCAGCACCGACTGTGGGTGTCCACCTCTTCACGCACAAGGCCAGAGCCAGGGAGAGTTACGCCCTATTACTCATTCTCTATGAGCGCCTTCTGTTCCTGCTCCTGCCTGATGGATACGCTGATCTTATCTAGTCACTCATGACTGGTATTACAGTGTTGAAACAGTTCCAGTGGGATAAAGGCTGCTCTGTCCTCTGTGTGGATGATTGACTTCGTTTGGGCTAAGAGTTTTTCCTGACCACGCAACCTGATTACAAAAAACTCTGGACCCTACGAGTAGGCAAAGTAATCATTCTGTCTTACATCCAGAATGTAGAATCATGTTGCTGTTGAAAATAGCATTGGGTTCATCTACGGCAGACCTCTTGTACGAACATAAACAGTCCCCTGTGTTGGCACTCAATAAATCTCCCAGTGTTTCTGATACAGGTGTTACAGTTCAGTGTGTGCCCTTTAAAGCCCCAGTAAACGCAGACAGAGAGTAATTTGGTTTTAAAGGTGCCCTGTCCCCCTTGGGTCACACAAGACCTTGCATAAATGTTTCTCAACTCTCCACGGTTACCATTTGAAACACCTTTATCTCCACATTCTGCGGGGTAAACAAAGGTGGCCTAATATTCAGACCCCTAAAAGCCCATCAAATGTGTTTTGAATGCATTGTGTTTTCTAAAAGAACGTCACAGTCAGACGTTTGGCTTACAAATAGGAATGTTTGCAAAAGGTCCAAACACAAACACAGACCAGGGGAAATGGGAGTTTGTTTTATGTGATCAGACTAGCGTGCTAAACACCTCATCAGGCAAAACGTGTTATAATGACATCTTCACAACAAGAAACTGGTTGAAACAGCAGTCATTTCAATCAGTTTGTCCTGTTTCTGCCTACTGGGATGATGGGGAAGGAACCCACAGGGCAAAGAAGTAAATTCAACATCTATCCCATGTTGGTTCAACCTAATTTCATTGAAATGACATGGAAACAAACTTTGATTGAACCAGTGGAACGTTTAAGGTCAGCTTTGTGCATCCTTCTACCTTTGGCAATGTTCATTTAAGCTGCTATAAAAGCACCCTGGAGTTGTCATCTACACACTTAATGATCTTTATGCCAGTATCTGTCATAAAGAATTATAGTGTTCAGGTTTAATGGCTGTTTGGCACCTGGGGCAATATCAGGATGTGCCAGAACCTATAACTAGATCCAGGACTATATGATTTCCATTAGTAATTTTAATGCTTTAATTCTGATGATAATGAACACTGCAAGATAATAAATGGGCAGGTATGTTAATAATATTGGAATGATAAGGGTAGTACATCATTTAAAAAGCACTGTAGACAGTTTTTTGCAATAGGCTGCACATTTGCAAAGAACATTTTTGTATATTTTCTACGATGCGGCTCTGTTTTTCGAGTTAATTGCCACAGTCATTATGTTGCCTACACAACACTGACTAGAGAGCACGCGGAGTTGATTTTTCGCAAGTATTCACGTCATCCATTTGCTTTGTTCTTGTTGAGTTATGCCAGTAGACTTCCAAGGTTACCAAAATTGGTCCTGGGGACCCTCCCTGGGTGCACGATTCGTTTTTTTGCCCTAGCTCTACACAGCTGATTCTTTACGAGATAAAAATAGATTTGACTCAGAGCTGAATACTCCCAAACCGTCTCTCACCATCACCCTCATCTTTTCTCTCCTGATATCTATGTCTTGTTAGTGGGCTCTGTGTCAATAAGAATATACAATACATTCGGAAAGTATTCAGACCCCTTGACTTTTTCCACATTTTGTTACATTACAGCCTTATTTTAAAATGTATTAAATTGTTGTTTTTTCAATCTAAACACAACTCCCCATAATGCCAAAGCAAAAACAGGTTTTTAGAAATGTATGCAAATGTATGAACAATAAAAATAGGATATATCGCATTTCCATAAGTATTCAAACCCTTTACTCAGTATTTTGTTGAAGCTCCTTTGTCAGCGATTACAGTCTTCTTGGGTACGATGCAACAAGCTTTGCACACCTGTATTTGGGGAGTTTCTCTCTTTCTTCTTTGCAGATCCTCTCAAGCTCTGTCAGGTTGGTTTGGGAGCATTGCTGCACAGCTATTTTCAGGTTTCTCCAGAGATGTTCGATCGGGTTCATGTCAGGGCTCTTGCTGGGCCAATCACGGACATTCAGAGACTTGTCCCGAAGCCACTCCTGCGTTGTCTTGGCTGTGTGCTTAGGGTCATTGTCCTATTGGAAGGTGAACCTTCGCCCCAGTCTGAGGTCCTGAGCACTCTGGAGCAGGATTTCATCAAGGATCTCTATGTATATTGCTCATATCATCTTTCCCTCGATCCTGACTAGTCTCCCAGTCCCTGCTGCGATATAAACATCCCCACAGCATGATGCTGCCACCACCATGCTTCCCCGTAGAGATGGTGCCAAGTTTCCTCCAGTTCGTGACGCTTGGCATTCATGCCAAAGAGTTCAAACTTGGTTTCATCAGACTAGAGAACCTTGCCTCATAGGTTAGACAACAAGGTCACTTATGATCCGACAACGTAAGAGCTTTATTGCAGCCCTTCCGTGCCCACCTGATTCAGCTAATCATGGTCCCGACTGAAGATATTCATTGTTGATATTTTGAATTGGCTTAGTTTAGTAATGGGCTGGAATAAAAGCCTGCACACCCATTTCCTCAGGACCAGAACAGGAGTTCCCCCCCAATCAATGTGAAGATCCTACAAATGTAGCGTAGCAGTATCCAGAGGATACAGTATGTCGCTGAGTGATTTAGTGCAGTGTGGGACTGTTACCAGTAGCTATTCTGGTTGGCCTTGCTGGCCTGCAGCTACCTAGGGTGTGATTCACCTCTCAGGTAGGGGAACCTGGAGCGTGCACAGTGGGATCATTTCAAGAATGCTACCTTCAGGAAAAGTATTAGGTTTGGCCTTTTAATCCGTGGCCCCATGGACTGCACCTACAGATACAGAATCGTGTACGGCTTGTTTAGTGTTTCTGTAGTCATGGACTGCTTATTTATCTGGCAACATACTGTATGCTGAGAGCAGGCTAGATAAAAAGTTCATATTTACTTGCGTGCAGCTGTAGGCTTACTCACCTGCTCTATAGAAACACCACTGTAGACGGGCTGGTTCGCAGAAAAAGACGATAATGCCCATTGCTGGTAAATAACCGTTGTTTTGTATCGTCTTTCTTTGGTCATGTGTCTGGGAAACTTTGAAAATTAGTTCTTTATTTTAATTGTCTAATCTTGCTGGAAGTGCTGCTACAGTGTTATAGCTGCTAAATAAGGTTGAGATAATCTAGAGATTTATCCAACGTTGATTTAACTGGGGATCAATATTAGCTCATGGTTATCGTCGACTTCATCACACTATTTAGTTTGTCTGTATACTGACAAGACACAAGATGAGAGCAGTACATTATGAAGAACCTCCTGACGCTGCTATAAAAAGCCAAGCCGTTTAGTAGCAATATGTGTCCTTGCTACTAGGGTGTAGTTATCTGCTAGACCCAGGGCCCAGATACTGATTGATATTTTGATTGTAGGAAATTGTCTTCATACTAATCGGCCTTGGACCTAAAGCTGCAATTAAGCAATTACCGAGTGAAGTTAGGATCCCATCGGCAGTGCTGAGTACCACTTGAATCTTCAATGTGACCTCCTTGGTCTGTACAGACTCTTGACAATGTATTTTTCCTCCCCTTCTCTTCAGGATCACCACTACAGCAGCTTGTATGATGGACCTGAGACGATATCCACTGGACGAGCAAAACTGCACATTGGAGATAGAGAGCTGTGAGTTCCCTATATTTCTCGCTTTCAATTCACCTCATTTCAATTTGATTTGAATTGGCATAAATGGGAAACAGCATGTGCCAAACCAATGCTCTGTACTAGCACTGCACATTATAAGCAATCCACAGTGTAAGACATACAATTTCTAGTCAGTTACAATAACACAATAATATCTCAAACCTTGAAACCACTCATGGACATGAACCATCTCTGTAAGAATGTGTTGCTGTACAGTAAATGTGGCCCCAGGAGGGGAAATGAACAGTGCTTCCTGTCAGCCGATTTGACAGTATACTATTTTGCATCATTTCAGCAATTCAGGGATTTCCGCATAACAACGTTGTGCAAGAAAGGAAGCCAAACAAGGCAGTTCATTTGGAGGCCAAGGTCTACTGTAAATGCTGCTGTTTGAAAAGTGTATTCCTTCCTCAACTGCTTGGTAAATGCTTTATGGCCTTTCATTGCCCCACATTTATCACTTTAAGAAATCAAAACAGAAAACAAACATTTCAATCAAAAAATATCTATTATCACCTTCCACTTTTTATTCATTCTTGTTTCTGGTGAGCATTAGTGAGTAGCCTAATTCGTTTTTGCTAAATCACTTAATTTCCCAAACAGCATATCAATGTTTTTCTACTAGATTTCTCATCTTTGGAAATATAGCGACAATTTGAAAGGCCACGCAATGCAAGAGCATGGGGCAACAGCACTACATTTGCATTATCCTAATGATGCTGACCTTTATCTTGACAGAACCAACTATCATTGTGCATCCATTGTTTCTCCGTATTAGGAATACAGTGAACAAAAATGACCTAATCAAATCTAATTGGGACCTGTTTTGCCTTTGTCGAGAGTGTAGTTTTGTGGAGGCAAATGTTAGGTCCAGTGTGGTCCTGTTCAACTGCTGTTCAGACATGGCTCAGTAGCTAAAGGCAGGGACAGAGAGCGTATGGGAGTGTACATGCCTCACAGAACACTTCAGCTCTCAAACACAAAGCCTACTATTTTGGTGGCTGATTTATTTCCCAGCGCAACAGCGACTGTGTGGAGTGAATATGTAATGCGTCTCTCCCTAATAAAAGTGGAAAAACACGAGGCTTCATCTTTTTTTCAGAAGTTAATTCATTTATTATAATTATTCAATTACCTTACAAAGCAGCGTTACTAGAAAATGAATAATATTGAAATGTTCTTGTTTTGTAACTTGTAAAGGTCTGCTGCCTATAGAATGAAACAGAATACGGGGGAAGGAACATAACCAAAACATACTTAAATGGCATGTTGTAAATCACAATTAGAAGTCCACTAGGAAGTGAGTGTGGAAATGTGAAATAAGGTGCAGATTAAGTACTATAGCTCTTCTGTCTGCAGTGTTATTACATACAGCCAGGGCCATAGCTACATATCAGTATTATCAGTCGGGGTCTCAACTTGAAAGTCAGAATAGTAGAATACACAAGGTGCAATTTTCGAAAATTGGTTGTGCATCAGCAGTTTTCCTCTTGTTATATGTCACTCACTGACAGTCACTCAATTAGCCAATGTCAGTAAAAAAAAGTGATTGGTAAATTAGTGTAGTTAGTCTAGCCAGCTATCTAAACTTGTAGAATTACCGACCAGGCACACAGGGCATGTTCCCAGGGGTCCTGACCTCCAGGGAGCCCCAATTGATTTTGTTAGTCACTCACTCAGATATCATGTAAACATTTGTAAAATTGCAGGAAATTAGCTTTAAAACTGTAAGAAATAATGTGTTCTGTAAAGAAAATATATTTGTTTACCTTTTCTTAATACATTTTTTTTTTGCTAAGAGATCTCTCTATACGAATTAAATTATAGTTTTTAATCCCGGTGCTGAGTTAATGTGTAGCGGCTAATTGTGTAGCTAATAGGTTATGTGTTTGTAGATCGACTGAGCTGAATGAAGCTATAGCAACCAATGTGATAATAGCTGGGCAAGTTTTGCTTGCTTTTCCTGTTCTCCAAATAGCATTTTAGAGTTTTTAAATTGTATAGCAATGCAGTAAATGAGCTTCTACAACTTGATTGGAGTCCTCCTGTGGTAAATTCAATAGATTGGACATGGAAAAGCACACACGTGTCTATATCAGGTCCCACAGTTGACAGTGCATGTCAGAGCAAAAAGTCAAATATGTAGAACTCCGAGACAGGATTCTGTTGAGGCACAAATTTCTGCAGCATTGAAGGTTCCCAAGAACACAGTGGCCTCCATCATTGAGCAATCGGGGGAAGAAGGGCCTTGATCAGGGAGGTGACCAAGAACCCGATGGTCACTCTGACAGAGCTCCAGAGTTCCTCAATGGTGATGGGAGAACCTTCCAGAAGGACAACCATCTCTGCAGCACTCCACTAATCAGGCCTTTTTGGTAGAGTGGCCACTCCTCAGTAAAAGGAACATGTCAGCTCACTTGGAGTTTGCCAAAAGGCACCTAAAGGACTCTGACCATGAGTAATAAGATTATCTGGTCTGATGATACCAAGCTTGAACTCTTTGTTCTGATTTCCAAGTGTCATGTCTGGAGGAACATTTCTACTGTGAAGCATGGTGGTGGCATCATCATGCTGTAGGGATGTTTTTCAGCTGCAGGGAATGGGAGACTAGTCAGGATCGAGGGAAAGATGAACGGAGAAAAGTACAGAGAGATCCTTGATGAAAACCTGTTCCAGAGTGCTCAGGACGTCAGACTGGGCAAAGGTTCACCTTCCAACAAGACAATGACCCTAAGCACACAGCCAAAAAACGCAGGAGTGGTTTCAGGACAAGTATCTGAATGTCCTTGAGTGGCCCAGTAAGAGCCCGGACATGAACCTGATTGAACCTCTCTGGAGAGACCTGAAAATAGCTGTGCAGCAATGCTCTCCATCCAACCTGACAGAGCTTGAGAAGATCGGGAGAAACTCTCCAAATACAGGTGTGCCAAGCTTGTAGCCGTTTTCTTTGGTGCAAAAATATCTAAAACCTGTTTTTGCTTTGTCATTATGGGGTATTCTGTGTAGATTGATGAGGGGAAAAAACTATTTTATTTATTTTAGAATAAGGCTTTAACATAACACAATGTGGGAAAGGTAAAGGGGTCTGAATACTTTCAGAATGCACTGTATGTATTTCTCTTCATGCCTGTCAGAGCTGATGCATGCATATAGGTAGTTCAGATGGCTTCTGAAGATATCACATATGGTGAGATGGAAGCTTTGTCAGGTTCAGAAGGTGGAAGGGAAGAGAGGATGAAGCATCAGAAACATAGTTTGACTGGGTAAAGAGAGGGGTAATTACAGGGCACCTGTATACAGTACACTGCCCAAGATACAGTATATGTCTGCAAGCAATAATACATATCCAACACTTAATTACTCAAATCATTATTGTGAGAGCACTTAACATGCACAATACAATTATTGTGATGCAATTAGTTACTCTCCTTCTATAAATTGTTCCACTAATATGCCCCTCTGTCTTCATATTAATTTGATTGTAATGAAATACGTCTTTAGCGCAGACTTGTTCTCTCCCGGGACTAGTAGTGTGACAGACTGGTGTTCTCATGGTGGGCAGTGGTTTCTTCCCGGCTTCTCTATAATGCATGTACGTAACTCTCGGCTGTAGTAAGTGCAGTAGTACACATAACATATATCTGGGAAGCGATAACCGTGGGCTGTATTATTCAACAACATGGCACAAACGACTTAAGCGGTCGCTTAGGGCCCCAGGCCGCTAGGTGGCCTCCAACCCCCTCCCAAAATGTACACTGCCATTCAAAAGTTTGGGGTCACTTAGAAATGTCCTTGTTTTTGAAAGAAAAGCACATGTTTTGTCGATTTTAAAATAAAATAGATCAGAAATACTGTGTAGACTCTGTTAATGTTGTAAAGGACTATTGTACCTAGAAACGACATATTTTTTATGGAATATCTACATAGGCGTACAGAGGCCCAATATCAGTAACCATCACTCCTGTGTTCCAATGGCACGTTGTGTTAGCTAGTTCAAGTTTATCATTTTAAAAGACTAATTGATCTTTAGGAAACACTTTTGCAATTATGCTAGCACAGCTGAAAACTGTTCTTCTGATTAAAGAAGCAATAAAACTGTCCTTCTTTAGACAAGTTGAGTATCTGGAGCATCAACATTTGTGGGTTCGATTACAGGCTCAAAATGACCAGAAACAAATAAGTTTCTTCTGAAAGGAGTGGGAGGCCCGGGTGCACAACTGAGCAAGAGGACAAGTACATTAGAGTGTCTAGTTTGGCTGTGTGTGTGTGTGTGTGTGTGTGTGTGTGTGTGTGTGTGTGTGTGTGTTGCATCAATATGCATGTGTGTGTGTGTGTGTTTTTTTGTGTGTGTGTGTGATTGTGCTGGAGTGTCAGTGTAGTATGTGTGAGTGTATGGGTAGAGTCCAGTGAGTGTGCAGAGAACCAGTGCAAAAGAGTCACAAAAAAAATTATTGCTTTGGGCCCCCAGAAGGCTAAAGTCAGCCCTGATGAACAATGTCAAACCCCTGCAGTCGTATAGGCATGTTATAGTAGTTGCATAGTTTTGTACATACACAGACCTGTGTTATTAAAGCATACTGTATGGACTACTACACAGTTTAAATCGAGCTGCCAGTGCCAAATGTAGGTGATGTAGAATAGATTACATCTTGCTTCTTTCTGAACCCCTTTTTCTAAAATATATCTATGAATATCATTATGTAATCATTGTCCAGACAACCTTGAGTACATTACTTTATTCTCTGACAACTTTGAGGCATTCAAATGACCTATTTTGAGAGAAAGTGAGATTAAATTGCGCCTGTGTACCATTTTGAAGAACATATATTGTGTTTGAGCGGATAATGCCACAAGTAGACCCACATACCAGCCTTATCTCTCCACCTACATGCTGTTTTTCTTTCTAAGATGTCTTGGCAAAAGTTGAGATGCCACATTATTGGGCTGGTTTTACGCTGTTGTCAGTGTGAAATTATGAAATGATCATCTCAATGTTCCACCAAGTAATAGTTACATTTTCTGCACCAGCGGTGCACAACCTATATAGAGAGCAGCACTGCTATGATATCCTCTTTTAGACACCACAAATGTCCTCTGGGGTCTGAACAGTTTGTACACTGGAGTATATTTCGTGCCTTAGATGTTCCTTTTGCCGCTCCTGCACGTTTGCCAACCTGCTGAGCTGAAGATAGATAGCTCACTGCACACTGCCAGACTTTAGAGCCAAGCTTTTAATTGGACACCAGGAATAAGATTAAAGTACCTTTGAACCATCGGTATCAAACATTAATTTTAGTCATGTTTAAGAAGAACCTCCCAAGCACATACAGGGGGACTATGCATCAGCTGTTTTGGATTTGGACTTTTCCTGTCCAGTTAAAGGGGCAATCAGCAGTTACTAGATACATGTTTTGACTTATAAATGTATTATATACAGTGCTCTTCATAAAGTATTCACACCCCTTGACTTTTTCGACATTATGTTGTGTTACAGCCTGAATTAGAAATTGATTGTGGAGTCAAAGTTGAATTATGTTGTTTTTTCAACATTTGAGCAAATTAATAAAAATTGAGGCAAAAGTATTCTACACCTTTGTTATGGCAAGCCTAAATATGTTCAGGAGTAAAACTGTCTTTCACAAGTCACATAAGTTCTATGGACTAAATAAATGTTGTCATAAAGCAATATGAATACGTAAAAACACACTGTCCACGTGATACCCTAACCACACTGCAGATGATGCGAAATATGGTATATTCCGCTACAAGAGCAAAAGAAAAAGTATTATTTAAAGTAATGTTGAACCCATAATGGATTTTAAACAGCTCTTCAGTGTAATGCTTGCTCTCACTCTTACACACTACTCAGACGCAATCCCATAACCGCTTGCACACATTATTTATGGGTCTCTTAACGGGAAACTGCCATCTAGTGGATGTAAATTAACACAGCTACGTGTTTTAACCATCTGGCTAAATCTGTACCCCACTCATGCAATTATCTGTAACATCCCTCACTCAAACAGTGAATTTCAAACACAGATTCAACCACAAAGACCAGGGAGGTTTTCCAATACCTGGCGAAGAAGGGCACCTATTGGTCGATGGGTAACAAAAATAAAAAAAATCACACATTGAATATCCATTTGAGCATGGTGACGTTATTAATTACACTTTGGATGGTGTATCAATACACCCAGTCACTACAAAGATACAGCCGTCCTTCCTAACTCAGTTGCCATAGAGGAAGGAAACCGCACAGGGATTTCACCATGATGTCAATGGTGACTTTAAAACAGTTAGAGTTTAATGGCTGTGATAGGAGAAAACTGAGGATGGATCAACAACATTCTAGTTAATCCACAATACTAACCTAATTGACAGTGTGAAAAGAAGGAAGCCTGTATATAATACAAATATTACAAAACATGCATCCTGTTTGCAACAAGGCACTAAAGTAATACTGCTGAAAATGTGTCCCGAATACAAAGTGTTATGTTTGAAGCAAATACAATATAACACATTACTGAGTACCACTCTTCACATGTTCAGGCATAGTGGTGGCTGCATCATGTTATGGGTATGCTTTTAATCATTAACGCTAGGGAGTTTTTCAGGATAAAAAAAGAATTGAGCTAAGCACAGGCAAAATCCTAGAGGAAACCTGACTCGGTCTGCTTTCCACCAGACACTGGGAGATTAATTCACCTTTAAGCAGGACAATAACCTTAAACACATGGCAAAATCTTACCAAGAAGACAGTGAATATTCCTGAATGGCCAAGTTACAGTTTTAACTTAAATCTGCTTGAGAATCTATGGCAAAACCTGAAATGGTTGTCTAGCAATGATTAACAACCAATTTGAGAGAGTTGAGAGAGCTTGAAGAATTTTGAAAAGAATAATGGACATATGTTGCATAATCCACATGTGGAAAGCTCTTAGAGATTTACTCAAAGAATTCGCTGTCAAAGGTGATTTTCACATGTGTTGACTCAGGGGGTTGAATACTTCTCTAATCAAGATATGTTAGTGTTTTTATTTATTTATTTATTTATTTTATGTTAGAATTGTTCTTCCATTTTGACTGAGTATTTTGTGTAGATTATTGACAAATACATCTATTTTAATCCCACTTTGTAACACAACAAAATGTGGAAAAAGTCAAGGGGTATGAATACCTTCTAAAAACACTGCATACCCATTGATCCTTGAAGAATAAAGCTTACAAATGCCTCATGAGCTTGGTTCAACTTTCACACCCACATCACAACCCAAAATTCAGTATTCATGTAAGCTTGTTTTACTCCAATGTTTATAAACAAAGTAATTGTAAACACTATATAGCCTCAAAACATGGTTACAACTATAAAATAGCTCTGTCTATGAAAATGCATCATATAGGGATGATTTAACATATTTGGAAAACCTCATTGATGACAAGTAAAACATTTTGGGACTGTGTCAACAATGGACTAATGAAATAAATACCAAAATATAGTTTTGGTGTGGAATTTTCTTTTAAGTCTACCTGTGTAGACCTTTGTTTGGCATGTCTGAAACTTTTGTTGACTCAATGCATACTTTACTGAGGCTTGGGCTCTGTTTTTTGTCTACTTTCGATTGAATTTTGATGATGAGGTACTCATGTATGAACCAAGGGATGTTAATAACTCCAAGCATGAAGGAAAAAGGAAACCGCACACTGCTCTTGATAGTATCACTGATCTTTAATAAGCTTACGTATAACTCCAAGCATAAAGCAAGTTTTAATTCATTACAGGCCACAGCTTTTCCATTAATACTAGCTGATATCCATCCTCGTTTTGGACTTACATGATTTACACAAAATTCAAAGTCAAGCGCATCTCTCAAGTTAGGATTTTACCTGAGAGTATACCCCCAGGATTCAGTTGTCACTTTGTTTCAATGCTACTCAAGTTGAATCCCCTAACAGAGACACATTTGAATGTTTGATTTGAACCAAAATGTTAATTTTGAAGTCAAGGTACAGTAGATTGTTAGTAAAGTCCATACATAGTTTTCCCCACCACACTCTGACAAAGGCCTCCTTCCTTGGAACAATAAAACAAATCAATTTCTTTATTTTCTTCATTTTTATAAGAAATGTCTTTCTTGTACAACTTTATTTTATTTAAGCTGTATAAAATGCCTCCAGTCAGATGGGCCTAGGACATGACCGGCCCTAGTTAAACAGCTTCAGTATTATTATTATTATATCTCCAACTATGTTATCAAGAGGGAATTGTATTTATTTCAACCAAGGACATGGTTTAATTCTTGGATCGGGTCTGGTGCGTTCCCCTGCACAAGGAATTCCCAGCCTCTGTGGAAAGGCAGGGAGTTTTCTCCTCCCCCCCCCCCATTTCCTCCCTTCAGTTATTGTGCACCACCGGTTCTAATTTGGGATCCATCCAAGCAAAATGCAGTGATGTAACAGAAAAATAGAGGCTAAATATAATTAGCAAAGTCAGGCTCAATGACATTGAAACAATGGAGTTAAGTGGATCAGATAAGCTCAACCGACCAAGCAACGGCCAGATCTAGACATTTCTATAGCAAGGGATGAAAGGATATTTATCGTGTAGGCTCTACGATAATAGCACTTTGATTTCATAATTGCAAACTTCACGTAATAATATGCTGTACGCTTTATTAACTAAATGAAATATCCTAAAAGCAAATATCTCTTTAATAGCCTTTTGGAAATAGCCTATCCCACATGTTTCCAATTAAACACATACCATCTGCTGTTTTAAAGCTTAGATATGAGCACCAATTTTTTTTTGTGCAGGATGATCCAGAAATTAGAACACACTCTGAACATAATATGGTAAAACCAGTTTCTGAGTGACTTAATTATTTATAGCATCTAAATAGGTCACCAGTAGTAATTATGAGGAGAAAGCCGAGGGAGGAGAGGAGAGAGGAGGAAGAGAGAGGGAATGCCTGCATGGTACTAATCAATGAGGCAGTGGGAGAGTTCCTGAATAATCCTGTCATAGATCAGCCCAGCGGTCTACCCGCTCGCTCACACCACGCTCTCGCACTTACATATACATGTATAGTGCCTTCGGAAAGTACAGTTGAAGTCAGAAGTTTACATACACTTAGGTTGGAGTCATTAAAACTTGTTTTCAACCACTCCACAAATTTCTTGTTAACAAACTATAGTTTTGGCAAGTCGGTTAGGGCATCTACTTTGTGCATGACACAAGTAATTTTTCCAATAATTGTTTACAGACAGATTATTACATTTATAATTCACTGTACCACAATTCCAGGGGGTCAGAAGTTTACATACACTAAGTTGACTGTGCCTTTAAACAGCTTGGAAAATTCCAGAAAATAATTTAATGGCTTTAGAAGCTTCTGATAGTAAGGCTAATTGACATCATTTGAGTCAATTGGAGGTGTACCTGTGGATGTATTTCAACGCCTACCTTCAAACTCAGTGCCTCTTTGCTTGACATCATGGGAAAAACCAAAAGATATCAGCCAAGACCTCAGAAAAACATTTATAGACCTCCACAAGTCTGGTTCATCCTTGGGAGCAATTTCCAAACGCCTGAAGTTACCATGTTCAGCTGTACAAACAATAGTATGCAAGTATAAACATCATGGGACTGCTCAGGAAGGAAACGCATTCTGTCTCCTAGAGATGAACATACTTTGGTGCGAAAAGTGCAAATCAATCCCAGAACAACAGCAAATGACCTTGTGAAGATGATGAAGGAAACAGGTACAAAAGTATCTATATCCACAGTAAAACGAGTCCTATAACGACATAACCTGTAGGCCGCTCAAAAAGGAAGAAGCCACTGCTCCAAAACCACCATAAAAAAAGCCAGACTACAGGCTGCAACTGCACATGGGGACATGGTGTGATGAAACAAAAATAGAACTGTTTGGCCATAATGACCATCGTTATGTTTAGAGGAAAAAGGGGGAGGCTTGCAAGTTGAAGAACACCATCCCAACCGTGAAGAACTGGGGTGGCAGCATGTGGGGGTGCTTTGCTGCAGGAGGGACTGGTGCACTTCACAAAATAGATGGCATCATGAGGGAGGAACATTATGTGGAGATATTGAAGCAACATCTCAAGACATCAGTCAGGAAGTTAAAGCTTGGTCGCAAATGGGTCTTCCAAATGGACAATGACCCCAATTATACTTCCAAAGTTGTGGCAAAATGGTTTAAGGACAAAGCCCTGACCTCAATCCTATTGAACATTTGTGGGCAGAACTGATAAAGCTTGTGTGAGCAAGGAGGCCTAAACACCTGACCAAAATTCACCCAACTTATTGTGAGAAGCTTGTGGAAGGCTACCTGAAACGGTTGACCGAAGTTAAACAATTTAAAGGCAATGCTACCAAATACTAATTGAGTGTATGTAAACTTCTGACCCACTGTGAATGTGATGAAAGAAAAAAAGCTGAACTAAATCATTCTCTCAACTATTATTTTTACATTTCACAATCGTAGAATACAGTGGTGATCCTAACTCATTTTTACTAGGATTAAATGTCAGGAATTGTGAAACACCTTCGCCAAATATATTTAAAATCAGTTTATGTAAACTTCCGACTTCAACTGTATTTAGACCCCTTCACTTTTTCCACATTTTGTTACATTACAGACGTATTCTAAAATCGATTAAATAAACAAAAAATCCTCAGCAATCTACACTCAATACCCCATAATGACAAATTCTAAACAGGTTTTTAGTTTTTTTTTAGACTCAAAATCGAGCTCAGGTGCATCCTGTTTCCATTGATCATCCTTGAGATGTTTCTACAAACATGTATTGGTTGATTGGAGTCACCCTATGGTAAATTTTATTGATTTGACATGATTTGGAAAGGCAGAACCTGAGCAATCAAGGGAGAAGGGCCTTGGTCAGAGAAGGTGACCAAGAACCCGATAGTCACTCTGACAGAGCTCTAGAGTTCCTCTGGAGATGGGAGAGTCTTTTAGAAGGACAACTGTCTCTGCAGCACTCCACCAATAGGCTTTTATGGTAGAGTGTTCGGATGGAAGACACTCCTCAGTAAAAGGCATATGACAGCCCACTTGGAGTTTGCCAAAAATGCACCTAAAGACTCTCAGACCATGAGAAACAAGATTATCTGGTCTGATGAAACCAAGAGGAGGAAACTTGGCACCATCCCTAAGGTGAAGCATGGTGGTGGCAGCATCATGCTGTGGTGATGTTTTTCAGCGGCAGGGACTGGGAGACTAGTCAAGATCGAGGCAAAGATGAACGGAGCAGTACATAGAGATCCTTGATGAAAAACTGTTCCAGAGGGCTCAGGACATCAGACTGGGGGCGGAAGGTTCACTTTTCAACAGGACACAGCACACAACCAAGACAAAGCTGGAGTGGCTTCGGGACACGTCTCTGAATGTCCTTGAAGTGCCCAGCCAGAGCCGGACTTGAAGCCGATCAAACATGTCTGGAGATACCTGAAAATAGCTGTGCAGCAATGCTCTCCATCCAGCCTGACAGAGCTTGAGAGGATGTGCAGAGAGGAATGCCAAGCTTGTAGCGTCGTACCCAAGAAGACTTGGGGCTCTAATCGCCAAAGGTGTTTCAACAAAGTACTGAGTAAAGGGTCTGAATACTTATGTAAATGTGATATTTCAGGCTCACAGACACACAGTCACACAAATACACATACAGACGCACATTTTGATTACCAGACAATATGAGGAGGAAATGCTTTTGACATAACTCTAATAGAGAAAAGAGAAAAACAACAATTTATTTCACTACCCTGAATTTCTTTTGTGTTTTTGAGTGGTGCAGAACCCTCTATCACTAACCCTGTCTCTTGCCTCTCTGTTACAATGCGTGCACCGACAGTACCCTGGAGTCAGACGACTTGACAACTGCATTGGCCCAGGCTGGCAGGCAGTGGATTATGCAAGGCCCAGTTTCATGGTCTGATGGAAAATCACTTTTTTTCACTGGGATTCTGTAAGATGTTGCTCAATCATTTATAGCCGGGAGTGCACTGGCTGGATGCTCGTTTCTGTACTAGTTTCAGTTGAGCGAGCACTAAGGCAGACAAAACAACATTGTTTTATGTGAGTATTTATCCTCTGTTCTATTTCTTTATTTCTAATTGTGGTCAGTAAATTGACTTTGTCTTCTGGTTGTTTTATTTGAACAGCTTCTCTATTGTGATATACAGTACACTACGTGACCAAAAGTATGTGGGCTGTTATGGTGATCGTATTACCGCCACGCCGGCAGTCACGAGTCATGACCGCAGTCCAATTTCCACATGACCATTTAGTCATGGTAACTAGGCTCCCCCCAGTTTTATCATTAGAATATGATACGACATGAGGCAACGGTGTGCTTTAGGACCATACGGACGCCTCCGAGCTGTCTAGTAGGCTGTTTGGAGTGTTTATTAAAAATATATATATTTCCTCCCCCACTTCTAAAACCAAAGTTGCGCCCCTGGATCACATGTATTTTTTCCCCCTGCAGCTGTTCCGAGACAGGTGCATGATAATGGGCCATTCTAAATCAAAACTAATTTCACACATATATTATTTAGTATATGTAAAGAAGATTATATCAAGAATAGTCTGATGGGTGACAATATTAGTCTATCACTTGTTAATTATATATTATCACTGTGAATGATGCCCAGCTTTTGTGCAGTTAGGCAAGACTTATTCAAACTATAGTTCCACACCTCATGTAGCCTAGCCAATAGGCCTATAGGCCACTAAAGTGACCAAATAACTTCTTAAAATGAAGCACTTTAATCCTCTTTACAACCAGTGTAGAGCCTAACTGGTTTGGGGAAGATCATTTTCACCATAAAAATGCACTTTTATAATGAAGTATTTCATGAATAATTGCATTTGTGATCACTTTTGAGAATTAATTGCATTTTGTGCACGTTTCTGCGCTTAAAATGTGAAGAAATAGCTTAATTGTTTATCAACATTTTAAGCTAAACGTTCTGTTGCATCAGCCTCATTGATTTTGAGTGGTTGTATTAATTTGGGATCTATTGCATCCCACAGCTGACCCAGACTATGTTTGGAATATTTCTTTCTCGCACAGGACAAGTTCCAAATCAAATCAAATCAAATTTTATTTGTCACATACAATGGTTAGCAGATGTTAATGCGAGTGTAGCGAAATGCTTGTGCTTCTAGTTCCGACAATGCAGTAATAACCAACAAGTAATCTAACTAACAATTCCAAAACTACTGTCTTATACACACAAGTGTAAGGGGATAAAGAATATGTACATAAAGATATATGAATGAGTGATGGTACAGAGCGGCATAGGCAAGATACAGTAGATGGTATCGAGTACAGTATATACATATGAGATGAGTATGTAAACAAAGTGGCATAGTTAAAGTGGCTAGTGATACATGTATTACATAATGATGCAGTAGATGATATAGAGTACAGTATATACGTATACATATGAGATGAATAATGTAGGGTATGTAAACATTATATTAAGTAGCATTGTTTAAAGTGGCTAGTGATATATTTCACATCATTTCCCATAAATTCCCATTATTAAAGTGGCTGGAGTTGAGTCAGTGTGTTGGCAGCAGCCACTCAATGTTAGTGGTGGCTGTTTAACAGTCTGATGGCCTTGAGATAGAAGCTGTTTTTCAGTCTCTCGGTCCCAGCTTTGATGCACCTGTACTGACCTCGCCTTCTGGATGATAGCGGGGTGAACAGGCAGTGGCTCGGGTGGTTGTTGTCCTTGATGATCTTTATGGCCTTCCTGTATCATCGGGTGATGTAGGTGTCCTGGGGGGCAGGTTAATTTGCCCCCGGTGATGCGTTTTGCAGACCTCACTACCCTCTGGAGAGCCTTACGGTTGTGGGCGGAGCAGTTGCCGTACCAGGCGGTGAAACAGCCCGCCAGGATGCTCTCGATTGTGCATCTGTAGAAGTTTGTGAGTGCTTTTGGTGACAAGCCAAATTTCTTCAGCCTCCTGAGGTTGAAGAGGCGCTTCTGCACCTTCTTCACGATGCTCTCTGTGTGGGTGGACCAATTCAGTTTGTCTGTGATGTGTATGCCGAGGAACTTAAAACGTACTACCCTCTCCACTACTGTTCCTTCGATGTGGATAGGGGGGTGTTCCCTCTGCTGTTTCCTGAAGTCCACAATCATCTCCTTAGTTTTGTTGACGTTGAGTGTGAGGTTATTTTCCTGACACCAAACTCCGAGGGCCCTCACCTCCTCCCTGTAGGCCGTCTCATCGTTGTTGGTAATCAAGCCTACCACTTTTGTGTCGTCCGCAAACTTGATGATTGAGTTGGAGGCGTGCGTGGCCACGCAGTGGTGGGTGAACAGGGAGTACAGGAGAGGGCTCAGAACCCACCCTTGTGGGGCCCCAGTGTTGAGGATCAGCGGGGTGGAGATGTTGTTGCCTACCCTCACCACCTGGGGGCGGCCCGTCAGGAATTCCAGTACCCAGTTGCACAGGGCGGGGTCGAGACCCAGGGCTTGGAGGGTACTATGGTGTTAAATGCAGAGCTGTAGTCGATGAACAGCATTCTCACATAGGTATTCCTCTTGTCCAGATGGGTTAGGGCAGTGTGCAGTGTGGTTGAGATTGCATCGTCTGTGGACCTATTTGGGCGGTAAGCAAATTGGAGTGGGTCTAGGGTGTCAGGTAGGGT
The DNA here is from genome assembly GCF_045791955.1 of Oncorhynchus clarkii lewisi. NCBI lineage: Eukaryota > Metazoa > Chordata > Actinopteri > Salmoniformes > Salmonidae > Oncorhynchus > Oncorhynchus clarkii. Next base: position 52,889,822 of record NC_092158.1, on the reverse strand, counting down.
GGAGGTGATATGGTCCTTGACTAGTCTCTCAAAGCAATCATGATGACAGAAGTGAGTGCTACGGGGCGGTAGTCGTTTAGCTCAGTTACCTTAGCTTTCTTGGGAACAGGAACAATGGTGGCCCTCTTGAAGCATGTGGGAACAGCAGACTGGGATAGGGATTGATTGAATATGTCCATAAACACACCGGCCAGTTGGTCTGCGCATGCTCTGAGGGCGCGGCTGGGGATGCCGTCTGGGCCTGCAGCCTTGCGAGGGTTAACACGTTTAAATGTTTTACTCACCTCGGCTGCAGTGAAGGAGAGGCCGAATGTTTTGGTTGCAGGCCGTGTCAGTGGCACTGTATTGTCCTCAAAGCGGGCAAAAAAGTTATTTAGTCTGCCTGGGAGCAAGACATCCTGGTCTGTGACGGGGCTGGTTTTCTTTTTGTATTCCGTGATTGACTGCAGACCCTGTCACATACCTCTTGTGTCTGAGCCGTTGAATTGAGATTCTACCAGTAGAATAGGTAAACTTTTGTAATATGGGAGATAGTAAATTGACATAGGCTAGTGCTTTTGTTGTTCGTTAGGCCTACTCATCTTGTTGGTTGATGAAAAGGAAATGATGATGGTTCTTATAACATCTTCAATATGCGCCTTGGAGTTCGATAAGAGGACACAGTTGTTTCCCCGATATGTCTGTCTTCACTTGTAGCCTACTTTGGAGCTGAGATAGATGCCTGTGAAAAGAACCCAAACATGCAACGGGCATTGACTAATAAGAATTGAGATATCTAAGAGAGCTATGTGAGTGAGAGGTGCTTCGGAACACAGCTGGGAATACAGAATTATAATTATTATATTCAGCCCAAGGGCACACCGGCCAATGGCCGCAAAATGCAAGGATTTTTTTAGGGGCCACTACGGCCACACTATGGGGATGCCGCAGGGAAATTCAAGGCATTGTCAATTGCTTGTCAAATTGTGAATGAGAGACTGATGATGTGTGTACAGCCTGTGCAAGAAACAAAGCAGAGCTCATGTCTTTCATGCTACTTTTTTCAAATCATCATTACAGTTGCATCATGCAACCTTAGAATGTATAAAAAATCTAAACACAGCCCACTGTTTGTATCATAACTAAAGTTGCATAAATAACTCTCAAATATTCATATAGGAGGAACTGTTTCTTTGTTAACCACTCAACACAGAGTAGGCGCATGTGCACATACTCCAACCGAAATCGTTTGGAGAAAACATCCTTTCTATTTTATTCAGCCATGTTCAACTGTATTCTTCATGCTATAAAATAATGGCATGGAATTCTAAGCAAATCTTGTCTGCTAAATGAACTTGTATAGCCCACTGCATAGGCAGATCAAGGCCTAACATAAGGACAACGCAGAGTATGCTATTCAGTTCTTCTCAAATAGACAATATTTTCTTCATATTATGTTTCTTTAGACCTGTCTAAAATAAAAAATGAATTTATTGTGAGTGTAGGCTATATTAAAATGATTTATTTGACTTTTTAAAATGTAAACGTTACGAAGGTCTGGTTCAGTGGCTTGTAGGCTATGCGTGGAAGCCAGTTTATGTTAATGAATGGTCAGTTACCGTGAGATCGGCAGTTATTTGCTTGACAATCACCGGCTGACAAAATTTCATGACCGCCACAGCCCTACTGGACACCTGCTCAGACATCTCATTCCAAAATCATGGGCATTAATATGGAGTTGGTGCCCCTTTGCTGCTATAACAGCCTCCACGCGTCTGGGAAGGATTTCCACTAGATGTTGGGTGATTAGGCCTGGCTTGCAACCGGTGTTCCAAGTCATCCCAAAGTTGTTCGAGGCTTTTTCGGTCAGCGCTCTGTACATTCCAATCAAGTTCTTCCACATCATTCTCAACAAACATTTCTGTATGGACCTGTAATGGATTTCCTCCTCTTCGTCTGAGGAGGAGTAAGGATCGGACCAAAGCGCAGCGTAGTAAGTGTTCATGATTCAAACTCAGAACACTAAACAGAAAATAACAACATGAATTTACAAAACCGAAACAGTACTATGTGGCCAAAACAATCACACAGAAACAAACAACCACAAACCAAAAGTGAAACCCAGGCTACCTAAGTATGATTCTCAATCAGAGACAACTAACGACACCTGCCTCTGATTGAGAACCATACTAGGCCAAACACAAAAACCAACATAGAAAAACAAACAGACTGCCCACCCCAACTCACGCCCTGACCATACTAAAACAAATAATAAAATAACAGAACTATGGTCAGAACATGACAGTACCCCCCCCCCACCAAAGGTGTGGACTCCAGCCGTAAAACCTGAACCTATAGGGGAGGGTCTGGGTGGGCGTCTGTCCGCGGTGGCGGCTCTGGCGCGGGTCGTGGACCCCACTTCACCACAATTTTTGTCCGCCTCCTCAACCGCCTCCATGGCCTCTTACGAGCGGCGACCCTCGCCGCCGACCTCCGACTGGGGACCCTAGCCATGGACGGGAGATTCCGGCAGCGCCAGACAGGCGGGAGACTCCAGCAGCTCCAGAGTGAAGGGCCATTCTGGCATCGCCTGGCTGACTGACGGCTCTGGCAGCTCCTGGCTGACTGACGGCTCTGGCAGCTCCTGGCTGTCTGATGGCTCTGGCAGCTCCTGGATGATGGCTCTGGCAGCTCCTGGCTGGCTGACGGCTCTGGCAACTCCTGGCTGACTGACGGCTCTGGCAGCTCGTGGCTGACTGACGGCTCTGGCAGCTCCTGGCTGACTGACGGCTCTGGCAGCTCCTGGCTGACTGACGGCTCTGGCAGCTCCTGGCTGACTGACGGCTCTGGAAGCTCCACTTCACCACAATTTTTGTCCGCCTCCTCAACCGCCTCCATGGCCTCTTACGAGCGGCGACCCTCGCCGCCGACCTCCGACTGGGGACCCTAGCCATGGATGGGAGATTCCGGCAGCGCCGGACAGGCGGGAGACTCCAGCAGCTCCAGAGTGAAGGGCCATTCTGGCATCGCCTGGCTGACTGACGGCTCTGGCAGCTCCTGGCTGACTGACGGCTCTGGCAGATCCTGGCTGACTGATGGCTCTGGCAGCTCCTGGCTGACGGCTCTGGCAACTCCTGGCTGACTGACGGCTCTGGCAACTCCTGGCTGACTGACGGCTCTGGCAACTCCTGGCTGACTGACGGCTCTGGCAGCTCCTGGCTGACTGACGGCTCTGGCAGCTCCTGGCTGACTGACGGCTCTGGTAGCTCCTGGCTGACTGAAGGCTCTGGAAGCTCCTGGCTGACTGATGGCTCTGGCGGCTCCTGGCTGGCTGACGGCTCTGGCGGCTGCTGGCTGGCGGACGGCTCTGGCGGCTCCCGGCTGACTGGCGGCTCTGGCGGCTCCCGGCTGACTGGCGGCTCAGGCGGTTCCCGGCTGACTGGCGGCTCTGGCGGCTCCTGGCTGACTGGCGGCTCTGGTGGCTCAGGACAGACTGGCGGCTCTGGCGGCTCAGGACAGACTGGCGGCCCTGGCGGCTCAGGACAGACTGGCGGCTCTGGTTGCTCAGGATAGACGGGAGACTCTGACAGCGCTGGAGAGGCGGGAGCACGTGTAGGGAGAAGACAGAGAGACAGCCTGGTGTGGGGGGCTGCCACCGGAGGGCTGGTGCGTGGAGGTGGCACAGGATAGACCGGACCGTGCAGGCGCACTGGAGCTCTTGAGCACCGAGCCTGCCCAACCTTACCTTGTTGAATCCTCCCCGTAGCCTGGCCAGTGCGGCGAGGTGGAATAACCCGCACTGGGCTGTGCTGGTGAACCGGGGACACCCTGCATAAGGTTGGTGCCATGTCCGCCGGCCCGAGGAGACGCACTGGAGACCAGATGCGTAGAGCCGGCTTCATGGCACCTTGCTCGATGCCCACTCTAGCCCGGCCAATACGAGGAGCTGGAATGTACAGCACCGGGCTATGCACACACACCGGGGACACCGTGCGCTCCACTGCATAACACAGTGCCTGCTCGGTCCCTCTCGCTCTCCGGTTAGCACGGGGAGTTGGCTCAGGTCTCCTACCTGACTTAGCCACACTCCCCGTGTGCCCCCTCCCAGGACATTTTTGGGGATGCCTCTCGGGCTTCCAGCCAAGCTGCCTCCTCATACCGGCGCCTCTCCGCTTTCGCTGCCTCCAGCTCTGCTTTAGGGCGGCGATATTCCCCTGCTTTTGCCCAGTGTCCCTTGCCGTCCAATATCTACTCCCAAGTCCAGGAGTCTTGTGTTTTCGGCCGTTTCTGCCAGTTACCATGCTGCTTGGTCCTCTTGTGGTGGATGTTTCTGTAACGGATTTCCTCCTGTTCGTCTGAGGAGGAGTAAGGATCGGACCAAAGCGCAACGTGGTAAGTGTTCATGATGATTTTCAATTCAAACTCAGAACACTAAACAGAAAATAACAACGTGAATTTACAAAACCAAAACAGTACCGTGTGGCCAAAACACTCATACAGAAACAAACACCCATAAACCAAAAGTGAAACCCAGGCTACCTAAGTATGACTCTCAGTCAGAGACAACTAACGACACCTGCCTCTGATTGAGAACCATACTTGGCCGAACACAAAAACCAACATAGAACAACAAACAGACTGCCCACCCCAACTCACGCCCTGACCATACTAAAACAAAGAATAAAATAACAGAACTATGGTCAGAACGTGACAGGACCTCGCTTTGTGCACGGGGGCATTGTCATGCTGAAACAGGAGAGGGCCTTCCCCAAACTGTTGCCACAAAGTCGGAAGCACAGAATTATCTAGAATGTAATTTTATATTTCTCTTCACTGGAACAAATTATTGCTCCTCTACCAAACTTTACATATTCGCACTATGCATTGGGGCAGGAAGCATTCTCCTGGCATCCACCAAACTTAGATTCATCCGTCGGACTGCCAGATGGTGAAGCATGATTCATCACTCCAGAGAACGCATTGCCACTGCTGCAGAGTGCAATGGCGGCGAGCTTTACAGCCAGCTTTTGGCATTGCACAGGGTGATCTTTGGCTTGTGTGCGGCTGTTCGGCCATGGAGACCCATTTCATGAAGCTCACAAAGAAACAGTTATTGTGCCGACATTGCTTCTGGAGGCAGTTTGGAAGTCGGTAGTGAGTGTTGCAACTAAGGACAGATATGTTTTTGTTATGCGCTTCAGCACTCGGTAGTCCCTTTCTTTGAGCTTGTGTGGCCTACCACTTCGCGGCTGAGCCGTTTCCGCTTCACAATAACAGCACTTACAGCTAACCGGGGCCGCTCTAGCAGGGAACTGACTTGTTGGAAAGGTGGCATCCTGTGACGGTGCCACGTTGAAAGTCACTGAGGTCTTCAGTAAGGCCGTTCTACTGGCAATATTTGTCTATGGAGAATGCATGACTGCGTGCTCAATTTTCTACACCTGTCAGCAACGGGTGTTGCTGAAATATCCAAATCCACTCATCCAAATACTTTTGTCTCGCCTGCGTCCAAATACTTTTGTATTTATAGCTACATTTTTTTTATTTGTCTCTATACTCCAGTATTTTGGATTTCAGATCAAATGTTATATAATTATGAGGCGATAGTACCGAATGTAACTTTATGTTTGAGGATATATTCATTGAAATAAATGTACTATATGTATCTAGTCTGCCTATTTGAATGTCTCATAAGAGAGTCAAAAGTGTAGTATTTGGTCCTTATATTCCTAGTACTTAATGGCTGCATCAAGCTTGTGACTCTACAAACTTGTGTTTGTAGACACAGCATGTTTCTGAATACTTCTACATTAATGTGAATGTTACCATGATGACAGATAATCATAAATGAATCATGACTAACGATGAGTGAGAAAGTTACAGATTCACAAAGATCACATCCCCAAGACAAGCTAACCTCTCACCATTATTGATAACAGGGGAGGTTAGCATTTTTTGGGGGGGTATGATATGTATTATCCATAATCATGGTAGCATCCACATTCATGTAGAAGTGTTCAGAAACATATTCTATTCTTATTTACAATAAAAGTGACTCCAAAAGGACACTGTTACATGACTTACCATTAGTTTCTATTGGGTACAACATCATCTGAAACACAACCAAAGTAAACTGCAAATGCATCCAACAAGTTTGTAGTCACACGCTTGATGTAGCAATTTTGTGCTAAGAATACGAGACCAATTAGTAAACGTTTGACTAAATGTAATACTTTATAAGTGAATTTGGCCAAATACTTATGACACCTTCAAATGGGGGTATGAGATACATACAGTAAAGTACTTTCATTTCTAAACGGTAAAACAGAAATGTATAAAAATACCCTCAAATAAAAGGTGACATTCTGTACCGTCGCCTGATATAAAAAAAATTGATCTTAAACCCCAAATACTAGAGTATAGAACCAATTGAAATGTTTTACCTTCACTGTCCAAATAAATATGTAGAGGAGTGTATTTGTATCGATCCAAGTGGTAGACATGTTCGGTTTACACTACAGTATTTACAATGGTAATGATCCAGTCAACACATTATTTGTATGCCTTATTGATGATTGTGTGCCTACAAGTGTTAATGTTGAATTAATAATCATTCGAGACGTGTACACATTAATTACATTACTAACTTGCAGTTTCCCCCTTTGTTCTTCATCAAATGCCCTGTCTCTCGCCCTTCCTCAGATGGGTACACCACTGATGACATAGAGTTCTACTGGCGAGGAGGTGACAACGCTGTGACGGGGGTGGAGAGAATAGAACTCCCCCAGTTCTCCATTGTGGACCACAAACTCATCTCCAAGAATGTTGTCTTCTCTACAGGTGATGTCTTATGCCCAAAATGCCCCTAAATGAAGCTTCTCTCATTAACTTATCACCATACAGATACAAAGGACTGCAGAGCAGACAAAAACTGCTTCTCTCACAAGGTTATCTCTGGCCTGTTTCTGAATAAGAGCTCTTAGCATTTCCAGAAAATGCCATGTTACATCAGTCTAGCTGGTTTCCCGTAATGCCACAGGCCGGTCCAGAGTCCCCCGCTGTGCAGTGCAAGGAACATGGGGAAGTGTGTAGAGCAATGGGTCAGCTGGTAAAGTGCATCCCTTTATAGGTCAGTTAGAGGTTCAGATCTTCCCTGATTGCACATAGCTTTGACATTGGATCTTCTCTGACAGGCTGGCACATGCATTCTATTTCCAGGACATTTGGCACATAGGGGGAGGTGGGAGGAGAGTGAGGCTTCTATGAAGGGGAAGGAGTGATGGTGGGTCCTGTGAGTGATGTGGATGGGAGACTCCGTGGTGGTGCCGGAACGGATGTGGGACATTCCCGCTTCAGCCAAACTGGCACATGTCCCACAGGCAGAATGGGGGCCACTCCTGCCCTCAGAAACGGAGCATGCTCATGTGTTATTTAAAAAAGAACCGGTTTGATGGAATGATTTATTCATATTCGTACATTTTCATATTTATGAATTTGCCGTGCAAGCAGGCAGGAGCACAATGGTATTGTATATAGAGGGTCGGGGAAACTGCTTTATTGAATTGGAGCAATACAATGACACAGAGTGAGTCAAACAATTACAGAGCTGGTAAACCCGATGTTGGTAAACCCGATGTTTTCTGATGCATAGAGAACTACCATCAGTAGTTATAGCTCACCTGTTTCTTTATTTGCCGTTACTGCACTGCTTAGGCATTGAGGATGGGGGATTCCCAATTTCTACAGCAGCATGCTGAGATTAGTAAGGACTGACCATCAGGTCACATGGAGAAGTATACATCAGCAGAGATGGTTGGCACTTATCCAATACAACCCCCTATGATGTGATAAGGACAGAAAAATGCCCTTGTTGCTCTATTGACAAGATTGTAACACCTCCCCTCTGTAACCATAACAACACCACTATTTCATTGGTCCTCGAGGAGACCCTTCCTGCGTCTCTATGTGCCGTGCGCTGCACACTAAACTCGCAAACGCTAACTGTGAACTACTCACTGGAGATGTGTGCCGGAGGCATTTTTATGCCCACTCTGTAATACATTCATCTTTCTTCTCCTGCTCTTACTGCGCCTGCTGTGTAGCTTCTCCCCAGCTCCTTATACCGTGGGTCCTTCTTGATATGAAGCTCTAATGGTCCCTCGCCTGCCATTTTAATAGAATAATACAACATAATCAAAATACAACCCAATCCCCAAGGACACAAAAATATGAGCATGTTCAAGTAATGCTACCATAGAACAGCCTACTGGGTTTATTTTATTTTATAAAGCTTAGATAAGCAAAAATAGAGGGCTCTCCTAGGCAGGCAAAGAACCCCTCTCTACATGCAGATAGATATAGGCATAACTGATAATGCAGGAGAACGCTGATGCCACACAGTTAAAGCCAGAACCAGGATTTTTTTCGGCTGAGTATTTCCCCAACATGGCTATTGGAGAGGACAACAGGGAGTGGGACCATTCAATCAGCCTTTGTCAGGCATAGGTTGTTAGCTGTATACTGTAGAGAGCCTCAGGAGTCAAGCATAAAGCAAAGTAAAGTCAGTAGAAGCAGATCCGGATGAGAGAACAGAGGGAAATATCAGTGTCTTACACAACAAGGGTCAAACAAGCCCAGGAGACCCACCACCTGTATGTATGTATGTTAGTCTTGTGTCATCTTACGTTGACAATGTCTATTTGTTTATCTCTCTCCATATAGGATCCTACCCCCGACTCTCCCTCAGCTTCAAGCTAAAAAGGAACATTGGCTATTTCATCCTGCAGACCTACATGCCCTCTATCCTGATCACAATCCTCTCCTGGGTCTCCTTCTGGATCAACTATGATGCCTCTGCTGCCAGAGTGGCTTTAGGTAAGGACTTGTGTGTCATGGATTTTGTCATGTGACCAATGACTAAGCTCACAACAACCTTAGCCAAAGCAAAAGTCTAAGGCATGGTTAAGCTAGCGGGAATCCATAGTGTAAGGGCTGGATTCAATCTGTAATCGTGGATGTATCGCTGAAGATCCGTGGAAAATGTTTCCGGGAATTTCTGATTGAGCAGACATATGCAGCATTTATCATGAATTCAGTCTCCGTGACCACGGGAACATTGCCTTTAATTGTCAATTGCACTATAATAGAGGATCTTCAAAGCTATTGATAGAAAACAGCCTTAACACAACATCATACAGTACACATACTAACAGGATGGTATGCTGTTTCTTTTAGCTAAGTTTTGAATCTCTAATAGTCACACCTTGTATTGCCAAAACATATTTTCTTGAGTTCACATGAAAGATTAATACAAACTTGACACTGGAGCTCTGCCCCAGTGATGTACTGGGCCATCCACACCACTTTCTGTTTTTATTTTATTTTATCTTTATTTAACTAGGCAAGTCAGTTAAGAACAAATTCATATTTTCAATTCCGGCCTAGGAACAGTGGGTTAACTGCCTTGTTCAGGGGCAGAACGACAGATTTGTACCTTGTCAGCTCGGGGATTCGATCTTGCAACCTTTCGGTTACTCGCCAACGCTCTAACCACTAGGCTACCTGCTGCCCCACTCTGTAGTGCCTTGCAGTCGATGGCGGTGAATTTGTCATGATGCATCCAGTCAAGATGCGCTCGATTGTGCAGTTTTAGAACTTTTTTACGATCCAAGATCCCCATGCTAAATCTCTTCAGCCTCCTAAGGATGAAGAGTCGCTGTCAAGCACTCTTAAGAAGTGTGCGGGTCTGTTTGGACCATCTTAAGTCCTTAGTGATGTGGACGCCAAGAAATTTGAATCTCTCGACCCGCTCCACTACAGCCCTGTCAATGTGGATAAGGGCGTGCTCTCCCCCCTTTCTCCTGTAGTTCAGCACCTTGGTCTTACTGACGTTGAGGGAAAGGTTGTTGTCTTGAAGGCCACGCTACAAAGTCTCTGATCTCCTCCCTGTATGCTGTTTCATATCACAGTTGGTGATCAGGCCTACCACCGTCATGTCGTCCTCAATCTTGATGATGGTGTTGGAGTCGTGCGAATCCACGAGGTCATGGGTGAACCGGAAGTACATGAGTGGACTAAGAACCACCCCTGAGAGGCCGAGGGAGAGGGAAGTTTTCAGTCTCAGGGTTCCGAGCTTGGTGATGAGCTTGGAGGGGACTATGGTGTTGAATTCTGACCTGTATATGAACAGCATTCTCACATAGTTGTTTACCCTTTTGTCCAGGTGGCAGGGGGAAGTATAAAGTGCAATTGAGATTGCATCATCTGTGGGTCTGTTGGGGCGGTATGGAGTGGGTCCAGCATGTTTGGGATGATGCTGTTGATGTGTGTCATGACCAGCTTTTCAAAGCACTTCATAATTAAAGATGTGAGTACTACAGGGCGATAGTAATTTAGGCAGGTTACCGCAGAAATCTTTGGAATAAAGATAATGGTGGTCAGCTTGAAACATGTTGGGGTTACAGACCGGGACAAAAAGGGATTGAAAATGTCAGTGAAGACACTTGCCAACTGGTCTGCGCATGCTCTTGTCTGGCCCAGTGTCCTTGCGAGTGTTAACCTGTTTAAAAGTTTTACTCACTTCGACCCTGGAGAGAAAGATCATACAGTCATCCGGAACAACAGGGGCAGGACTCTGTTTTCCTCGATGCGAGCATAAAAGGCATTTAGCTCGTTTGGGAGTTCTGCGTCACTGGGCATCTCACGGCTGGGTTTCACTTTGTAATCTGTTATCGTCTGCAAGCCCTGCCACATTCGGCAAGAGTTGGAGCTGGTGTAATAGGATTTCACTTTCCTCCTGTACTGTCATTTTGCATGTTTGATGTCTCACTGGAGGTCATAGCATGCTTTCTTGTATGCATCCATGTCCGTGTCCCATTCCTTGTAAGCAGTAGCTCCAGCCTTTTAGCCCGGAATGGATATTTTCTGTAATCCATGGCTTTTGATTTGGATACATTCGTACATAGTCACTGTGGGGGAACGTCGTCTATGTAGTTATTGATGAAGCCTGTGATTGATGTGGTAAACTCCTCAGTGCTATCAGATGAATCCCAGAACGTATCCCAGTCTGTACTAGCAAAACAGTCTTGTAGCCTTGCATCTGCCTCATTAGATCTCTTCTGTATTCAGTGCATCACTGGTACTTCCTGTCTGAGCTTTTGATTGTAAACAGGAAGCAGTAGGATAGAGTCATGGTCTGATTTGGCAAAGGGAGGGCGAGGGAAGGCCTTCTATGAATTTTAGTGAAACGCTGCCTTGGTGTGTGTACTTTCTTGTTTGTTCATAAGTCATAGTTTGAGTGCCAAAGTGGTGTTGTCAGGTGGAGGGATGTAGACAGCCATGATAATAATGGATGAGAACTCTCTTGGTACCATGAGGTATTCTATGTCAGATAAGCAAAAGCTTGAGATATCCACACTGGAAGCAGGCCACCAGTTCTTGTTAGGAAAAGGCAGACCCCTCCCCTTTTGGACTTGCCCGAGGCTGCTGTTGACCGATCATGCTGCTGCATGGAGAAACCACTGTTCCATGTTCATAGATTGGGCTATCCAAGTTTCTGTGAGGCATATACTATTGCAGCTTTTTAAGTCTCGAAGACTCTCGAATGAAGCTCCTTTTCTTGTGTGACTGGACATTTGGACAATGAAACGGAGGGGAATCTGGTTGATTTTCTCTAACCAGGATGTCAGCCCATCTACCGCGTCTATGTCTGCTGAATTTTGGTACCCCATGAAACAAAGAAATAATGTCCTGTATGAACAAAAAGAACAGCTGAGTCAGAGTCGAAGTCGAGGTTAGTATCTTTTGAAAAGTGCTTGGCGGCCATATTTGATAATAGTATGAATTCTTGGTATAAAAAAAGTCAAGAGAAACATGAAAAAAGTCACTAAATAGTAAATTTGGTTTGGAGAAAAAGCATGATGGAGCAGCCTTACAGAACACAACAACCGAGATGCTTCCTAAAGTAGAGTGATGGATGACTGAAGTGATTTCTTTCCACTCTGATTTGAGTGCCTCTGCATTTTTTTGTTCCCTGTATTTTGGAAGTCATAATTTCTCGCTGTCAACCTTCATTGCATAAGTCTGGCCCATGAGGTCTTGTGGTGCTGCCTGCCTGCATAGGATATAGAAAGCTCCATTCTCCCTCACCCGTCCACATCGCTGGCGCCCTCGATAAGAGCAGCACTCTCCTTGATTGTAGACTGACCTGCGTTTATTTATCGGAGAGGGGAGGCATGTATGGGATTTACTGAAAACCAGATGTAAGGCTTGATAATGGAGGCAGCTGGACAGGGGGTTGGTCAACCCAAATCAGACCTCTGTTCAGGAACCGTTTGACTCTGTCCTGCATTCAGTCATTTATAGGCACTAACAACAGAGGTATGGCTTTGTGCATTGCAATTGTGTATGGATGCAATGCCCTTCTTCTATCAACTTGTCATTGACCAGAATCAGAGCTGGAAAATGAAGTCAATTACAGATTGCAGAGTCGATACGGGAAAAAAAAGGCAGATTAATCTGTCATAAAAGAGTTGAAACAAGAACACCAAGACCCCTTTTTTAACAGTGAGCTGACCTCCCAGTTGACTGTCATCATTAAACAGAAATGGTTGTGAAAGGATGTGAAAGTCTACAGGAGATTCCTTGTCAGTCACAGCAGTCTGCTTGCTAGCACATTCAAATGAGAAGCAGAACAAACCTGATGTATCTGATCTGTGGTCAAGGCTTGAGTAGCTCTCTCTGCGGGAGTCCTCTGCTAATGAGGTTGGTCTCCAGTGATGATCTGTGATGATAATGGGTGGTTTCTTTTCCCAGGAATCACCACTGTGCTGACCATGACCACCATCAACACTCACCTGCGGGAGACCCTTCCTAAAATCCCTTATGTCAAGGCCATTGACATGTACCTGATGGGCTGCTTCGTCTTCGTTTTTCTGGCCCTGCTGGAGTACGCCTTGGTCAACTACATCTTCTTCGGCAGGGGACCCCAGCGCCAGAAGAGGGCGGCTGAGAAAGCAGCTGTCGCCAACAACGAGAAAATGAGAATGGATCCAAACAAGGTACAGTACACACCATGTACTGTACATTGTTTTCACCTTGATAGGATACCCAGTATTTTAAAGAGTAGCCCACTGGATAGATGATACAAGTTACTGTATGTAATCACAGCCTTGAAAAGAACCAAATTATTTAGGTAGTGAATTATCTTCGTGCACATTTAGATACATTCTTACTTTTCATACAATGCATACTTGATGAAAATGAGTGCTTAGTCTTTTCTTTATTGTGAATCGCTGTACAAGTTGTTCCTGTCCAGTCTTATTCTCATAATTTCACTATGAACACGCACACACACACGCACACACACGCACACACACACACCCCTGTGAGCTGACAGTTTCAGATGAAAGCAGTGGCATGACTTGATTCTTGAGCTTACTGTATATGAAGCTGATGTTTTCTCTTTCTTCACCTCATGAAAGTGAATTTAATTATTGAAAGAACTGACTGTGAAGCTAAAATGTAGTGAAGACCAGTAAGGAAATCTTGATGAAGAATGTCACCACTTCAAATAGGGGGGTTGGATTAATGCTACTCTGCTTTACCGTCAAGGAGAACCAGCCTTAATAAGCCTACGCCAGTCTTGTGTGAATTCCAAATAAGGCAATTTGCCACACAGGCAGAGAATTTCTCCGTTTCTTTTGCCTAAATGAAATGGAATGAAAGGCCAGGAAACATTTAAAGCCCGTAAGAGAGCCCGTGGAGCTTGTGAAGAGCATTCTTCCTGTTACATTTACCTGTTTTAAGCCTTGTTTATACCTGGTGCTATTGCCGCGTTCATGTGCTAGTCGGAACTAAGAAGCTTGGAAATGTCCAACTTGCTAATAGGCTGTAGTTATGCACGTGATGCTTCAACCAATTAGTCAATTGGAAATTTCAGAGTTTCCTAGTTCCAACTATCACGTGAACACGACATAACATGTGACCGGATTTCCTGGTGCCTCACTGTATGCTGATTATTTGATAGATATTCCTTCAAAATAACATAAATGAATTCATTTTAAAGCTATTGATCCCATAAGTCAGTGGTGCTACCTGTCAATTATTTTAGAGACCGGTATAATGATTTAAAAGGTTTGACCATCCAGATCTGTTTAGACTTGATTATTGTCCAGATACAATGGATCATTGACTACCTCAGGAGGTGGTCAGGAAGATCTGATCGCAATCCGATCACAATGCATATTTTAATCATCTACACCTGTCAAAAAATGTGGGCAAATCAGAATGTTGACAAGGTCAAGACAAAGTACACATTTTAAAACCAGGTATAAACGGGGCTTCTATGTCCTGAAAATGTGATTAAGTTTTGTAAAAGCTTCTCTTATCTACATGTTAAGTGGGTTAACTCAATGAAAACAGGGTGTATCAGAATGTGTACTGTTTACAGGTTGACACTTAGTGCATTTGGAAAGTATTCAGACCCCTTGACATTTTCCAAATTTCGTTAGGTATTATTCTAAAATTATTCTAATATTGATTAAATAATTATTTTCTCATCAATCTACACACAATACCCCAGTACAAAAAAAACCTACTAAAATATCACATTCACAAGTATTCAGACCCTTTACTCAGTACCTTGTTGAAGCACCTTTAGTGGCGACTACAGCCTCGAGTCTCCTTGGATATGACGCTACAAGCTTGGCACACCTGTATTTGGGTAGTTTCTTCCATTCTTCTCTGCAGATCCTCTCAAACGCTATCATGTTGGATGTAGAGCGTTGCTGCACAGCTATTTTCAGAGATGTTTGATCACGTTCCAGTCCAGGCTCTGGCTGGGCCACTTATGGACATTCAGAGACTTGTCACTCCTGCGTTGTCTTGGCCATGTGCTTAGGGTCGTCGTCCTGTTGGAAGGTGAACCTTCGCCCCAGTCTGAGGTGCTGAGCGCTCTGGAGCAGGGTTTCATCAAGGATCTCTCTGTGCTTTGCTCCTTTAATCTTTGCCTTGATTCTGACTAGTCTTCCAGTCCCTGCCACAGACAAACATCCCCACTGCATGATGCTGCCACCACCGTGCTTCATCGTAAGATGGTGCCAGGTTTCCTCCAGACGTGATGCTTGGTATTCAGACCAAAGAATGTCATGTGCCTTTTACTGAGGAGTGGCTTCTGTCTGGTCACTCTACCATAAAGGCCTGTTGATGGAGTGGTTGTCCGTCTGGAAGGTTCTCCCATCTCCACAGAGGAACTCTAGAGCTCTGTCAGTGACCATCGGGTTCTTAGTCACCTCCCTGACCAAGACCTTTCTCCCCGATTGCTCAGTTTGCCCGGGCGACCGGCTCACGGAAGAGTCTTGGTGGTTCCAAACTTTTCTATTTAAGAATGATGGAGGCCACAGTGTTCTTGGGGACCTTCTATGCTGCAGACATTTTTTGGTACCCTTCCCCAGATCTGTGCTTCGACACAATCTTGTCTTGGTTTTTGCTCTGACATGCACTGTCAACTGTGGGACCTTATACACAGACAGGTGTGTGCCGTTCCAAATCATGTCCAATCAATGGAGTTTACCACAGGTGGACTCCAATCAAGTTGTAGAAACATCTCCAGGATGATCAATGGAAACAGTATGCACCTGAGCTCAATTTTGAGGCACACAGCAGAGGGTCTAAATACTTATGTAAATAACATATGTGTTTTTTATTTTGAATACATTTGCAAAACTTTCTAGAAACCTGTTTTTCGCTTTTTCGTCATGGGATGCTGTGTGTAGATTGCTGAGGATTATTAATTTATTCAATCCATTTTAGAATAAGGCTAACAACATGTGGTAAAAATACTGAATACTTTCCAAAAGGCACTGTATAACAGAGAAAACATGCTTTGGATAGAAATTTGGATGTTGTGGACTGCATTTAAATAAAGGGATGTATAGTAGTTTCCTGTAGTATTACATTTGAGTCAAAGTGTTCGTTTTTTGGGGGTGGTTTTCAGTGAAATTTGATAATTGCTGGTACTGCCTCTCTGAACATGGTTACCTTTACCTGAATTGTCTATTTTGTGTTGCTTCTCCTAGCATCTGACCCAAGTGACCATTATGGTTTTTGTATGCTTTCAGTGGTTGGTGGGAAATGTAGTTCAGAGAGACGATACTCTGTATGCGAGAATGAAACAGAGGGATATTGACGCTCATGACTCAATGTGGGAACCAATCTTTGTGGATGACGCAGCGATGGGACTAGGCGATCAAAAGAATAAGGTACTGGATTAACAACTGAGTGACAACATATAGCAAAAAGAACCCAACTAGAACCACTTTGGTATTTCCTTTACACCACTTATTACATTTTACCTATAGTTTCCACCACCATCATTGATTGTCCTCCCCTGAACTCCACTTTTAGATGCTGGTTTGCACATTCTAAACACATTTTAGTTTGATGTACTTATCGGCAGTATTCTATAGTAACATCTAGCAAATAAACACTGTGATTGATAGCTTCCCATTTTAGTAGATGGTGAATACATGGGAAATGAAAGGAGGATACCTAGTTAGTTGTCCAACTGAACGCATTTAACCCAACCCCTCTGATAAGCCTCATTGTGCAATAATGTGTTTCATTCACTGTGCCCTCTCTGTCCTCACCCCTATACCATACGTTATTGTTCAACTTCTGGAAAATGGAGGCGGAAAAGCACCTCATCTTTCCAGGGAGGGAATTAGAGATGCCTCTAGCTGCATGGCATGTGGGGTCGAGGTGGTCAGCCAGAGTCAGCTCCACTGATAAACCCAGAATCCTCCATTCCTAGCATGTCCAGGCAAGGGGTGTTGAGTTGAAAGAACAAAATACCAGGCACAATTACAAACATATTTTAATCTAGTAATAGATTACTAAAACTACTTACAACACAAAGAGTGTGCAATGATGGTGACAAAAGACAGTGTCTTCTATCTTTATCGCTGTTTACACTTTGTCGTATCAGTGTTTTTGTCATCAAACTATTAAAATATGTTTGTAATTGTGCCTGCGATTTTGTTCCTTCAACTCTTAATTGTCAGGAAGTATAACTTAATGAAAAAAAGCAGTAAGTACAATATGCCTTTCACATTCTATGGTAAAAGGGACCCAGAGCTCCCTTTCAACCAAACAAACATTATTTTAACAGCAGGGGCTGTTACACAATTTTTAAGAGTGATTTCTTGGTATGGATTCTAATGAAGACATTAAGCCTTAGGCTCTTCATTCATTACATGTAGCGTAATTAATAATACATATGAAGAGTTTAAATCCAAAACTCTATATATCCATTTTCAGAAATGTTGGTATATGAGCTTTTATTGTTTAAAGAACATGAAAGAGATTGGTGTACCATGGCAAGGCAGACATGTATTCATTTGAAACCTATCACTTGATGGTTTCATTTCAGAGGCAAATAATTATGTTTTTTTTCGGAAAAACGCAATATCTGCCTCACTCTCAGAGAATTTAGTACTGCTAGGTTCAATTTAAAAAATATAAAGTTTTAATATCTCGCTTATTCTCTGAGGTATCAATCACAGCATCTTTTTTTGTGACAGACATGTCGAGACGTGCCCCGCCTCTAGTCATTCTCTGTTCTTTGGCCAATTGCGAGGTTGACACTAAGGAGCGTAGGACTCCAGCTCCTGTCGATTGTGTGGAGTACTAATCGAAAGGAAAGTTTTGCTTAGAGTAGAATTCATTTTCTACTCCTAGCTATCGAGACTTTATTAGTCCTCGCCGAAAGGCTTTAGCTAACTTGGCTAGCTAGCTGGAAAGATGGCTAACCACACCAGCATTACTACCTGCAACATTGTACTATTGTTAGATCCCTTCTCTCATCTAAATGTCACTTTTGTTTACTCATTTGTGTTAATTTGACCAGCTCTACGGTTGTGAGATTATATCTACCCAAAAACAAACTGCCCAACGCAGTTCCCTTGGCTAGCACTGTACTAGCTACAAGGTAACTGCTAGCTAGCTAACGCATTACTGGCCTCACGGCTTAGTTTTCACACGGTGCTCACCCTAGCCGCAAGGCTTCTAATTAGCTAGCTCATGCCTAACAGGCATCTTCATATCAGCAAGCCCTGCTCTGTACAATAGTTACTGCTAGAGTGGTTTTGAGAAGGAGGCTCAAACGCTCCACTATCTCTACCACCTCCCTCACCTCTAAGTGATTGGCCGAGGTGGAGGCTGAGTCCCCCACAGTCAAGCCAAGTTTGGTCGACGTTATGGATAGCATCAATTCCATCCCCTCACTGTCTGACAACTTGGTGCCAGGGAGGTTGAGCTATGGGATGATGAGGAGGATGGCAGGATTAATCTTGTGGATCTCCTCGACTTTGAATCTGAGATTGAGGGTGTAGATACCGCTCTTCCACCATCGAAAATCCCCATGCCTCCTGACCCCAGGACGGAGGAACCTTGATCTCCCCCACCTGAAATTTGGGCTATTTGACATTTGGTAGCGATCCACAGCCAAACTCGGCATCGAGTGGCCGGCTCCCTTGGGGGCCAGGATTCCGTAAGGGACCTGTACAGACCCGGGCCATGTGGCAACCCGTTGGTCACTGCAACCTGCCCCACAGTGGGCAAAGGGCAACAAGTTGCGGCCGCAGCAAGGTTCCGCCGCCTGAACCCCCCGATAGGGGGCAAGAAGGGCCAGACAACTTAGGGTGCAGCCCTAGCAGCAGAGGAGTATTGTGTACGTGCCCTATCCAGCCTCTTTCGTGTTCAACGTGACCCAAACTTTCTCCTTACGCGAGCGATGACATAGACTGACCAGGTGAATCCAGGTGAAAGCTATGATCACTTATTGATGTCACTTGTTAAATCCACTTCAATCAGTATAGATGAAGGTGAGGAGAGGTCAAATAAGGGTTTTTAATCCTTGAGACATGGATTGTGTATGTGTGCCATTCTTAGGTGAATGGGTTAGACAAAAGATTAAGTGCCTTTGAACGGGTATGGTAGTAGGTGCCAGGTGCACTGGTTTGAGTGTGTCAAGAACTGCAATGCTGCTTGGTTTTTCACGCTTAACAGTTCACTGTTTGTATCGAGAATGGTCCACCACCCAAAGGACATCCAGACAACGCGACACAACTGTGGTAAGCATTGGAAAATCTAAAATCTATGAATAAAACATCTGAGAACAGTGATATTTTACACACACATAAAGGTACCCATAAGCAATCATTTCCGATGAAAAACAAAACTTGGTGGATATAGCATTTTGTAACTTAACTCTTTGTATCATTTCTCACCTTTTAGATGGACCCACATGAAAACATTCTACTGGGCACAATAGAAATTAAGAATGAGATGGGAGCGTCGGAGCTGACCCTTGGTCTCAGTGACCCCAGGAGCACAATGTTAACTTATGACAGCTCCACCCTGCAGTACCGCAAAGCAGGGCTGCAGGCCAGGCACAACTTTGGACGCAACACTCTGGAGCGGCATGTGACTCAGAAGAAGAGCCGGCTACGGAGGCGTGCTTCCCAGCTGAAGATTAACATTCCCGATTTAACTGATGTAAACTCTATCGACAAGTGGTCGAGAATGATCTTCCCCACTGTATTTTCCTTGTTCAACATTATCTATTGGCTCTACTACGTTAACTAAATGGACTTCAGCAAGGGCAGAACAAAACAAACAGCAAAAATGTTGCTTGTTTTTCTCTGAATTTGTATTTTGCTGTTTGTTCTTGCAACACAAGACTGAATTACTGAAACAAAATCAGGACTGATTCCATTTGAGCTTGGAACACCTTAATTGCTGGCTAACACATGAAAACCTTAGAGGAGAGAAAGATTCAGAACATATATGGTGCCTGTACCAGAGTTTTTGTTTATAATTTAGATTATTTAGTGAATATAGTATTTTATCATTTTTAGGTGTTTGTTTGCATATATTTTTGTTTTATTTGTACAATCTATATTTAATTTGTTGCCAAAACATAGTTAGAAATATTAATGATATATTGATTTTAAAATGACTCACAGACCACAAAGACATTCCTTAATACAGCTACAAGCACATTCAGGTCAATCTTTTCTAAGGTGTATTCATTCAAAGAGACAGATGTGATGTTATTTATCCTACAATTGATTTTGTCTTTATATTGTGAAGTTTCCATTTTCATAGTATTGCTATATGAAGTCATAGCATGAGGGTTTTATGATGAACCAACCTTTTCTACGTTGATATAGTTGACAAATCATAAGCTTTCTTTCAAGCATTATTTCAATTCTAAGAAAACATTTGATATTTCAAACAACAGAAACTAACATCATTCCAAACCTTGACCGAAGAAACTAGAAGTTCAAGCGTATAGACGATTCACATTGAATGCTATAGCACACCGTACAGAGAAATGTATCACTAAGTGTATCAAATGTATCGCTTGATTGATAAAATGTCAAGCCCCCTGTCAACTGAGAGGTTGAATATATTGCAAAAAAGGGGGACAAAAGAAAAGAGAGAGACTGAGAAAGATAATGCTGCATTAGTCATCAATGCAGTTCACCAGTCAGTGATACAGGGATAGATGCTGTATGTGATCAAAGGTATCTTGAAGATAGATACACAAATGTGTATCTTAATATTGTCCTTTGTCCATTTTAGTCCTTTGTTCACATATCCTTAAGATTACAGGATACAATGATGTATTTGTTCATGCTTGCTCTTCATATAGATATACAGAAACACACTTTGGCTCTAGTTTGTTAAGAAACATCCGATAGCATCAGATATGTCATGCCTAGTCCTAATGACTGATGACATTGAGCCAGCAGTTAAGGCGTCTATCATGGGCATTTTGTGATGCATCACAAGCCATTCTTTTCTATCACAATGATGTGTAAATATCTCCTGTAAATGATTGATTGTTAAAAAGGAATGATATCTATCATAGTTCCAGAGAGGATCCATCCAGCATTTGTCCATGACATAATTCACTTCAGGAAGCTTGAAGGGTTTGCATGACAGTTTTGAGCAACTCCACATACTAAATATACATTGTCATGACTGCCATTACTAACATCCAGGTTTCGATATGAACATGTACGAAAGAGAGAAAAGCCTGCTCCTGCAAGCTGGTAAGACAAACGAGAATACATAAAAGCACAATACTGCTCCAAATCTCAATTGAAAAGGGACTGTCCTCTTTTATTTTAAAGATATGTTTCTTTTTTGGTTATCAGTGCATTCCATTACTCTACTTTTCTGACAAATCATTACCATAAGTATACTGTAACAATACTACTTTTCCTTCAATTTTTACCTTAATGGTGATACTCCATAAAGAATCACGCCTAGGTATAGCATTGCCAGTAGTAGAATCAGCATTCAACATACAGTGTATTCAGACACCTTGACTTTTTCAACATTTTATTACGTTACAGCATAATTCTAAAATGGATTACATCGTTTCCCCCAGCTCATCTACACATAATACCCCATAATGACAAAGCAAAAACTGTTTTTAAAAAAAATGTTTCAAATTTATTACAAATAAAAAACTGAAATCACATTTACATAAATATTCCTTACCCTTTACTCGGTACTTTGTTGAAGCCTTGAGTCTTCTTGGGTATTACGTTACAAGCTTGGCACACCTGTATTTAGGGAGTTTCTCCCATTCTTCTCTGCAGATCTACTCATGCTCTGTCAGGTTGGATGGGGAGCGTCATTGCACAGCTATTTTCAGGTCTGTCCAGAGATGTTCATTCAGGTTCTGGCTGGGCCACTCAAGGACATGCATAGACTTGTCTCGAAGCCACTCCTGCTTTGTCTTGGCTGTGTGCTTAGGGTCGTTGTCCTGTTGGAAGGTGAACCTTCGCCCCCGGTCCTGAGCGCTCTGGAGCAGGTTTTCATGAAGGATCTCTCTGTACTTTGCTCTGTTCATCATTCCCTCGATCCTGACTAGTCTCCCATTCCCTGCTGCTGAAACACATCCCCACAGCAAGATGTTGCCACCACCATGCTTCACCGTAGGGATGGTACAAGGTTTCTTCCAGATGTGACACTTGGCATTCAGGCCAAAGAGTTCAATCTTGGTTTCATCAGACCAGAGAATCTTGTTTCTCATGTTCAAAGTCTTTTAGGTGCCTTTTGGCAAACCCCAAGCGGGTTGTCATGTGCCTTTTACTGAGGAGTGGGTTCCTTCTGGCCACTCTACATAAAGACCTGATTGGTGGAGTGCTGCAGAGATGGTTGTCCTTCTGGAAGGTTCTCCCATCTCCACGGAGGAACTCTGGAGCTCTGTCAGAGTGACCATCGGGGTCTTTGTCACCTCCCTGACCAAGGCCCTTCTCCCCCGATTGCTCAGTTTGGCCGGTCGGCCAGCTCTAGGAAGAGTCTTGGTGGTTGCAAACTTCTTCCATTTAAGAATTATGTAGGCCACTGTTCTTGAAGACCTTCAATGTTGGAGACATTTTTTGATAGCCTTCCCCAGATCTGTGCCTCGACACGATCCTGTCTCTGAGCTCTACGGACCTCAATTCGGTCGACCTCATGGCTTGGGTTTTGCTCTGACATGCGTTGTCAACTGTGGGACCTTTTATATAGACAGGTGTGTGCCTTTCCAAATAATTTCCAATCAATTGAATTTACCGCAGTTGGACTCCAATCAAGTTGTAGAAACATCTCAAGGATGATCAATGAAAACAGGATGCACCTGAGCTCGATTTCGAGCCTCATAGCAAAGGGTCTGTATACTTAGTAAATAATCAATTTCTATTTTTTATTATTAATACATTTGCAAACATTTCTAGAAACCTGTTTTCGCCCTGTCATTATGGGATTTTGCTTGTAGATTGATGATACGTTTTTTTTTGTCAATTCGTTTTAGAATAAGGCTGTAACGTAACAAATTGTGGAAAAAGTCAAGGGGTCTGAATACTTTCCAAATGCACTGTAAATTAAGAAACCTCGAACATTTTTGACATCAAAACACACAATACTGTAATAATACTCTTTTTCTGTCTGTTTGTTTAACTTATTAGTGAAACCCCGTGAAGAACTGTACACGTTGGAATTCCCATATTTGACCACTGTCTTTTATAAAACAACATTTTTCACAAACCGATACAAAAGCCATAGTGGCTGTATAGTAGGTGTTCCAAAATAACTTGGCACTCCCTCCAAACAGAGATAGTTTCAAGGATTAGGCTAGACCATTACCATTTCTCTCTTATGCTCCTTGGAATAGTAATGGAAACAAAAACAGGGATAAATGCACAAATATTATAAATTATTTTCCTTAGTGATTTCTGATCATTTTAGTGTTTGATGAACCCTAGATGATCGGTAACAATAAAATGTAGAAAACATGTCCATGAACATTTGTATTATCCTTAAATGCAGATGTAGTGACTTCACCTCAAGTTCAATTGCGTATGTTTTCAACATCATTGATATTCACAAAATATGTAATATTGCATTGCATCTACATGCTTTACATCTACATGCTCTTTTCTCAATGCTGTCAACTTGTGTCCAGTTCCTTGCTTTTGATTAGGTCCTCTAACACGGGGGTTCCCAAAATGGTGTCCGCAGCCAGATATGTTTTATTTTAGTTTTTTTTATGAATATTGCTAACAACAACAGATTAAACATGTTTTGGCCAAGAGAGTCGTGGAATACATTTAGAGGTTGTAATACAGTACAATACTATGTCATTCTATTAATCTATAACATACAGTATGTTCTTAACCATGGGCAAAATGGGTCTGAGATCCTCACAGGGATAATGGTATCCACAATACTCCACCAATTATCCAATGTTCAACTCAATACTTGTTTTGAACATAAATTAATTGCATTTTTCTTTCTAAATATGTACAATTGTATGGATTGGCAGCTTAAAAACTGCAACATTTTCTCTTTGATGCCAAGTGGGCCTGTTTTTTCACCGGGCCTGAGACTTGGTTCGTCCAGCCATGTACTGCAGACATCATAGCAAAACACCTTGTACAGTTTGCTACAGCAAGAAAATAATCTTGCAGCAACAGGAAATGGAAATTATTATGTGGATTATAATTAATAAAAACATGTGTAGGGGTAGATTTTGTTAGGGCAAATCAAGTCTGACATTTCAAAGTGGAAATTACAAACTTTAGATGCCTTTTTAAAAGTACACTACACCTTTTTTACAAGCACGCTACAAGTTTGCATTTCCTTCTTTGCAGGAAAATTCTCAGCAACAAAAGATTGATCAAATTAAGATCCTACATCTGTATGCTATTTTTATTGCACTCAAGTTTCTGATTGTTTTTTTTTAACCTTTATTTAACTTGGCACATTCTTACTTGCAATGACGGCCTACCCTGGCCAAACCCAGACAATGCTGGGCCAATTGTGCACCGCCCTATGGGACTCCCAATCACAGCCAGATGTGATACAGCCTGGATTTGAACCAGAGACTGTAGTGATGTTTCTTACACTGAGCTGCAGTGCCTTAAACCACTGTGCCACTCAGGAAGTTTGAGTGGATTATGAGGGTATCCCTGATTAATTTCCTATCATGAAAGGGGTCCCAAGCCCATAAAGTTTAACCCCTGCTCTTATACTTACTTTTCCACAATCCAAACAAAGGTTGCCACCACACTCTTCACTGTGGTTGACTGAATACTCCCCTAATGATGCATATTAACTATGGCTATTTAACCTAATCTACATCTATATGATGGCTGGTTATTTTTGCTATTTGTCCTTTTTACTTATCATCGCAATATTGTGTTTGTGTAAAGCACATGACCATTCACCAATTTGCTAATATATTCTCATATGACCATGCATTTCTTTTCTTTCAAACTTCATCCACTTTATGATGTTAACAGAGAATCTACATATACATTTGTAGATGCTTAAATATGATTTATATGTAAATTGCTCTACAAAAATATCTTGATATTGGTGTTGTACAGTTTTCACAGAGTTGGGGTAGGGCTTAAAATACTGTGTTCCAAAACCTGTTTCTAGGTGTACGTATAAAATAATATGTTAGTAAACATCATTTGGAGCCTAATATTCCTGTAAATATTTGCAGATTTCTTAAGAAAATACTAAAATACATTTTTACTTCCCGATTTGTACTTTACTGTAAGATGATTGCAAAGCAATTCCATGGTTTCAGCTGATGTGACAACAATAATGTAAATATTTTGAAGAGTACCATTCGATCACTTAGGTAAACATACATGATTTGTTTTCAATATGCTCCAAATCACTCAAATCACAATTTCTTTAGTTTTGCCAAATTTAAAGCATTATCAAAGGCAAGAATGTAGTTGTTATTCTTTTGCAGCACATGCCTGAGCTAGCTGTGACATGTAAGCACGAGTATAAGCATTTCTAGTTCCGCTGATCAGAAAGACATAACAAATACTGTACATATGCACACATACACACAAACTCACATGCTCACACACACACGCGCGCACACACACACACACACACACACACACACACACACACACACACAAACACACACAAAGACACATACGTATACGTACCCCTCACACACACATGCACACAGGTCAAGTGAAAAGTCACCCATCTCAGGTCCGCACAACTCTAACTAACCAGTTCACTACTAAAGTGCTACAGACCCGTCTTAATCTGCCCAGTGATGATACAGTACAACTGTTTGTAGTATGTTATAAATGTATGTATGTGTGTGTTTCCGTCTGAGAGTGTGTGCACGTATGTCAGCCAGTGGGATGTTTTGAAAGCACATCTCTGGCAAAATGTCTGCTTCATAAAATGGCTTCACAAATACGTGTTTGTACCTCACAGCGCATTTGCTTTCATATATTTTTATATTTGTAAACTCCTATAAAAAAGATTCCTCTTGGTGAATGATATGGAAGAAGTGACGTCAGAGCCTAAATGAACCATCTTGGTGACAGTGTGCTTGCGCACACTCACAGATGAAGCTTTAGCCTCCTGCCCTGCCCTAGGCGGTCCCTCTATTGTCACTCCAGAGAGCAGCAACCCCTCCCTCTTCGTGCCACTCACAAAGAGCATCTCCAGAACAAGATCTGTACTGAAACCTATGAATTATCTGTTTTTAATACACATGGAGAGAAAAAAACATTGTCAATAAATATTGTATATAGTTCTGAATCTATGAATCCACATGTTTATTGTCTGCTGTTGAGAGTAATCTATGACGGTGTCCATGCTTCTTTGTCTTCTCTGCAGGTTTCCGATCATATTCCTGTTTTTCATCCATCAATCTAGAATCAAGCTTCTGTCTGTGTCAGTACTGTGTCCTATTTTGTGATATACAGTGTGAAGTTGTGGTATGGTATTGCACATTTGAGTCATGCATATGTAACAGTATAGACTTTACGTCCGTCCCCTCGCCCCGACCTGGGCGCAAACCAGGGACGCTCTGCACACGTCAACAGTCACCCTCGAAGCATCGTTACCCATCGCTCCACAAAAGTCGCGGTCATTGCAGAGCAAGGGGAACCACTACTTCAAGGTCTCAGAGCAAGTGACGTCACTGATTGAAACGCCACTAGCGCGCACCACCGCTAACTAGCTAGCCATTTCACATCGGCTACACATACGGTAGACGGTAGATGCACACTTGATTGTTTGATGAAAAGATTCCTTTGAAACACTATAGAACCACTCTACATGCCTTTATCATGTTACTGTATGTGAGCTTTCTACCTTTTGCCCTTTACCTGCCTAAACTACACACACACACACAGCCTTTAACATAAAATGTAATGTTGAGGATAAACATACTCAGCCTCTATAGATGCAACTGTAGACATGTGAATAGTTTGGAATCGAGGCTTAATATCAGTACCCAAAGTGTAGTGTTTTACCTCACATTCCTACATGTAGAAATTTCAGTAGTGTGTTTTTCATCTTCTGGGAAACCGGTCTTAAATAGCTTTTGTAACTTTCCTCTTTAAGGATGAATTATTTAACACTAGAAAAGCCGGGCCTCAAGTGCCCCCCTTCGAGCCCTTGAGCAGTCATTTTGACTCAAACATTCTAACATATATATAATAAATATATTATATATACAGTGCCTTGCGAAAGTATTCGGCCCCCTTGAACTTTGCGACCTTTTGCCACATTTCAGGCTTCAAACATAAAGATATAAAACTGAATTTTTTTGTGAAGAATCAACAACAAGTGGGACACAATCATGAAGTGGAACGACATTTATTGTATATTTCAAACTTTTTTAACAAATCAAAAACTGAAAAATTGGGCGTGCAAAATTATTCAGCCCCTTTACTTTCAGTGCAGCAAACTCTCTCCAGAAGTTCAGTGAGGATCTCTGAATGATCCAATGTTGACCTAAATGACTAATGATGATAAATACAATCCACCTGTATGTAATCAAGTCTCCGTATAAATGCACCTGCACTGTGATAGTCTCAGAGGTCCGTTAAAAGCGCAGAGAGCATCATGAAGAACAAGGAACACACCAGGCAGGTCCGATATACTGTTGTGAAGAAGTTTAAAGCCGGATTTGGATACAAAAATATTTCCCAAGCTTTAAACATCCCAAGGAGCACTTTGCAAGCGATAATATTGAAATGGAAGGAGTATCAGACCACTGCAAATCTACCAAGACCTGGCCGTGCCTCTAAACTTTCAGCTCATACAAGGAGAAGACTGATCAGAGATGCAGCCAAGAGGCCCATGATCACTCTGGATGAACTGCAGAGATCTACAGCTGAGGTGGGAGACTCTGTCCATAGGACAACAATCAGTCGTATATTGCACAAATCTGGCCTTTATGGAAGAAAGCCATTTCTTAAAGATATCCATAAAAAGTGTTGTTTAAAGTTTGCCACAAGCCACCTGGGAGACACACCAAACATATGGAAGAAGGTGCTCTGGTCAGATGAAACCAAAATTGAACTTTTTGGCAACAATGCAAAACGTTATGTTTGGCGTAAAAGCAACACAGCTGAACACACCATCCCCACTGTCAAACATGGTGGTGGCAGCATCATGGTTTGGGCCTGCTTTTCTTCAGCAGGGACAGGGAAGATGGTTAAAATTGATGGGAAGATGGATGGAGCCAAATACAGGACCATTCTGGAAGAAAACCTGATGGAGTCTGCAAAAGACCTGAGACTGGGACAGAGATTTGTCTTCCAACAAGACAATGATCCAAAACATAAAGCAAAATCTACAATGGAATGGTTCAAAACTGATAGAGACATACCCCAAGCGACTTACAGCTGTAATCGCAGCAAAAGGCTGCGCTACACAGTATTAACTTAAGGGGGCTGAATAATTTTGCACGCCCAATTTTTCAGTTTTTGATTTGTTAAAAAAGTTTGAAATATCCAATAAATGTCGTTCCACTTCATGATTGTGTCCCACTTGTTGTTGATTCTTCACAGAAAATACAGTTTTATATCTTTATGTTTGAAGCCTGAAATGCGGCAAAAGGTCGCAAAGTTCAAGGGGGCCGAATACTTTCGCAAGGCACTGTATATGCTATCGGGAAAATTATCCTTTGGTTGTGATATGAAGGTCTTGGGAATACTGAAAAATAGTCATTTCAAAGAACACAATAGTATTTTCATTCGTTGGTGTTACTGTAGACTACCTGTTGCCACGTGCTCTCGCGTGTGGAACGCATAGAACAGTGGGAATTCTTGGGAAAAGTTATATTTTGCAATAGAGCTCATCTCTTCAATTTTGAGAGATATTTGGCAATTGTAAGGGTTTTGGAAACCTCCGAATCTACTCTTTCTGATAGAACATTCACCATGTTCTCTTAAAACTGCATGTAGCACAAATGATGCTTGTGACATCGAAATTCCTACAACATACGTGTGTTAAACAGACTTATTTAGGATAAGTCAAGGACGGAAGGGGGCCAATAAGCAGAGAATGTATACGTGTATATGCGAAAACCTGAAAGTAGTACTTGTAGCTACTGTAGTAGACTAGTTGAGGATGCATCAATGCAATATTGGCACACAGCATTTTTGTTACAGACCAAAAGATCAAAAGTAAATCTTGAATTTATAGGTTTAACATCAAATCAAATCAAATCAAATCAAATTTTATTTGTCACATACACATGGTTAGCAGATGTTAATGCGAGTGTAGCGAAATGCTTGTGCTTCTAGTTCCGACAATGCAGTAATAACAAGTAATCTAACTAACAATTCCAAAACTACTGTCTTGTACACAGTGTAAGGGGATAAAGAATATGTACATAAGGATATATGAATGAGTGATGGTACAGAGCAGCATAGGCAAGATACAGTAGATGGTATCGGGTACAGTATGTACAAATGAGATGAGTATGTAAACAAAGTGGCATAGTATAGTATAAAGTGGCTAGTGATACATGTATTACATAAGGATACCGTCGATGATATAGAGTACAGTATATACGTATGCGTATGAGATGAATAATGTAGGGTAAGTAACATTTATATAAGGTAGCATTGTTTAAAGTGGCTAGTGATATATTTACATCATTTCCCATCAATTCCCATTATTAAAGTGGCTGGAGTTGAGTCAGTGTCAGTGTGTTGGCAGCAGCCACTCAGTGTTAGTGGTGGCTGTTTAACAGTCTGATGGCCTTGAGATAGAAGCTGTTTTTCAGTCTCTCGGTCCCAGCTTTGATGCACCTGTACTGACCTCGCCTTCTGGATGATAGCGGGGTGAACAGGCAGTGGCTCGGGTGGTTGATGTCCTTGATGATCTTTATGGCCTTCCTGTGACATCGGGTGGTGTAGGTGTCCTGGAGGGCAGGTAGTTTGCCCCCGGTGATGCGTTGTGCAGACCTCACTACCCTCTGGAGAGCCTTACGGTTGAGGGCGGTGCAGTTGCCATACCAGGCGGTGATACAGCCCGCCAGGATGCTCTCGATTGTGCATCTGTAGAAGTTTGTGAGTGCTTTTGGTGACAAGCCGAATTTCTTCAGCCTCCTGAGGTTGAAGAGGCGCTGCTGCGCCTTCTTCACGATGCTGTCTGTGTGAGTGGACCAATTCAGTTTGTCTGTGATGTGTATGCCGAGGAACTTAAAACTTGCTACCCTCTCCACTACTGTTCCATCGATGTGGATAGGGGGGTGTTCCCTCTGCTGTTTCCTGAAGTCCACAATCATCTCCTTAGTTTTGTTGACGTTGAGTGTGAGGTTGTTTTCCTGACACCACACTCCGAGGGCCATCACCTCCTCCCTGTAGGCCGTCTCATCATTGTTGGTAATCAAGCCTACCACTGTTGTGTCGTCCGCAAACTTGATGATTGAGTTGGAGGCGTGCGTGGCCACGCAGTCGTGGGTGAACAGGGAGTACAGGAGAGGGCTCAGAACGCAACCTTGTGGGGCCCCAGTGTTGAGGATCAGCGGGGAGGAGATGTTGTTGCCTACCCTCACCACCTGGGGGCGGCCCGTCAGGAAGTCCAGTACCCAGTTGCACAGGGCGGGGTCGAGACCCAGGGTCTCGAGCTTGATGACGAGCTTGGAGGGTACTATGGTGTTGAATGCCGAGCTGTAGTCGATGAACAGCATTCTCACATAGGTATTCCTCTTGTCCAGATGGGTTAGGGCAGTGTGCAGTGTGGTTGAGATTGCATCGTCTGTGGACCTATTTGGGCGGTAAGCAAATTGGAGTGGGTCTAGGGTGTCAGGTAGGGTGGAGGTGATATGGTCCTTGACTAGTCTCTCAAAGCACTTCATGATGACGGATGTGAGTGCTACGGGGCGGTAGTCATTTAGCTCAGTTACCTTAGCTTTCTTGGGAACAGGAACAATGGTGGCCCTCTTGAAGCATGTGGGAACAGCAGACTGGTATAGGGATTGATTGAATATGTCCGTAAACACACCGGCCAGCTGGTCTGCGCATGCTCTGAGGGCGCGGCTGGGGATGCCATCTGGGCCTGCAGCCTTGCGAGGGTTAACACGTTTAAATGTCTTACTCACCTCGGCTGCAGTGAAGGAGAGACCGCATGTTTTCGTTGCAGGCCGTGTCAGTGGCACTGTATTGTCCTCAAAGCGGGCAAAAAAGTTATTTAGTCTGCCTGGGAGCAAGACATCCTGGTCCGTGACTGGGCTGGGTTTCTTCCTGTAGTCCGTGATTGACTGTAGACCCTGCCACATGCCTCTTGTGTCTGAGCCGTTGAATTTAGATTCTACTTTGTCTCTGTACTGGCGCTTAGCTTGTTTGATAGCCTTGCGGAGGGAATAGCTGCACTGTTTGTATTCGGTCATGTTACCAGACACCTTGCCCTGATTAAAAGCAGTGGTTCGCGCTTTCAGTTTCACACGAATGCTGCCATCAATCCACGGTTTCTGGTTAGGGAATGTTTTAATCGTTGCTATGGGAACGACATCTTCAACGCACGTTCTAATGAACTCGCACACCGAATCAGCGTATTCGTCAATGTTGTTATCTGACGCAATACGAAACATCTCCCAGTCCACGTGATGGAAGCAGTCTTGGAGTGTGGAGTCAGCTTGGTCGGACCAGCGTTGGACAGACCTCAGCGTGGGAGCCTCTTGTTTTAGTTTCTGTCTGTAGGCAGGGATCAACAAAATGGAGTCGTGGACAGCTTTTCCGAAAGGGGGGCGGGGCAGGGCCTTATATGCGTCGCGGAAGTTAGAGTAACAATGGTCCAAGGTCTTTCCTCCCCTGGTTGCGCAATCGATATGCTGATAAAATTTGGGGAGTCTTGTTTTCAGATTAGCCTTGTTAAAATCCCCAGCTACATATCTATCTTGTGGCCAGGGTTGACCTATTGTAAGAAATGTCATTGGTTGGCAGATATAAAGTCTAAGATCTTTGATAGGGCTGATGATGCAGAATTTTGTTCCAGGAAATAATCACTGTCATCTGGCGAGGTTAGCATAGGGCTAACGTGTGCCAGGTTATCTGACGGGACCAACTACACAGCCAGGTCACCCATGATACAAGTCAGTATTCGATGTCCATCCATGTCTAAGAACATCGGGAGTTGACATGGAAACCGGCCAGTAGGGGCAACAGTGAATGCTGTTACCTTGAAGAAGATTTGGGTTTTGCTACAGTACAGTGGAGAGAGATGGCGGATGAGCATAAAAGCATAAGCATCTGCCTCTGACTTCAACGATTGCAAGTTTGAATCCAGTGATAGAAAGTTGGTTTTGATATTTTTTATTTTAAGCCTATCCTAAACCTTAACCCTTTACCTTAACCATTGGAGGTTAATACCTGAACTTAACCATACTGTAACCTTAAACATGTGGAGATGATGCCTAAACGTATCCTTACATTTGACATTTGGAACAACTTCAACATTTTACATTTTAGAAACATAAATGAACGTCTAATTCTGAAGTGAGACTGTGAGAACTAGTAGCAGCTACAATGTAGCTTTCTATCACGTGCAAGTAAAGCAACGATTTAAATTGTCTGATGCACATTTTAAATTTAAACTGTTTTAAATGTTTGCAGGTAAGGCCTCCAAGTGTTACTTTCTATTCATTGGAGTGATAGAAGCAGTTTGACAATGTGCGTGATTTATGTTTCTCTGGAAACACTCAATGAATCAAAGTCTGAACCTTACCCAATGACTGGAGACTAACAGAATGATTAAACCCATCATGACATTGCTTACATCTCCAACTTACCTCCAAGAGAAAAACACATTTGATAAAGAACCATGTTTAGAATCTCAAACCGATCTTGATTAATTCAAGTGCAGATTAAAGCAGACACATGAGTTATTTAGAGCTAAACATGGTTCTGTATCAAATATGTTTTTCTCTTGGAGGTAAGTTAGAAATGTATGCAATATCATGATGGGTTTAATCATTCTGTATGGAAAAAGAAAAGAGCTTGATCAGGGGAAGTATGTACAGTATTTTATGTCAACATGCTCTATCCCAGCTGGTGAACCAGAAATCCCCCACAGAACCCGTTCACGCCTAATGGCAACAGGGAGACAGCATTTCAGTCTGAATGGAAAAATGATGTAGCCACAGAGTTTATGGATTTTTTCGGATGCACTTGAAGGTGTAGTGGTCCGGAAGCCTAAGGGGACTGTAGTATTTTGTTAGAATGCAATAAAAAAGTTGGAATGGTGCTGGCTGTACATTCAAACCTGACTGGAGAGGGTAACCGTTGACATGAAAAACCTCAAAACCTTTTCCTCCCTTTTGAGGATCAGATCAGCCTCCTTTCTAATGGGTTAGTATAGTGATGCTCCAGAGCTTTTGTATCATTTCAGCCAGGAGTTTTGAAAGCAGAGCCAAAACGGTTCCCCGGAAATTGTGCACAATTGTGTACTACGTCATCAATTTCGTATGTTAGGAATTCCAATTCGTACAATATGTTACGAAATTTGTAAGTTCATAAGATCCCAAACTGCATCTTTAAGTAACTATAGATGTAACAGTCACCATGTTACATTCTCACCAGTGGTATAGAACACCATTAGGAAAAAATGTAGGTGATGCCCACACACCCACACGTAAATGTAACATCAAATCAAAATCAAATAAAATGTAATTGGTCACATACACATGGTTAGCAGATGCTATTACAAGTGTAGCGAAATGCTTGTGCTTCTAGTTACGACAGTGCAGCAGTATCTAACAAGTAATCTAATAATTCCCCAGCATCTACCTAATACACACAAATCTAAGTAAGGGGATGGAATAAGACTATGTACATATAAATATATGGATGAGCATTGACCGAGTGCTATAGACAAGCTACAATAGATGGTATAAAATACAATATGTACATGTGGGATGAGTAATGCAACATATGTAAACATTATTATTAAAGTGGCATTAATAAAGTGACTAGTGATCCATTTATTAAAGTGGCCAATGAATTCAAGGCTGTATGTAGGCAGCAGCCTCTCTGTGTTAGTGATGGCTGTTTAACAGTCTGATGGCCTTGAGATAGAAGCTATTTTTCAGTGTTTTTTGTAGCTTTTAATGCCATGGAAGTAATTAATATATATACAATTTTAAGAGGATATAGGAATATTGGTATTAAAAACTTGAGTTATTCCGTCTGCCTGGAGTTGGAGATCATAGCAGAGAGTCCTGAGGGGTGTAACTCAACATAACCTCAATTTGCTTTGGTAAAACATGTAAAATAGGCCAGATGTGTTGTAGCAGTTCAACCCGTGAAAACCTTTTGAGACCCTTGCACTTATGCCAATCATTTCACAACCTCTCACTGCCTTTTTATATTCAGAAATACATCCCAATCCAAACTTTGCATCTGAAACAGTTTTCACACCCCAACAAATCCTATTTTATCTTTGGAGCTTGGCCCCGGTGAAAGACATATGTGATGAGTGCACAATAACAGTGCAAGGTGGCACCGGGGAGAAATGGAGAGGAGGAGAGGGGATGTGGAGATCTGCTGGAAGAGTGCTTTTTGGTCCAGACAGCGATTCCCAGATGAGGGGAGACCCATGTGCGTTCCACTTCTGGGGCCCAGGCAGCTTAGTTAGTCGTGTTCAGTAGAGCACTCCTAATTGAGCATTCTGCCGTAGCATTCCGATGTAGCATTTTCCGGAACTCCCGTTGACTTAGATTGCATAAATACATTCATGTCTGATTTAATAATATTAACACCTTGGATCCATCTGAACCTGAGCAGGGCTTACTGCACCCGAGTTTCTGTTCTCAGATCTAGGGTCTCATCCTATCTAATCATGGCTTGATCGTATTATCATGTCTGATCAATTCATCTGAAGGCCATAAACAAAGCTAAACTCACTAAGGCTATGCGAGGAAAGGTTACTGGCGGCTTGGATGTTGTTGGCTCATGTATCTTTTCCAGTGAAACTTACACTAAAACTGGAGATCACGGAAGCACAACCGTTGCTAAAGAGGTCTCTCTCCTGTCAGACAGATCAAAGACTCATGGTGTTATGTGTCCTAGTGTCATGATGACACTACACTGGGACTGACGTGAATACCTTTATCTGCCCTCGCCGTCAGCTGAAACTTTGCCATGTCCCTTTAGACATGTAGATGGGTTGCTTGAGAAGGAACGAACAACGACATGAGTCATGATACCCATTTGTGGGCATATTTGGCAGGGCCACAAAGGAACAGCAGGAGAGCTGATGACGAGCATGGTCTCCTGTGGTGCTCATCACCCACAGCCCATGGCTCCCGATTACTGTACTGAGCGTTTCAGATTACACATACAATGTGAACAAGGTTTGCTGGGCCCAGATAACATATAGAAGATATTGTTGCAGGGTGACTCACTCACAACAAGGACACTTAATATTTTCATGAAAGGAGTCATCTGGAGGATGGACACACACTGGGAAGAGGAGGCAGCTTTACCTTTGTGTGTGTGTGTGTGTGTGTGTGTGTGTGTGTGTGTGTATGTGCCTGTATGCTTGCGTGTGACTGTGTGTGTGACTGTGTGTGGCATGCTATAGTAATACCTGTTTAGTAGCATGTCTGATATGTGGTCTGCTTGGCACCCACTGACCCAAGGCAAAGCCTGCTTTAGTGCTTTTTAAAGACTACCTCCAGGAGAAACTGTTTCTCAAATGGCACCATATTTCCAATGTACTGCACTACTTTTGACCAGAGCCATATAGGCCCTGGTTAAAATTGGTACAATATTGGTACACTATAATATGGGGAATGGTGGTATATTATATAGAGAATATAGTGCAATTTTGGTCGCAACTATAGTGCAATGTAATAGACAAAAAATTAAGAACTAATGTCACCCCACGACACTTATCTCTGATGTAGGTGGCAGGTCATAATCAATGGAAAATAAAAGTTTTTTTTGGTAACAGTGCAAAAAGCTCTGTCTTTTTCCACGAAATAATGAAGATTCTGATTAGAGCACAGATACTTTCAGCCAGAACATTATCTGGTGCTGGGGTAATTACCCAGATACTGACATTTACAGCAGAAACATGACCTCAACTGGATCAACTGGACTTACAAGTGCCATTGTAAGATATGACTGTATATTGTGATGGAAAATGTTAAGTTTGTGTTTGTCTAATAACCAATTTGGGGCGGCAGGGTAGCCTAGTGTTTAGAGCGTTGGACTAGTAACCGGAAGGTTGCAAGTTCAAACCCCTGAGCTGACAAGGTACAAATCTGTCGTTCTTCCCCTGAACAGGCAGTTAACCCACTGTTCCTAGGCCGTCATTGAAAATAAGAATTTGTTCTTAATTGCCTAGTTAAATAAAGGTAAAAATATAAAATAAAATAAAAATTCTGTGTTCATGCAAGTGACACATTGAACAAATCCTCACTATCAGTATCTGCAATTTGGCAGTACGCCCAGTTGCAAGGTCTCAGTTTGGAGAGAAGAAGCCTCGTGAGGTATGTGTGTGTGTGTGTGTGAGTGTGTGGCCCCCGGGCGAAGATTGTTCAAATAACCAGATGATATTATATAAGTGATCATCAGTGCATCATGGAGACAGTAGCCCTCAACTGCCTCCTAATGAGGTGTGGAGCCACCTTAGTCACATTTCTGTGGAGGGAGGTGTCACATTGTGTAGAGCAGGCTGCAATGTGCAGGCAGATCACGTTTCCTCCCACTAGTGAGAAAATCAAAGGTTTCTCACATATGTTGTAACTCCAGCATAGCAACAGTGGCTTGAAGACAGAGAGAAATGTGATGAATATTTCTCTCTCTCTCTCTCATTTTCTCTATCTGTCTCAGATTCTCTCACTTGTTCCTCCTCTCTCTCATTCTCTTTCTCTCTCTCCCGCTCTCTCTGCTCCTTTGTTTCATCACATTTTTGTCTGACGGATTTCTCCTATTTTCTACCTTCAGTGGAAATTCAGCAGCTGCAGTCTCCAGCGTTACCACATGCAGTGACACGTGTCTGCGCTGTATGGAGTTGGTCTACAGGGGTCTACAGGGGCTGCCATTCCTCTCGCTTAGGCTTCTCATCTGCACACCAAAGGTCTAGAACAATGAGATGCACAAGGGTTCAATTTCTGCCTCCACAATCATGAAAGCAAATCTAACTTGAATGGCCATTACGCCTTGATATACTGTATGAGCTTGTGCTGCAAGGTCATATACAGTAGTGGATGTTGTGCATGGATGACAAAAGACAAAGGCAGAGCCAAAATTCCATTGATGAAGAATGTATTGGTTCAGCCACTGGAAGATAGAAGTTAGAATAATGACATAGGGATGCTAAGGTGATACCAAAAAGACAAACAAGGGAGAAATATTAGTATGTGTGCGTGCGTACGTCCATTCACACGTGTGTGTAATAGAGAGTGATGGGGTGGAGGGCTTGATATCATCCTCTGCAAGTAATTTTGACTGTGGCACAGACCATGTTGCACAGTGCGTGCGTGCTTGCATGCATGCGTGTGTGTGTGTGTGTGTGTGTATGTGTGCTTCACAATTCTCAAACCATGCTCTTGTCTGTTGAATAATAGATAGGATTTTCACTTGCCTGGCTAGCTGTGTCTCTACTAGTGATTTAGGGCTTCACAAAGCTTTGTGAACTCACAGCATGGAAAAGGAAAGTCACTTTCTATGCTGTCAACGGTTACTACAATAGATATGTACAGTTTATGTAGTATTACATGTCCCTCGTGTGTTTGTTTTTTTAACTAAAAAAGCAATGTATATAATTGCACAGTACCTTGAAATACAATACAAACTTTCCTCACTGTTACATATTTCATTCCAGGAAATTCCCAATCTAAAGTTTAGTCAAATATCAGTGCTGAAACAAGTGATGGACTGGACTTAGTCAGTGACTTACAGTATCTCTTGGGAGGTGAAGATTATATCCAATGTTTCCAGGTTAGTCGAGGCATACACAGTTTGAGTAATGTGTCGGTTGAAAGGTGTTTAACAGGCCAATCTGAGGGATGTAAATGGAGCGTTCACTCAAACACCCTGCTACATCCATCTGCCTGACACACTCAGCAATTCCACTATTGAACTCTCTACACGGCTGTTTTCCTTCCAAGGCTGAGGGAACCTTTCAACCCACTGCAACTCCAGGGAATACTCCTCATGGCCAAAGAACAAAAGAACCACACAATAGATAGTAAGGGGCGACAAACTCAATATACACTGAACAAAAATAGAAACACAAAGTGTTGATCCCATTTTTAATGAGCTGAAATAAAAGATCCCAGACATTTTCCATACACACAAACATCTTATTTCTATCAAATGTTGTGCACAAATTTGTTTACATCCATGTTGGTGAGCATTTCTCCTTTGGCAAGACAATCCGTCCACCTGACAGGTGTATCGTAGTAAGAAGCTGATTAAACAGCATGATCAATACACTTGTGCTGGGAACTATAAATGCCCACAATGTGCAGTTTTGTCACACAACACAATGCCACAGAAGTCTCAAGTTTTGAGGGATCATGCAATTGGCATGCTGACTGCAGGATTGTCCTCCAGAGCTGTTGCCAGATAATTGAATGTTCATTTCTCTACCAACATCGTTT
The DNA here is from genome assembly GCF_045791955.1 of Oncorhynchus clarkii lewisi. Taxonomy (NCBI): domain Eukaryota; kingdom Metazoa; phylum Chordata; class Actinopteri; order Salmoniformes; family Salmonidae; genus Oncorhynchus; species Oncorhynchus clarkii. The sequence continues at coordinate 52,851,376 of NC_092158.1, read as the reverse complement.
TAGAGAATTTGGCAGTAGGTCCAATCAGCATGACAATGCATGTCGCAAGGATCTGTACACAATTCTGGGGAGCTGAACATTTCCCAGTTATTCCATGGCCTACATACTCACCAGACACGTCACCCATTGAACATGTTTGGGATGCTCTGGATTGACGTGTATGACAACGTGTTCCAGTTCTTACCAATATCCAGCAGCTTAGCACAGCCATTGAAGAGTGGGACAACATTCCACAGGCCACAATAAACAGCCAATTATATGTGAGGGAGATGTGTTGTGCTAAATGAGGCATATGGTGGTCACACCAAACCAATCGGTTTTCTGATCCACGCCCCAACCTTTTTTTCACAGAATCTGGAAACAGATACATATCAGTCTCCCTTAATGGTAGATTATTCTGTCACGATGGTAAAAATGATCTCGGGAGACAGGTGCAGGAATGCGTAATAGTTTTTTAAAATTGTGCCCAAATTACAGGGACGAAGACCAAACAAACATGTAACAAAACACAGGCTAGAAAGCCAAAACAAAAGAGCGAGGAGTACTTTGAATAAATAACACACGTGCACAATGATAAACACACAGCACAGGTACTCACACACACAAAAGGACATTGTAACAATAATCGACAGCCCAATGGAAACCAAAGGGCACACTTACACAAGTACTAATCTGTGGGAATAGGGGACAAGTGTGCGTAATGAAAGTTCCGGAGGGATCTGTGACAGCTAGACTATGTTTTGCTCATTTTGACAGCAAAGAAATATAAAACATTTTCAGTGCGGCCTTCTGGATCTCAATGAAGACCGAGTGCGGCCTCCGGGGCAAATGTATTTTGACCCCCCCGCTGTAGATTATTTTTGCCTGAGGTATCTTCTTGTTCTGGTGGATAGGAGAGATGTACTGATTAAGTACAGATTATGAAGCATGATGAGCACAAGAGAAAAACAGGTTTAGTCATCCAACCTATGTATTTGCATTTATAGCACACTTCAAGGCATTAACAGCACATTTACATTCATCATACGTTTGAGTCATTGACCTCTCTGGGATATGTAGGACGCTAGCATCCCACCTGGCCAAAAGCCAGGGAAAATGCAGAGCACCAAATTCAAATAAATTACTATAGAAATCACACATGCAAGATAGCAAATTAAAGCTACACTTGTTGTGAATCCAGCCAACATGTCAGATTTCAAAAAGGCTTTTCGGCGAAAGCAAACGATGCTATTATCTGAGGATAGCACCTCCGTAAACAAAGAGCGAAACCATATTTCAACCCTGCAGGCGCGACACAAAACACAGAAATAAAAATATAATTAATGCCTTACCTTTGACGAGCTTCTTTTGTTGGCACTCCAATATGTCCCATAAACATCACAAATGGTCCTTTTGTTTGATTAATTAGGTCGATATATATCCAAAATGTCAATATCTTTGGCGCGTTTGATCCAGAAAAACACCGGTTCCAAATTCATCAACGTGACTACAAAATATCTCAAAAGGTACCTGTAAACTTTGCCAAAACATTTCAAACTACTTTTGTAATACAACTTTAGGTATTTTTACGGGATTATCTGTGTTCAATACAGGAAGAAACAAACTGAAGCATGCTTTCTGGTCACGCGCCTCTATCTAACAGTACACTTCAAATTACCCTCGTTCAAGATGGCCGTACTTCTTCATTACACAAAGGAATAACCTCAACCAATTTCTAAAGACTGTTGACATCCAGTGGAAGCGATAGGAACTCCAAGAAGGTCCCTTAGAAATCTGGATTCCCAATGAAACCCATTTGAAAAGAGAGTGACCTCAAACAAACAAAAATTCTGAATGGTTTGTCCTCGGGGTTTCGCCTGCTAAATAAGTTCTGTTATATTCACAGACATGATTCAAACAGTTTTAGAAACTTCAGAGTGTTTTCTATCAAAATCTACTAATAATATGCATATTTTATCGTCTGGGGATGAGTAGCAGGCAGTTGAATTTGGGCATGCATTTCATCTGGATGTGAAAATACTGCCCCCTGTCACCAAGAAGTTAACACTTTATAACGGATATGGAATTAGAGCCTTTTGCCTTTACATTTGAAGTTAAATGGGATCGACCTCAAAGCCATGGAAGTCATGAGTTGGAGTGGCAGAGGTGTTGAGGAGGGTACACTTATCCTACCCTGCCTTGGGGCTTGTTCCTCGTGGAGGCCCCCTGCTGGTTCTCCTCTCATCATAATCTCCCAAGAATTCTCCCCACATATCCAACAACAGCTCTTTCCACTCCAGGGACGGGCTGACGCAGAATGTCGTGCTGTCACTAAGCAGCCGCATGCTTTTGATGTGAGCTCACATACCATTTGTGTCATCTTCTCCACCCTGCATGTCTTCTACTTTCCTGCTATGTGTGTATGGCACAGAAACATTATGTATAGATAAAGAAATATGTGCTCATGAACCTAAAATATATAATAGGGATTCGTAGGTCACTGAGACTTACATCTTGACATCACTAAAGGCCAAGAGGACATTTAATGTGTGGATCATACTAAATGGCATCTTAGATCCACTAATACCATCTTTGCCAAATATTCTTATTCAGTATATGTGGGATATAAGGCTATAGTTAATATATTTGCTAAAGATCCTATATTTCTACAGATTAGAAAGACTAGGCATGGTGTCTTTGCAACTACCTCCTGTGCACAAATCCTGGAACTCTTTCCTGTCAGCAGCATGCGTCTTTTGAAGTTAAATGTGAATGCATATTTGCACACTAATATGTCGCTGCACATTACATGTGTAATGATGGTGGATGGTTGCACACACACAGTTGATGCAACTAGAGTATGGCTTTAATAGAGAAAGTAGGTGCAAAGTCAAAAGAGATATTTCTCCATGGACACTAGGGCGAGTGGACTGGGAGCATGACATGGGTTGACGCATTCACATCTCTCCCCTGTGTGTTTTCTTCAGGAGGCTAGTCTGTCAATCCATTATTTCTCAAACCATGATCCCTCACCATCTGCTGACATGCTCACATCACTCCTACAGGATCACTGCACCCTTTTCTCGCCAATCTCCAACATTTGGCAACAAAACCCATCACCAGGTGTCGGGTCACTGAGGCTTGAGGAGTGGAGGTACTGGCAGCTACTGGGATAATTGTGTAGTTCCAGTCCTCTTATGAAATACTACTTCTATAGCAGTTCTCAGCAAGCTGAATTTGAAAGGCAACAGAATAGAGAGAACATATGATAGTGGTATACAATTGTACATAGTTTACATGAAGCATTTGTTGGAAATTGTACTATTCAGTTGTGTATGAATCAGAATGAATCAGAGATGAGATCAGACAATACAGGAGGAGGAAATGACCTAACCATTATGTAGGAAATATGTGGAACACAGTGGCGGTCGGTGCTGTTGAATATGAGGGAGGATGGTTATTTGTTTTAATGAGCATGGCCTCAACGTCAATAGTGAAGAGGCGACTCCTGGATGCTTTGCCTTCAAGGCAGAGCTGCAAAGAAAAAGCCATATCTCAGACTGAACAATAAAAATAAAAGATTAACATGGGCAAAAGAACACAGACTGAGGAACTCTGCCTAGAAGGCCAGCATCCCGGAGTCCCCTCTTCACTGTTGATGTTGACACTGGTGTTTTGCAGGTACTATTTAAGGAAGCTGCCAGTTGAGGACTTGTGAGGCATCTGTTTCTCAAACTAGACACTCTAATGTACTTGTCCTCTTGCTCAGTTGTGCTCCCACTCCTCTTTCCATTTTGATTAGAGTCAGTTTGCGCTGTTCTGTGAAGGGAGTAGTACACAGCGTTGTACCAGATCTTCAGCTCCTTGGCAATTTCTCGCATGGAATAGCCTTCATTTCTCAGAACAAGAATAGACTGACAAGTTTCAAAAGAAAGGTCTTTGTTTCTAGCCATTTTGAGCCTGTAATCAAACCCACAAATGCTGATGCTCCAGATACTAAACTAGTCTAAAGAAGGCCAGTTTTATTGCTTCTTTAATCAGAACAACAGTTTGCAGCTGTGCTAACATAACTGCAAAAGGGTTTTCTAATGATCCATTAGCCTTTTAAAATTATAAATTTGGATTAGCTACACAACTTGACGTTTCCTGACAAAGGGCCTCTGTACGCTTATGTAGGTGTTCCATAAAAATCAGCCATTTCCAGCTACAACAGTCATTTACAACATTAACAATGTCTACACTGTATTTCTGATCAATTTAATGTTATTTTAATGGACAAAAAATGTGCTTTTCTTTCAAAAAGAAGGACATTTATAAGTGACTCCAAACTTTTGAACAGTAGTATATTAACTCAGCAAAAAAAAAGAAACGTCAATTTTTCAGGACCCTGTCTTTCAAAGATACTTCATAAAAATCTAAATAACTTCACAGATCTTCATTGTAAAGTTTTTTTTTCCCCCATGCTTGTTCAATGAGTCATAAGCAATTAATGAACATGCTTCTGTGGAACAGTCGTTAAGACACTAACAGCTTATAGACGGTAGGCAATTAAGGTCGTAGTTATGAAAACTTAGGACACTAAAGAGGCCTTTCTACTGACTCTAAAAAACACCAAAAGAAAGATGCCCAGGGTCCCTGCTTATTTGCGTGAACGTACCTTCGGCATGCTGCAAGGAGGCATGAGGACTGCAGATGTGGCCAGGGAAATAAATTGCAATGTCCGTACTGTCAGACGCCTAAGACAGCGCTACAGGGAGACAGGATGGGCAGCTGATTATCCTCTCAGTGGCAGACCACATGTAACAACACCTGCACAGGATCGGTACATCCGAACATCACACCCGCGGGACAGGTACAGGATGGCAACTGCAACTGCCCGAGTTACACTAGGAACGCACAATCCCTCCATCAATGCTCAGACTGTCTGCAATAGGCTGACAAAGGCTGGAATGAGGGCTTGTAGGCCTGTTGTAAGGCAGGTCCTCACCAGACATCACCGGCAACAACATCGCATATGTGCAGAAACCCACCGTCGCTGGACCAGACAGGACTGGCAAAATGTGCACTTCACTGATGAGTCACAGTTTTGTCTCATCAGGGGTGATGGTTGGATTCATGTTTATCATCAAAGGAATGAGCGTTACATCGAGACCTGTACTCTGGAGCAGGATCGAGTCATGATCTGGGGTGGTGTGTCACAGCATCATCGAACTGAGCTTGTTGTCAATGCAGACAATCTCAACGCTGTGCATTACAGGGAAGACATCCTCCTCCGTCATGTGGTACCCCTCCTGCAGGCTCATCTTGACATGACCCTCCAGCATGACAATGCCATCAGCCATACTGCTAGTTCTGTGCGTGATTTCCTGCAAGACAGGAACGCCAGTGTTCTGCCATGGCCAGCTAAGAGCCCGGATCTCAATCCTATTGAGCACGTCTGGGACTTGTTGGATCAGAGGGTGAGGTCTAGGGCCATTCCCCCAAGAAATGTCTGGGAACTTGCAGGTGCCTTGGTGGAAGAGTGGGGTAACATCTCACAGCAAGAACTGGCAAAGCTGGTGCAGTCCATGAGGAGAAGATGCACTGAAGTACTTAATGCAGCTGGTGGTCACACCAGATACTGACTGTTACTTTTGATTTTGACCTCCACCCTGTCTTCGGGGACACATTATTTCATGTCTGTTAGTCACATGTCTGTGGAACTTGTTCAGTTTATGTCTCAGTTGTTGAATCTTGTTATGTTCATACACATATTAAGTTTGCTAAAAATAAACGCAGTTGACAGTAACAGGACATTTCTTTTTTTGCTGAGTGTATATATAGCTATATATATATATATATATATATATATATATATATATATATATATATATATATATATATCTCCCTCTCTCTCTCTTGCTTTTCCTTAATTGTGGAATAAATTAATTTGTTCAAAACTGTTCAACTATTGCCTTTCTCTCTTTTTGAGTCAACTGCTCCCCACATTTTATGCACTGCAGTGCTAGCTAGCTGTAGCTTACGCTTTCAGATACACTGTTCCTTTGATTGGGTGGACAACATGTCAGTTCATGCTGCAAGACCTCTGATAGGTTGGAGGACGTCCTCCTGAAGTTGTCATGATTACTGTGTAAGTCTATGTAAGGGGGTGAGAACCATGAGTCCTCTAGGTTTTGTGTTGAAGTCAATGTACCCAGAGGAGGACAGAAACTAGCTGTCCTCTGGCTACACCATGGTGCTACCCTACAGAGTACTGTTGAGGCTACTCTAGACTTCCATTGCAGAACATTGTGTTTTAATCAATTATTTGTTGGCATGTGAATATTGTTAGTATAGTTTTAGCACTATTTCACTATTTTTATTTTCATGAAATTCACTGAGGAGGATGGTCCTCTCCTTCCTCCTCGGAGGAGCCTCCAGTGGTTGAACATAGTAATATACTACATTAATCAATCTGACTCCAAAATTATGTGAATAAGTGCAACAGGCCCTGTTCGTCTAGTCAAGATAGCGAGCCTTACATCACCTCTCAGTATGACTATAGTGAACATGTTTCTCACTTGCACCATCATGCAATTATTAATAGACTAGATACAAATAGATAATCCTGGCGACCAATGTTCTAGCATTAATTTATTGAGGCAAGCAGATAAGAGATAGTACCCAAGTAAATGCTATGTGTATAGTGTTCAGTATAACAACTACCATTATACCTACTAAATGATAAGCTTATAGTCAATCACATAATTATTCAATTCAACTAATATAATGTATTAGTCACAAAATAATTGACACTCAAACAATTACACTGTACATTAAATACGTAATAGATTACAGAATAACACAGAGTAAATGACTATCAACTAAAAAATACTTAACAGGGCTACATGTGTCTTCAGTTCACAAAAATATGTGTGCCTGATACATACACAGGAGCTTGGTAGCTAGTTCTCAAAGTATGAACAAATTGACTATTTTTTTAACCAAATTCAAGCGGAAACTCACCCCCAACCTGAATTAGCAGTTCTTTGTACTTTCAGACAGGAAAACACAATCACATTCTAATCTAATCAACAAATTTAAATGAACTATCCGCCATGCGACGAACAAAATAACACAGTTTCCCGGTGACAATAAATCCATAGCACTTGGAGTACAATAAAACATTCAAAAATATGTTGCTCTTTATGAACTCTTGAAGCAAACCAAACATGACAATTTAATTCACACAGTAACATTAATTTAGTTGAATCCACGTGTCATCTGTCTTCACACCTCCAACGGAGTCCAAGCTCCCAGGGTTCTGTGGGAATGTCCCTCACCGGAAATTTTTACAGATAAGGTGTGTTTGACCCCTTTGACAAACCACAAACGGACAGCCATCCTAACAATGTCAGAAATTGTGATTGAGCCGTCACGCTGGGCCCTGGCGCAAGCAAGTCGCCAGTCGCGAGTTACCCCTCAAATTTTTCCACTGCAACAACAACGTAAAGACAGTGATAGGAAAGTACTTCACTATGAGCACATACTGTCCTTGAGAATTATATGTATTTTTTTTTGTGCAAGTCTTTCATTTTGATATTACTGTAAGGGAACACAATCAACACAATTTACTGTAGGACACAACACAAAGGGTATGACCATATACAGTAGAGAGTCAAGGTTGAGTTTAATGTGTTTCTTATTACACTGCAACCTTACGAGCCTCCACATGAAGCAGAACAAGGTGGATGATAATTAATCTTTAAGGTCATAAATATGAGATATGAAGACAAACTGTGACGCACACAGGCGTAGTGGGTGCGGAGTCAGGCGCAGGAGGCAGAAGGTACAGAATAGTGTTTTTATTTCGGCACAGGGAAAATCGTACACGCCAAATGCCAGGTGCACAACCACGATTTGCCCAAAAACAGGACCTAACTAGTCTGGAGAAAAACCCATCACCAAACACACTGCCACACATAAACACAGTGGAAAAATAAGCCTGCACAAAGAGCAGGCGGGCATACCGGCTTAAATAGCCCAACTAAAAACCTAAACAAGAAACAGGTGAAACCAATAAGACAAAACCAACAGAAAAGGGAAAAGGGATCGGTGGCAGCTAGTAGACCAGTGACGACGACCTCCGGCGCCGCCCGAACAGGACTAAAAACCGCTGCACCTCCTTTACCGTGGTTGGAGTCGGCCAATTACACACGGCCTTAACGCAGTCACACTCCATCACCACCCCCGAGGAGGAACTGCGATAACCCAGGAAGGAGTATGCTCGTTTGGAGAACACACACTTCTCAGCCTTGACGTATAGGTCATGCTCCAGCAGTCGACCAAGCACCTTGCGCAGCAGAGACACATGCGCGGTGGAATAGATCAGGATATCATTGATATATACAACAACACCCTGCCCGTGCAGGTCCCTCAGAATCTTGTCTACAAAGGATTGAAAGACGGCTGGAGCATTCTTTAACCCATACGGCATGGCGGGGTACTCATAATGGCCAGATGTGGTACTAAACGTGGTTCTCCACTCGTCTCTCTCCCGAATACGCACCAGATTATACGCGTTCCTGAGGTCCAGTTTCGTGAAAAAACGCACTACGTGAAATGATTCCACCGCCGTAGCGATGAGAGGTAGCGGGTAACTAAACCCCACTGTGATGGAATTGAGACCTCGTTAATCAATGCACGGACGCAGTCCTCCCTCATTTTTCTTCACAAAAAAGAAACTCGGAGACGGGTGACGTGGAGGGCTGAATGTACCCCTGTCCCAGAGGGGGGTACATTGGCCAGCCAGAGAACCCCAAGCACCACTGGAAACGCAGGTGAATCGATAAGGAAGAGACTAATCCCCTCCGCTATGATCCCTATGTCCAGTTGAACCGTGGCCTCCCTGACCAGCCCTGACCCTAATTGTCTAAGGAGTGCACGGGGAAGGGGGGGGGGGGGTCTATCGGCACCAGCGGAATTCCCTGCTTATGGGCGAGTCTGCAATCCATAAAGTTCCCAGCTGCGCCTGAATCGACTAGCGCCTTATGCTGGAGAGAGGGAGAAAATTCAAGAAAGAAATTTATACAAACACATGACCAACAGGGGGCTCTGGGTGAGTTTGATGCTGACTCATCTGGGGGGACCGAGAAGTGTTCTGCCTGCCCTCTCGACTTCCAGACAGGCTCCTCCAGCACCGGTCGGACGTGTGTCCTCTCCGACCACAGCTGGTGCAGGAGGAGCCTCCTCCTCCGGTACCCCTCGAAGCGGCCCCCCTAACTCCATAGGAGTGGGAGCGGGAGGGCTAGGAAATGGAACTGACAGGAACCTTTCTGAACGCCCGTGGGCAGCTAGCAGATTGTCCAGCCGGATTGACATGTCTATGAGTTTGTCGAGGAAGAGAGTGTCGTCCCGACAAGCTAGCTCCCTGCGGACGTCCTCCCGGAGGTTGCACCGGTAGTGGTCCATCAGGGCCCTGTCATTCCACCTGGCCCCAGCGGCCAAGGTCCGGAACTCCAACGCAAAGTCCTGCGCGCTCCTCATCTCCTGCCTAAGGTGGAATAGCCGCTCACCAGGAGAACTCTGGATAGTGATCCCTCGCTGAGTCTGGACCATTCCAGACAGCGTTGGCCCACTCCAGAGCTCGGGCCGTCAGGCAGGAGACGAGGACGCTCCTCGCCCGAGGGAGTCGGCCTCAAGATAGCCAGGTACAACTCGAGCTGGAGTAAAAAACCCTGCCACCCAGCCGCCGCACCATCGTACTCCCTCGGGTGCGCAAGACGAAGTGCGCTGGAGCCGGACGCCGCCGGAGGAGTAGGTTGACTCGTCGGCTCAGCTGGAGGTGCGGTGGGAAGACTACTCTTCTCCCATCGGTCCATTCCCTCCATCATCTGGTCCATCGCAGACCCAATCCAGTGGAGGATGGCAGTATGATGGAGGATGCGCTCCTCCATCGATGGAAGGGGGTGGCCGCTGCTCCTGCTGACTCCATTCTTGATGGGGCGCGGGCTTCTGTGACGCACTCAGGCGTAGTGGGCGCGGAGTCAGGCGCAGGAGGCACAGAATAGTGCTTTTATTTTGGCACAGGGAAAATCGTACACGCCAAATGCCGGGCGCACAACCACGATTTGCCCAAAAACAGGACCTAACTAGTCCGGAGAAAAACCCAATACGAAACACACTGCCACACATAAACACAGTGGAAAAACAAGCCCACACAAAGAGCAGGCATGCCTACCGGCTTAAATAGCCCAACTAAAAACCTAAACAAGAAACTTGTGATACCAATAAGACAAAACCAACAGAAAAGGGAAAAGGGATCGGTGGCAGCTAGTAGACCGGTGAAGACGAGCGCCGCCCGAACAGGAAGAGAAGCCACCTTCGGTAGAACATTCTGTCATATCCATCCAAACAAGCAATGATATTGTCATAAACTTCACATCACGATGCCCTTGTTACAGAGTTCAAACTGGCTGTGAAAATGTTGACAGTGTAAATGCAGCCATGTGTGACCTCATCCCAGCTTTAAACTCCAATGGTAGACTGGGGAGGATGAGGTCACTCTGAGATATGGCGTCCACTTCCTGTCAGGAGCATGTGGAAGGAAGAGGGATGCTGTGAAGCCCCATTTGGACAGCATTTATCAGGTGGGAACCACTGAGCTCTCTTGCTGTGCACAAACTGTTGTATAGTTATACGGTCTGATATACCACGGCTGTCAGGGCTCGAACCACCCAGTTTATAATTATGTGTTAATATGGAAAAGTGGCGAGAAGAGGCAGGACTCCAACTACCCAGTCTGCTATGCAGAGGCCAAGAGCCAGGGCCAGTGAGGACATTATAAATGCCATAGCTCTAAAAAACATGTTAAAATGACTAAGAATAGCCATCTGGCCATTTTAACACAGCAGCAGTTACCCTTGTTAGCAAAACTGATGTCATGTATGGAATGGTTCCACGTGACTTATTTTACTGGGAGATACTGGGTGACCATGTTCATTTAGAGTAAACAAAATACAAATCTTGAATCAAAAGAGAATGAATGATAGAGTTGTGAAATACGTTTCACTGCGCCTGGAAGCTTATATCTATGGTTATTTTCATTTTCAGGAGAGGAGAACAGATCCATTATAACAAAAGTGAGTGGGAGGGAATCTCTGTAATCTCTTCACATTCAGACAGTTTGATATCCACAGGCACAAGTAAGAACATGCACGCACAGACACACAAACATACACGAGCAGGCACGATGGCGCACAAACACACCCACAGGAATGTACGCACACATGCAGTCACACGCACATGCACACACACATTTCCTGTAGTGGTGATTGAATGTTTCTTTCCCCCCTCAGAAACAACATCATGAACATGAGAGATTTTCATTTTTTTATTAATGTACAGGTTTGAACAATTCTTCTGTTGATGAGTGCACACTGCCCTTTGCAAATCATTCAATATTGTGATACACAATATGTTACCATATTTAAGCAATTATTGTGAACAGGAACCATCTTGCCATTTTTGAGAGGGCTGACAGACATAGCAATTCTCTGATGAAATACAGTGTATAGGTAAATCGCCGATGTAATACACAAATTGATTTCCTGCAATGCGTTGCATTGTTTGATTTGATTTGCATCGTCTCCTCCAGGCTATCACTGTTGTCCATAATATTGGTTTACCTTCTTTCCCTCCCTGATCTGATTATTCCAATGAGCACCATGACAAGCAGCAGATGTAGCATGCCAACATTTAATCAAACAAACATGGTGGTGGAAGACTTTTGACACCTAATAGACACGCAAAGATCCACACAGTTTCTATTAATTCAGTTTTGATTGACAGGTATGGAATAAAATGCCTGTCCCTTTAGCCTACGCTAGCCTCGTAACAATAGTGGTCCGGAAGGTGGAAAAGCACCCAGCTATCATATCAAGTGTTCTGCTGTGATGTTGTGCTTTTATCTCAAGCCGTTAAATGACTCTACTAAATGACTAAACTTCCTCTGTGTGCAACTAGCTTCTCGTGTAGATTAAGAGGCGTATTTGCAATCATGATGGATGATTCAAACCTGGTGACATTTTCAGCAGTCACGCAGGAGCCATCCCACTGGGCACACCACATAATTTCAAAGTGGAAATGTGGGTAATTTAAAAGCACAACAAAGTTCAAATGGGAATACAATGACAGATAGTTTGTAATTCTACAACTTATTGTGTTATCACTGTGCTTCATCTAATAGCACAACCAAATGACCTGAATTGCAGTTGAGATTACATTAAAAGTGCCTAGTGCATGTTATCAATGCTGTCCAAGATTCTGCACAGATTATTAGAGCAAATGTGAAGATCTCCACAGACCTGTGACCTTTGCATGCTATCTTGAACATGCATGCTTTCTACGATTACATAAGAATACATCTATAGCTATAATAGGCTAACCTCAAAATGTGGCCATGGATGTGTTACTCATTTTAAGGTTGAATAAATATTGTTACATTGGTTTGTAAAATAGACTTAATTTTACGCTACTTACTGTATTACCAAAATTCTAAGTTTAAGATCTAGTCTAATCAAACTTTAAATGCATTTCAAATAAAGTTGGATTTATTCCTCTTTTTTTTACTAAGTCGTTCAAACGAGATACTAAGTAATTCGTTTGAGATACTAAGTCATTTGAACGATTTATCTCGTTCAAACAACTTAATTGTTCTATTGTCTAAATAGGCCTCAGTTGTTACGTAGATAACCTTTTTCAAATCCAATATATTTTACACATAGATTCCACGTCACAATGCATTGAGTCAACCAGTTTATGCCCAGTGGGATGTTGTTGCTTGCTGCCCACCATCCGCTTTTCAAGGAATCTGATGATCGCATTATCATTCCCAGCTGACATTTTATTTTTCCCTGGAAGTTGTAAAGCCTTGCACTTTGGCAGTTTGAAGTGACTCAAATATATATATATATATATATATATATATATATATATATATATATATTTTTTTTTTATCATATCTGATTCAAATCTGGTCTTTTTCCTGCAGACTGAACAGCCAAGATGCACATGGAATCAGCTCGTTCAAACCACATTTCAAACCACCTTCATAGGAAGCACAAGCACACACCCTTTGTTACTATGACAGCTAGCGTAACCATGTCAGCAAATGACTGCCCTCGGAACACACAAATCTGATTTGGTCACTTGTAACTTGGACAGTCACTATTCCAAAATTAATTTGACCAGAATGTTTAAAAAAAAAAATTAAATCAATATTTCAAAGTCGGCCTTAGTGGGCGTGACCATAACATTCTATGAGTGTCCTTACTGAGCAAAGTACACTGCTCAAAAAAATAAAGGGAACACTTAAACAACACAATGTAACTCCAAGTCAATCACACTTCTGTGAAATCAAACTGTCCACTTAGGAAGCAACACTGATTGACAATACATTTCACATGCTGTTGTGCAAATGGAACAGACATCAGGTGGAAATTATAGGCAATTAGCAAGACGATAAAGGAGTGGTTCTGCAGGTGGTAACCACAGACCACTTCTCAGTTCCTATGCTTCCTGGCTGATGTTTTGGTCACTTTTGAATGCTGGCGGTGCTTTCACTCTAGTGGTAGCATGAGATGGAGTCTACAACCCACACAAGTGGCTCAGGTAGTGCAGCTAATCCAGGATGGCACATCAATGCGAGCTGTGGCAAGAAGGTTTGCTGTGTCTGTCAGCGTAGTGTCCAGAGCATGGAGGTGCTACAAGGAGACAGGCCAGTACATCAGGAGACGTGGAGGAGGCCGTAGGAGGGCAACAACCCAGCAGCCGGACCGCTACCTCCGCCTTTGTGCAAGGAGGAGAAGGAGGAGCACTGCCAGAGCCCTGCAAAATGACCTCCAGCAGGCCACTAATGTGCATGTGTCTGCTCAAACGGTCAGAAACAGACTCCATGAGGGTGGCATGAGGGCCCGACGTCCACAGGTGGGTGTTGTGCTTACAGCCCAACACCGTGCAGGACGTTTGGCATTTGCCAGAGAACACCAAGATTGGCAAATTCGCCACTGGCGCCCTGTGCTCTTCATAGATGAAAGCAGGATCACACTGAGCATGTGACAGACGTGACTGGAGACGCCGTGGAGAACGTTCTGCTGCCTGCAACATCCTCCAGCATGACCGGTTTGGCGGTGGGTCAGTCATGGTGTGGGGTGGCATTTCTTTGGGGGGCCGCACAGCCCTCCATCTGCTCGCCAGAGGTAGCCTGACTGCCATTAGGTACCGAGATGAGATCCTCAGACCCCTTGTGAGACCATATGCTGGTGCGGTTGGCCCTGGATTCCTCCTAATGCAAGACAATGCTAGACCTCATGTGGCTGGAGTGTGTCAGCAGTTCCTGCAAAAGGAAGGCATTGATGCTATGGACTGGCCCGCCCGTTCCCCAGAATCCAATTGAGCACATCTGGGACATCATGTCTCGCTCCTTCCACCAACGCCACGTTGCACCACAGACTGTCCAGGAGTTTGCGGATGCTTTAGTCCAGGTCTGGGAGGAGATCCCTCAGGAGACCATCCGCCACCTCATCAGGAGCATGCCCAGGCGTTGTATGAAGGTCATACAGGCACTTGGATCCATTTAAAGATGAACGCCATTTAAAGCGGGACCGACTATCACATATTAATGTTCTAGACACGTTTCATGGGATGATCAAATCAAATCAAATTTTATTTGTCACATACACATGGTTAGCAGATGTTAATGCGAGTGTAGCGAAATGCTTGTGCTTCTAGTTCCGACAATGCAGTAATAACCAACAAGTAATCTTGCTAACAATTCCAAAACTACTGTCTTATACACACAAGTGTAAGGGGATAAAGAATATGTACATAAAGATATATGAATGAGTGATGGTACAGAGCGGCATAGGCAAGATACAGTAGATGGTATTGAGTACAGTATATACATATGAGATGAGTATGTAAACAAAGTGGCATAGTTAAAGTGGCTAGTGATACATGTATTACATAAAGATGCAGTAGATGATATAGAGTACAGTATATACGTATACATATGAGATGAATAATGTAGGGTATGTAAACATTATATTAGGTAGCATTGTTTAAAGTGGCTAGTGATATATTTTACATAATTTCCCATCAATTCCCATTATTAAAGTGGCTGGAGTTGAGTCAGTGTGTTGGCAGCAGCCACTCAGTGTTAGTGGTGGCTGTTTAACAGTCTGATGGCCTTGAGATAGAAGCTGTTTTTCAGTCTCTCGGTCCCAGCTTTGATGCACCTTTACTGACCTCGCCTTCTGGATGATAGTGGGGTGAACAGGCAGTGGCTCGGGTGGTTGTTGTCCTTGATGATCTTTATGGCCTTCCTGTGACATCGGGTGGTGTAGGTGTCCTGGAGGGCAGGTAGTTTGCCCCCGGTGATGCGTTGTGTGGACCTCACTACCCTCTGGAGAGCCTTACGGTTGTGGGCGGAGCAGTTGCCGTACCAGGCGGTGATACAGCCCGACAGGATGCTCTCGATTGTGCATCTGTAGAAGTTTGTGAGTGCTTTTGGTGACAAGCCGAATTTCTTAAGCCTCCTGAGGTTGAAGAGGCGCTGCTGCGCCTTCTTCACGATGCTGTCTGTGTGGGTGGACCAATTCAGTTTGTCTGTGATGTGTATGCCGAGGAACTTAAAACTTACTACCTTCTCCACTACTGTTCCATCGATGTGGATAGGGGGGTGTTCCCTCTGCTGTTTCCTGAAGTCCACAATCATCTCCTTAGTTTTGTTGACGTTGAGTGTGAGGTTATTTTCCTGACACCACACTCCGAGGGCCCTCACCTCCTCCCTGTAGGCCGTCTCGTCGTTGTTGGTAATCAAGCCTACCACTGTTGTGTTGTCCGCAAACTTGATGATTGAGTTGGAGGCGTGCGTGGCCACACAGTCGTGGGTGAACAGGGGGTACAGGAGAGGGCTCAGAACGCACCCTTGTGGGGCACCAGTGTTGAGGATCAGCGGGATGGAGATGTTGTTGCCTACCCTCACCACTTGGGGGCGGCCCGTCAGGAAGTCCAGTACCCAGTTGCACAGGGTGGGGTCGAGACCCAGGGTCTCGAGCTTGATGACGAGCTTGGAGGGCACTATGGTGTTAAATGCCGAGCTGTAGTTGATGAACAGCATTCTCACATAGGTATTCCTCTTGTCCAGATGGGTTAGGGCAGTGTGCAGTGTGGTTGAGATTGCATCGTCTGTGGACCTATTTGGGCGGTTAGCAAATTGGAGTGGGTCTAGGGTGTCAGGTAGGGTGGAGGTGATATGGTCCTTGACTAGTCTCTCAAAGCACTTCATGATGACGGGAGTGAGTGCTACGGGGCGGTAGTCGTTTAGCTCAGTTACCTTAGCTTTCTTGGGAACAGGAACAATGGTGGCCCTCTTGAAGCATGTGGGAACAACAGACTGGGATAGGGATTGATTGAATATGTCCATAAACACACCTGCCAGCTGGTCTGCGCATGCTCTGAGGGTGCGGCTGGGGATGCCGTTTGGGCCTGCAGCCTTGCGAGGGTTAACACGTTTAAATGTTTTCCTCACTTCGGCTGCAGTGAAGGAGAGTCCGCATGTTTTGGTTGCAGGCCGTGTCAGTGGCACTGTATTGTCCTCAAAGCGGGCAAAAAAGTTATTTAGTATGCCTGGGAGCAAGACATCCTGGTCCGTGACGGGGCTGGTTTTCTTTTTGTAATCCGTGATTGACTGTAGACCCTGCCACATACCTCTTGTGTCTGAGCCGTTGAATTGAGATTCTACTTAGTCTCTATACTGACGCTTCTCTATACACTGTTTGTATTTGTTCATGTTTCCGGTCAACTTGACCTGATTAAAAGCAGTGGTTCGCGCTTTCAGTTTCACGGGAATGCTGCCATCAATCCACGGTTTCTGGTTTGGGAATGTTTTAATCGTTGCTATGGGAACAACATCTTCAACGCACGTTCTAATGAACTCGCTCACCGAATCAGCGTATTCGTCAATGTTGTTGTTTGATGCAATACGAAACATATCCCAGTCCACGTGATGGAAGCAGTCTTGGAGTGTGGAATCAGATTGGTCGGACCTGCGTTGAACAGACCTCAGCACGGGAGCTTCTTGTTTAAGTTTCTGTCTGTAGGCAGGGATCAACAAAATGGAGTCGTGGTCAGCTTTTCCGAAAGGAGAGCGGGGCAGGGCCTTATATGCGTCGCGGAAGTTAGAATAGCAATGATCCAAGGTTTTTCCAGCCCTGGTTGCGCAATCGATATGCTGATACAATTTAGGGAGTCTTGTTTTCAGATTAGCCTTGTTAAAATCCCCAGCTACAATGAATGCAGCCACAGGATATATGGATATATGGATTCCAAAGAGTCAAATAAAGTTCATTCAGAACCATCGATGTGTCTGCTTGGGGGGGAATATATACGGCTGTGATTATAATCGAAGAGAATTCCCTTGGTAGATAATGCGGTCGACATTTGATTGTGAGGAATTCTAAATCAGGTGAACAGAAGGACTTGAGTTCCTGTATGTTGTTGTGGCCACACCACGTCTCGTTAACCATGAAGCATACGCCCCCGCTCCTCTTCTTACCAGAAAGATGTTTGTTTCTGTCGGCGCGATGCGTGGAGAAACCAGCTGGCTGCACCGACTCCGATAGCGTCTCTCCAGTGAGCCATGTTTCCGTGAAGCAAAGAACGTTACAGTCTCTGATGTCCCTCTGGAATGCTACCCTTGCTCGGATTTCATCAACCTTGTTGTCAAGAGACTGGACATTGGCGAGTAGAATGCTAGGGAGTGGCGCGTGATGTGCCCGTCTCTGGAGCCTGACCAGAAGACCGCTTCGTTTCCCCCTTTTACAAAGTCGTTTTTTTGGGTCGCCGGCTGGGATCCATTCCGTTGTCCTGGGTGAAAGGCAGAACACAGGATCCGCTTCGCGAAAGTCATATTCTTGGTCGTACTGATGGTGAGTTGACGCTGCTCTTATATTCAGTAGTTCTTCTCGACTGTATGTAATGAAACGTAAGATGACCTGGGGTACCAATGTAAGAAAAACACGTAAAAAAAACAAAAAACTGCATAGTTTCCTAGGAACACGAAGCGAGGCGGCCATCTCTGTCGGCGCCCTTAACCAACATCTGATGCGAGAACATTCATGTGTCCAGTTGTCTGAGAGCTAGGATAATTCCTGTGTCCAAGACTTAAAACGTATAACATTCTGTCATTGTCCCCTGGAGGTTTTTGTTTAGTTCCCAGCTTTTTCCCTAAAGACATTTTTAGGACGTCGTCCAAGAAAAAACTCTCTGGTTGGATGGAAACCTGGCTAAAACATTTTGAACTTCTAAAGAATTTAGAATTTTCGGTAACACTACTTGGATAGTCCCCTGTAGTTGCTCAAACTATGAGGAAAGTAAGAAAATGTCAACAGCATCTCTGCTGATATGTTAGGGTTAGTTGATAGTCATTTAAAATGTGTTGATAGTTCATTTAACATATATGGACCATCTACAGATGGACTATCCAAATAAAGTGTCACTGAATTTTCTATTGTAAACATTGTCCGTATATGAGGCTGCAGCAATTAGACAATAACGAGAAAACAAGGAGCCACACATTAAAGCTGCAGCCATGATCAAAACCATTAACTGTTATAACCGTTGTAATACATACATTTTAGAAAATATGTTGCAGCTTTATTTTAGTGCATATGAACTCATTTTTCAGAACATACTGTATGTTACAACTTCATTTTGAGTGGATATCAAATCTCAATCCTCGCATATCTCATCAAGCACTCCACATTGTTTACAGCTGACTGAGAGCAGCCGTACAGAAAGAGCCATCTCTGTTTCTATTGAAGGGCAGGAGAGCAAAAATATTTGTGTGATCAAAAATAACACCAACAGGACATGGTTGACGTCAAACATCAATGACAATTAAAGGAAAAAATGTACACCTTCTAAAGAAGGTAGGGTTTTCTATTGGAAACATTGTCTGTGTGAGGCTATACTGCGATTAACAAGACAATGATCGGACAATGTGCAAGGCGTAAATCAAACCAAATAACAGCATAATTGCATCAGCCAACCTGGAGAGATAAGCAATTTCAATGTCACCTTCTAGCTCATCAGCAGTCCTCGCTGGTTTGAACTGGACATGATCCGTTGAGGTGTCGCTGACGACTGTGAGAAGAGCGACAGGTGTGTCTGTAATGTCCGGCTCTTCAGTTTCCTCCACCTGAATATATATATAAATGTATAAATGTAAGTGTTTTACCATACAAGTGAACAAATTTAAGATGTTAAGGTTAAGACTGTATGCAGGAAATACTTACATTTCAGGTCTTGAGGTATCCAGTGGTTTCCTCACAAAGGTAGATGGGGAGACCACGAAGGGCAGCAATGCGCCTAGTGTTCACGTGTCACGCCCTGACCTGAGTATTCTTTGTGTTCTTTATATATTTTGGTTAGGTCAGGGTGTGACATGGGTGATGTATGTGTTTTTGTACTGTCTAGGGATTTTGTAGGTTTATGGGGTTGTTTACAATCTAGGTGTTTATGCATGTCTATGGTTGCCTAGATTGGTTCTCAATTAGAGGCAGCTGTTTATCGTTGTCTCTGATTGGGAACCACATTTAGGCAGCCATCTTCTTTGGGTATTTTGTGGGTTATTGTCTGTGATGTTGCATGTTTGCACTAAGTTTTGATAGCGGTCACGGTTGTCTTGTTATTTTGTTTGTTTAGTGTATGTATGTATTCACACTGCGCTTTGGTCGAATGGCAAAAGTCATCTGTATCAGTTTTTCAATTAATGGAAGGTTTCTCTCCGTCTTTGAAACTTTGATTTTTGTTGATTTTTTTATTATTATTTTTTTTGCTGTCTAAGCTGCTTGAGAGACTCTGGGTTTTCCCTCTCAGGAAGCATGGCAGGAAGTTCACCTCAGTTCGTCTGGGTCTCTTGATGTTTGAGTGGGGTGACCCTCTCTCTGGGTTGTTTCTGCTCCTCTTCCCTGCATTCACAGAAAGCTCGGGAACTCCAGTATTATGCAACGTTGTCCAATAGTTCCCCATCTTGAATTTCAGACTAGTCAGCCATGCATACCTTCAAATGAAATGCAATTTGATTGGTCACACACATTTAGCAGATGTTATTGTTGGTGTAGCGAAATGTTTGTGTTCTTAGTGTCACGCCCTGACCGTAGAGAGCGGTTTATGTCTCTATTTTGGATTGGTCAGGGTGTGATTTGGGTGGGCAGTCTATATTCTATGATTTTGGCCGGGTGTGGTTCTCAATCAGAGGCAGCTGTTGATCGTTGTCTCTGATTGAGAACCATACTTAGGTACCATTTTCCCCCACCTGTTTTGTGGGAAGTTAACTTTGTCTTTGTTCAGGGCACAAAGCCCAAAGCTTCAAGGTTTGGTTTTTGTTCTTTGTTTTGTAGGTGTCATTTTTTAATAAAGAGAAAATCTATGCTTACCATGCTGCACCTTGGTCCAGTCCTTCAGCCAGCCCTGACACCTAGCTCCAACAGTGCAGTAATATCAAACAATTCACAACAATACACACAAATCTAAAGTAAAATAATGGAGTTTATAAATATTGGGACAAGCAATGTTGGAGTGGCATTGACTAAAATACAGTAGAATAGAGTATACACATATGAAATGAGTAAAGCAGTATGCAAACATTACTAAAGTGACTAGTGTTCAATTATTAAAGTGACCAGTGATTCCATGTCTATGCATAAAGGGAAGCAGCCTCTGAGGTGCAGGGCTGAGTAACTGGGTAGTGGCTGGCTAGTGATGGCTATTTAACTTCTTCAGGATTGTGGGACGGTTGAGCTAACAGGCTAATGTGATTAGCATTAGGTTCTAAGTAACAAGAACATTTCCCAGGACATAGACATATCTGATATTGGCAGAAAACTTAAATTCTTGTTAATATAATTGCACTGTCCAATTTACAGTAGCTATTACAGTGAAAGAATAACATGCTATTGTTTGAGGAAAGTGCACAGTTTGAACATGAAAAGTTATTGATAAACAAATTAGGCACATTTGGGCAGTCTTGGTACAACATTTTTAACAGAAATGCAATGGTTCATTGTTACATTCTCCTACATTCCTTTCACATTTCCACAAACTGCAACGTGTTTCCTTTCAAATGGTACCAAGAATATGCATACCCTTGCTTCAGGGCCTGAGCTACAAGCAGATAGATTTGGGTATGTCATTTTAGGCAAAATTGAATATAAGGGGCCAATCCTTAAGATGATTGACAGTCCGATGGCCTTGAAGTAGAAGTTGTTTTTCAGTCTCTCAGTCCCAGCTTTGATGCACCTGTACTGATCTCTCCTTCTGGATGGTAGCGGGGTGAACAGGCCTTGGCTCTGGTGGTTGATGTCCTTGATGACTATAATTTGTTTTTCAACAGAACAATGACCCAACACAACACCTGGGTGTGTAAGGGCTATTTGACCAGGAAGGAGAGTAATTGAGTGCTGCATCAGATGACCTGGCCTCAACAATCAACCGACCTCAACCCAACTGAGATGGTTTGGGATGAGTTGGACCGCAGATTGGAGGAATAGCAGCCAACAAGTGCTCAGCATGTGGGAACTCCTTCAAGGCTGTTGCTGGTTGAGAATGCTAAGAGTATGCAAAGCTGTCATCAAGGCAAAGGGTGGCTACTTTGAAGAATCTCAAATATAAAATATGTTTAGATTTGTTTAACACTGTTTTGGTTACTACATGATTACATATGTGTTATTTCGTAGTTTTGATGTCTTAACTATTATTCTACAATGTAGAAAATAGTAAAATAAGGAAAAACCTTGAATGAGTAGGTGTGTCCAAACTTTTGACTGGTGCTGTGTATATACACTGCTCAAAAAGGGAACACTAAAATAACACATCCTAGATCTGAATGAATGAAATATTCTTATTAAATACTTTTTTCTTTACATAGTTGAATGTGCTGACAACAAAATCACACAAATTATCAATGGAAATCAAATGTATCAACCCATGGAGGTCTGGATTTGGAATCACACTCAAAATTAAAGTGGAAAACCACACTACAGGCTGATCCAACTTTGATGTAATGGCCTTAAAACAAGTCAAAATGAGGCTCAGTAGTGTGTGTGGCCTCCACGTGCCTGTATGACCTCCCCACAATGCCTGGGCATGCTCCTAATGAGGTGGCGGATGGTCTCCTGAGGGATCTCCTCCCAGACTTGGACTAAAGCATCCGCCAACTCCTGGACAGTCTGTGGTGCAACGTGGCGTCGGTGGATGGAGCGAGACATGATGTCCCACATGTGCTCAATTGGATTCAGGTCTGGGGAACGGGCGGGCCAGTCCATAGCCTTAACTTCTTGATTCTACTTGAGACGCATATGTCTCAAGTAGGCACCTGGAAATGCAAATGCGCTACGCTAAATGCTAAATGTACTCGTTAAAACTCAAACCTTGATCAAAATTCACAAGCAGGGTATTGAATGCTTTTCGGCGAAAGCATGAGAAGGTATTATCTGATAGCATGCACCACCTCAAAATGCCTGAATGCGACGTAAACAAAGACTCTGCTTATCCGACGCAGCACAAAACGCAGAAATAAAATATAAAACATTCATTACCTTTGACGAGCTTCTTTCTTGGCACTCCTATATGCCCCATAAACATCACTATTGGGTCTTTTTTTCGTTTAAATCGGTCCATATATACCCAAAATAGCTTTCTATGGAAGCTGTGTCATTCAGAAAAAAACATTGTTTTTAAACGCTGCGTCATTTTTTTAAATTAAAAAAGTCGACGATAAACTTTCACAAAACACTTCGAAATCCTTTTGTAATCCAACTTTAGGTATTAGTAAACGTTTAGAATCTATCAAAATGATTACAGGGCGATGTATATTCAATAGCTCCTTAGTCTGCAAATCAATGGCTGCCATTGTCCACATTTACAGCGTCCTGGTGGAGACTGGAAGAAACGGAAGCCAGATACTTGGATTTTCCAACAAAAAATTCAATTGAAAATGACGACAATGGCGACATCGTGTGGAATTTGTATGAATTGCATGCAGGTCGATATTAAATTTTGTCCTCTTTTAACAACCCATGAAAGTGACTTATGGAAATTATTTTTAGCTTTCAGAGAGCAGTTTTTCTTGCGTTTTTCAATGAAACACACGATCTGTTATAGTCACAGCCGTGATTTAACCAGTTTTAGAAACTTCAGAGTGTTTTCTATCCACACATACTAATCATATGCATATACTATATTCCTGGCATGAGTAGCAGGACGCTGAAAAGTTGCGCGATTTTTAACAGAATGTTCGAAAAAGGAAGGGGTAGAAGTAAGAGGTTTTTAATGCCTTCCTCTTGCAGGAACTGCTGACACACTCCAGCCACATGAGGTCTAGCATTGTCTTGCATTAGGAGGAACCCAGGGCCAACCGCACCAGCATATGGTCTCACAAGGGGTCTGAGGATCTCATCTCGGTACCTAATGGCAGTCAGGCTACCTCTGGCGAGCAGATGGAGGGCTGTGCAGCCCCCCAAAGAAATGCCACCCCACACCATGACTGACCCACTGCCAAACCGGTCATGCTGGAGGATGTTTCAGGCAGCAGAACGTTCTCCACGGTGTCTCCAGACTCTGTCACGTCTGTCACGTGCTCAGTGTGAACCTGCTTTCATTTGTGAAGAGCACAGGGTGCCGGTGGCGAATTTGCCAATCTTGGTGTTCTCTGGCAAATGCCAAACATCCTGCACGGTGTTGGGCTGTAAGCACAACACCCACCTGTGGACGTCGGGCCCTCATACCACCCTCATGGAGTCTGTTTCTGACCATTTGAGCAGACACATGCACATTTGTGGCCTGCTGGAGGTCATTTTGCAGGGCTCTGGCAGTGCTCTTCCTGCGGTAGCGGTCCTGCTGCTGGGTTGTTGCCCTCCTACGGCCTCCTCCATGTCTCCTGATGTCTCCTGATGTACTGGCCTGTCTCCTGGTAGCGCCTCCATGCTCTGGACACTACGCTGACAGACACAGCAAACCTTCTTGCCACAGCTCGCATCAATTTTCCATCCTGGATGAGCTGCACTACCTGAGCCACGTGTGTGGGTTGTAGACTCCATCTCATGCTACCACTAGAGTGAAAGCACCGCCAGCATTCAAAAGTGACCAAAACATCAGCCAGGAAGCATAGGAACTGAGAAGTGGTCGTTGGTCACCACCTGCAGAACCACTCCTTTATTGGGGGTGTCTTGCTAATTGCCTATAATTTCCACCCGTTGTCTATTCCATTTGCACAACAGCATGTGAAATTTATTGTCAATGAGTGTTGCATCCTAAGTGGATAGTTTGATTTCACAGAAGTGTGATTGACTTGGAGTTACATTGTGTTGTTTAAGTGTTCCCTTTATTTTTTTGAGCAGTGTATATTTTTTAGCTAAACAGGTGGGGCTCAAAACAGGTGGGGTTCTGCCCTGAATGACGGGTCACCACTGCTCCAACTGAGGAAGTTGGCTTGCTGGGAGCCAAAATCTCTCTCCATGAACTCAAAATGGCATTGGATAACATGAATAAATGCAAATCACCTTGTTGGGACGATATTCCTTCTGAGGTCTGTTACTTGAATTGAACACAGCTGTTCACAAAGGTTCATTTGTAAAATATGTAAATACAGCACTAATTTCACTTTTATATAAAAAATGTAAGGACGCCACCCAGTGCTCTCAGTATCACCCCATATTTTTGATAAACTCAGATATTAAACAATTTTTTAAAATTCTGTCATCCAGTCTCGAAACTTACTTACCCAAATTGGTACAGCCGAACAAAAGCAGGTTTGTTAAAAAAAACTATTATCCTCAGATAACCTCCGTTGTCTATTACATATCTTATATGCTTCATCGGAAAACAAAGCTCCTTGGGCAGTTCTATTTCTCAATTCTACATATCACGTCATTGCATTATACGCCAACGATATCTTACTTTATTTTGACCATGTAGCTCAATCCTTCCCAAAAGCTTTGAACAACATAGACAAATTCAGCTCCATCTCATGTTATTAAATACATCTTAGCAAATCTGCCCAACTGCCTCTCAAGACCCCGATGGAGGACATCTCTACCTATGGAAACCCAATCGTTTCCCATTTCAAATATTTAGGAATAGATATATTTCCTTCCTTAGATAAAACCATTGCCAGACACTTTAAAAGAATGGTCAAATCAATTAATTCCAACCTCAGTAGATGGACTAATATCCCAGTTGCTTTAACACGGCAGAATACAGTTTCTATGTAAAAATGTATATATTGTCACGGCTGAATTTCTTTAGTTCAATGTTTCCTTGTCTCCCCCTCCTGGCTCTTGGGATAAAATCCATAGCGTGGTCTCAAAATGTATATGGCAAGGTAAGCAAGCCCGGGTAAAATTAACAAACTTCCAAAAAGGGAAAGACGTAAGAGTACTATCCGCACCAAACTTTTAATTCTATTTCAAGGTACTAGCATTGTTTCCCATCCTTAATTGGTTTAGACATGATTTTTACACCCCTTGTCTGAGTATGGAGAGAAATATAATGTTTCCTATTGCCCTGGAAGTGGTGGTCTTCACTGATATATTCCTTAAACAATGTAAACTATGCTTTGGTCCTATTATTGCTCACACAATTACTGTTTGGCGCAACATTTTTAAACAATGTAACTAGGAATCAAAATGGCATGTCGGTACTACAATATTTCAAAATAAAGCCTTGCGATTGTCACACTGACCATTATTTGAGTTGTTTGTTTCTATGTTTTGTTTGGTCAGGGTGTGATATGAGTGGGCATTCTATGTTGCATGTCTAGTTAGTCTGTTTCTATGTGTTTTGACCTGATATGGTTCTCAATCAGTGGCAGGTGTTTGTCGTTGTCTCTGATTGGGAACCATATTTAGGTAGCCTGTTTTGTATTGTGGTTCGTGGGTTACTGTCTATGTTACGTTGCATGTTAGCACAGTGGTTTGATAGCAGTCTCGTTAGTTCGTTAGTTCGTTAGTTCGTTAGTTCGTTAGTTCGTTAGTTCGTTAGTTCGTTAGTTCGTTAGTTCGTTAGTTCGTTAGTTCGTTAGTTCGTTAGTTCGTTAGTTCGTTAGTTCGTTAGTTCGTTAGTTCGTTCGTTAGTTCGTTAGTTCGTTGGTGTACTTCGTGGTTTTTCGTCATTCATTAAATATCATGCATTCACACCATGCTGCGCTTTGGTCTCCTCACTACGGCGATCGTGACAGCGATCTGCTGGCCAGCCTTTTGCATCCCCCCAATTGTCCAAATGTGGAATCAGTACCCTTGCCGATATCATGGACAGTAAGAACATTCCAAGATTTAAAAGACACATTAACCGTTAAATTTCTATATTTACAACTTACAACTATGGAGTCCCTTGGGGAAAGCCAACTACCAAACCATCCAATTAAGTTATTTTCAAATACATTATCTGGGCTCCCGAAAGGACTGATCTCTATAATATATAAACACATTTTGGAAAGCTCATATTCTGAGCTAACCATTAAAAAAGTATGGTCCACAGATCTAAGTGAATATGAGCAACCCTTAAACTGGGACAGAATTTAGAAAAATATGACCTTGGCATCCCGTAATCTGAACCATTAATTTATACATTTTAAGTTTGTTCACAGACTATTTAACACCAAGGGAATGTTTTACGATAAAACTGTTCACTGTGCCCCCCTTCATATGATGTGGGAGTGCCCTGCAGTTAAATGTTTCTGGAACAAAGTAAAACTAATTATTTCAAAGTGCATGAATGTAAATATTCAATGCATTGCATCTGCTATTTTACTTAAAGATGATAGTTCCTTGAATCTCTCAATCAATCGGAGACGAGTCCTACTGGCAGGTAGCACTGCTGCTGCAAAAAAAATGTTGGTTCTTAGATGGCAATCACCCCAGAAGCCAGGCTTCCCCCAAAAATGTACCAAGAAAACTAATAAGTAGTTTATGTTTAGTCTCTCTGTGTTTCACAATTTTCTTTCAATGTTTCTCACTGGAGAAAGAATCCGAGCGTGCGAAACAGCGCCCCTCTGTCTCAGTATGTGTAGGCCATCTATCTGATGCTGTCTTCTCAAAAAGAGTATGACATGGTTGTCGCCCGTAGCATTAAATGCAAGGGAAGCCAGCGAGCATTTGGCTTCTCTTGATAAAAAAATAACTGAGTAAGCTCAACTGTGAATGTTCCTGGCGCACCAAAATAAATTAGCTTCACACTAATCACAAGCCAAACGTCATTTACCAAATTTTTTTTGTTGAATTGTTGCATATCATTATTGTCCTCCAGTGGCTAGAAAGCTGGCTAAAATCATCCCTTTCCTAAATTAGGTGGAAATGGGGATTCTCCGTACTGGCCAATGATGATATAAATGTATTGCCTCCGGGCCACGACAGACATGTGGATATATGCATCCCATAACATTAGCTGTTCTATCATTCAGCCTACAGTAGCAGCCGATGGTGTTCAATGTAGACCTACGTTCCATGAGACTTAAAAAAAACATGCAGTGCTTAATATTATCCTGTTTATCCACTTGTCCTTCAGACAAGGAGGTGACTGAACATGTTGTTGTGTTGTTTAATGCAAGAATCAGACAAATTATGCTACCCTCTGCCTATTGGCTACTTAGCCTATTCAAGCCTGTCTCAAAATACAACACTGTCCCTTAAAGACAAAATAAAGCTGTTTACTTGACTAGCTTTTCAAATAAGTCCAGTGCTCTTGTTGGAAACAATCACTCCCCCATAGCTGACTACAAATGGGCTAATAACTCACTAGCAATGGATATGAACAAATGTAACTCAACCTTTATTTAACTAGGCAAGTCAGTTAAGAACACATTTTTATTTTCAATGACAGCCTACAAACAGTGGGTTAACTGCCTTGTTCAGGGGTAGAACAACAGATGTTTTCCTTGTCAGCTCAGGGATTTGATCTTGCAACCTTTCAGTTGCTACTCCAATGCTCTTACCACTAGGCTACTTGCCACCCTTTGATCTCAAAACAAGAGCATCTACCCACCACTGCTCATTCTGTCCAGTTCAAAGTGAATAGCACATATCCATGTTTGGCAATGGACTATTTGCATATAGGCCTACTGCAGCTCTGATTGGTTATGGCGCACGGGTCTGTGTAGAGTATGGGCCTGAGTAGAGTATGGGCCTGAGTCGTGCAATAGAATCCTACTCCGATGCGTTCTGCCTACAACTAAATCTCTTGCATAGTTGGTTTTACATACTAAAATACTTTCGTAGTTAATTTTGTTGTGGTTAATATTGCGTTGATTCAATCACAATTCCCACAGTAGAGGGGAACATTGCTGGTGTTAGCTAACAGGGAAAACTCTATAAAGTTGAGTGAAGTTCAGTCTAGTGCTTCTCTGCAGAGCCTGATATTTATTCTGCATGGCAGTACCGGGGAGCTGCCTGCCTGTGCACGTGCACAGCTTAGAGAGAACATTGCTAGCAAGCAAGCATTTTAGCCAGTTAGCCTAGAACAACAAAAACAAAACATGTGTACTGTATGACAGAGTCATGAAAGAGAGGAGGATGTCAATGTATTTTTCTACTTGCACACGCTCGAACGCACATGAACGCACACACGCACACACGCACACACACACACAGAGAAATCAGTACCATGGACAGCCATATCATATTTAGCTCATGTTGATTGGAGCTTATGTTGATTGGTATCTTGTCACAGAATTAGACTAAGCATAGGTGATTTGATGATGTTGAAATGTTGAAATTGAAATGGTGCTGAAATAGTGGCAGCTCCTTTTTTCCTTGCGACTGTAACTCTCTGAGGTTCTAAATCAATAGTTGTTTTGTAGTCTGAGAAAGACGGAAACATTAGTAGGTCATGTTACTGTTTGATTGTGGACTTCACCAGTGATGTTGCTCTCTGGTTTTGTGATGAAACAAAGGTGTGGTTGAAAAGGTGCGTGTCTTCTTATTGTCTTGGCCTTAGGCCTATATATCACGGTGGCAAGGGATATGACCTAACAGGGTACAGAGCAAATAATGCAATTATCACAACACATATTACTTTTTTTCCTGGCTTGGCATCCTCTGTGATTTTATCCACGCACCTCTACTGAATCACCCCACTCTGGTGGATACAGTTATTATGGTGGATACAGTTATTATTAGAAATCATAACATTAGAATTCTCGACAGTGGGAATGAATGGTGCTCGTCAAGGAACAATTGAGGCCTGGACAAATAATTATTTGCGGTAATATGTAGTTACCCATAATTGTCATCTCATTACTTAGTTAGGGTCTTTGACAATTATTGAAATGTTTGCATGTAATGTGTTACTGAGAGGTGACTGGATAAGTCATGTACAGTACAGAACTTTCCCGCTTCTCTCAGTTTGAGAGTAGCAAATCGCCTGTGCTCTAGACATTGACCTGCTCTATTGATGTGTGTAGGAGAATGGCAGGGCACTAAGGTTGATCTGATAATGTTCTCTGTGACTTGCTACCCCGATAGATTATAGAGGAAACAATTAGGCATGTGTAAAGTGTTGTTCTGAGCAAGGCTTAAACGACAATGTTCACTATCAGGGCCATACTGTAGCTAAAGAACTTGAGCAACAAGAGCTAAAGGAAGTTTCCATGACCTGAAACAATCTGGCAGTAGAGATGTAACAATGTCTCTGAAAATCTAGAGTAGCCAAGCTATACTCGGAGTATAGTGTCTGAACTCCTATTTAAATATTGCCCTCCTTCCGGAGATCTGTGATCTTGACCCTTCACATCTCTTTTGACCCTGGCCGTTCCCAAGCATAGAACCAAGAGTATTCAGAATGCTTTTAGAACTTATTTACGCAATTAGCCTGTCAGTCTGATTCAGTCTGCCATGGTGACAATGTACTGAATATATCACTGTGCACTGTGCCATTCCTTGACCATAAATAACTGGCAAAGCACACCCAGAGAAGATCGTTAAAACACAATAGTCTTTATCTCATCCCAGTTTTAGTCCAAGTCCGAAATGTAAATAATGTTTTCAGTAATACGCTTGTAGAGTGTCGTGGGATTGGAATGGAAAGTCTGGAGCAGGGGCATCTAGCAAGTCTGGAGCAGGGGCATCTAGCAAGTCTGGAGCAGGGGCATCTAGCAAGTCTGGAGCAGGGGCATCTAGCAAGTCTGGAGCAGGGGTATCTAGCATATCTAGCACAGAGCAAATCCCTCTTTGGATTGTCAGAAAATTGAATTGAAGTCCACTTTCATAGGGTGGCTTTATTGAAATGTTTCTCAAAGCAGTTGTTCTAACAGTTAGCCGGAGCACAGTCGCAGCTTCCCCAGGGCAGAGATGGAGATAGAGGCTTTAACAGGATTTATTGCTTTAAGATCTGCAAATCAATCACAGTTTTTTTTATTTGTCATAGTCTCTGTGTGGTGAGGATAAATATATATATATATATATATATATATATATATATATATATATATATACTGAAAATCCTCATCACACAAGATACTATGAAAATAAAACAAACTGGGAATGATTTGACAGATCTTAGAGCAATAAATCCTGTTAGAGGCTTTATCTCCATCTCTGCCCTGGGGAAGCTGTGACTGTGCTAAGTTTAATTACTGTTAGAACAACTGCTTTGAGAAACATTTCATTAAAGCCATCCCATAAAAATGTGTGTGTGTGTGTGTGTCAGTCGGTGCCATTTAAGATGAGGAAGGATGCTCATTTTCTTTTAATGAGCATGGCCTTATTTCTATTACAGCATATTGGATGACTGTCATTCATATTCCATTCACTCAGCTTAATGTAACATCGATAGGTTTAGGCTACCGGTGCTACTCTAGACCTTCATTGCAAAACAGTTTGTTTTAATATATTATTTGGCGATGTGAACATATGTGTTATAGTTTTATCTTTATTTATTAATATTTTTCATTTTTTATTTATTAAATTCACTGAGGAATTTATTAAATTCCTCCTCGTCCTCCTCTGATGAGCCTCCACTCCATATTTGAGCCTGAATTCAAAATCGATTCAATTGTTAGTTTTTCTCTCCCGTAACGACAAAGTGAAAACATATTTTTTGAAAATGTTGCTAATTTATTGACAATGAAATACAGAAATATCTCATTTACATAAATATTCACGCCCATGAGTCAATACTTTGTAGAAGCACTTTGGCAACGATTACAGCTTTGAGTCTTTCTGGGTAAGTCTCTAAGAGCTTTCTACACCTTGATTGTGCAGCATTTACCCATTATTCTTTGAAAAATTATTTTAGCTCCGTGAAATCGGTTGTTGATCACTGCTAGACAATCATTTTCAGGTCTTGCCATAGATATTCAAGTAGATGCCTCTTAGAGCTCTTAGACCTCTTATTCATCCGCCAGTCTCTGAATTGTTTATGGCAAAAAAAAATAGATAGCGGTCAGTTTACAGTTCCTAAAGCTTCCACACGATGTCGTCAGTACTGGCAATTTAATTTGATTTAATCCTTGGTGGAATGAGAAATAGGCACTTCCTCTCGTCGAGTATACAGGAGGAGGCTTATGGGAGAGAGACAATGGACCATGATTTCAAGAGTAGCTGCTATTGAATACAGATCACCCCGTGATCAATTTGATCAATTATTAACGTTTACAAATACCTAAAGTTGGGTTACAAAAGTAGTTTGAAGTGTTTTGTCAAAGTTTATAGGCAACTTTTTTAATTTTAAAAATGACGTCGCGTTTTGGAAAGCATTTTTTTCCTGGATCAGACGGGCTATATAAATGGACATTTTGGGTATACATGGACGGATTTAATCGAAAAAAAGACCCAATTGTGATGTTTATGGGACATATAGGAGTGCCAACAAAGAAGCTCGTCAAAGGTAATGAATGTTTTATATTTTATTTCTGCGTTTTGTGTAGCGCTGGCTACGCTAATTATTTTGTTTACGTCTCCTTCAGGTATTTCAGGGGTTGCATGCTATCAGATAATAGCTTCTCATGCTTTCGCCGAAAAGCATTTTAAAAATCTGACATGTTGGCTAGATTCACAACGAGTGTAGCTTTAATTCAGTACCCTGCATGTGTGTTTTAATGAACGTTTGAGTTTTAGCGAGTACTATTAGCATTTGGCACTACGCATTTCCATTTCCTGTTGGCTAGGTGAGACGCTGGCGTTTCGGTGGCTGTAAGAGAATGAATGTTTTTGGAATATTTGTATTCTGTATAGACTTCTTTTTTTTCACTCTGACAATTAGGTTAGTATTATGGAGTAACTGCAATGTTGATGATCCAGCCTCAGTTTTCTCCTAGCACATCCATTAAACTCTGTAACTGTTTTAAAGTCACCATTGGCCTCATGTTGAAATCCCAGAGTGGTTTCCTTTCTCTCTGGAAACTAAGTTAGGAAGGACAACTGTATCTTTGTGGTGACTGGGTGTATTGATACACCATCCAAAGTGAAATGAAATACTTCACCATGTTCAAATGGACATTCAATGTCTGCTTGTTTTACCCATCTACCAATAGGTGCCCTTCTGTGTGAGTCATTGGAAAATCTCCCTGGTCCTTGTGGTTGAATCTGTGTTTGAAATTCACTGCTAATTGTATGTGTTGGGTACAAAGATTGATGTAAAAAAAAAATCTAAGTTCATGTTAAACACTATTGCAGTCCAACTTATTACGTGACTTAAGCACATTTTCACTCCTTTTTTGAATGAATTTGTTAAAAAAAATATATAAATATTTTTAAATTCAGGCACAACAAAATGTAGAAAAGTCAACGGGTGTGAATACTTTCTGAAAGCACTGTGTATTGCTGGATGTCCTTTGGGTGGTGTACCATTCTTGATAAACAACCAAGCAGCGTTGCAGTTCTTGACACACTCAAACTGGTGCGCCTGGCAACTACTACCATACCCAGTTCAAGGGTACATAAATCCTTTGTTTTGCCCATTCACCCTCTGAATGGCACACATACACAATCCATGTCTCAAGGCTTAAATGTTTTATTTAACCTGTCTCCTCCCATTCATCTACACTGAGTAAAGTCTATTTAACAGGTGACATAAATAAGGGATCATAGTTTTCACCTGGATTCACCTGGTCAGTCTATGTCATGGAAAGAGCAGGTGTTACTAATATTTTGTACACTCAGTGTATATCCTTATCAACAACCCAGAGAAAAATCAATTGGAACCACCATTTCAACAATTAATTAAGTCATGATGACTGTTCTAGTGGCTTGTCAGTGCTTAATTGATTAGTTGCTAAAACTAAGGAGAGCAATGATGGGCTTCCTTTCGGATGTAGGAGTAAAGCCATTGTTCACTCTAAAAGATGTCTCTTGAATCATATTGAAAAAAAACTACTTAATCTATCTCATACACCTTCAACTTAAAACTAAAATTGAATTCATATTGAAAATATCAGGGTCAAAATAATTATTGTTGGTTAAGAGATACATTACTTATCCACTATGTATAACCCTCTCGGACAGTTCTATGAAGTTCAGTTTTTGAATGATTAATATATTAACTTTCAAGCAAAACTGGTGCAGATGGGCAAAATTATTATATAAATATTTTGCCTCTTTGACACCAAGCGGTATGAAAGAGAGTATGAACAAATGTTCAAATGAATGATTGATGGTGTGGAGAACTGCTTCATTTACTGAAATGTACATTTCATTGTTTGATGTGGCACTTTTTCTGATTATTTCTGACTAGCACTAATGGAATGAAAATGACTTTTGAATAGATCAGGCCTATCCTAATTTCTAATTGTCACATTCCTTTATGAGACAAAGGTGACCTTCAGCTTTCCACTAAGGGCTCTCTTTGTGCTCTTAATTCCAGGCTGTAGATAACTACTTGTGTGCTGGGAGAAAAACAGCCTGCTGTGACCAAGGAAGAAGAGTTCTGTAAAAACAGCATATGCATGTCACACTCATCAATGCACTTTTTTTGCAAGAATCATATTAAAAGTCTTACGTGTGTGCATAGCTTTCCTCCAAATGTATTTGGTTGAGTTAAAGTCCCAAAAATAATAATAAGACTGAAGGAGGATAGATTGGTAGAAACTAACTTGGTTGACCCTTTTACTGTGGAATAATTGTCGAAGTAGAGGACCTTGTGCATTTCAGGTCAAAATAACAACCCAATGTTTATATAACAAGTTGCTGTTTCGTTTTGTTTCAAATTGAATTAGGACTATTCATTCTCTTTTTAAGCCTCATCAATAATGAATGTAATCTTGCTTATTGACATTGCTTGGCATGTCCATTCTCAGCCATAATGCAATTTACAGTAAGCTATATTCCAGAGAGACTGTAACTATGTACAGCAACACAGAGTGATTTAATTGGCCTGTTTAATATTGGCATCAGAGGAAAAAGTGCAATATTGATAATGGAAACATTGCAAATTTACAGGATATGTACGGTGTTAAAATTAAGAACATATCCTTTGAAATGCTTCACAATATTTGTGAGCTTGGCTGCATATTAAGTTCAATTGAATGAGGTACAGCATGAGGCCATTAACCTAGGATTTTCAAAGTGGGCGTATATCATCCACAAAAAAAATAAAAGCAGGTATAGAAAGAAATTGTCACATATCACCTAGTACACATGAGATGGTCAACAGAGACAATGGAACCTTGATTAAAAAAAATGACAGACAGTTTTTAATGAAGGTAAATGTGGTGAAAATTAAATCATTCACATATAAATAGCTAACTTTGATTAATTAGCAACCTCTACCTTTAACCATAATTGGATCCTGGGGGCTCTACTTTTGGCTGCCGTTAAGTCGGCGCTAGTGTCAAACGCACGTTTGCAATTTCGTCATGTAAAAACAGGCACACTGGACTTTTCCAGTCCTAAAGTCGGGTCTTATATCAGCTACCTTGCACTCAGCTGGACGAGGTGGAAATATTTGAGGTATGTCCTTAAAAACTTGATCCAAAGTGCTAATTTCAGGCAGCACTGATAGGGATATTTAAGACCAAACAAAAGCTGGTTTTAGCGGTAACGCAGTTGGTTGTGGTATGAATTTAGAGAGCGGAAATGCAGCCTATCCAGCCATGACGCACACTGCCCATATGCTCATGGAACAAGAGTAGCCTAATGTGCTTTTGGTGTCTCTGTATTTAGAAACATAAAAAACATGTTTTTTCCCCATTTCATTAAAAAGAATCCGCCCCTTTTTGAAATTTTTGCCTGAAACGACATACCCAAATCTAATTGCCTGTAGCTCAGGACCTGAAGCAAGGATATGCGTATTATTGATACCATTTGAAAGGAAACATTTTGAAGTTTGTGAATTTTTTAAATGAATGTAGGAGAATATAACACATTAGATATGGTAAAAAAAAACGAATCTTTGAAATGCAAGAGAAAGGCCATAATGCATTTTTCCAGCCCAAGCGCAATTTGGGTTTTGGCCCCTAGATGGCAGCAGTGTATGTGCAAAGTTTTAGACTGATCCAATGAACCAATGCATTTCTGCATCAAGACTGCCTAAATGTGCCTAGTTGGTTTCTTAATACATTTTCAAGTTCATAACTGTCTACTCTCCTCAAACAATAGCATGGTATTCTTTCACTGTAATAGCTATTGTAAATTGGACAGTGCAGTTAGATTACCAATACTTTAAGGTTTCTGCCAATATCAGATATGTACAGTGGGGTAAAAAAGTATTTAGTCAGCCACCAATTGTGCAAGTTCTCCCACTTAAAAAGATGAGAGGCCTGTAATTTTCATCATAGGTACACTTCAACTATGATAGACAAAATGAGAAAAAAAATCCAGAAAATCACATTGTAGGATTTTTAATGAATTTATTTGCAAATTATGGTGGAAAATAAGTATTTGGTCAATAACAAAAGTTTATCTCAATATCTACATATTTTGCCATGGAGCACTTCTGATTGGCCAGGCCTCGACACACCCAGAGCTTATTTATTCAGTACCTTTCACACCAATGCCAGCAAGTGCTCCAATAATTGTGATACACCCCTGAACCTATAGCGCTACAGCCTGCGCTAGATATTCCATTTTGCATTTGGTTTGTTAAAATAGGAATTACTCACATACTGACAAACACTTGAAAAAAGTGGGATTTTGCCATTCAGTATCATACATCATGTGAACACCTTGATTAGTAATTTGCCAACTATCAGTTTATGAAATATGAACACATGGAGCAGAAAGTGTGAAGAGGCCCTTCCATGTAAGTATTTTTTTGGGAAACCCAATTCAGTATTAGCATCCCAAATCAGAAGCCCAAGTATGTAGCAATTTTGTAGATGGTGTAGTCCGGATACATATTGCAAGCAGGATGCATGTTTTGGAATATCTTATTCTGTACTGGCTTCCTTTTTTCACTCTGTCAAATAGGTTAATATTGTGGAGTAACTTTAATGTATTTTCTAATACTGGCGATCATATCATCATCATGACAACAATCAAATCACAAGTGCTGTTTCAACAAGAAGTGTGACGGGGATCCCTCTTCAAACATTGGTAGACTCTCTAAAACGAAAGGTTAAGTACGATACAACTCATATATTCTGTTCAGGTGTGTGTGCATGTGTGATGTGCAGGTTAATTTGAAGCTATTTTAAATGGAATGCAATGTTCTGAGTTGTGTGCTGTCTCTGTACGCTGAGTTGTTATGACTTCAATTTAAAAAGAAAAGGCTCTGTACTACCTTGCTGAATTTTTTTTGCTGGTCATGTTGTGTTTTGCACACTGGTGACCAGCATCACTAGTGTACCAGCATCAAGTCACATTTTGCTGGCTTGGAAAGTGATGTTTAATTCTTATTGGAATCCAGCCAGGGTCGGGATATCCAACATTTGGACGTTTTATTCACCCACAGTCTGCATTCATAATGACAGCCAGAGTTAGAAAGATTAATAAATGAGACTACCGAAACCATCTAAACTGGAACAACCATTTCCATAATGGCTGTAATAAATCCAGCTAACAGATTGGATTAGTTTACTTTTCAAGATCTGCGTTAAAAAATGGAGATCAAGTTTCTTACCAAGCGGTATAAAATGTTCTATAAATGTTTAATGCAAGACTATGATGCTGTGGACAATGACAAATATACTGACCTTAAGAAAATACATGATTTATGTCCAACATGTGAAGACACCAACAATTATGTTCCCACTTTATAGCTTATGTAATAGCTTAATATGAAGAATTGGCAGGTCAATTACTTTTTTACACTGTAGACCCAATGAAAATGTGTATAATGTGGTTAATGTGTTGTTTTTATATACAAGCATTATAACCCCTACCTTGACACATGGTAAACAGTGCTGGGGTCCTGTGGCTATTATATTGTGGAGTGAATTCCATTAATGCAAAACGTTTGGAACTGAATTAATCAGATGTTCCACGTGTCTTATTGTTATAAATTAACCCCCCCAAAGGCACTTGTTCAAACATTCAGATGTTTACAGTAAGTCACGCCTTCAAGAATGATTATTTGTTATATATAATATAATTAAAAACATGTTTAAACGTTCAACAGTTCATTTAAGAAATTTACCCCCTCTCATATGTGTGTGTGCGTGTGTGTGCGTGTGTGTGTGTGTGCACGTGCAAGCAATGCGGCCAGACCTCCAGTTCTTCTGACAGCTCTTCATTTGTATGCTGTGGCTCAGAACTATGTTCCACAGAGGCCAGCTCCCCTCCCTGCCAAACATCCATGCTTCTCTGAGGCTCTCTCTGCTGTGATGCAATGCGATGCTCCAGACTGTTCAACAGGCCCTCTATATGCATGTAGAGTAGTGCAAGGTAAATTAGGCAATATTGGTATTCCAATCAATGGAGCACTGGCATGGAATACCAAGTGTATTGCACGCATTCATTGGAGGAGGGCTAATTGTTATCAATTTAAGACTGCAAAACGTCATGTTTATACAGGCATTCCAAACAAACCTTAGAGCTGGGCATAAGGAACTGTATTTGGGAGAAAGACTTTTGCAAGGGGACACGGTAAAATTATTGAATAGTATGATAGGATTGGATTTTTAGAAAAATTCTTCCCCGTTTCTTTCCCAAAAAGAAACCCGGTGTCACAAAAGTAGGGGCAAATAGATGCATCGATTGCGATGTGCCCAGGAAGCTTTCCCCCAAGCTTACCCTGCTGTTCGACTTCACCTAAGTTTGATAAATGGGCCTGCTCATAAATCCTAAAGCTGTTAGGGCAAGCCCATTTGTAGGATTTATGTTGTCTGTGTTATATTTCTCCTGGAGTGACATCATAAGATACAGAGAACTCCTGCAGTTCCACAGTTCTAGTGGTGGGAAATACTGAGCTTAGTATTGTAAGTATTGTTTTACTCATTGTAGCATGAACGTGCTATGTCAACTTCATCTCACTGCACCTGTATATTCTTCCAAAAATATAAACAATTTAAACTTTTGGAAATGTAGGCCATTATCCTCTAAAGCTACCTCCTATAAGACATGCTACTTTCATCTGAAGGGAAGTTTATGTCAATCGTCAATCATGGTTGGTCAGGCAGCAGGCACAAAAAAAACTGAAAAAAAACACTTACTCTGTGATGACTCATACACTTAGAAAAAAGGGTTCCAAATGGGTTCTTCGACTATCCCCATAGGCAAAAGGGTTCTACCTGGAACCAAATGGGTTCTTCAAAGAGTTATCCTATGGGAACAGCCGAAGAACCCCTTTAGGTTCTAGATAACACATTTTTTCCTTAGTGTGTGTACAGCCACAGAGACCCACAAAAAAACAGAATTGAATACCATGAGAGGACAATTCAAAGAATGTAGAGCAGCGTGAAGAACAGAGGGCCGCATTGGCAGAGCTTGAGAGCACCCCAAACATATGTCATGATAGATCGTTTAATGACCACAATCATATGACTAGTTTAATAAGCAACTCAAAAGCCATAAAGAATACTAAAAAAGGCTGATAAAGGATGGGCGGTGATAATTTGGTAAAAAGTTATTGTTTGCATTTACATCAAATGTCTCTATGGGTTTGTAGATTATTATCCTCTTAACTTGTTATGGCTGGGGGCAGTATTGAGTAGCTTGGATGAATAAGGTGCCCAGAGTAAACTGCCTGCTACTCAGTC
This sequence comes from Oncorhynchus clarkii lewisi, assembly GCF_045791955.1. Lineage (NCBI taxonomy): Eukaryota > Metazoa > Chordata > Actinopteri > Salmoniformes > Salmonidae > Oncorhynchus > Oncorhynchus clarkii. The sequence goes on along the minus strand of NC_092158.1, from coordinate 52,812,231 downwards.
CCATTTGCTAATATATGCATAGTATTAGTAGATTTGGATAGAAAACACTCTGAAGTTTCTAAAACTGTTTGAATGATGACTGTGAGTATAACAGAACTCATATGGCAGGCAAAAACCTGCGAAAAAATCCAACCAGGAAGTGGGAAATCTGAGGTTTGTAGATTTTCAACTCTTTTCCTATCGAATATACAGTGTCTATGGGGTCAAATTGCACTTCCCAAGGCTTCCACTAGATGTCAACAGTCTTTAGAACCTTGTTTGATGCTTCTACTGTGAAGGAGGGGGGAATGAGTCAGAGGTCTGGCAGAGGGGCATGAGCTGACCACGCGCATTCACTTGAGAGTTAGCTTGATTTCCATTGCATTTCTGAAGACAAAGGAATTATCCGGTTGGAATATTATTGAAGATTTATGATAAAAACATCCTAAAGATTGATTCTATACATCGTTTGACATGTTTCTACGAACTGTAATATAACTAATATAACTTTTGACTTTTCGTCTGAACTAAGTGCATTGAGCATTTTGATTACTGGGCTAAACGCTTAAACAAAAAAGAGGTATTTGGACATAAATGATGTACTTTTTGGAACAAATCAAACATTTATTGTGGACAGGGATTCCTGGGAGTGCATTCTGATGAAGATCATCAAAGGTAAGTGAATACGAATATGTTTTTTCTGACTTCCTAAATGTCTTGTACATGTCCAACTGTTTTACACAGTTATGTACTGACAGAAAGAGTTGTCCTTGTTGAGTAACCTCAAACTTCAGGACTGAAACTAAGATGGTTGAACGGGACAGTGAGTCCCGGCTGAGCTACTATTATTTCACACCTGACCTGCACTGAGATGGATGGCTAGTAAGTTGCCTTTACTGATGCTACAGACGTGGTAGCTGCTGTGTTATGCTATGCTATGCTTGTTTCTGTTCTATTCTGTTTCCTATGTCCTACTGCAGCCAACCTCACTCTGGACAAAATAACAAGGATGAGGAGGAAGATAATGACGATGACAGATGTGATACGATCTACAGTGTTCTCTCTCACTAACCACATTTCTATTCACAGATTATATGTCTGCGAAGTCATACGGTATATAAAAAAAATCATGACTGCTATAATGGAAACAGAAAATGTCTTTACTTTTCCAGCAGTGCTGACAGATAATGTGTTAATTTGACATGGTGGGATATTTTTGTGTCAGTAAAATTAATAATGCAACAAATGTGTGTGCTAACAATTGTCGATAGAATAGCCATCATGTAGAGTTAAATTTGCAGTCGATATTGTGAGATAGTGTGTGTTCCTCCCACTACACTCTTAGAAAAAGGTTATGTTGCTGTCCCCATAGGATAACCCTTTTTTTGTTCCAAGTAGAACTCTTTTGGATTCCATGTAGAACCCTCTGTGGAAAGGGTTCTACATGGAACCAAATTAGGTTATTCAAAGGGTTATTTTTGTTTCTCGATAGCACCATTTTTTCTAAGAGTGTACGACTTGTAAAAGCATGCACAGTTTATTAGGCTACAGATGAAATATGTTATAATTAACTTCCCAGGGTGGTGAAAGTGCACGGTGATGAGCGTGATGCTCCTTTCCAATAAATATTGAGGGTCTTAATTTGTTTGCTCTGACATGATGAGCTGCCAATTAACACATTAACACATTGACTGATTGGGACTGGTTATATCTGCAAAATATGATTCTGAGATTATTGGCTTTAAAGTTGTGAACCCTCAACGGTTTGAATGGTGTTATATCTTGTAACTTAACAAATCAAAATCAAATCAAATCAAATGTATTTATATAACCCTTCTTACATCAGCTGATATCTCAAAGTGCTGTACAGAAACCCAGCCTAAAACCCCAAACAGCAAGCAATGCAGGTGTAGAAGCACGGTGGCTAGGAAAAGCTCCCTAGAAAGGCCAAAACCTAGGAATAAACCTAGAGAGGAACCAGGCTATGACAACACATATTGGGGTATTTAGAGTACTATATACACTACATGACCAAAAGTATGTGGCCACCTGCTCGTCAAACATCTCATTCCAAAATGATGGGCATTAATATGGACTTGGTCCCCCCTTTATAACAACCTCCACTCTTCTGGGAAGGCTTTCCACTAGATGTTGGAACACTTCTGCAGGGACTTGCTTCCATTCAGCCACAAGAGCATTAGTGAGGTTGGGCACTGATGTGGGGAGATTAGGCCTGGCTCACAGTTGGCGTTACAATTAATTCCAAAGGTGTTCGATGGGGGTGAGGTCAGGACTCTGTTCAGGCCAGGGTTCTTATTCGTGGAGAAAAGGACAAGAACCTGTACCCGTGCATTGACTACTGGGGACTCAATGACTTTACTGTAAACTTCACTAGGGTAGGGGGCAGCATTCTGAATTTGAGATGAAAAGCATGCCCAAATTAAACTGCCTGCTACTATAAGCTAGGATATGAATATACAGTGCCTTGCGAAAGTATTCGGCCCCCTTGAACTTTGCGACCTTTTGCCACATTTCAGGCTTCAAACATAAAGATATAAAACTGTATTTTTTTGTGAAGAATCAACAACAAGTGGGACACAATCATGAAGTGGAACGACATTTATTGGATATTTCAAACTTTTTTAACAAATCAAAAACTGAAAAATTGGCTGTGCAAAATTATTCAGCCCCCTTAAGTTAATACTTTGTAGCGCCACCTTTTGCTGCGATTACAGCTGTAAGTCGCTTGGGGTATGTCTCTATCAGTTTTGCACATCGAGAGACTGGAATTTTTTCCCATTCCTCCTTGCAAAACAGCTCGAGCTCAGTGAGGTTGGATGGAGAGCATTTGTGAACAGCAGTTTTCAGGTCTTTCCACAGATTCTCGATTGGATTCAGGTCTGGACTTGACTTGGCCATTCTAACACCTGGATATGTTTATTTTTGAACCATTCCATTGTAGATTTTGCTTTATGTTTTGGATCATTGTCTTGTTGGAAGACAAATCTCCGTCCCAGTCTCAGGTCTTTTGCAGACTACATCAGGTTTTCTTCCAGAATGGTCCTGTATTTGGCTCCATCCATTTTCCTATCAATTTTAACCATCTTCCCTGTCCCTACTGAAGAAAAGCAGGCCCAAACCATGATGCTGCCACCACCATGTTTGACAGTGGGGATGGTGTGTTCAGCTGTGTTGCTTTTACGCCAAACATAACGTTTTGCATTGTTGCCAAAAAGTTCAATTTTGGTTTCATCTGACCAGAGCACCTTCTTCCATATGTTTGGTGTGTCTCCCAGGTGGCTTGTGGCAAACTTTAAACGACACTTTTTATGGATATCTTTAAGAAATGGCTTTCTTCTTGCCACTCTTCCATAAAGGCCAGATTTGTGCAATATACGACTGATTGTTGTCCTATGGACAGAGTCTCCCACCTCAGCTGTAGATCTCTGCAGTTCATCCAGAGTGATCATGGGCCTCTTGGCTGCATCTCTGATCAGTCTTCTCCTTGTATGAGCTGAAAGTTTAGAGGGACGGCCAGGTCTTGGTAGATTTGCAGTGGTCTGATACTCCTTCCATTTCAATATTATCGCTTGCACAGTGCTCCTTGGGATGTTTAAAGCTTGGGAAATCTTTTTCTATCCAAATCCGGCTTTAAACTTCTTCACAACAGTATCTCGGACCTGCCTGGTGTGTTCCTTGTTCTTCATGATGCTCTCTGCGCTTTTAACAGACCTCTGAGACTATCACAGTGCAGGTGCATTTAGACACATTACACACAGGTGGATTGTATTTATCATCATTAGTCATTTAGGTCAACATTGGATCATTCAGAGATCCTCACTGAAATTCTGGAGAGAGTTTGCTGCACTGAAAGTAAAGGGTCTGAATAATTTTGCACGCCCAATTTTTAAGTTTTGGATTTGTTAAAAAAGTTTGAAATATCCAATAAATGTCGTTCCACTTCATGATTGTGTCCCACTTGTTGTTGATTCTTCACAAAAAAATACAGTTTTATATCTTTGTTTGAAGCCTGAAATGTGGCAAAAGGTCGCAAAGGCAAGGCACTTTCGCAAGGCACTGTATCTAGTAGATTTGGATAGAAAACACTCTAAAGTTTCCAAAACTGTTGAAATAATGTCTGTGAGTACAACAGAACTGATATGGCAGGCGAAAACCATAGGAAAATCCAACCAGGAAGTACTATTATTTTGAAAGGCTGTTTTTACATTGAAAGCCTATCCACCATACAAAGACTTAGGATCCAGTTCACGATCTCTATGGCTTCCTCAACATGTGACCAGTCTTTAGGGACTGTTTCTGACTTTTACTCTGAAGAATTTGGGAGATACACCGCCTTCAATTAGAGGACAGTGGAAGTTTCCAGACATGAACCAAGCACGTGATCGGGAGCGCACATTTCTTGTTTACCTTTTCCATTGATGAAGCTTTTGTCCGGTTGAAATATTATTATTATTTATGACAAAAACAACCCAAGGATTTATTTTAAACATTGTTTGACATGTTTCTACTATCTTTTATTGTACTTTTTTGACTTTTTGTCTTGGTGTTGAGAGCATGCATTGTGCCTTTGGATTTCTGAACTCAATGCACCATTGAGGTATTTGGACATAAAGATTAACTTTATCGAACAAAACTAACATTTGTTGTCTAACATGGAGACCTGGCAGTGCCACTAGATGAAGATCATCAAAGGTAAGTGATATTATTTCTGACTTTTGTGACACTCTCCTTGGTTGGAAAATGGCTGTATGGGTTTCTGTGTCTAGGCGCTGACCTAACATAATCGCAAAGTGTGCTTTCGCCGTAAAGCCTTTTTGGAATCTGACACAGCGGTTGCAGCGGAGAAGTTTATCTGTATTTGTATGTTTAACACTTGTATCTTTTATCAATGTTTTATGATGAGTATTTCTGTTATTTGATATAGCTCTCTGCTCTTTCATCGGATGTTTGTTTGAGACAATTAGTTTGTTTGAGGCATTTCTGAACATAACACACCAATTTCAAATGAGGTTTTTGGACATAGAGATTATCGAACAAAACACACATTTATTGTGTAACATGAAGTCCTGTGAATGCCATCTGATGAAGATCATCAAAGGTTAGTGATTAATTTAAATTATCTAGGATAGGGGGCAGCATTCAGAATTTTGGATGAAAAGCATGCCAAATTCAACTGCTTGCTACTCATCCCCAGAAGATAAGATATGCATCTTATTAGTAGATTTGGATAGAAAACACTCTGACGTTTCTAAAACTGTTTAAATCATGTCTGTGAGTATAACAAAACTTTTTTGAGGTCACTCTCTTTTCAATGGGGTTTCATTGGGAATCCAGATTTCTAAGGGACCTTCTTGCAGTTCCTACCGCTTCCACTGGATGTCAACAGTCTTTAGAAATTGGTTGAGATTTTTCCTTTGTGTAATGAAAAAGTATGGCCATCCAGAACGAGGGTAACTTGAAGAGTACTGTTAGATAGAGGCTACAGTTTGTTTTCCTCCTGTATTGAACACAGATCATTCTGTCTTCAATTTGATCTATTATTTACGTTAAATACCTAAAGTTGTTATTACAAAAGTAGTTTGAAATGTTTTGGCAAAGTTTACAGGTAACTTTTGAGATATTTTGTAGTGACGTTGAGGAAGTTGGAACCGGTGTTTTTCTGGATCAAACGCGCCAAAGAAATTGACATTTTGGATATATATCAACGGAATTAATCGAACAAAAGGAACATTTGTGATGTTTATGGGACATATTGGAGTGACCACAAAATAAGCTCGTCAAAGGTAAGGCATGAATTATATTTTTTATTTCTGTGTTTTGTTTCGCGCCTGCAGGGTTGAAATATGCTTCTCTCTTTGTTTACTATGCTATCCTCATATAATAGCATCGTTTGCTTTCGCCGAAAAGCCTTTTTAAAATCTGACATGTTGGCTGGATTCACAACAAGTGTAGCTTTAATTTGGTATCTTGCATGTGTGATTTCATGAAAGTTAGATTTTTATAGTAATTTATTTGAATTTGGTGCTCTGCTTTTTCGCTGGCTTTTTGGACAGGTGGGACGTTACCGTCCCTCATATTCCAGAGAGGTTAATCGCTATTTCTGACTTTTGTGAGCCCTCTCCTTGGCTGGTAAATGGCTGTATGATTTTCTGTGACTAGATGCTGACCTAGCATAATCGTTTGGTGTGCTTTTGCCTCATTTCCTCTGCCTTCGAGCCGCTCCAGGGGGCCACTGTGTTTACCAAGCTTGACCTAATGAACGCCTACCACCTGGTGCGGATAATAGAGGGGGACGAGTGGAAGAATGCCTTCAACACGGCCAGCTGCCACTACGAGTATCTGGTCGTGCCACTACGAGTATCATGCATTTTGACCTCACCAAAACCCCTGCTGAGTTCCAGGCTCGGGTAAATTATGTTCTCCATGACATGTTCAACCGGTTTGTCTTCATCTACATTGATGAAATCCTCGTCTTCTCCCGCTCTTCTCAAGAACACATGCTCCGCTTCCGAGAGGTTCTTCAACGCCTTCTGGAGAATCAGCTGTTTGTGAAGGCAGAGAAGTGCAAGTTCCATCACTCCACCATCCCTTTTCTGTGTTTACATAATCTCTGCTGGGAGTGTCCAGATGGATCCCGGGAAGGTGAGAGCGGTGGTGGATTGGCCTCAGCCTACGTCCAGGGTGCAGCTGCAACGTTTCCTGGGGTTTGCCAAATTTTATCGTTGCTTTATAAGGGGTTACAGCACCCTGGCTTCCTTCCTGTCTGCACTCACCTCTACCAACGTGGCCCTCTGCCGCTGACCGGGCGTTCCCGGGACTTCAGAAACTGCTTCACCACTGCTCCTATCTTGGTTCGTCCTGACCCTCCCCGTAAATTTGTGGCGGAGGCTGATGCTTTGGATGTCAGCGTGGGGACTATCCTGTCCCAATGTTCTGCCCTGGACCTTAAGCTGCATCCCTGTGCCTTCTTCTCCCACCGTCTCAACATCACGGAAAGGAACTACGATGAGGGGAATCAGGAGCTTCTTGCTGTGAAGATGGCATTGGAGGAATGGAGGCACTGGCTGGAAGGGGTGGAACATCCGAAGTATCTCCTCACCGCCAAGCGCCGCAACTCCAGGCTAGCGAGATGGGCCCTGCTGTTTACCCGATTCAACTTTTCCCTCTCTTACTGGACGGGGTCCAAGAACGTCAAGCCGGATGCCTTGTCTCACCACTATAGCCCCATGGTTACCACCTGGGAGCCCAAGATCATCCTTCATCCCCATGCCTGGTGACAGCACTCAGCTGGGGTATAGGGAAACAGGTCTGGGAGGCGCAGTGGTCCCAGCCGAACCCTGGGGGGGGGGGGGGGGAGAGGACCCGGATATTTGTGGCAGATGCTGTTCATGCTAAGGTCCTGGAGTGGGCCCATTCCTCCAAGCTTGCCTGCCACCCGGGCTCCCGTTGGACCCTGGCCTTCGTGTGACAAAGCTTTTGATTGCCTACTATGGTTCTGAATGTCGTAGTGTTTGTTGCCGCCTGCACAGCCGAGCTCCGGCTGGTCTTCTTCAACTGCTGCCTGTCCCTCACCGTCCCTGATCCAACATATCCCTGGATTACTCCCCAGTCTGAGGGAAACACTGCCATCTTGACTATGGTCGACCGGTTTTCCATATCCGACGACTTCATTCCTCTCTCCAAACTACCCTCGGCCAAGGAGACGGCCCAGCTCATGATGCAGCATGTCTCCCGGATCTTCCGGATCTATGGACTGCCCGTTCTGCACCCTCATTGGGTTGTCGGCCAGCCTGTCCTCTGGGTTCCACCCCCAGTCCAACGGCCATTCGGAGCGAGCCAACCAGGACCTCAAGACTACTCTGCGCTGCCTGGTCTCCGCCAACCCCACCTGGAGCCAGCAGCTTGTGTGGGTGGAATACGCCCTCAACACCCTTCCCTGCTTTGCCACGGGCCTATCGCCATTTGAGTGTTCCCTGGGGTGTCAGCTCCCGCTCTTCCCTGAGCAGGAAGAAGAGGTCGGCATACCTTCTGCCCAGATGTTTTTCTGCCACTGTCGTTGTACCTGGAGGAGAGCCCGGTTGGCCCTCCTCAAGACCACCTCCAGGTATCGATGACAAGCGGATCGCCCTCGGACCCCGGCTCCCCAGTATTGTCTCGGGCAGAAGGTATGGCTATCCACCCGGGATCTGCCCCTCTAGGTGGAATCCCGTAAACTCTCCCCTCGGTTTATCGGCCCGTTTCCCATCTCCAAAATAATTAGCCCCTTGCCCCTAGTCTTCTGTTGCCCCGTACACTTTGTATACATCCTACTTTTCATGTGTCCAGAGTAAAACCCATGTCTCACAGCTGTTTTTCTCTGTTCCTGTCTCTCGAGTTTTCTTGTTTTCCAGGTGTTGACCATTTCTGCCAGCCCTGACCCTGAGCCTACCTGCCATCCTGTACCTTTGCCCCACATATCTGGATTACTGACCACTGCCTGCTCTTGACCTGTCTTTTGCCTACCCCTGTTTGATGAATAAATTGTTGTTACTTCAACATTGTCTGCATCTGGGTCTTACCTTGAAACGTGACACACATAATGAAGGCACAATTGCCAGAAAATACCCTAACATTCATTTTTTGGCAGAGATTAAGATCTTCTGTCCAACTTTTATCACTAAAACTCTCCTGTCCGATTTATCTATAGTTTTCCATAGTTAGGAACAAACAGGATTTATTTAAAATTATAAACTGGGTGGTTCGAGCCCTGTATGCTGATTGGCTGACAGCAGTGGTATATCAGACCGTATACCAGGGTTATGACAGAGCAATTATTTTTACAGCTCTAATTATGTAGGTAACCAATTTATAATAGCAATATGGCACCTCGGGGGTTTGTGATATATGGGCAATGTATCACGGCTAAGAGCTATGTCCAAACAACAGTCCTTAGCCGTGGTATATTGGCCATAGATCACACCGCCTAGGGCCTTATTGTTTAATCAAAGCAGTCAAAATAAGTTAAATGTACATCCATTGATGGAAAATGATCTAGAGTTTAACAAGTGTAATTTATCATTTCTCTTGCAACATATTCTTAAATTTGCGAGAATTATTATTTTGATGGTAAACCGAATGTTGCTTCTTATCCTATGCCGTTAAAAATGAATAGGAAATACTCCTTAACTTGCTCAATAACTTTATGGAAAAAGGGTTTCATGGATAAATGTGGCAACTCCTTTCCTGCTGCGATAATGTTTTCTCGGGCAATTTTTCAGGCCGTGTGGGCGGGTTTTCAGAGTTCATTGGGCTCGAAATTTTAGCTGGACTGGCAACACTGAATGCAGCTCTCCTACCTGGTGGTGGGAGCTCTAGGTCGACATGACATGGCAGTTTTCAGTGTCCGTGCAAACTCATGGCAGAAGACTTGGTTATTATCGGATTAGGAAAGTTCTAAATTAAATCCCCCGTGTTACCACTGTAGAATAGTGAAAATGCACTTTGTCTGAGGATGACAGAATTAGTTTAGACGGTTTTTGACCCAAATATGATTTACATTTTACACATTTTAGTAATTTAGCAGACACTCTTATCCAGAACGACTTACAGTAGTAGTGAGTGTATATATTTGAATACTTTTTTTATATAGAGTACCAGTCAAAAAAAAGTTATATTCAGCAAAGCTGTCATCAATGCAAAGGGTGGCTACTTTGAATAATCTCAAATATATTATACATTTTGATTTGTTTAACACTTTTTTTTGCTTACCACATATGTGTTATTTCATAGTTTTGATGCCTTCACTATTATTCTGCAATGCAGAAAATAAAGAAGAAACCAGTGAATGAGTAGGTGTGTTCAAACTTTTGACTGGTACTGTACATCTTATTTTTAAACTATTCCCAGTGGGAATCAAACCCACAGCCCTGGTGTTGTAAGTACCATGCTCTCCCAACTGAGTTACATGGTGCAATATGATGTACCTTTTGACTACATTATGATGTTGATGCTTTAGGCCCATAATCGTATCCAGTGGGTATAGCCAAGGTGGCGAGCCTTGCGTCACCACTCAGAATACTATAAGATGCAAGTGTCTAGGTTTACCATTGTGCAATTATTAAGAGGCTGAGGAACAAGGAGCTATTATCTTGCAATCGATGTCCTAGCATTAAATGATTAGGTTAGATTATTAGAGACCAAGGATATATGCTATGTGTATTGTGAAAAACATTTACCATTAGACATTTCACCAAATAATAATTCAAGGAATATTACTCAGGAATGTGAGGACTAATGCGAGTGTAGCGAAATGCTTGTGCATCTACTGACCGTGCAGTATCTCTAACAAGAAATCTAACAATTTCACAACTACCTGATACACACAAGTGTAAAGGAATGAATAAGAATATGTACATTTATTTAACTAGGCAAGTCAGTTAAGAACAAATTCTTATTTTCAATGACGGCCTAGGAACAGTGGGTTAACTGCCTGTTCAGGGGCAGAACGACAGATTTGTACCTTGTCAGCTCGGGGGTTTGAACTTGCAACCTTCCGGTTACTAGTCCAACGCTCTAACCACTAGGCTACCCTGCCGCCCCATACAAATATATGGATGAGCGATGGCCGAACGGCATAGGTAAGATGCAGTAGATGGTATATACATATGAGATGAGTAATGTGGAGTATGTCAAAACATTATATAAAGTGGCATTGTTTATTAAAGCGACTTGTGATACGTTTATTACATCCAACAGAAGTGTTCACGATACAAATAATACATAGTATCTTAAGTCTCAACAGCATAGAAAATTCATCACTATAATGTACAGTACAAACAATCGGTTTACCAACTTCATGATCAATGTTTAAACCCAGGTTTTATTCCTCCAAGAGTGCCAAATCCCAGTATCTCCCAACATCTAATTAACATAACTTTGCATGGCCCAAAACAGTAAAACAAAAGGCATAAAACCTCACACACATTCTCTAATCTAATCACCACACCTCAATACTATAGGGTAAGAGAACACCCATGTCGCTAATTTTTTAACTCTCGGCTGTCCGACGAACAGAAAAACAGTTTGTCTGTAACAATAAATCCATAGCACTTACAGTACAATGAAACATGTCAAAATTCATAGCTCTTTATGAACTCTTGAAACAAGACAAACATGACAATTTAATTCACACAGGAACATTCATTTAGAGACAGTAACCCCAGAACTGTGAGAATGTCTCATCCTGGAGATTGCCACGGGAAAGGTGAGACTTTCCTATGAGAAGCAAATATCCAGCCATCCATCCGGACAATACCATTTTGAATCAACATGCCAGGCTGACGCATCTTTATCACTGGCCTTCATCATCATTCACATTTGTTCACTCTCTTTTTCCACTACACCCCTCCCGACTGGTTTGGAACATATGTTGTGGCCGTTCTATCCTCTGATCTTATGGACTACTAGTAACGTTGTTGAAAAGCTTTTGTCAAACAAATAAACCAAGGAGTGTGTTGGACAGACAAATGCACCTCCAAGCCTTGATTGCAGCAGCTAAGACCCCCCCCCCCCCATCGCTCTCTCCCTCTTTTTTTCTATCTCTCTCTTCAGTGCTTTACACTTAAGTTATTTTCTCTCATTGTGCTGTTCGGGGCCGTTGGGGAACTATTATTGCACTGTAGGACGGATTGACGTTTTAGTTAATTAAAGGGAGTGTGCATTTGAGATTAATGTTTATTATTTTTGATGAACTTTTAAAACTGAATTGATTGATTGATTTTGGGACTATTGTGTATTGGCCTAAGACTTTAGGACATTTAAAGGTATATTTTTGTTTTGGACTACAATCACACACACACATTCATTCATCCACACACCCTTCACTGTGAATGAATACATATTATTGCAAATCATCTAACGTTCTTTATTATCTGTTGCCTATATTAAGTAATCTCTGAGTTGCTCTAATAATTATTATTGTATGAGATATTAATGGTTGTTTTACCCCTGTGCTCCGACTTGTGTTTATATGGTTTGTCTTGTCCATTCTCTCTACTGGCTATCTGGTAAACAGGCTACACTCTAGACAGTCTCTTCTGCTGATGTGTGTGTGTGTCTGCTAGAGGTACTGTCCCTCTTCTACTCTTTGTATATCTGCAGTGTAAATACCTGTGCCCGAACAGCTGTTCCCTAGGGACCTGTGGAGAAAAGCACCCAAGAACACACCACACACACAATTTTGTTGAATCATGTCTTTTATTGGAACCCCATACTATCTCATTGTGAACACTCTCACTGGAAATTATGACCGGGATTCTTTCATTGTGAAAGGAATTGATGGAGAAAACAGTGTAATGGAGTTGGAGAGCTCTGTCCCTTATCCCCAGGTTTCTGGCTCACCTATAGCCTCTCCACCATTACCCGCCCCTTGTCCTCTTCCTGTTTTTACACTGCCCAGACAGACTGGGAGAATTGTCTCTGAGCTCACTGCACAAACGGAACAACAATGGACACACACCATGAACAGTTTGGCAATGCAGGAGAATGCCATTTCTAAACTCAGTGAAAGTGTGGAGGCCCATCAGAAAGAGGTGCATCTGAGATTGGCTCACCTCCCCCGTCAAATGGAGGACAAAAACAACCGCAAACTGTTCAGAGACAGAAATATTTGCAAGATTCTATGAAACAGGATGTTCAAGGGAAAATGCTAATTTTCAAAACACTCACCTTCAACTAGTCATGGCCTGTCTTCAGCAGGAACAAAAACAGAGCAGAGGAGTCAGCCTCTCTTTTGAAGGAAACGTGTGTCACCTGAAATATACTGAACAAAAATATAAGCACAACATGGAACAATTTCAAAGATGTTACTGAGTTACAGTTCATATAAGGAAATCAGTCAATTGAAATAAATTCATTAAGCAATAATCTATGGATTTCACATGACTGGGAATACAGATATGCATCTGTTGGTCACAGATACCTTAAAAAAAGGAACGGACATGGATCAGAAAAACAGTCAGGATCTGGGGTGACCAGCATTTGCCTCATGCAGCGTGACACATCTCCTTCGCATAGAATTTATCAGGCTGTTGATTGTGGCCTGTGGAATGTTGTCCTACTCCTCTTCAATGGCTGTGCAAAGTTTCTGGATATTGTCGGGAACTGGAACACAATGTCGTACACCTTGATCCAGAGCTTTCCAAACATGGTCAATGGGTGACATGTCTGGTGAGTATGCAGGCTGTTAAAGAACTGGGACATTTTCAGCTTCCAGGAATTATGTACAGATCCTTATGACATGGGGCCTTGGATGAACATGCTTAAAAATGAGGTGATGGCGGCAGATGAATGGCATGACAATCGGCCTCTCAATCTCATCACGGTATCTCCGTGCATTCTAATTGCCATTGATAAAATGCAATTGTGTTCATTGTCCATAGCTTATGCCTGCACAAACGAGAACCCCACCGCCACAATGGGGCACTCTGTTCACAATGTTGACATCCAGAAACCTCTCGCCCACACAACACCATACACATGGTCTACGGTTGTGAGGCCAGTTGGACGTACTGTCAAATTCTATAAAATGACGTTGGAGGCAGCTTATGGTGGAGAAATTAACATTCAATTCTCTGGAAACTGCTCTGGAACTGCTGTCATCATGCATTTTGCACGCTCCCTCAAAACTTGAAACATCTGTGGCATTGTGCTGTGTGGAAGAACTGCACATTTTAGAGTGACCTTTTATTGTCCCCAACAAAAGGTGCACCTGTGTAATGATGCTGTTGAAACATCTTACTAGCTATCTTACATCTTGCTAGCGTCCCACCTCGACAACTTCCAATGAAATTGCAGAGTGCCAAACACACATTAAATTACTATAAATATTTAACTTTCATGAAATCACAAGTGCAATACATCAAAATAAAGCGTAACTTGTTGTTAATCCAGCCGCCATGTCAGATTTCAAGAAGGCTTTACAGCGGAAGCAAACCATGCGATTATCTGAGGACAGCACTCAGCACACAAAACATTACAAACAGTTAGCAGCCAAGTAGAATAGTCACGGAAGTCAGAAATAGCAATAGAATTAATCACCTATCTTTGATGATCTTCGTATGGTTGCACTCACAGTTACACAACAAATATTAATTTTGTTCGATAAAGTCCCTCTTTATATCCAAAAAACTTAATTTTATTGGTGCATTTTGTTCAGTAATCCAATGGCTCAAATGCGGTCACAAGAGGCAGATGAAAATTCCAAACAGTATCAAATGTCAAACAATATTTATAATCAATCCTCAGGTTGTTTTTTAGCCTAAATAATCAATACAATTTCAAAAGAAAGGCGCGCTCTCGGGATTGCGCACCAAACAGGTTGGGGAAATTTTACTGGCCTCTCATTGAAACTGCTCATTCTCCCTAATTTTTTACAGAATTAATGGTGGGTAGGCTTTCAAAATAATAGCTTTTCCTGGATGGATTTTCCTCAGGTTTTCACCTGCCGTATCAGTTCTGTTATACTCACAGACATTATTTTAACAGTTTTGGAAACTTCAGAGTGCTTTCTATGCATATCCTAGCTTCTGGGCCTGAGGAGCAGGCAGTTTACTTTAGGTACGCTTTTCAAAATTCCAAAATTCCGAATGCTGCCCCTTATCCCAAAAAAGTGCATCAACTTCTTGATATGCCACACCTGTCAGGTGGATGGATTATCTTGGCAAAGGAGAAATGCTCACTAACAGGGATATAAACAAGTTCCAACAGGGAAGGCACCTTACTTTTTAATTGCAAAGATAAACATTTTTTAAATTGCAGCTGCACAGTATAAAAACAGCCTATCACTTGAAAATTGTTGCTTTAAATCAGTGCACGCTCGAGCCCTCTCTTGCAGTCTTTCTCTCCATCAACGGCATTCAAATTGCATCCAAAATCGATCATCCTGTTCAAGATTGATAGGCCTATACTGGCCTATATACAGATGTCCTAGCATACCTCTTTCAGGTAATAGTCAATGCACTACTAGCCTTATATTTAGCTAATGAATGGTGGGTAATGCATAATGAGCTTCTAACGTATAGCCTCTGTCTCTTGCGCACACACCTGTGCTCCTCTGACCTCTCTCCTTAAAAAACTTCCTAAGCTCTTGGAGTCCCATGCAGGAAAAGCTAGACTAGAGTAGCTTCCTATACATTATTTTTTTTGCATTTATTTTACCAATAGACTATTCAAAGAGGGAAGCGAGCTCTTGTTTGCTGAATGTTAAATACAGCAGCCAATAGAATTTGAAAGAGGAGCTAACAAGCGATGGTGGTAGGCTATAGTAGTTATTTATTCAGACCCATAACCATTCAATCTTCATGAAGAGAAGTGAAAGCCTTCTGCATCTAATTCAAGTCCGATATTATTTAAGCATTTCATGAGAATGATGAAGATAAGGACGGTAGAAATTCTTTCATATAACTGTTGAAAGCGAGAAAGGATTTAAGCAACAGTAAAATACATTTTTATTTGTCACATGCGCCGAAGACAACCGTGAAATGCTCACTTACAAGCCCTTAACCAACAATGCCATTGAAGAAATAGAGTTAAGTAAAAATAAAAAAATAAAAAAGTAACACAAATGTACATAGCAATAATGAGGCTATATACAGGGGGTACCGGCATCGAGTCAATGTGCGGGGGTACAGGTTAGTTGAGGTAATTTGTAAAGTGACTATGCATAGATAATAAACAGCGAGTAGCAGCAGTGTAAAAACAAAAATAAAGGGAGGGTCTATGAACAGTCTATGACTTGGGTGACTGAATTAATATCCGGCGCCATTATCTAGAGAGAGAAAGAGGAGGTACACTAATAACATTAGGGAAAATATTCTGAAATGTATCAGCCTGCTAATTATACAAATAGGCCAAATAGGTTTCAATATTAAAATATGATATATAAAATTAAAATCGCTAGCCTATACTTGTAACTTTGTAGTCCATATTTGCTGTAATAGAATGGCATGTTCTCTCCTGCTTTATGATGGTTTGAATGAGGTGCATAATTCCAGTCCATATTTTTTTTTTATTTAACTAGGTGAGTCAGTTAAGAACAAATTCCTTATTTACAATGATGACCAATCAGGGAATAGTCAGTTAACTGCCTTGTTCAGGGGCAGAACAACAGATTTCTGTCCTTGTCAGCACTGGGATTTGGTCCAGCAACCTTTCGGTTATTGGCCCAATGCTATAACCACTAGGCTACCCGCCTCCCTAAAATACAGTAGGATAGATACATATAATACAGTATAATACAGTATGACGCCAGAGGAGATGGCCGCCGTTTTACGGTCTACTAACCAATTGTGCCAGCTATACTTTTCATGGCTGTTTATTTACCACCACAGACAGATGCTGGCACTAAGACCGCACTCAGTCAGCTGTGTAAGGAAATAAGCAAACTGGAAACCACTCACCCAGAGGTGGCGCTCATACTGGCCGGAGACTTTAATGCAGGGAAACTTAAATCAGTTATCAACATGTTAAAAATTCTAGATCCCCTGTACTCCACACACAGAGAAGCGTACAAAGCTCTCCCTCGCCCTCCATAATTCTATCCTCCTGATTCCAGCTTACAAGCAAAAATTAAAGCAGGAAGCACCAGTGACTCGGTCTATAAACAAATGGTCAGATGAAGCAGATGCTAAACTACAGGACTGTTTTGCTATCACAGACTGGAACATGTTCCGGGATTCTTCCGATGACATTGACGAATACACCACATCAGTCACTGGCTTTATCAATAAGTGCATTGAGGATGTCGTCCCCACAGTGACTGTATGTACATACCCCAACGAGAAGCCATAGATTACAGGCATCATTCGCACTTAGCTAAAGGGTAGAACTGCCGCTTTCAAGGTGGGGGACTCTAACCCGGAAGCTTACAAGAAATCCTACTATGCCCTGCGATGAACCATCAAACAGGCAAAGCGTCAATACAGGGCTAAGATTGAATCATACTACACCGGCTCCGACGCTCGTCTTGTGGCAGGGCTTGCAAACCATTAGACGACAAAGGGAAGCACAGCCGCGAGCTGCCCAGTGACACGAGCCTACCAGACGAGCTAAATCAATTCTATGCTCGCTTCGAGGCAAGCACCACTGAGGCATGCATGAGAGCATCAGCTGTTCCGGAAGGCTGTGTGATCACGCACTCCGTAGCCGATGTGAGTAAGACTTTTAAACAGGTCAACATACACAAGGCTGCGGGGCCAGACGGATTACCAGGATGTGTGCTCCGGGCATGTGCTGACCAACTGGCATGTGTCTTCACTGACTAGCTAAACAGTAAACCATAAGAATCATAAGAATCCCAATTTATAATGCTACTACCCTGCATGAATTTGCAGGTAGCTAACCAACCAAGTTCAATGTTAGCTAGCTAACATTAGGCTATAACTAGCAATGCAAATGGCTCTGAGATACAAATAATTTTACGACACAGATCATACACGTAACATTAGCTAGCTAGCCAGTCAGGTAACAGTACACTTTAAATTGAAATGAAAACAACTTTCTGACAAAATTAGAAATGTGTCATTTCTGAAAATGTAGCTGGCTAGACTCTCTTACCTGTCTACATGGATGGACGTTTCTCCCTCTCTGTCACGGGTGCCATGGTTTACCTTAGTTTGAAGATGTAATCCGGACACGTGTTTTATATAACAGCCTTCTGTGTGTTCTCTTTTCGACTTCATCTGCATATTTGCAATCAAACGCCAGACTTTTCTCCATTTCCTTAGCTATCGTACTCTAATTCCACTGATTTTTAAACTCGGTCCTCCAGAAAGTGGAGAGCAACACTTATGTAGTTCTACTATGTGATATCTTTCAAAAAAGCAGTGTTAAAAAGGATTACCTACACATACTGACCAGTTCATATTGTAGACAGAAGCGTGCCACCTGGCAGACCAATCCGAACTCATCTCTCAGCATGTCCAGCATGACTCATCATCTTAGCCAATCATGGCTAGCGGGAAGGATGCTGCCTTTTTAGTGGCTAAACCAACTAGGCTCGTAACTTAACAATTGTATTCATATTTACAGATGGCATATAAGTTATTAAGACACAATGTTTCAGAAGGCATTTCTGCCAAAAAACACATTTTTATATTTTTTTATTTAAAGTTTACGCTCAAATGACGTGCAACATATGCCTAGTTTCTTGAAACAAGTCACATATTATCCATAAAACATGAAGTGTCTCTTAAAGGTATACATATATCAGTTATGTCAGCATAGATAGCTAGAAAGCTAGCTAACAAGACTAGCCAAATTGTCTGTGTTGTTATTTGCATGTGATTGTCTGTGATCTTGGGGGTGGCACACAGCCTGGAAATAGTGCTGCCTTTCAGGCATCTTTCAGGGTTTAAATGCCCCACATGGGCTTAGCTCCCCCACAAGCTCTTAGTTCAAGCTAAGGGAAACTATCTAACTAACATTCTAATTTATAAACGGATCCTTATCTCCAAACACAAATGAAAGCATGATGTTAGCATGAAATGTACCATCCCTTAGTGTAGCAATCAATAAAAACCCATGCGCTGATCCACCTTGGGCTCTACTGACATACTGTCAATCTATCATTAATATGTCCACTCCTATTTAAAGAGTTTCTTGTGATCGCTTATAAAACAACTTGTGATCATGAGAAAATTACCTTATGATTTTGACAAAACATATATTTTTATTTAGCAATCATGAGATAAATAAGTTGTGATCTCGACATAACGAGGGAATTATTTTATCATATGTCACTTTGTAGTTTTTGCATGTACATTGATTGGTTAATCTTATGCTACACGTGGTTTTCTGTTAGTTATTTTTGGGCACCCGTGTGGGTGTTGTACCAGTTTAAGTGGTCTATGGTTATGTTAAATAACCCTTTGATGCATACAAACACACTGGTGTGATCATTCTACAAGAAGAGGTGACGAGTTGGGTCTGTTTGCAGTATGCATGTTGAAGGTGAAGGGTGTGTGTCATCAATCATCTTTCAATTCCCATCATTCAGTTCCGGAAGTTTACTCAAAAGACGAGTGAACCATCTTTTCAAATAAGACAGACATTTACATGACACCCAGAATGCAATGAATGATGTCAACAGACATGGCTCCACACACAGCCGGAAAATAGCATTAGCATTAGCTCATAATAATCAGTACAACCTTCAAAAAAGTATTTTTGATTTTTCTGGACATGTGTGTCCATTACAATTTATGCAAGAATCTGAATGGAAGATTTGTCATTAATAAAACAGTAAATACATTATTACCATACAAAACATTTTCTGATAGTGATTTATTGATACAAGTGGCCCGTGCCGGTAATTATGATAGTGATAATGTTTTGCTACAGATGGTTTGTTCATGTTTCTACCATTGTGTCTAGATGGAGTAGCTAGGCCTACAACAGCTCTATCTGGTACTGGCATCGGGAAAAACAGTTGCTGACAACTGTAGCATTGTAGCTAACCTTAACCATTTTCCTAACCTTGACCTCATTCTCTTAACCTAACCTGCTGCATTAGTGTTCCTAACCTACCATGTTAATTATTCTAAGTTGCTATGTAAACAAACCATATGTAGAGAAAAAATCATTAGTGTCACAACACTGGCAGCCAATCACATCACCCCTGACTCTCACTTGGAACCATTCAGTGTTATTGTTTATGTATGTAGCTAGTGGGCTAAGCTGAAGCATTAGAAATGTCTTTCAAAAGGAGATGAGTCACAAATGTCGAAATTCTGGAGATTTTTGTCTATTTTGATTCAGATTCTGACAGCGAAGACCTGCCCCCGACCCTTATAGCCATTGACAACCCTGAATCTGAGGTCTCCTTGCCCACCTAAGAAGACCCAAAGTCCTTCTGAAGATGCTGGTGGTAATGGAGGCACACCAACAGTGGGTGAAGTACGGTAGGTATGCGGTAGCTGAAAGGCCTACAGTCATTTCACCCCTCCTGGCCCTGCTGTTGGCTTTGATGAGTCCCAGTCTGGAGTGCAAAGTGGCTTGCCATCTCCCTCTGAGGCAGAGTGCTTCAAGCTGTGTCTGACATAGGAGCTGGTGGGAGACATTGTGGAGGAGACCAATCACAATGCCCTGGAGCTACAGGAGAAGAAAGAGCCACAGGGAAGAAGGACCACCTGACAGGAGAGAAAGATCAAACAAAACTGTGTGCTTGACTATAATCGCAAAATGGGGGCAGTGGATAAAACAGACAGGATAAACAGCTATGTGGCATGCGCTCGGAAACTCACCAAAAGGTATATTTTCCATCTGATCGACACAGCTGTCCTCAATGGCCACATAGTTCACCACCAGCTAACAAGTAAGATGATTACTGAATATGTTTTTTTGTAATTGGACACACAGTTCACATACACTTTACCTTTATATAACTAGGCAAGTCAGTTAAGAACAAATTCTTATTTTCAATGACGACCCAGGAACAGTGAGTTAACTGCCTGTTCAGGGGCAGAACGACAGATTTGTACCTTGTCAGCTTGGGGATTTGAACTTACAACCTTTCAGTTATTATTCCAACACTCTAACCACTAGGCTACCATACCGACCCATTAGACAACTATATTGACTATCTCACCCCCCTCCCACACTCCCTCACCATCTCCACGCCTTCATCCTCCCTTCTCCCCCTCCAAACAGTATGTTGCTAGAATACAACAGCTGTCGTCAACCTTCGACACAAGTTATGTTCAATACTATGTGTGTGGTTTCTGAAAGTACAGAATAAAGAATAATTATTATAATAAAATATCAGGATTGCAATAAAACAATATTATACAAGTAACGTAATAACTGAAGAGCTCCCCAAGGGCTGCAAAACGGGACAGGGCAGAAATATACAGGCAAAATGAATATACAGGCACATGCAATGGTCATGGCAGTGTCAGGGCAGCTGGTTATGGCTAGAAAGCATCCAGCTTTTGAGATTTAATGTAGCAGGTTATGAGAATTAGGTTAAGATTAGGAAAGGGTTAGGTTTAGCCCCCAAAATATATATAATTATAATATTAATTTGACCAAAGCTGGGGCAGTTTCAAAGGATACAACACAAGCTAATACCTATTTGATGCCATCAGCGGGTTCTGTTCCACCTGAGGAAACACTGGTGGATTGCTTGGGCTGTCGTCCAAGAGAGAAGTTTGTCCTGCTCATCTAGCTAATCCTCACCGTTCAATAGCATGCTTCAAATGTAAGTTGTCCGCCACAGTGAAATTGGCTACTTCTATGTGAATTATGACTAGGCGGAACTCAACTAATTTCAAACTGTTGTTAGAAAATCATGAAATAACAATTTGAAGCACAGCCAATAGATAATTAGATAGACAGCCAATAGATAATAAAAAAATAAATAAAATAAAAAAATACTTCGTAAAAGGGGGAAACGGAGCGGTCTTCTGGTCAGACTCCGGAGATGGGCACATCGTGCACCACTCCCTAGCATTCTTCTCGCCAATGTCCAGTCTCTTGACAACAAGGTTGATGAAATCCGAGCAAGGGTAGCATTCCAGAGGAACATCAGAGACTGTAACGTTCTTTGCTTCACGGAAACATGGCTCACTGGAGAGATGCTATCGGAGTCGGTGCAGCCAGCTGGTTTCTCCACGCATCGCGCAGACAGAAATAAACATATTTCTGGTAAGAAGAGGGGCGGGGGCGTATGCTTCATGGTTAACGTGACGTGGTGTGATCATAACAAGTCCTTCTGTTCACCTGATTTAGAATTCCTCACAATCAAATGTCGACCGCATTATCTACCAAGGGAATTCTCTTCGATTATAATCACAGCCGTATATATTCCCCCCCAAGCAGACACATCGATGGCTCTGAACGAACTTTATTTGACTCTTTGCAAACTGGAATCCATTTATCCGGAGGCTGCATTCATTGTAGCTGGGGATTTTAACAAGGCTAATCTGAAAACAAGACTCCCTAAATTTTATCAGCATATCGATTGCGCAACCAGGGCTGGAAAAACCTTGGATCACTGCTATTCTAACTTCCGCGTCTCATATAAGGCCCTGCCCCGCACTCCTTTCGGAAAAGCTGACCACGACTCCATTTTGTTGATCCCTGCCTACAGACAGAAACTAAAACAAGAATCTCCCGCGCTGAGGTCTGTTCAACGCTGGTCCGACCAATCTGATTCCACACTCCAAGACTGCTTCCATCACGTGGACTGGGATATGTTTCATATTGCGTCAGACAACAACATTGACAAATACGCTGATTCGGTGAGCGAGTTCATTAGAACGTGCGTTGAAGATGTCGTTCCCATAGCAACGATTAAAACCTTCCCAAACCAGAAACCGTGGATTGATGGCAGCATTCGCGTGAAACTGAAAGCCTGAACCACTGCTTTTAATCAGGGCAAGGTGACCGGAAACATGACCGAATACAAACAGTGTAACTATTCCCTCAGCAAGGCAATCAAACAAGCTAAGCGTCAGTATAGAGACAAAGTAGAATCTCAATTCAACGGCTCAGACACAAGAGGCATGTGGCAGGGTCTACAGTCAATCACGGATTACAAGAAGAATACCAGCCCCGTCACGGACCAGGATGTCTTGCTCCCAGGCAGACTAAATAACTTTTTTGCCCGCTTTGAGGACAATACAGTGCCACTGACATGGCCCGCAACTAAAACATGCGGACTCTCCTTCACTGCAGCCGACGTGAGGAAAACATTTAAACGTGTCAACCCTCGCAAGGCTGCAGGCCCAGATGGCATCCCCAGCCGCGCCCTCAGAGCATGCGCAGACCAGCTGGCAGGTGTGTTTACGGACATATTCAATCAATCCCTATCCCAGTCTGTTGTTTCCACATGCTTCAAGAGGGCCACCATTGTTCCTGTTCCCAAGAAAGCTAAGGTAACTGAGCTAAACGACTACCCCGTAGCACTCACTTCCGTCATCATGAAGTGCTTTGAGAGACTAGTCAAGGACCATATCACCTCCACCCTACCTGACACCCTAGACCCACTCCAATTTGCTTACCGCCCAAATAGGTCCACAGACGATGCAATCTCAACCACACTGCACACTGCCCTAACCCATCTGGACAAGAGGAATACCTATGTGAGAATGCTGTTCATCGACTACAGCTTGACATTTAACACCATAGTGCCCTCCAAGCTCGTCATCAAGCTCGAGACCCTGGGTCTCGACCCCGCCCTGTGCAACTGGGTACTGGACTTCCTGACGGGCAATCCCCAGGTGGTGAGGGTAGGCAACAACATTTCCACCCCGCTGATCCTCAACACTGGGGCCCCACAAGGGTGCGTTCTGAGCCCTCTCCTGTACTCCCTGTTCACCCACGACTGCGTGGCCATGCACGCCTCCAACACAACAGTGGTAGGCTTGATTACCAACAACGACGAGACGGCCTACAGGGAGGAGGTGAGGGCCCTCGGAGTGTGGTGTCAGGAAAATAACCTCACACTCAACGTCACCAAAACTAAGGAAATGATTGTGGACTTCAGGAAACAGCAGAGGGAACACCCCCCTATCCACATCGATGGAACAGTAGTGGAGAGGGTAGAAAGTTTTAAGTTCCTCGGCGTACACATCACAGACAAACTGAATTGGTCCACCCACACAGACAGCATCGTGAAGAAGGCGCAGCAGCGCCTCTTCAACCTCAGGAGGCTGAAGAAATTTGGCTTGTCACCAAAAGCACTCACAAACTTCTACAGATGCACAATCGAGAGCATCCTGTCGGGCTGTATCACCGCCTGGTACGGCAACTGCTCCGCCCACAACCATAAGGCTCTCCAGAGGGTAGTGAGGTCTGCACAACGCATCACCGGGGGCAAACTACCTGCCCTCCAGGACACCTACACCACCCAATGTCACAGGAAGGCCATAAAGATCATCAAGGACAACAACCACCCACTCACTGCCTGTTCACCCCGCTATCATCCAGAAGGCGAGGTCAGTACATGTGCATCAAAGCTGGGACCGAGAGACTGAAAAACAGCTTCTATCTCAAGGCCATCAGACTGTTAAACAGCCACCACTAACATTGAGTGGCTGCTGCCAACACACTGACTCAACTCCAGCCACTTTAATAATGGGAATTGATGGGAAATGATGTAAAATATATCACTAGCCACTTTAAACAATGCTACCTAATATAATGTTTACATACCCTACATTATTCATCTCATATGTATATACTGTACTCTATATAATCTACTGCATCTTTATGTAATACATGTCTCACTAGCCACTTTAACTATGCCACTTTGTTTACATACTCATCTCATATGTATATACTGCACTCTGTACCATCACTCATTCATATATCTTATGTACATATTCTTTATCCCCTTACACTTGTGTCTATAAGGTAGTAGTTTTGGAATTGTTAGCTAGATTACTTGTTGGTTATTACTGCATTGTCGGAACTAGAAGCACAAGCATTTCGCTACACTCGCATTAACATCTGCTATCCATGTGTATGTGACATAAGGATTTGATTTGATTTGATAATTAGCTGGCAGCGTGCCTTGGTTTGAGGGCTGCATAGGTTAACTTTCCTGTTGACAAAGCACTGTAAATAATGTTGTAATGTCCTTAACCCAACACTAAGCGACCTTGTCAAGAGATACAGACCTCTTCGTATAATGGTTAAAAATACTACATGAGATGTTATTGCCTAACATTATTGGTACAAACTATATACACGTCCTAGTGTTAAAAATACTATCCACCTAATTTTTTTAACACTTTAAAAACATGGAAGCCAAACAAAGCATGATCATTTATATGCGTGCACTAGAAATCCCTGCATTCGCATGTTTCTGTTAGCCAATCACTGGCCTGCTAATGTACCTGGACCTTTGAAGGCTAAACTGCAGAGAAAAACCCCATAAATGATCCAAATGGTTGTGTGGACCCATATAAACACTGGTCCAAAGATACATTTTACACTGTCATTAGCTAGGTTTCCATCTAATTGGTAACACATTTTTATGCAAATATTTAAAAATCTGCATAAAGAAAATATACATGGTTTTCTTAGTGGAAGTGGTAGGACCACACACTATCACGTGACTCCAAGTTTACTTCCATTTGATAGTTATTATATTCATATTTGGACATAAAGCCGTTTCCACCGCCATTTCTAACATAATTAGTTTTACCAACACAAAAATATCCCACCATGTCGATCTAAGAATTTATCTGTCGGCATTTCTAAAATTGTACTGAAACTTCATGTTCTATCTTTATATGGTATGACTTAACTCGCATAACTGTGGATGGAAACGTGATTAGTGTTGCTTCACTGTTGGAGAATTAGATGTGTGAGTTATATTTGAACTCACAGTTTACTAGTTGTTGCACCTACAGTATTCATCTTTGTACATGTATGTGTATGTATGTGGGCACTGCGAAAACATATTGCCTGTAAATGTTTGTTAGACCAACAAACAATTCCCTGGTTTAATTCCAATGCACATTATATTTTACATACTGTTCTGAGTCTGGTTCTTACAACAGGTTACCATAGTATCACTGCATTTCTCAAAAAATCAAATTTAATAGTTTAATCATCAAAATTAAGCCTTGACTCTTATCTAAAAGCTGGGCCAGAGACGCTTGTCAAAATACTACACTCACTACCCACAAACAGTCAGGAGCTCTGGGAAATCACTCCAGCTTTCGTCACTAGCATGGCAAGGCCTGAAAACACATTACAGTTGCCCATGAAGCCTGGGAATCACAGTGTAAACTTAATTTCCTCCCACGAATACAACAGGGACAAACCGTTAGCTTTGCTGCTAATAAGAAGGTACAAACGTCATTTCTGGGTGTCCCGGGAGGTGTGAAAAGTCATTTTTACCATTTGAGCTTGATGGGTTCCGTTAAATGTCGAAGCCCTGAAGTATTCTGTGGGAGTAATTATTCTTAGTGAATTAGTGAAGAGGCGACTAAGGGATGCTGGCTTTTTAGGCAGACTTCCTCTGTCCAGTGTCTGTGTTCTTTTGCCCATCTTTTCTTTTTATTGGCCAGTCTGAGATATGGCTTTTTCTTTGCAACTCTGCTAAGAAGGCCAGCATCCTGGAGTCAACTCTTCACTGTTGATATTGAGACTGGTGTTTTGCAGGTACTATTTAATGAAGCTGCTAGTTGAGGACTTGTGAGGCATCTGTTCCTCAAACTAGATACTCGTCCTCTTGCTCAGCTGTGCACCGGGACCTCCCACTCCTCTTTCTATTCTGGTTAGAGCCAGTTTGCACTGTTCTGTGAAGGGAGTAGTACACATCGTTGTACCAGATCTTCAGTTTCTTGGCAATTTCGCACATGGAACAGCCTTAATTTCTCAGAACAAGAATAGACTGACGAGTTTCAGAAGAAAGTCTGTTTCTAGGCATTTTGAGCCTGTAATCGAAACCACAAATGCTGATTTTTTTTACCTTTACCAGGCAAGTCAGTTAAGAACAAATTCTTATTTCCAATGACGGCCTAGGAACAGTGGATTAACTGCCTGTTCATGGGCAGAACGACAGATTTGTACCTTGTCAGTTCGGCTGTATGAACTTGCAACCTTCCGGTTACTAGTCCAACGCTCTAACCACTAGGCTACCCTGCCGCCCCAGATACTCAACTAGTCTAAAGAAGGCCAGTTTTATTGCTTCTTTAATCAGAACAACAGTTTTGAGCTGTGCTAACATAACTGCAAAAACGTTTTCTAATGATCAATTGGCCTTTTAAAATGATAAACTTGGATTAGCTAACACAACGTGCCATTGGAACACAGGAGTGATGGTTGCTGATAATGGGCCTCTGTACGCCTATATAGATATTCCATAAAACATCAGCCGTTTCTAGCTACAATAGTCATTTACAACATTAACAATGCACTTAAATTCTGATCAATTTGATGTTATTTTAATGAACAAAAAATGAGCTTTTCTTTCAAAAACAAGGACGTTTCTAAGTGACCCCAAACTTTTGAATGGTAGTTTATAAAAATTTGTAAAATCTCTAACCTCTACCCTAGCGAGTCATTATCATACAAGGACATTTACTGAGATTTTTAACCATTATTTTCATGCTGAATCAAATGAGTTTGGTGAGAGAGTTACACAAGAGTGCAGCTTGCTGCGCACAACCCTGTTTAATATCATGGTTTGTTGTTGTTATGCGCAGCAAGAACACACTGTTATCTCCCTTCACACTTTATTTCTTCTCCACAATCAATATCTCTATGCCGGAGAGGAACATTTACTTTTTTCTGCCTCAGTTTATCTCAGCTTGGAGATTAATTATATTTACCATTGTGAGCCTGATTGGCATTTATTATGATCAGACAGATCAGATAGCATTTGGGGGAAAATTTCACTTTCCAGCTCTTCATCTAATGTTTAGCACATTCATTCCTACATTGCTTTAATTTCTGCCAAAGGCAATGCATACACCAGGAGCTTTGAACTCTAATTCAACTCTAACAGTAACAGTAATTCCAAGTCTGCTATGGCTTTGGGTAAATTGTGGAAATCGTAAGTGGTCACTGTCGTCTATTAGCGACACCTAGTGGGGCAATACCAGCCGAGCTCTGTACATACATGTGAGGCACTGATGTAAGCGATTCATTGTGTAAGACCACAAGTAACGTCTGAGCCAAGTCAGTATATTACAACTAGCGACAACAATATGGAAATAAAAATGAACCTTTTCCACACAAGAAGCTGGGTGAGTGCAGGAAAGTAAATTTCTAAAATGACTTTTCATGAAAAACGAGGGAAAACCTAACCATTCGGCTAACACAGCTAATTAGCAAACAAGTGAGCGAGCCAGCGAAAGAAGCTAAGCACAATGGCACTGAGCTTATCTTCTCTCTCGCCGCTTGATGGACTTTCCGACCATGCCAGTGATGGTTTGCAATGAGCAAAAATTGATTAATAGTTTCAAAGAGTCAAAGATGCAGCAAGAAAATGAGCTCACTCTCACCACTCGAATGGATAGAGCAAGCGCAATGGAGGCTGTTGACAAACAGCCGGCCAGAATGGAAAGACTGAATGTCGATGCAGTTCAACAGGGAAAAGGTGAACAAAAACAACCCAGATGGAAATTGAATAAAAAGGGAAAAAAAGATTTTCTTAATCTATTAAGTACAAGCCATTTAATGATGACCAAGCTGTCAAATGCTTCAGATGTGATCTCTGCAGTTCATCCAGAGTACATGGGTACATGTTGGGTACATGTTGGGTACATGGGTACATACTTGGGTACAGGAACAATGGTAGCCATCTTGAAGCATATGGGGACATTTGACTGGGGGATAGGGAGTGATTGAATACATCCCTAAACATACTAGCCACCTGGTCTGTGCATTGCTCTGAGGACGCGGCTAGGGATGTCGTCTTGGCCAGCAGCCTTGCGAGGGTTAACAAGTTTAAATGTTTTACTCATGTCAGCCACGGAGAAGGAGAGGGGGGGGGGGGTTGGTGCAATATTTGTTGGCGAGTGGCGACGGTGGCACTGTATTATCCTCAAAACGGGCAAAGAAGGTATTTAGTTTGTCTGGAAGCGTGACGTCGGTGTCTGTGACGTGATTGTTTTTGTAGTGATTTCCTGTAGACCCTGCCACATACTCGTGTCTGAGCCGTTGATTTTGCTTGTTTGATTGCCTTGCAGAGGGAATAACTACACTGCTTATATTCAGCCATATTTACAGACCTCTTTCCATGGTTAAAGGAGGCGCTTTCAGTTTTGTGTGAATGCCGACATCCATCCATGGTTTCTGGTTATGATAGATTTAGAATTTAGGTAGCCTTGTTCTCAAATCTGCTTTGTTAAAATTCCCAGCTACAATAAATGCATCCTCCAGATATATAGTTTCCATGTTTACATAGAGTCTAGTGAAGTTCCTTGAGGGCTGTCTTGCTGTACGCTTTAGGGGGAATGTACACAGCTGTGACTAACATGCAATAATTATCTTGGTAGATAAATTGGCCGGTATTTGATTGCAAGGAATTCTGGGTCAGGTGAGCAGAAGGACTTGAGTTCCTGTATGTTGTTATGATTACACCAGGAGTCATTAATCATAAAGCTTACACCCCGCCCTTCCTCTTCCCAGAGAGGTGTTTATCTCTGTCGGTGCAATGGATGGAGAAGCCTGGTGGCTGAACCGATTCCGACAACATATCCCAAGAGAGCCATGTTTCCGTGAAACTGAGAATATTACAATCTCTGATGTTTCTTTGGAAGCCAACTCTTGCTTGAATTTTGTCTACCTTGTTGTCAAGAGACTGGATGTTGGCAAGTAGTATACTCGCGGGCGGTGAGCGATGTGCATGTCTATGGAGCCTGACCAGAAGGCCGCTCCGTCTGCCCCTTCTGAGGCGCCATTGTTTTGGGTCTGCTACTGGGATCAGATCCATTGTCCTGGGTGGTGGTCCGTACAAAGGATCCGCTTTGGGAAAGTCGTATTCCTAGTCGTAATGTTTGTAAGTTGATGTTGCTCTTATATCCACTAGTTCTTCCAGGCTGTATGTAATAATATTTAAGATTTCCAATGTAAGAAATAATACATTTTAAAAAACTATAAGGAAATCTCTCCCTATCCCAGTCTGCTGTGCCCACATGCTTCAAGATGGCCACCATTGCACCTGTACCCAAGAAGGCAAAGGTAACTGAACTAACTGACTAGCCCAAAAAATTGTCAAAGACTCCAGTCACCCAAGTCATAGACTGTTCTCTCTGCTACCCCACGGCAAGCCGTACCGGAGCGCCAAGTCTAGGACCAAAAGGCTCCTTAACAGCTTCTACCCCTAAGCCATGAGACCACTGAATAATTAATCAAATGACCAACCTGACTATTTACATTGACAATTTTTGCATAGATAATTTGTCTATTATCTATGCATAGTCACTTTACCCATACCTACATATACAAATAACTTTGACTAACCTGTACCCCTGCACATTGACTCGGTACCGATACCCCCTGTGTATAGCCTTGTTAATTTTGTTTCATGGTGTTACTTTTAATTTTAATTTTTTTATTTAGTATATATTTTCTTAACAATTTCTTGAACTGAATTGTTCAGGGCTTGTAAGTAAGCACTTAACGGAAAGTTGTATTCGGCGGATGTGACAAATAACATTTGATTTGAACTCAGTAAAGTCGTTGAAATTGTTGCATGTTGCGTTAACGTTTTTGTACAGAATATTATAGTGGCAAGGCAAATGAACTAACAGGTTATAGACTAAACAACGTACTCATCACAAGACATAGATTGTAATATGGCTTTTTTTCCTGGCTTGGCTTCCCCAGTGATTTTACCATGCACCGCTGCTGCCTGCAGGAGGTTTGTTTGTTGTGATTGAATGGGGGGAAATAGCTGCGGGCAAGGTTCTGACAGATCGGTGTGTATTGGTTGTGGCAAGGACCCACCGAAGAAACACCCACATCAAACCACACCCCCAAGCCAACTCTCATTTGGCTTCTGTCATGGCTGCCAGCATTTATTGAGCAGCAATTCGAAATACTAGGCCAAATCAGCTGGTGCAGTTCCCCTTTAAAGCTTTCCTCCTGAAACTGTTTTATAATAAACACATACATGGGGGCTTGATGATTAGTTGACTAGTTGAATCAGGTGTGCTTGTCTGGGGCTACAATACAAATGGGTGCTGTTGGGGGAACCAGAGGACCGGAGTATGTTAACCAAAACCCGCAGACAAATGTGATTCTGTTTTGTCCCAAGTCCGATTTACTTAGGAATTAAGTCATGAAGTATACACATTTCATCAGTCATGTTCTTTATCCAAGTGAAACATTGTTGTGGTAAAGAGTTACTTAACTTGAGGAGTCACATTATGTAACATCTTTTAACATGCCAAATTACTTCTCTATGTACTTTGTTGCCGGAGCAGAATTTAAAGTTCATTCAAATTCAACAATAAGTCACCATCATTAGATGATTTTGCAAATGGAGTGCATGCAAATGAGTCACTGATTAAAGATATAGACTACCTGACACTGCCTCAGATTTATGACAGGTTATGGTTACAACACAAAAAGTGATCAACATCTACAATTAATTAATGTCGCAAACAAATAGACACACACACACGCAACAAAACAAAACCCAACCATAACTATGAAAACAAAACACCCTGGAAGGTTGTCCTCTCCTGTGAAGGGATGGCTCTAATTTATTTAACTGACTCTCCTTGATGATGCTTATGAAGCATTTACAACAGCCTAATGCGATAAGAAGGAAGCTGGATACAGGGGAGACACGTTAAGCCATTAAATGAGACGGAATGAAAGTCTCTAAACTATCCATCAGCTGGCAGTGTATGTGCATGGCCCCTCCCTTGACACATTGCTTTGAGTGGATGCAGCCCAAGCGTCCGTGTTGGAGTAGGAGATACTGGAGACACTAAATTGCGTTATACTCCAATTCCAAGATGAGAGTTACCCTGCGGAGTTTACCTCCTGAATGGGACGACTGTAATCTATGCACAGTTCACCCATTCTCCATCAGTGGAGATACAAATTATACTCAGGATGAGGCTGTGTTTGACAGAAAAGCTCATTGAATTGTACCATTTGCTTGGATTGCCATAGAGTGTGTTTTGAATAAACTCTTAAGCCAGTAATTACAACAATTATAACTTGCTTAGAGCCACGCCATGTACAGTAGTTGACTTGTGTCTCAGGTTATCACTTCACATTTAGTTACTATATGTACTTCGTACTATGCTAGTCTTTTTACTTGGATACTGATTACCTCACTGAAAATTCACTCAAATATGTTTGTTCTATAAGGGTTTAACAAGTGAACAATTATATTAACTGCCCTGTGGAATGAATCACGGAAAATCCCAATTTCAATTCGCATTCAGCATATCACCAAACAGTTGTTTACTGTATGTTAGTATTATAGACTCATTCGAATTGTACATATAGAGACTACACAATGGGCACACCAGTGGAATCCACATTGTTTGAACTTAATTTGTCAACTTATTGTGGTGTGGGAATCAATGTGGAAAATACATTGGATTTGCAAAAAGTCATCAAACAGTACTGTTTTCATCTCATTTCAACCAGTTTAGTGAACACATAAATAACGTTGTGAATTATTATTACGATTACTATTTATAGAGCTTTTTATTTATTTGATTTAACCTTTATTTAAAGAGGCAAGTCAGTTGAAAACAAATTCGTATTTACAATTGGCTGTGATGCATGGCTGTAGGACAACATAAGCACGAGAGGTAACCAGAGTAGAAGGAAATGTAGGTAACCCCTGCTTTGGAAAACAGAGTTATATTAAGATTAGATAGGCCAGCGTTATTTGCCCTTGGAAGAGAGTTATGTTTCTTAAGCAGAAATCAATCATGTTAACTGACTAAGTGCCTTAGAAAACATCTGCTCTGAGTCCTCTCGCCGGAACATTCTTGAAAGTCACATTTTAAAGTCGGTGATGTTCTCTGTTGTCCATAGAGAACAGTGTCACCTACTGGTGTACTCTGAACTTTTTCTCAAAAAACCTTGGATTCAAGGATGAATTTGTTTCCGTGCGGACACGGAGGCCCAACCAATCTGCTTTAATAGTGGGTATAGAGTTACAGTGCCTTCAGAAAGTATTCACACCCCTTGACCTTTTTCCACATTTTGTTGCGTTGCAGACAGAATTTAAAATGTATTCACTTTTTAGATTGTTTTTGGTCACTTGCCTACACCCTACCCCATAATGTCAACGTTTTTTAAACTAATTAGTAAAAAAATAAAATCTGAAATGTCTTGAGTCAATAAGTTTTCAACCCCTTTGTTATGGCAAGCTAAATACGTTCAGGAGTAAAAACTTGCTAAGCAACTCACATAAGTTGCATGGATGGTGTTTATAACATGATTTTTGAATGACTACCTCATTGCTGTACACATACAACTATCCTTAAGATCCCTTAGTCAAGCAGTGCATTTCACAGATTTTAGGGAGATTTTCCAATGCCTCACAAAGTAGGGCACCTATTGGTAGATGGGTAAACCAAACAAAAAATTTAAGCAGACATTGAGTGTCCCCTTGAGCACTATTAATTACACTTTGGATGGTGTATCAATTACACCCAGTCACTACAAAGATACAGGTGTCCTTTCTAACTCAGTTGCCGGAAAGGAAGGAAACCACTCAGGGATTTCAGCATGAGGCCATTGGTGGCTTTAAAACAGTTAACAGAGTTTAATGGCTGTGATAGGAGGAAACTGAAGATGGATACACAACATTGTAGTTACTCCACAATACTAACCTAATTGACAGGGTGAAAAGAAGGAAGCCTGTACAGAATAAAAATATTACAAAACATGCATACTGTTTGCAATAAGGCATATGTTATGGGTATGCTTGTAATCATTAAGGACTGGGGAGTTTTTCAGGATAAAAAATTAACGTAATGGAGCTAAGCACAGGCAAAATTGTAGAGAAAAACCTGGTTCCGTCTGCTTTCCACCGGGACATGAATTCACCACTAAGCAGGACAATAACCTAAAACACAAGGACACCTATTTTATTTAACCTTTTTTGAACAAATTCTTATTTTCAATAACGGCCTAGCAGATTGAAAGAGTTTTACCTTGTCAGCTCCGGGATTTGATTTTGCAACCTTTCGGTTACTAGTCCAATCCTCTAACCACTAGAGTACCTGCCGCCCCATCTATACTGAAGTTGCTTACTAAGAAGACAGTGAATGTTCCTGAGTGGCCGAGTTACATCTTTGACTTAAATCTGCTTGAAAATCTATGGCTGGAACTGAAAATGGTTGTCTATTAATGATCAACAACCAATTTGACAGAGCTTGAATAATTCTTTCAATAATAATGGGAAAATGTTTCACAATCCAGGTGTGGAAAGCTCTTAGACTTTACCAGAAATACATATCTACTCAATACTTATCTATTCAAGATATATTAGTTTTTCATATTTTTTATTTTTTTTTACAAATGTTAGAATTGTTTTCCCACTTTGATATTACAGGGTATTTTGTGTGGATCGTTGACAAAAAAACAATTACATTTTAATCACACTATGTATCACAACAACATTTTGAAAAAGTTAAGGTGTGTGAATACTCTCAGAAGGCACTATCCCCATCAGAAATGATCACATTTGTTGTAAGAGCAACCAAGTACAATTCTGGTTATAAGTTAATGCATTATTACTTTAGTTATTTAAGAGGTTTCTTAAGCTAATGAAAAACCAACAAAGAGTGGAAACTCCTGTCAAATGTCCTCAATAGATCTATTACCATGTTTTTAACTTACTTTTCAAGCATACATAAACATATTCAGATAAATCCTAAATTAACGTAACAAATCTTTGTACATACAAGTTATCTAGTTTCTCAACCTGTTTGGATAATGATAAATCCCAGCCATTTCGCCACAGTACATATTTCTTGCAAACAGAACAGCTGTTGGTTGAGCAGGTGATATGTGGCGATCTGAGAGAGAGGGAAGGAGATTCGTCTCACTGCTCTCAAAATACGCAAACTTTATGGGAACTGCATCGGATGGCAAATCAATCAAATGTGTCCGTTTATTCTCTCTACATACAGTATAAATACTAGTTTTATGAATCCCCTCAGAAATGCCCTCAAACATCAGTCTCTAAAGCTACAGGTGAATTACTTCACATGTCTAGACATACTGTACATATACACCTGGTCTGACATGTGGAAAGATGTAAAGTTGGTATTCCAATCACATTGAATTTATACTGCACTACCATCCTTGGGAGTCCATGGCAGCAGTGGTGTAGTGGTTCCTGGAGAAGTGGGTATACTCTAATTTTACAAAAACAAAACGTCCTGCCCGGCGAAGGAAAGGCACCCGGTGTGAAATATTCTATGAGAAACAGTGACATACACTCTGAATTACCAAAAAATTATAAATCCCATATTGTTTTTTCACAGTCAGCCAACCCAACCCAAAGGGCAGCGCACAATTGACACAGCGTCGTCTGGGTTAGGGTTTGGCCGTCATTGTAAAGAAGAATTTGTTCTTAACTGACTTGCCTAGCTAAATAAAGGTTACATGTAGGCTAATAGTAGTCCTACTATTGAAACAGATAAATGAGGCCGTCAACTGAGTCAGAAGCTTCATTTTCTTCATAGAAAAGTGAAGAGAGAGAGTCCATAACAATGCTTAAACCACATCAGGTGTAGTGTAGTTACCCTTTAATTCAAGTGCACAGGCACCTAGCACTGTTGTTTGGTTAGCAGTGTTTCTGTAGCACATACTGTAGGATGGAGTTTGAAAAACAAAATGGCTACTGGATTCATGCAAATAATAATGATATCATTCTACCAGGTAGGCATAACATTTAATTGAGAAGGGTTTTGGGAAAGCCTTTCCATCTACCAGAAGACGGTTAGGCCTATCATTAGCATCGCTATATTTGTCCTGTTCCTTAACTGTTTGATACCTGGACATTCATATTATGAGGCATGTCATACCTTGCTTCAAAGTAGCCTATAGCCAAAATCCCACCATAGAAATGTGGAGGCAGTTATGTTACAAAGACTTTCTACATTTTTAACGGATATTTCCATCTCTGTCCATAAAACCACTGGCATGTGCAGTGTGCATTTTAGAACAGTTTTTTCCCGTGTTTTCCTGCCATTTTCATTTTGGAGCATTTGTACATAGGCCTACCGCCGTTTGCAGATTACTGCGCATAATATGTGAGTACATAGTTTATACACATTTTAAGCTAAACATTCTGATCTGTCCCATCAGCCTTATTTATTGATACGGTGTATAGCACTACTACACTACTTTGATACGCATCGTGGGGATGAAGACGTGAGTATGCGCAATTCCTACTGAAAAATAACTGTGTGTATGGTGTGTACCTGTGTATACCTTCCACTTCACCACTTCTTGGCAGCCCAAGGTGTAGGACTTGGAACCAGGTGGCTTTCAGTAAAGGACTTGCAAACACAGTCACTATGGTAACGCTTCAACCAGCTTCAAACTTCACCCTGACTCATCTGCAGAGTTATATCATCTTTACTTTTCAGACAGCACATAAAGTATCATTTTAATACTTACTAATAACCATACTGAGTGAATTCAATCTCTAATAACAAAATGGTGTTTGGACATAGTCCCTTGAGGATCACTAGTCTATCTCTGTGACATGTTTATTTTTTTATTTCACCTTTACTTAACCAGGTAGGCTAGTTGAGAACAAGTTCTCATTTGCAACTGCGACCTGGCCAAGATAAAGCGTAGCAATTTGACACATACAACAACACAGAGTTACACATGGAATAAACAAAACATACAGCCAATAACACAGTAGAACAAAAGAAAACAAAAAGTCTATATACAGTAAGTGCAAATGAGGTAAGTTAAGGAAATAAATAGGCCATGGTGGCGAAGTAATTACAATATAGCAATTAAACACTGGAAAGGTAGATCGGCGGTAGAGATACTGGGGTGCAAAGGAGCAAAATAAATACCAGTATGGGGATGAGGTAGGTAGATACATGGGCTGTTTACAGATAGGCTAAGTACAGGTGCAGTGATCTGTAAAATGCTCTGACAGCTGGTGCTTAAAGCTAGTGAGGGAGATGTGAGTCTCCAGCTTCAGAGATTTTTGCAATTGGCTTTGGGGGTGACCAGTGAGATATACCTGCTGGAGTGCGTGCTACGAGTGGGTGCTGCTATGGTGACCAGTGAGCTGAGATAAGGCGGGGCTTTACCTAGCAGAGACTTGT
This sequence comes from Oncorhynchus clarkii lewisi, assembly GCF_045791955.1. Classification (NCBI taxonomy): domain Eukaryota; kingdom Metazoa; phylum Chordata; class Actinopteri; order Salmoniformes; family Salmonidae; genus Oncorhynchus; species Oncorhynchus clarkii. The sequence goes on along the minus strand of NC_092158.1, from coordinate 52,775,443 downwards.
AGATAACCTGTAGCCAGTGGGTTTGGCGACGAGTATGAAGCGAGGGCCAGCCAACGAGAGCGTACAGGTCACAATGGTGGATAGTGTATGGGGCTTTGGTGACAAAACGGATGGCACTGTGATAGACTGCATCCAGTTTGTTGAGTAGAGTGTTGGAGGCTATTTTATAGAAGACATCACCGAAGTCGAGGATCTGTAGGATGGTCAGTTTTACGAGGGTATGTTTGGCAGCATGAGGGAAGGATGCTTTGTTGCGATATAGGAACCGATTCTAGATGTATTTTTGGATTGGAGATGCTTAATGTGAGTCTGGAAGGAGAGTTTACAGTCTAACCAGACACCCAGGTATTTGTAGTTGTCCACGTATTCTAAGTCAGAGCCGTCCAGAGTAGTGATGCTGGATGGGCGAGCAGGTGCGGGCAGCGATCGATTGAAAAGCATGCATTTCGTTTTACTTTCGTTTAAGAGCAGTTGGAGGCCACGGAAGGAGAGTTGTATGGCATTGAAGCTCGTCTGGAGGTTAGTTAACACAGTGTCCAAGGAGGGGCCAGAAGTATACAGAATGGTGTCGTCTGCGTAGAGGTGGATCAGAGAATCACCAGCAGCAAGAGCAACATCATTGATGTATACAGAAAAGAGAGTCGGCCCGAGAATTGAACCCTGTGGCACACCCATAGAGACTGTCAGAGGTCCAGACAACATGTTGATGTTCTCTTTCAATTTATTCTATCACTCATTATTTGTTATTCCATACTGCTCAGCACATGGTGTTGGAACACCTACAGCACCTTGCATGAGTGGATAGATATGGGAGACCAATGTTCAGAGTTACAGTGCATGATATTAAATTGGCCATTTCAGTGATCCCCTTGCTGGGGTTGAAGTTGGGCTTTAGGATGGTGTTGGTGATATTGGATCCTCCCATGCGGACCAAGACAACGGCCGCCCAGTCTCTGTGCAGTGGACTAGAAGCTTGAGGTCCCGGTAATTCGCCTGCTCCATATAAACAGACATGAACCATTGGCCCAATGTTTCCGGAACCACACTGGCCAGGTCACAGTACGATAAGTCCTCAGAAGCGGCACCAGTCAGAACCAATAAGCCATGAGCACCATCTGTTTCTGGACTCATCCAAGAGAAGCAAATCCAACTGTGGGAGAGAAAAGAGGCGGGATGAGGAAAAAAGAGGGAGAGACAGAATGAAAGGAGGACAGCAATCTCCTAAAAAGAGAGATAGTGATTGAGTGGGATAGTGGGGAGAGGAGGGGTAGGCTATATTCTACACTGAGTAGGAAAGAGGGGGAGTTAGAAGTCGGTGTCACAAAATAACAATGAGTAGGTGCTGAGTAGGTGGGATGTTGGGTATTTTGGAGAGCCTCTGTAACACCTGTTAGGCCTAGATTCAATCAGATCATGCATTAACTGGCAATAGCACACTCGTATAGCGAATGTTTTGGGATGGAACTGAGTTGGAGCTGTCAAATCGGTGAGCAGCTGCTCCTGCGATCATTGTCATGAAGCCACACCCACCCCACTCGAGTTAGAAGTTCAGAACGAGAAAGGGGCCTGAGGGCACACATTATGTTTTGAAATCTGTGAATGTATTGTAATGTTTTTAAAATTGGCAGCAGCTAACGGGGATCCATAATAGATACAAAATAATGAGGATGTCTATCATCCTAATGGAGGTGTAGATTACATCTCACATTCCAGTGTTCCAACTTGTAAACAAGGGATTTCTGTTCATGCGACTCTGTGCAGCCAATGGCAAAGTCTGGATTTGACAACTCTAACGCAGTTCCACCCCGACACTGTCAAAGCAACCGCACCTCAAATGTTGTCTAAACAGATCTGATTGACTCAAGCACTTAATGTTAGCCTACAATATCCACTGAGTTTTGTCTCCACCATGTGTTCACATTTCCTGCTTAAAAGAGGGACACATTCCTGTTCACTCCTTATGGTAATTTTCCCAATGTAACTAACTCAATTCATTACACGTCCACTGCATCACCAACAAGTGAGTACAGCATTAGAGATATCATTACAATCTGATATTCTGATAATTAACACCACCTAATATTCAATGGGTGCTAAATGAAGCTGCCAGAGGTCAATCTCCACACTATGAACTCCCAGTGTATCAAAGCTGTTAAAATGTACGTCAATTAAGATGCCAACCGGGACTGCAAACCCCTCACCTTTCTCTGATCCCTCTCTATCCTGGGCTATTCCTCTCTCTTGCTGCTGTACACAAACATCCTCTCTCGTCAGGTCCAACCACACACACAAGCACGCTCGCGCACACACACACACACATTACCTGGCCCCCAACTCCATCTCTCTATGTCTAAAGAGGACTCCAGCACTCTCATTTTAGCGCTCTGTTGCTATGGAATGGAAAGCATACCGTACTGTATACTACCTGGGTCACTCATCCAACATACCGTGCAACAAAGTTTGTGCCTGAATGTTTTCTTGACTCATTTACACTTGTTTTAATTGATTGTTGCATTTAGGGTGCTGCAAGTAAGGAATTCTATATTCTACTGGGCATAGAATTTATATAAGCTTACTAAATTAGTACATTTGCCACAGGATGCGTGGGGGAAGGTCTGGCCTGGTTTCAACTTTACATCTATCCTCATCCCAGCGTGTGTATCAGCCTCCCACAGTTAAGACAGATGAGGAGAGTCTCCTTCAGTAGATGGGTCAATACTGGGCCTTATGGTCCGGTAGGCTCCTTGTGACTTTGGGATTCTGTGTCGGCTCTCCTCAGCAGTGATCTATTGGGGATGATTGTTTTCTTGACACTCAGTGTCCTGGCCAGTCATTTCAAAGGGTCTCCGGGGGCACATTATGCAGTTATAATTACCAGGCCAAAGATGAGAGAAACTGTTTGTACCCATGCACAACATTCATCATGCCTGCTTTGCCATAAGGTTGGAGGGGCTCGCTGCGCTGATAAATTATGCACTTGAAATAATGGGAGATACAGTTTGGCCCCATGGTCGCTTGCATCAGCGCACTCAGTTGCATGGGTGTGTTCAGCCATGCTTCCTCTGTATTTTGTATTTAGTGTGATTTTACGTTTTTACGTGATAAAAGATAAACATGCACTTTACTGGTCCATTTCATCTTGTGGGCGCTCACTTTCAGGTATAGTTTTATCCTGCATCTGAGAAACTGGTAAGTTGCCAAATAAGCGTTAGTGGAGCATTTATTTGTTTTTTAAGGAAATTATTTGTGGGAAGAGAGGTTGAGGGTTCCTGCTAGTAAGCTTAGAAGTTTATCGAGCAAACAAGTGCAGTGTGCATGTGTTTGTAACAGAGAGAGAGAGATTCTAAGTGTGAGTGCAACTGTGTGTGTATATAAGTGAGCTATCCATTGACCAATCAGTAGACAGCATCCACGCTACACCTCCATTTTACTTTTAAAGTCACCGTACCCAACCTACCGGCTCATGTTACAAGCTAATTGGATCCTGACATTAGAAAATAGTCCTCTCCCAGCACCGTGCAGATGATAATTCCATCAGCTGTCCACTTTCATAGACTGAGACAAGTGAACTAGCACTTTAAAAGGAGAAACGCAATTCCAATTCCTTTATAATATAGACACGATGATAGTTGAATCTATATAAGGTTTTGATTGGCCAATGCATGTTAAAGGGAGTTTTTGCCCTCCTAATTTCACTGTCTATAGGCGTTCATATTCCTGAGCGGACTTTGGCACCTCAGCTGAGAACTCCATTCCCTAAATAGTCACCAGATGGCGCCGCAATCCGTTCGCTACTCTTCTTGCAAAAAAGGGGGTTGAAATATTACCATTGTCCAATAAGTGAGATCTCAGGAGACATTTAAGAAATTCCACATAAGTTGTCAACAGTGACACTCGAATCACAGAGAAAGATTAAATACAGTGCCTTGCGAAAGTATTCGGCCCCCTTGAACTTTGCGACCTTTTGCCACATTTCAGGCTTCAAACATAAAGATATAAAACTGTATTTTTTTGTGAAGAATCAACAACAAGTGGGACACAATCATGAAGTGGAACGACATTTATTGGATATTTCAAACTTTTTTAACAAATCAAAAACTGAAAAATTGGGCGTGCAAAATTATTCAGCCCCTTTAAGTTAATACTTTGTAGCGCCACCTTTTGCTGCGATTACAGCTGTAAGTCGCTTGGGGTATGTCTCTATCAGTTTTGCACATCGAGAGACTGAATTTTTTTCCCATTCCTCCTTGCAAAACAGCTCGAGCTCAGTGAGGTTGGATGGAGAGCATTTGTGAACAGCAGTTTTCAGTTCTTTCCACAGATTCTCGATTGGATTCAGGTCTGGACTTTGACTTGGCCATTTTAACACCTGGATATGTTTATTTTTGAACCATTCCATTGTAGATTTTGCTTTATGTTTTGGATCATTGTCTTGTTGGAAGACAAATCTCCATCCCAGTCTCAGGTCTTTTGCAGACTACATCAGGTTTTCTTCCAGAATGGTCCTGTATTTGGCTCCATCCATCTTCCCATCAATTTTAACCATCTTCCCTGTCCCTACTGAAGAAAAGCAGGCCCAAACCATGATGCTGCCACCACCATGTTTGACAGTGGGGATGGTGTGTTCAGAGTGATGAGCTGTGTTGCTTTTACGCCAAACATAACGTTTTGCATTGTTGCCAAAAAGTTCAATTTTGGTTTCATCTGACCAGAGCACCTTCTTCCACATGTTTGGTGTGTCTCCCAGGTGGCTTGTGGCAAACGTTAAACTACACTTTTTATGGATATCTTTAAGAAATGGCTTTCTTCTTGCCACTCTTCCATAAAGGCCAGATTTGTGCAATATACGACTGATTGTTGTCCTATGGACAGAGTCTCCCACCTCAGCTGTAGATCTCTGCAGTACATCCAGAGTGATCATGGGCCTCTTGGCTGCATCTCTGATCAGTCTTCTCCTTGTATGAGCTGAAAGTTTAGAGGGACGGCCAGGTCTTGGTAGATTTGCAGTGGTCTGATACTCCTTCCATTTCAATATTAACGCTTGCACAGTGCTCCTTGGGATGTTTAAAGCTTGGGAAATCTTTTTGTATCCAAATCCGGCTTTAATTAAACTTCATCACAACAGTATCTCAGACCTGCCTGGTGTGTTCCTTGTTCTTCATGATGCTCTCTGCGCTTTTAACGGACCTCTGAGACTATCACAGTGCAGGTGCATTTATACGGAGACTTGATTACACACAGGTGGATTGTATTTATCATCATTAGTCATTTAGGTCAACATTGGATCATTCAGAGATCCTCACTGAACTTCTGGAGAGAGTTTGCTGCACTGAAAGTAAAGGGGCTGAATAATTTTGCACGCCCAATTTTTCAGTTTTTGATTTGTTAAAAAAGTTTGAAATATCCAATAAATGTCGTTCCACTTCATGATTGTGTCCCACTTGTTGTTGATTCTTCACAAAAAAATACAGTTTTATATCTTTATGTTTGAAGCCTGAAATGTGGCAAAAGGTCGCAAAGTTCAAGGGGGCCGAATACTTTCGCAAGGCACTGTATCAGAGGTGCCTTCTGTTGAAAGGTGTTGATGTATTTAAAACAAATATTTTCACTGCTATATTTTCAGTTAAAAAGGAAAGCTAGCTAATTCCATGGGGAAAGGCAAATGCTAACGACTAATTAAATGAGAAAACAGAAAAAGATATACAGAATTAGGATTATAGATCATCCAGTCTCAGTTAAAGTGAGAATGTAGCTGGTCTTGATTGGTTATCTGTTTGATCTACAGCCTTCAGAAAGTATTCACACCCCCTGAATTTTTCCAAGTTTTGTTGTGTTACAGCCTGAGTTCAAAATCGATTAAATGTAGAGTTATTTTTTCATCAGCCTACACACAATTCGCCATAATGAAAAAGTGGAATTATGTTTTTCGAAATGTTTATAAATTAATAAAAATTAAAAGCTGAAATGTCTTGAGTCAATAAGAATTCGACCTCTGTTATTTTTATTTCACCTTTATTTCACCAGAGAGATATACCTGCTGGAGAGCGTGCTACGGGTGGGTGCTGCTATGGTGACCAGCGAGCTGAGATAAGGGGGGACTTTACCTAGCAGGGTCTTGTAGATGACCTGGAGCCAGTGGGTTGGGTGACGAGTATGAAGCGAGGGCCAGCCAACGAGAACGTACAGGTCACAGTGGTGGGTAGTATATGGGGCTTTGGTGACAAAACGGATGGCACTGTGATAGACTGCATCCAATTTATTGAGTAGGGTATTGGAGGCTATTTTGTAAATGACATCACCGAAGTCGAGGATTGGTAGGATGGTCAGTATGTATGTTTGGCAGCATGAGTGAAGGATTCTTTGTTGCGAAAAAGGAAGCCAATTCTAGATTTAACTTTGGATTGGAGATGTTTGATGTGGGTCTGGAAGGAGACTTTACAGTCTAACCAGACACCTAGGTATTTGTAGTTGTCCACATATTCTAGGTCAGAACCGTACAGAGTAGTGATGTTGGACAGGCGGACAGGTGCAGGCAGCGATTGGTTGAAGAGCATGCATTTAGTTTTACTTGTATTTAGGAGCAATTGGAGGCCACGGAAGGAGAGTTGTATGGCATTGAAGCTCGCCTGGAGGGTTGTTAATGTTACATCAATTAATTTATATTCGAATAGCTAGCTACATTGTAAAACAAGTCATGAAAGAATTTAGCTAGCTTCCAAACACACTTTCCCATACTGATGTACTCAAAAACCAGTCTGAAAAGCCCATGGCTTTGTATATAGACATTTTCATTCAACGTTTTGTGTGGAGGATGTAGCCTAACTGGAAGGAATGTCACTTTTTATTTACACCCATATAATCCTACGCATTAATTTAAGAAAATCCCCCAGCCCTGCACGTTACAACTATCAAATGATAATGATGGTATCAGGAGAGACAGATGGGTAACATGAATGGTTTGCTATCTATACTGCTTGACAATTCTTTCTAGGTAATTCCACCTTTCTGCCTACAGGCTGTGCCTGGAGTGGGCCCTGCAAGGAGAGTGGCTGGCCCCAGACAAAAAAGTGGTGTTGCCGGCATGTGTTGTCAGCTCCACTAGGAGCCTTCTCCTGACGGGCACTACGTGAGGTTACAAAAGTGTAAAAACAGGCTTACTGCATATCCTTGTCATCATTCTATGCGTAACTTTAGTCAGGTTTTGCTACATCGCTTGCAGTTCAAATCAAATTTGATTGAACAGGTTTAGAGGAGGGTTAATGTATCACAGGCCATAAAATAAAGATGCATACTTTATTCAGACAACCTTTATTCAGGTTGTCTCAAACTACAGACTTGCAGGTAGCCACTATTCATAGATGGTAGGGTAACCCTAACCCTATTGTGAAGACCGGGGGTATCTACAGGCAAGGAAATACAGACAGAAAGAAAGTCTGGTGGTTATAAATTCACATGAGTCTTACCAGGTACCATTGGTCTCTAAAAATTCATTCTTTCCACCCTCCTCATCTCTGTGACTGGGGAATCAATACCTTGACACAATATGTAATTTTGTTCTCTGTCAATTCTAGTGAATTTAATGTGATCCTGTGTGTTTATCCACCAATACATGTTACATTGACTTTTTCCTCTTCTCTGTCAATTCTTCATATTCCCTAATTAAAATGTGCATACCAGCAGAAAGGGCCAGCTACCCTCCTGTATGTTCTCTCTTCAATTCAAGTTGTAACTAACCAGATCCATCTTATCAGCCAGCTAATTATTTGAATCAGATGCACTAGATTAGTGTTGGGTCTACAGAACGGTAGATTTGTAAATGTCTTTATGCGCTCATGTACTGGTGTAGGTATGTGATTTCTCTCGTGACACACATGCCCTCAACACTACTCTGGAAGTGTAGTGCCCCTCTCATTCCTCTTGATCTCATTGGCCAGACAGACTGCAAGCACTTCCCACTGTCAGATGTCTTCCGAGGTGCCCCTCTCCAGAGGAAGACTGAGGGGGAAGGGAGGGATAGATGGGAAGGAGAGAAAATGTTAATGATTTTATCAGTTAGGTATACCATTATAATATAGGTATTCAAACTGGAAATTGGGTGTTTGTCGAGTCAAATAATGCATTACCTTCTAAACCTTCTAAAAGGAGATTGAGAAGCTGATATTCATGTGTATATGGAAAGGTGGACTCTTCGTTGAAATTTTCATTGGCATTTCAGAGATTTGACTGACAGTGAGACATGGGATTGGTGATTAGTGTGTGTGCTTCTCCTGAGGTGTAATCACTAGTGTACACTGTGGCAAAAAGTTGCAATTAGGCACAAAATGCTTTGCAACAGAAAACATTTTGAAACTAAAAAGAGTTTCTATTTAACAAATGCACGTAAGTCCCTCTTCCGTTTGGTTCTGTTTGGTTCCCATTTAATACATACACCATTGGTGTGTAAACTTATCTGTGATGGTCGACATGATGTGGGTGATGAGAATGCACACCAATTGCTGCTTGAAAAGCCGATACGCAGGGTGGCTTTGCTCTGGGTCTTTCTGACCTCTTTGGAACCTTGACTTCCAGGCTGGCTGGAGGGGGGCAGCAGGTAGGCTGGGGCAAAGAAGGCGAGGAAGCCGTAGTGTGCTTCCTTTTCCAGTCTTCCCACATCTGGAAACAAGCCAACAGATTTAAGTTAATTAAATTACATCAACTTCAAGGCAGACCTGGTGAGATTAAACATATAAAAATATAATTAGCTATTATTGCCTCTTAAAAATAGGAAGTCAACTCAGCTGCCCGGGGTGTGTATTCGTTACGCCGATTCCGTTGCAAAACGTTTAGTCTCATTGCTCTTATTGTGGGCACTTATCTGTGGAGTCTGTCTCACTCGAACATGTGTACATGTAGCACTTTACACACAATTATCTGTGTATTCTATCACAGTAAAATGGGCGCTAGCATTATACCTTAATGGGAAAAAAATGGAAATTAATTTTTAAAAACGATGTTTTAGTGAAATATTTGCTTTTGTCTGAAGCCGAAATACCCTTGAAATTCAAAATCTAATTTGACCTATGCACTAACAAGGCTTTTCAGCATACTCAGCTTGACGCCTACTAGAGTTTAGCTTTAGTGATCTAATGTACATCAACAGCAGATGTATTTTCATTATATGGGTCGATTAGGATTCACACCTTCACTCAAACAGCCTAATACATACTCTTAGAGTTGGTTTACCCCATTAATGTACTGTAAAGTAGATTTATTTTTTCATTCCACTCATTTCAACATTATGGGGTGGTTTAAACCTAGTCTGGACTAAAAAGCAAGATGAATGGAAAATACCTAGCCAAATGTAATCTTTGTCAGTGAAACCACTTCTTAACCCTACATGTGACCTAGCCTAATGCCTACTCAGATGGGAAATGGAAAATCTGACAAATTGCTCATTGGACAATTTTTTTGGCCACTATATCTATTTTTGCCAATTGGCCTGGATCCTTTTACCACACGGAGTCCTGCTGATCCATCACGACTAGTCTGCCGATGTAACAGCACAAGGGGGCTACAACAGACTTCTTACATCGTGACGTCCCTCTAAGGCCCTTCTTCTAGCTTGATAGCCCTGGTCCGCTAGCTGTCTGAATCGTCGTGTCTCCAGCCCGCCGAACTACTCACTGGACCCATAGGATCACTCAGCTACACATGCCTCTCCCTAATGTCAATATGACTTGTCCATTGCTGTTTTGGTTAGTGATTATTGCCTTACTTCACTGTAGAGCCTCTAGCCCTGCTCAATACACCTTAGCTAACCCTATATTTCCAACTCTCACACATGCGGTGACCTCACCTGGTTTAATGGATGTTTCTAGAGACAATATCTCTCTCATCGTCACTCAAGGCATAGGTTTACCTGCACTGTATTCACATCCTACCATACCTCTGTCTGTACATGATGCCTTGAATCTATTCTACCATGCCCAGAAACCTGCTCCTTTTACTCTCTGTTCCGAACGTACTAGATGACCAGTTCGTATAGCCTTTAGCCGTACCCTCATCCTACGTTCCTCTGGTGATGGAGAGGTTAATCCAGGCCCTGCAGTGCCTAACTCCAGTCCCATTCCCCAGGCAATCTCATTTTTTGACTTCTGTAAAAGCCTTGGTTTCATGCATATTAACATTAGAAGGCTCCTTCCTAAGTTTATTTTATTCACTGCTTTAGCACACTCTGTCATCCCGGATGTCCTAGCCGTGTCTGAATCCTGACTTAGGAAGACCATCAAACCCCCAAAAATTCCATCCCTAACTATAACATTTTCCCAACAAGATAGAACTGCCAATGGGGACAGAGTTGCAGAGTTATGTCTTACAATCTAGGTCTGTGCCCACACAATTTGAGCTTGTAATTTTAAAAATCCACCTTTCTCTCACCGTTGTCACTTGCTATAGACCACCTTCTGCCCCCAGCTGTGCCCTGGACACCATATGTGAATTGATTGCCCCCCATCTATCTTCAGAGCTCGTGCTGTTAGGTGACCTGAACTGGGACATGCTTAACACCCCGGCGATCTAAGCTTGATGCCCTCAATCTCACATAAACGATCAATAAACGTACCTGGTACAACCCCAAATTCATAAAAACAGGGGCACCCTCATAGATATCATCCTAACCAACCTGCCCTCCAAATACACCTCTGCTGTCTTCAACCAGGATCTCAGCGATCACTGTCTCATTTCCTGCGTCTGTAATGGGTCTGCGGTCAAACGACCATCCCTCATCACTGTCAAACTCTCGCTAAAACACTTCAGCGAGCAGGCATTTCTAATCGACCTGGGTATCCTGGAAGGATATTGACCTCATTCTGTCAGTAGAGGATGCCTGGTTATTCTTTAAAAGTGCTTTCCTCACCATCTTAAATAAGCATGCCCCATTCAAAAAAATGAGAACCAGAAACAGATATAGCCCATGGTTCACTCCAGACCTGACTGCCTTTGACCAGCACAAAAACATCCTGTGGCATACTGCATTAGCATCGAATATCCCCCGCAATATGCAACTTTTCAGGGAAGTTAGGAATCAATATACACAGGCAGTTAGGAAAGCAAAGGCTAGCTTTTTCAAACTCCAAATAGTTCTGGGACACTGTAAAGTCCTTGGAGAATAAGATCACCTCTTCCCAGCTGCCCAGTGCACTGAGGCTAGGAAACACTGTCCTAGCCTCAGTGCAGTAATTTTTCTACGGCTTTGCCACCTGGCTACCCCTACACTGGTCAACAGCCCTGCACCCCCCACAGAAACTTGCCCAAGCCTCCCCATTTCTCCTTCACCCAAATCCAGATAGCTGATGTTCTGAAAGACCTGCAAAATCTGGACCCCTACAAATCAGCCGTCTGGTTAAATAAAAAATAAATTTCAAAATGTAGTTTGCATCTTTTTAACATATTTTGAAGCTATACATAGTTTATGTTCCTGTTATAAACAATGGAGTAATGCAACCTTGTTTTTTTGTTATGATAGGGTAAGACAGTTGCGTTATGCTCTTGTATGAGACATTTCTAAGATATAATATAAAAGGGTCAATCTGCGATTGCTACAAACATGTTTAATTTTGTATCCATAGCGCTTTTGATGAATTTGAGAGTTATTACATTTCTCCACCTCTACTTCCTCCGATTTTTACCAAAACAGTGGCGGAGTGTAGGTTTTGTGTTGTTTTTTTTTAAATGCAGATGACCCCTTTAATAACCAATGGGTATATATCAAGATTAGGACCATTGAACAGATTCTCAGATGGCAGATTGCATGTGTGTTCTTACATGAAAAAACATGTTTACATAACCAAGTTCATTCATGGGGTGAACCTACTCTAAGAGTATGTATTAGGCTGTTTGAGAGAACGTTTGAATCCTTTTCCACCCACCCAATGTGAGTACATCTGCTGTAGAAGTACAGTATATCAATAAAGCTATACTCTAGGTTTCAAGCTGAGTATGCTGAAAAGCCTTGTTAGTGCATACTGTAGTTGAAATTAGATTTAGAATTTCAGACAAAAGCTTCAATTTCACTTAAAACATAGTTTTGGTATTAATCAAGTGAGGGATAAGAGTCCTGTTTTTCTTCAGTTATTATCCTTTCTGTTCCTTTTGAGTGTACACAAACAAGCCTAATGTGAAAGACTGTACCAATCTATTTCATATTGTACAGTGAAAATGTACAAAGATACTTATTCATTATCATGGCTCGGTGAGTAACCGGATTACAAATCCCATATTTCAACTGCCATGGCAGAACTGAAAGCAATTTGTTTGTGTCACTGCTAGCAACATTCAACACTCCAGGAACTTTGTGCTTCATAGTGGCCAGTCGTGCTGAGAAGTGCTGAGAAGTTAAGGTGTACCGTTTCAGCTTTGAATTGGATTGGATGTGACACATTAAATGTCATGGCCAGTTTCCTCGGCAGATGCAAAATGCACGGCACGCTGCTGCATACAACTCTAAGGTATTATTTATTGTTCCAATAAATTGTTTCTCTCGCATTGGCAATCGGGTTTCCAGGAAGTCTACAGTGAGTGGTCTCGCTGAGGTCGACCTGTTTACATTAACCAAACAGGAGTGTGAGTTATTGCTTTTCCTCCACTGCTTGGAATGGGTACAGGAAGTGGCAGCCATGCTAGAAGCTACTTCACCTACTATTAGGTAGAAGTTAAGATGCTGGATGTCTGATACTCTTGCAGTTTAAAAAGCAAGGCTCTTGTTTACAACACAATGTAATCTAGTACAGTGTGTTAATGTGAGTGATACTGTATGAGTGCAGCTTGGTTTAGAAGATAATTCCATTTGTCATAGAGAGGTGTATTAGGAACTCTTAAACTCCAAATCAAGGGAAATGTACAAAAATACTCTCATTGCTTTTGTTGAAAGCTCCTCTTGTTAAAGGGAAATGTAAGATGTGTGGCTGCCTAGAAAGCTCTATTACTGAGCAGTATAATGCCAGGTGTAATAGGTCCAAGAAAAATAGCATTCTGTAAAAAAGGAGTAGCCTGAAATCACTGAAAAGTAGGGAAGTCCAAGGAGGACATTATTAATAAAAAAGTATATTCCGCCGTTTTTTCAAGATCACAAGATAAACTCTGTAAATGGGAGTGGACTTATTGATGATAGATTCAAATCAAATCAATCAAAGCAAATGCTATTTGTCACATGCTTCGTAAAGAACAGGTGTAGACTAACAGTGTAATGCTTACTTCAGGGCGCTTCCCAACAATGTAGAGAGCAAAAAATTATATTAACATGAGGAATAAATACACAATGAGTAACGATAACTTGGCTATATATACAGGGTAACAGTACCGAGTCGATGTGCAGGGGTACGAGATAATTGAGGTAGATACAAGGTTGGGAGAAAGTGACTAGGCAACAGGATAGATAATAAATAGGAGCAGCAGTGTATGTGATGAGTCAAAAGAGTTAGTGCAAAAGAGACCACCGCACAGTCAGGGTAGCTATTGGTTAACTATTTAACTGACTATTTAGCAGTCTCATGGCTTGGAGATAGGAGCTGTTCAGGGTCCTATTGGTTCCAGACTTGGTGCATTGGTACCGCTTGCTGTGCAGTAGCAGAGAACAGTCTATGACTTGGGTGGCTGGAGTCTTCCTCTGATACCACCTGGTATAGAGGTCCTGGATGGCAGGGAGCACGGCCCCAATGATGTACAGGGCCGTACACAGACTTGCCAAGGTGCACGCATTTTGCGTACCAACTACGCAATTCTCAGTCCATGTAAAGAAGGTACGAGATTCTAGTTAAAAGTACGCAGAAATTAATATGGCCTGATTAACATCCCAACAAATAACATCCAGATTCTCGAGCTGCAACACACAGACATGTAAGGAGTTTGTGTCAACAGACATGGAGATGAATGTCATTATTCGACGTAGTTACCCTATGTCTGCCCCTCCTCCTGTTTGTTGTGATGCTGAGTTTGCCGACTGTCAGCTGTACGTAAACACATGGACAAATCCCTTTTCGACCCCGTGTGTTGTGGAAAGGTAAACACTAATTGTTTCAAGCTAACATTAGCGAACATAAGATGGACATTCAGTGGGCTCTAAAGTGCCAGCAGTTCACTCTCGTTTGCTAAGTGAAAGAAATGAAATGCGAATACAAAAAATAACTGGTCGCATTTGTGCGAGTGTGATACACATTTAATTCTGCGTTCCCATCAGTTGTATTTTCCACGTAACATTATGAGGATCACGCTAACTGTAATTATGATCCATGTCACAAAATGCATTGCAAAAGTATAATCAAAAATAAATTTGAACATCTTGGCATGAAATGGAGAGGGGAGTTTAGAAGACTGTGCGATGAAGAATGAATGAGTGTCCGGTGTTAGCTATAGAGGCAATGCTTCTAAAATGCCTTTGCACAAGATTTGATATTTTATCAACTTCGAAAATCTGAAATGATGTATGCGCAGCAAAGAAATGCAATAAGCACCTTTACATAGGCTGAAACAACGGACTCTTCTAGCAAACTGCGTGCCGTGGAAATAAAACCCAAATTCGGCTCAAATTTGCCACGTGCATCTGGTACTCTAAAAAATTGGACAGGGTTGGCAGGCCCGCTTATTCATTGCCCTCTGTAGCGCCTTGCAGTCTGATGCCAAGCAATTGCCATACCAAGAGGTAATGCAGCCAGTCAAGATGCTCTCAATGGTGCAGCTGTATAACATTTTGAGAATATGAGGGCACATGCATAATCTTTTCAGCCTCCTGCACGTTCAGAGGCATTATTACCTTCATGACTGTGTGTGTGGGGACCATGATAATTCCTTAGCAATGTGGACACCGAGGAACTTGAAGCTCTTGACCCGCTCCACTACAGCCCCGTCGATGTGGGTGGGGGCATGCTAAGCCCTCTGTTTCCTGTAGTCCACGATCAGCTCCTTTATCTTGCTGACGATGAGGGAGAGGTTATTGTCCTGACTCTACACTGCCAGGTCACTGACCTCTTCCCTATAGGTTGTCTCATCATAGTCGATGATCAGGCCAACCACCGTTGCTTCGTCTGCAAACTTAAATGCTGGTGTTGGAGTCATGCATGGCCACACAGTCGTAGGGGAACAAGGAGTACAGGAGGGGACTAACCACGCACCCCTGAGGGGCCCTCGTGTAGAGGGTCATCATGGTGGATGTGTTGCTGCCTACCCTCACCACCTGGGGGTGGCTTGTCGGAAAGTCCAGGATCCGTTACAGAGGAAGGTGTTCAGTCCTAGGGTCCTGAGATTAGTGATGAGCTTGGAGCGCACTATGGAGTTGAACGCTGAGCTATAGTCAATGAACAGCCTTCTCACGTAGGTGTTTCCCTTGTCCAGGTGGGAGAGGACAGTGTGGACTGCAATAGAGATTGGATCTGCTGTGGCGTTATGCAAATTGGAATGGGTCCAGGTTGTCTGGGTTGATATACTTGATGTGAACCAGCCTTTCAAAGCATTTCATGGATACAAATGTTAGTGCTACGGGGCGATAGTCAATTAGACAGTTTATCTTGGCTTTGCTGGGCACAGGGACTATGGTGGTCTGCTTGAAACATGTAGGTATTGGTCAGGGAGAGGTTTATTGAGAGTATGGCTGAGGCAGCAGAAGTGGATCAGCGAATCCATTTTTATTTTGATCAGGGATTAACCCAGGCAAAAATGTCATTATGTCTGTCAGTTATAGATTGTTTCCAGTTTTGGCTCCAAATGGATTGAACATGGAATGTTCAGCGCAAGAAAAGTTAACATTGAGGTCTGTGGTTGCAGACCACCAATCAAAGTTTACCAAACTACCAAAAAAAGTGTATTCATTTATTTATTTTAATTTACTTAATAATAGTTTTAACAGGGAGATTGGCCTGACAATAGCAGCAAAAACACAGTCACAAACAACAATTAACAAGTAGAACAGAAAAATATAAATATTAAAACAGGTGAAGTGTAATCCTTAGAGATATTACTCAATACAAAAGGCATTGATTACAAAGCACAGTTCTGAGGCATGGCATGTGCGAGGACTGCATTATCATGTCATGCAAAATGCAATGCTTGTTTTAACATCTAAATGATGGGTAGATAAGAGGGTTAAGAGCAGAGATCGTACAGATCCCCAATCAACATCTGCTCATACCAATTGGATCACACACAGGCCCTTCAGCACTTCCTGTATGCAGTGGTGGTGACCTCACTGACTGGATGTCCACATTGACTGGGAATAAACTGCACTTGCTTTTATGGCCTTCATCATAGTGAAATTACACTCCTGCGGAGCCGGCTATCTGCCACAATGGGTTTCAGGTGTCACCTCATTGCCTGGGAAGACGGAGATTGGATGGCATCCCATAACACTCCCCCAAAACCTCCATTTATAACATGAACAAATCCTGCACTTTTGCCTTCGTACACATAATTTTTTCCCACATATAAATTCAATTGACATGGGTGATTTTATTGACTTATTTTAGAGGATGGTCGTAATGTAATTTTTTTAAAGCATAGTACTATAGTCTATCTGTTAGCTAGCCTATTTAATGGGTTAATTTTCACCTCCTGTCCCAGCTCACAGCTTGTTGTCTCATGTTTAGTGATACGTTTTTCTGTTCGTTATCTCCGCGCCCCCTCACAGTAAATCATTATCCACTATGTCAAACACTAGATGACAGAAATACAACAATTGGACAGATTGCTCTGAACAGTTCCCTCATGAAAAAACACCACCGAGTTACTACTCACCCCTACAACACAATGTCTACACAAAACCTACTGTTTTTACTACTCGATTGCCATTGAGATGTGTAGCAAACCAGTAATGATTTACGTAATAATTTAAGTAGGTATGAGTGATATTGTTTCTCCACTGGTGAACACTACATATTGTCTACTCAAAACACTGCATAATTCTCCCTTAATGACTACTGTGTAACTACTAAGCCTTTGGGTATATACTACTTAAAACCTACACAATTCATACATGTTCAGTATTGAATTACTACATAATGCATACACATTAATGCTGTATGCCTACTCAATCCCTGTTGAATTACTAATGCAATTTGTGTGTGTAGTGTTGTGTCACTACTAAACTGCTCTTGATCCTTTTTCATTTCCTACAAAACCCCCTTTGAATTACTATTGAAAACGGACACATTTACTAGTGTTTGCCTACTCAAAACCACTGCTGACATCTTCGTGTTTCACCCCTGTGTGACTACTAGACTGGGGCACATGTTATTTACTGAAGTTTCTAACTGTGGTTATGCAATCAAGCAAGAAACAATAAGCTTTTACAAACATAATCAATTAAATTACATATTTACACTTTTGTTAATCCCTTTGAGGCCTTGTCTTCATTCAGCTTTGAATTAATTATCTTCAGAACCTCTTTTTTTGTTGCAGCCATATTTCTCCACCATGTAACCTTTTCGAAAATAAAGCACAAGAGACAACCAATTATAAGCGACTATCAATCATCTGCTAAAATAGGTCACATAAAACAACACATAAAAAAAACACGTAATAAACAATGAATGGCCTCCAGTTTCCTTCTTGGCAACAGGTCAAAAGTGGTAAATCAAAGGGTAAGTATACCAATATGAACCTACTGCACATTTGCATACAGACACACATTCTTATTGGCTAGCATGATGAAAACAGAGGCTACATAGCTACATTCCAATGGAGCTAGAAAACATCTAGGTTAACCACAAGACCGTTTTGGCTGGCAATAATTTCAATCTGGTAAAAAGTGATATAAACAACAACATGAAACTATCCATAAAACAAAAAGGAAAGGTAAACTTACAGGTGGTGCCAGGATGGAAGATGATTACATTCGGGATTGCTAACAACAACCAATTACTTCCTGTTTTGTCTTCTTCTGCGGTCGTGAAAAGCCTGTGTAATAAAGCTGTAGTGTTTTAGCCACTTATTTACTACCAGCATCAAGTAGTAAAAATCTATACCTGATTACTACTGGAAACAATGGATACAAGTAGAGATGGTATATCATACACTGCAGTTGAGGAACAAATGAGAAAGTAATTCTGCTTTGAAAGTTGATAAACTTAACACTTTGGAGAAAACTACCCTTGGACATTTTGGGAAACCTCTTCAGCATCATTCAGAACCTCATAAGCCTTAGCCCCACCCATCTCTTTAAGGATTCAAATGTGCTAAACAGTGAGTACGGTAGTGTAAAACCAAAGATTTCAAGAATACGGGCTGGTTTATTCTACTTCTATCGACATGTCTGTGTATACTGTAGTTGTCCCAATGACGTAATGAACATTATAATGTCGTCCGACCTCATGCTTGTTTGTTGTCGTTTTGTTAAAATATATACACACAAAAAAACAACAGGCTGCATGACATCAGCAGCATAACTGGTGCATCTGTCACGGATGCCATGGTTGCCCTTAGTTTGAAGATGTAATCAAGACAGGTGTTTTATACAACAGCCATCTGTGTTTTATTTTCGACTCCCTCCGCATTTGCAATCATATGCCTGAATTAGCTGTCATACTCTGTTTCCATCGGGCATTTCACTGATTTAAAAACTTGGTCCTCCAGAAAGTAGAGAGCCTTAGCAACACTTGTGCAGTTCTTTGTGATATCTTTCAAAAAAGCCGTATTAGGAAGGATTACCACCTCCCGAGTGGCACAGCGGTCTAAGGCACTGCATCGACGGCGCTAAGCATTATTACAGACGCAGATTTTTCCCAGGCTGTGTCGCAGCCCGCCATGAGGCGAGCACAATTGGTCCAGCATGTTCCGGGATATGGGAGGGTTTGGCCGGCCAGTATGTCCTTGTCCCAACGCACTCTAGCGACTCCTTCTGGCAGGCCGGGCACCTGCACGCTGACTTTGGTCGCACAGTGTTTCCTCCGATACATGATAAAAAGTGGTAAAAAAAAAATCATAATATAAAAAATAAAAAAAGTGCATTACCAACACATACTAAGCAGCTCAAATTATAGACAGAACTGTGCCACATGGCAGACCAAGTCATATATGTGATGTAAAGCTAAATGCTATCCATAGCTGTCGTTTTTCTTTTTTTCAGGTTATTTTTGAATTGCTGATGTGAAACATGACATGCCTCTGGCTTTGGATGTAGTAGCTGTGAGCATCTGCTCTCCACCAATAACAGCTGCACTCATTGTGTTCATATCCCCTTTGCTGCCTGCCACACAACAACTTATTCTCTTTCACACACAGGCATGTGGCTTCTTTTAAACTGTGAGCCATAAGAGAACAGTCCTGCTGTCCAGGCAGAGGGCTGGTTCTGCCCATTGTGGTGATGGAAGTTCAGCTGGCCATTCTGTGCCCCATAGATCTCCCTCCTACTCACTGTAGCTCATGTCAACGTGATGCCATGGTCTTAATCGACCCCCATTGTCATGTTTTGTCTCCATTGGATCCCAGTGTATATGGTACAGTCAGCACACATGCATAGATTTTAAGTGATGTAAATCAGAGCGGAAGTCATGATCATGCATACTATTACTGAATTAATGTTCTGAATGTGTGATCATGGTTGGTGAGTGAGATATAGAGGCAGACAGAGAATAAGAGAACATTGAAAGAGGCACAGCAGATGTATAACCGCAAGGAAGGTCAGTCATCACTGAGGTCAGTCATGTCCCTGCATATCAAATAAAATAAAATACTTTTTGTCACGTGCTTCGTAAACAACAGGTGTAACCTTTTTCGACAACGCTAAATAAAGATTGTGACACAAGGAATAAACACACAGTGATGAACTGATAACAATAACGAGAAAACATAACATGCTATAAACGGGGAGTACCAGTACCGAGTACATGTGTAGGGGTACGAGGTAATTGAGGTGTGCAGTACATATACAGTTGAAGTCGGAAGTTTACATACAGCTTAGCCAAATACATTTTAAACTCAGTTTTTCACAATTCCTGACATTTAATCCTAGTAAAAATTCCCTGTTTTAGGTCAGTTAGGATCACCACTTTATTTTAAGAATGTGAAATGTCAGAATAATAGTAGAGAGAATTTACGTGTTTTATTTTTTTATTTCACCTTTATTTAACCAGGTAGGCAAGTTGAGAACAAGTTCTCATTTACAATTGCGACCTGGCCAAGATAAAGCAAAGCAGTTCGATACATACAACGACACAGAGTTACACATGGAGTAAAACAAACATACAGTCAATAATACAGTAGAAACAAGTCTTATATACGATGTGAGCAAATGAGGTGAGAAGGGAGGTAAAGGCAAAAAAAGGCCAAGGTGGGAAAGTAAATACAATATAGCAAGTAAAGCACTGGAATGGTAGATTTGCAGAGGTGCAAAGAAGCAAAATAAATACAGTAGGGAAAGAGGTAGTTGTTTGGGCTAAATTATAGGTGGGCTATGTACAGGTGCATTAATCTGTGAGCTGCTCTGACAGCTGGTGCTTAAAGCTAGTGAGGGAGATAAGTGTTTCCAGTTTCAGAGATTTTTGCAGTTTGTTCGTTTATTTCAGCTTTTATTTATTTCATCAAACTCCCAGTAGGTCAGAAGTTTACATACACTCAATTAGTATTTGGTAGCATTGCCTTTAAATTGTTTAATTTGGGTCAAACGTTTTGGGTAGGCTTCCGCAAGCTTCTCACAATAAGTTGGGTGAATTTTGGCCCATTCCTCCTGACAGAGCTGGTGTAACTGAGTCAGGTTTGAAGGCCTCCTTGCTCGCACACACTTTTTCAGTTCTGCCCACAATTTTTCTATGGGATTGAGGTCAGTGCTTTGTGATGGCCACTCCAATACCTTGACTTTGTAGTACTTAAGCCATTTTGCCACAACTTCGGAAGTATGCCTGGGGTCATTGTCCTTTTGGAAGACCTATTTGCAACCAAGCTTTAACTTCCTGACTGATGTCTTGAGATGTTGCTTCAATATATCCACATAATTTTCCTGCCTCATACTGCCATCTATTTTGTGAAGATCACCAGTCCCTCCTGCAGCAAAGCACCCCCGTGCTTCACGGTTGGGATGGTGTTCTTCGGCTTGCAAGCCTCCCCCTTTTTCCTCTAAACCTAACAATGGTCAAACAGTTCTATTTTTGTTTCATCAGAACAGAGGACATTTCTCCCAAAAGTGCGATCTTTGTCCCCATGTGCAGTTGCAAACCGTAGTCTGGCTTTCTTATGGCAGTTTTGGAGCAGTGGCTTCTTCCTTGCTGAGCGGCCTATCAGGTTGTCGATATAGGACCCGTTTTACTGTGGCTATAGATGCTTTTGTACCCGTTTCCTCCAGCATCTTCACAAGGTCCTTTGCTGTTGTTCTGGGATTGATTTGCACTTTTTGCACCAAAGTATGTTCATCTCTAGGAGACAGAACACGTCTCCTTCCTGAGTGGTAAGAAGGCTGCGTGGTCCTATGGTGTTTATACCTGCACACTTTTGTTTGTACAGACGGACGTGGTATCTTCAGGCGTTTGGAACTTGCTCCCAAGGATGAACCAGACTTGTGGACGTCTACAATTTTTTTTCTGAGGTCTTGGCTGATTTATTTAGATTTTCCAATGATGTTAGCAAAAAGGCTCTTAGTTTGAAGGTCCTTGAAATACATCCACAGGTATACATGATGTCAATTAGCCTATCAGAAGTTTCTAAAACCAATACATCATTTTCTGGAATTTTCCAAGCTGTTTAAAGGCACAGTCAACTTAGTGTATGTAAACTTCTGACCCACTGGAATTGTGATACAGTGAATTATAAGTGAAATAATCTGTCTGTAAACTATTGTTGGGAAAATTACTTGTGTCATGCACAAAGTAGATCTCCTAACCGACTTGCCAAAATTATAGTTTGTAAGCAAGAAATTGGAAAAAAAGTGTCAATGCAGGTAGTCTGGGTAGCCATTTCATTAGCTATTTAGCAGTCTTGTTTCGCAATCTTATGGCTTGGGGGTAGAAGCTGTTCCTGTTGTTTCCATGCGGTAGCAGAGAGAACAGCTCTATGGCTTGTATGGCTGGAGTCTTTGACAAATTTGTGGGCCTTCCTCTGACACTGCCTTTTACAGAGGTCCTGCATGGAAGGGAGCTCGACCCCAATGATGTACTGGGTCGTACGCATTACCTTCTGTAGCGCCTTGCGGTCGGATGCCAAGCAGTTGCCACACCAAGCGGTTATGCTCTCAATGGTTCAGATGTACAACTCAGACATCCTGAGTATCTGAGGGCCCATGCCAAATCTTTTCAGCCTCCTGAGGGGGACAGGTGCTGTCGGCCTCTACCCGTGTGTGTGGACCATGTTAATTCCTTAGTGTGGTGGACACCGAGTTTCTTGAAGTTCTCCACCTGCTGCACTACAGTCCCATCGATGTGGATAGGGGCGTGCTCGTCCCTCCGTTTCCTCTAGTCCACCATCAGCACCTTTGTCTTTCTGAAGTTGAGGGAAGGTATTCCCTTAGTCAGTGTGGAGTGCAATAGAGATTGCTTCATCTGTGGATCTGTTGGGTCAGTATGCAAATTGGAGTGGGTCCAGGGCGTCTGGGATGATGTGAGCCATGACCAGCCTTTCAAAGCATTTCATGGCTATAGATGAGTGCTATGGGGCGATAGTCATTTAGGCAGGTTACCTTGGCGTTCTTGGGTATGGAGACTATGGTGTTCTGCTTGAAATAAGTTGGTATTACAGACTGGGTCAGGGATAGGATGAAAATGTCAGGTACAGTATTCGAACTAGAGATCACACACCAGCTGTTGTTAACAAAGAGACACACCCGTACTCCCTTCATGTGTTCCATGTGGCTCAGTTGGTAGAGCATGGCGATTGCAAAACCAGGGTTGTGGGTTTGATTCGCATGCGGGACAATTATGAAAATCTATGCACTCACTAGTAGGGCTGGGCGGTATACCATATTTTACGGTATTGATGGGGAAATGATTACGGAGACCTTCTGTACAAAGATGGTTAAGATCAGGTATGTTAGGTATGCGGATGGAATTTCACAGCACTTCTCTCCAGTTGTATTAGTGGTCTAGAGCTGTGCGGATCAGTCCTCGGCCGTGGGTGCTTGTTACCACCATGCTGGCTGCCACAATTCGTTCCAGTTGAATCACATTTTTTTATGTTTAAAATGTGGGTCTCAAAACAGGTGGGGCTCTGCCCTGAATGACGGGTCGCCACAGCGTGCACCATTAAACAGCACAGCATTGCAACAAGACATCTCTATGCAACTGTCGAAGCCTGAACTTAATGACTAGTAAAAATGAACACATCTGTGGATGAAAGTACAGGCTAACTTTGCTGACTGTTTTGCCAACTACAGTAGCACGTCAAGGATAGCAACACTTTCCCTTATTAAACAGTTTAATAATCCTGATATGGTGCAATGAGCACAGGTATTCTCCCAGCAAGAGGTGCTACTGCTGCTTTAGCCTTGCCTGATGTTGGCCAGATTGAAGTCGTAACCTAGGGACATTGTATGCTCCAGACAAACTGCTATAATTATGGCCATGTCTTCATTTTAATTGGTTTTAAATTAACAACATTCATTTTAATTATCTCCTTTACACACACAGGATTTTAATAAGGTGTCTGTGGGTTCATCTTTTTCTGGCTTGGTTAATGGAAATTCTTAATCTTGCCTTGCTTGACAGTCTGTTTCATATGCTGAGCCGCATAGAGATGAAGGGGGAATTACATTTTCCAGTGTTCTGCAAACTGTGGCACATTTTTTCTCAGCCTTGGGACATCTAATTAACATTTTGTCTCAAACTGGGGGAGGACACATACTGATATATATTTGTATTGATGATGCAATAGCTAAGTGATGAAATACTTTGTTGGACTTGTTTAAGTGTTAAGCAGTTACGTAGTATGCAGAATATGCACAATATGAACCATTCACAGTGATTTGTTAATGGTCCAATGCAGCCATTTAAAAAAAATCTCAATTTTAAATAATTTCTGGGTAACAATTAAGTACCTTACTGTGATTCTTTTTCATACAAATTGTGCCAATAAATAATAGCTTCTTAGCAATAAGCAGTTCTCAATAAATAATTTTGCTATGACTGTCCCGGAGTGGTCTGAGTGAGGGGCCTAATTGGAGGGACATGTAACCTGAAAACTAGCTGCTATTAGCAGAGTGGAGAGAAAACTCCCTTTGTTATTGGTGCACTAACTTAAACCGCCAAGTGACATCAACAAGGGATCATACTGTAGCTTTCACTTGGAATCACCTGGTCAGTCTGTCATGGAAAGAGTAAGAGTTTGTTTTGTATACTTTTGTATACTCAAGTGTATATGCATACACACTGCCTTATATAAATAAACAAAATAGTACAAAAATGACAACAATACTGTTGGGCTCTGAGAATATGAAAATATACTTATTCACGTTACTGACGGAGAGATAAGGTTTAGAGGGTCCACACCATAAGTTAAGGGTTATAGGAGGAAGGTATATAGTGTGTGCAACTAAGCTTGGAATGTGTTGAGTGCAGGGAAGTGATTACATGTGGCAGGCATTGATAAGGGGAGACGGGTGGAGATCTTAGAAAGTAAAAATGTCACTGAGGAAGAGAGGGTAATGTATAACATTTACATTATGTCAGGATATGTTACTGTTAGCCATCAGGGATCCTCTGGGAGGAGAAGAGACCCACTCTGGTATCCATAACCATGACAGCCTTGAGTTGGAGAGTAGTGAGCACTTTGGTGTAGAGGTCAGGTTAGATGAAGTGAGGAAGAACAGATATCACTAAAGGTTCTGTCTAGCAACAGAGATGCATTGGCTGTTCAGTTGTGGGGGAGGAGACTCAGCCTAGGAGAAAGGGTTAAATATCAGTGCTTGTGTGAAATGTAATTTGTCTGAATTACAGCTGTATCGACCCTTTGGGAAGAATTAAACTTGGTTATTTACTCAAAATTAGAAACAAACGATACATTTGTAAGGCAACGGTGTCAAACTATATGCAGCTTCATATCTGGCCAGCCACAATATTGAAGCTCTCTTTGTCTGGCAAATATTTGTACTGTAATTCACTGCTTGCAGACAAGAACAAACTACATATTAATGGATGTATTATTTCAAGGATACCATTTCTTGTTCCAGCCTTTGATTTTACAAAGTATCTGTGACAATAACAAAATTAACTTTGAAAAGGCTTTTGATAAAGTATGACTGGATTTATATATAATTGCCTGGAATATTTCAATTTAGGAGAATCTCTCATACAATGTAACTCTAGGTGTAAATAATGGCTACTTTTCAGAAAGTATTAAACTGTCAAGGGGTAAGACAAGGTTGTCCACCATCGGCATATCTATTTATTATGTTAGCTATTCAAATCAGAGCCATCAATATTATCAAGGGGCTAGAAAGCCAGGGCTTGAAAACAAAGGTGTCTTTGTACACTGAGGATTCATGTTTTCTTTTAAATCCACAATTTGGATCACTACACAGCCTCATTGCAAAAATAGAAACGATGTTGCTACCATGGAATGGAAAATACCTGTCTATTTGTGGAAAAATCACCCTGATTAATTATTTAGTCATATCCCAGTTGACCTAATTGCTTATGGCCTACACCTAGCAACTAGTTTTTTAAATTATATGAGCCCAAAATATTCCATTTCATTTGGAATGGCAAGCCAGACAAAATTAAACAGGCATATTTATGTAATATATAAATTAATTTGGGGGGCAGAAATGATTAAATATTTGTAATGGCTGTTGGAAGGAGAGGACCAAAGTGCAGCTTGGTACGTGTTCATATTTTTATTAATGGAACTTAACACTGATTAACAAAACAACAAAGAGAACGAACGAAACCAAAACAGTTCTGTCTGGTGCAGACACAAAACAGAAAACAACTACCCACAACCCAGTGGAAAAAAAGCTACCTAAGTATGGTTCTCAATCAGAGACAACGATAGACAGCTGCCTCTGATTGAGAACCACACCAGGCCAAACAACAAAGAAATACAAAACATAGAATGCCAACCCTAGTCACACCCTGGTCTAACTAAAATAGAGAATAAAAGCCTCTCTATGGCCAGGGCGTGACAATATTAAAGAATTAGACCTCTCACTAAAGGCTTCAGTCATACAAAAGTTTAACTTAAATCCGAACTGGTTCTCTAGCAGACTAGTAAGAATGTCTCACCCCATGTTCAAGAATGGCCTTTATTTAGATTTCAACCTCTTACTTATGGTTATTTGAAAATGAAATAATAATCAAAATATTTCTAATTCAAGCCATAGAAATTTCAGTTTAATCCACCAGAAAAGACAAATAATACAATAAATAATATGGTTAAACTCAAATATATATACACATTTTTTTTCTACGGCATAATCTTTGTAAATTGTATCATAAATAGGACTGGTGGAGTTACGGCACACATTCAACTAACAAAAATATATGCAATCTATCCACAATTACAACCAATTAATTACAGCATTACCACAAAAATGGAAGAGGCAGGCCTACCGAGTGGCACAGCGGTTTAAGACACAGCATCACAGTGCTTGAGGCTTCACTACAGACCTGAGTTAGATTCCGGTCTGTGTCACAGCCGGCGCAACCTTGAGATACATGAGGCGGCGCACATTTGGCCGAGCGTCGTCCGGGTAAGGGGAGGGTTTGACCGGCCGGGATGTCCTTGTCCCATCGCGCTCTAGTGAATCCTGTGGCGTGCCGTGCGCATGCATGCAGACACAGTTGCCAGTTGTACAGTGTTTCCTCCGACACATGAAATGTGCAGTGTGTCAAAAAGCAGTGCGACTTGGCAGGGTTGTGTTTCAGAGTATGCGTGGCTCTCGACCTTTGCCTCTCCCGAGTCCATACAGTAGTTGCAGCCATGGAACAAGACTGTAACTACCAATTGGATATTTCGAAATTGCGGAGAAAAAGGGGTAAAAAGTTTTTTTTAAATATAAAAATGGAAGAGGCAAGTGCAACGGGAAAAAAGTAAGGAACTTCTCGGACAGCCCTGCATTAAAGACCAAAACTGGTTAAAGAAAATTGTGATAAATTAAACTGGTATACATTTTTATTTAAGGACCAAATTGAACTCTGTGTAAAACATTTGGGAAGAGATTTTTGATATACCGATTCCATGGCACAGGGTTTATGAACTGATAAGCAAAACAACGCCGGATTCAAAAGAAAAACTTTACAACCAATAGAATTGTATATACAGTGCATTCGGAAAGTTTTCAGATCATTTCATTTTTTCCACATTTTGTTAAATTACAGCCATATTCGTTTTTTTATATATTTTTTATTCCCTCATCAATCTACACACAATACCTCATAATGGCAAAGCAAAAACAGGTTTTTAGAATGTTTTGTAAATGTATTAAAAAACTGAAATACCTCATTTACATACGTATTCAGGCCCTTTGCTATGAGACTCGAAAGTGGACAGTCCTTTTCTGGCTGTGCCGGGTGGAGATTAAAACAGAACATGGCCAAGATGTTCAAATGTTAATAGATGACCAGCAGAGTCAAATAATAATAATCCGAGTGGTTGTAGAGGGTGCAAAAGGTCAGCACCTCTGGAGTAAATGTTAGTTGGCTTTTCATAGCCGATTATTCAGAGTATCTCTACCGCTCCAGCTCTCTCTAGAGAGTTGAAAACAGCAGATCTAGGACAGGTAGCACGTCCGGTGAACAGGTCAGGGTTCCATAGCCGCAGGCAGAACTGTTGAAACTGGAGCAGCATCACAACCAGGTGGACTGGGGACAGCAAGGAGTCATCAGCCAGGTAGTACAGAGGCATGGTCCTAGGGCTCAGGTCCTCAGAGAGAGAGAGAGAAAGAGAGAAAGGAGAAATACTCCAGATGTAACAGACTGACCCTAGCCTCCCGACACAAACTATTGCAGCATAAAGACATCTTCCTAGAGCTGTCCGCCAAGCCAAACTGAGCAATCGGGGGAGGGGGGCCTTGGTCAGAGAGGTGACCAAGAACCCGATGGTCACTCTGACAGAACTACCGAGTTCCTCTGTGGATATGGGAGAACCTTCCAGAAGGGCAACCATCTCTGCAGCACTCCACAAATCAGCCCTTTTTGGTAGAGTGGACAGACGGAAGTCACTCCTCAGTAAAGGCACATGACAGCCCACTTGGAGTTTTCCAAAAAATACATAACTATTCTGACCCTTTACTCAGTACTGTGTTGAATCACCTTTGACAGCGATTACAGTCTTGAGTAATGTTAGGTATGACGCTACAAGCTTGGCACACCTGTATTTGGGGAGTTTCTACCATTCTTCTTTACAGATCCTCAATCTCTGTCAGGTTGGATTGGGAGCATTGCTGCACAACTGTTTTCAGGTCTCTCCAGAGATGTTAGATCGGGTTCAAGCCAATACCCTGGCTTGGCGACTCAAGGACATTCAGAGACTTGTCCCGAGGCCAGAGAAACTTGTTTTCTCATGGTCTGAGAGTCCTTTAGGTGCTGATTGGCAAACTCCAAGTGGGCTGTCTGTTCCTTTTACTGAGGAATGGCTTCCATCTGGCTACTCTACAATAATGGCCTGATTGATGGAGTGCTGCAGAGATGGTTGTCCCATTTCCACAGAGGAACTCTGGAGCTCGTCAGATTGACCATCATGTTCTTGGTGACCTCTCTGACCAAGGCCCATCTCCCCCAATGGCCGGTGGTTGCAAACTTCTTCCATTTAAGAATGATGGAGGCCAATGTGTTCTTGTGCACCTTCAATGCTGCAGACATTTTTGGTACCCTTCCCCAGATCTGTGCCTCAACATCCTGTCTTGGAGCTCTACGTACATTTCCTTCAACCTTAGTTTTTGCTCTGACATGTACTGTCAACTGTGGGACCTTATATAGACAGGTGTGTGCCTTTCCAATCAATTGAATTTACCACAAGTGGAATCCAATCAAGTTATAGAAACATCTCAAGGATGATCAATGGAAACAGAATGGACTGGAGCTCAATTTTGAGTCTTATAGCATAGGGTCTGAATACTTATGTAAATAAGGAATTGCATTTTTTATTTTTTCGTTTTATTTAAGTGTCTTTGACAATATAAAGGACATCTCTTTCTCTGTGTGTCTGAGACAGTCATTTGAAGTCATTGTTGCTGCACTCCAGGGAAAAATATAAACACACACACACACACGAACACAGACACACCTCACTCTCTCTCTCTCTAAACTAACTATGATTACCCCACTTGGAAAGATTTTGTGAAGAGTAAATCAGTTGGTTGTATCTCTAACTTGTTTCCCTCCTCCCCACTCTTTTTTTGGGGGGTTAATGAGAAGGCAGACCATATTGGGATGTCTTGCAAACATATGTTACTTTAGATATTGCCCACTGGAACTTATGTATGTACTCTTCATGTAAATATACTGGAGATTGTTCAAGTGCAGTAACTGCTGGTAAGGGTGCACGCTCATATAGAAAACTTACAGTAGGTGCAGAAGGAAACAGTTATTTTTCCCACTCGACTAGAGCCAGAACTCTCTTGTCAGGTGGTGGAGAGGCGGTTTGGGCGTGCATAAATTGTGCTGTATGAATAATTAACGTGTACTCCTGGATGAATGTAATAATAGCATCATGGGTACTTTTGCCCCCGGCATCTTGACGATGCTAGCTACAGCTCTCAGTCCAATGGCATCTTGACGATGCTATCTAAAGCTCTCAATCAACTGGCGTCTTGACGATGCTAGCTACAGCTCTCAATCTACTTTTGTTCGAGGAGCATGAGAGGGTAGAGTTGAAGTTGATCTGAGCTAACTTAGGACACTTAGAGTAACGAGGTTCTTGTGTCAATAGAGTTCACAAAATACACCTCTCTGTTTCTAGGAGTATTTAGACCTTTATTTTGGGTATCACGGTTTCATTTGACCAGTTCTGCTTTTCTTTGACATTATCAAAATAGGGCCTTATGTCATGGCATGCGGTGCGCTAACTAAGCTTTATGTTCTGTGGTGGTAACTCTGGCGTCACTCTCTAACTTCCTCATTGCACACAGGTATTATCTTAGCAAGAGGTGCTAGTGCTGCTCTAGCCTTGCCTGATTATGACCAGATTGAATTCATGATCCAGAGAAATCTTATGGTCTGGAGTTGCTTACCCCTGTGTCTATGGTTCTAGAGTAGGTAGTTCTGCAATAGGACATTTTTGTTATTCTATATTTCTGTTAGATCAACTTTTTGTAAACATTTTTCTGCTTGAAGTTTTCCTGTATTTAGCAGTCCTATGTTGTGATAGCAAATCCTGATGACTTTTCTCTGTCTTTAGTTTAAAATGTTGACAATGTAAGAACATGTATCTAATATAAAAACAAACTATGAAAGGTCATATTATGCTTAGTCAGAACCTCATGAATATAATTCACAACCTTTCTATCTTGACATTTATAGTACATTTTTGACCTTTTGGAATGGCTATATTATTGGTATGCTGTGTTCTTGTTCATTATCTGTAACTCTGATGTTTACTTTTATGTGCTTTTTTCAACAACTGATGAATTATCTTTGGAGCTCAAGGAGCTTTGTAAAGGCTACAAAAACTCACAGGGACTGTCTCTTCTTAATATTCCTGTCAACATTTGTCACTGGAACCTGAAGAGTTTCAACTGAAAACATTCCTTGTGAGTATACGTTTCAATTTTCACTTTGGAAAGGTCTTCATGGATAGAACTGAGTAGTTCCTGCTAGGGTTCAGGACTTCTTTGGAAGCAAAGTATACCATAACGTTATTGTCAAAGAGTGCGTCCTTTGAATGACACTATGGGAAAACAAAGTTTGCAATGCCGCCATAGGTCTTAATCAACCATTGCCATTGACAACATGCTTTCAGTGACCTTTCTAAAAGTGTTTTGCCCACTACACATTATGCTTCAACTTAAATTCACAGCATTGAGAGCTGGCTTTAGTGATGCACTCTAAATATTGACTTCTGCTTGTGCTCTTTGGTGAAGTTGGCAAAGTCTTTGGCAAAGTCCTGTCAGATGTCGCTTTATGAAGTGACAAGGCCTACTTTTGGGAACAGTTATTAGTGATATACATGGTGCAGGGTGGGATAAACATTTTCTGTTAGCAGAAAAAGTGTTTGATTATCAAAAGGTAAACAAATATTTATCCTTATCATACATTTTTTGGGCTATCAGTCTTAAAAGCACATTTCCTGCAATTCTACACATTTTGCCATGACTTACAGTATGTCATGTTAATATGATATCTGTGCGAGAATGGCAAACAAAATCAATGCATGCCCCCTGGAGGTCAGGGCATGTGCTCTAAATGTCCGGTCAGTGATTCGGCCATGATTACTACAAGTTTAGATAGCTGGCAAAATTAACTAGACTCATTTACCAATCCCCCCCAAAGATGACAGGCATGAGCAAATTCAGTGACTGTCAGTGAGTGACATGTGACGAGGAAAACTGCTGGCGTACAAACAAGTTTCGAAATTGCACTTTGTCTATTTTATTTTTCTGACTCTCAACCGTAAGTTGAGACCTCGACAGAGTTCTTAAATACAATGTTTATGTATATATACAGTACTAGTCAAAAGTTTGGAGACACTTACTCATTCAAGGGTTTGTCTTTATTTTTACTATTTTGTACAAAATAGAATAATAGTTAAGTTATCAAAACTGAAATAACACATGGATTCATGTAGTAACCAAAAATGTGTTTTATATTTGAGATTCTTCAAAGTAGCCACCTATTGCCTTGATGACAGCTTTGCACACTCTTGGCATTCTCTCAACCAGCTTCATGAGGTACTCACCTGGAATGCATGTTAAAAGTTAATTTGTGGAATTTCTTTCCTTCTTAATGCATTTGAGCCAATCAGTTGTGTTGTGACAAGGTAGGGGTGGTATACAGAAGATAGCTCTATTTGGTAAAAGACCAAGTACATATGATGGCATGAACAGCTCAAATAAGCAAAGAGAAACAACAGTCCATTTCTTTAAGTCAACTCTGAAAAACTATTAAAAAAATGACAGAGGTGTCCTCATATTACTTAGTACATGGTGGCAAAACCCTTGTTGGCAATCACAGAGGTCAGACGTTTCTAGTTGGCCACCAGGTTTGCACACATCTCAGGAGGGAATTTGTCCCACTCCTCTTTGCAGATCTTCTCCAAGTCATTAAGGTTTCGAGGCTGACATTTGGCAACTCGAACCTTCAGCTCCCCCCACAGATTTTCTATGGGATTAAGGTCTGGAGACTAGCTAGGCCACTCCAGGACCTTAATGTGCTTCTTCTTGTGCCACTCCTTTGTTGCCTTGGCTGTTTGTTTCGGGTCATTGTCATGCTGGAATACCCATCCACGACCCATTTCCAATGCCCTGGCTGAGGGAAGGAGGTTCTCACCCAAGATTTAAAGGTACATGGCCCCGTCCATCGTCCCTTTGATGCGGTGAAGTTGTCCTGTCCCCTTAGCAGAAAAACACGCCCAAAGCATAATGTTTCCACCTCCATGTTTGATGGTGGGAATGGTGTTCTTGGGGTTATAGGCAGCATTCTTCCTCCTCCAAACACAGCGAGTTGAGTTGATGCCTAAGAGCTCCATTTTGGTCTCATCTGACCACAACACTTTCACCCAGTTGTCCTCTGAATCATTCAGATGTTCATTGGCAAACTTCAGACGGGCATGTAATATGTGCTTTCTTGAGCAGGGGGACCTTGTGGGCGCTGCAGGATTTCAGTTCTTCCCAGCGTAGTGTGCTACCAATTGTTTTCTTGGTGACTATGGTCCCAGCTGCCTTGAGATCATTGACAAGATCCTCCCGTCTAGTTCTGGGCTGAATCCTCACTGTTCTCATGATCATTGAAAATCCACAAGGTGAGATCTTGCATGGAGCCCCAGGCCGAGGGAGATCGATGTTTCTTCCATTTGCGAATAATCGCACCAACTGTTGTCACCTTCTCACCAAGCTGCTTGGCGATAGTATTGTAGCCCATTCCAGCCTTGTGTAGGTCTACAATCTTGTCCCTGACATCCTTGGAGAGCTCTTTGGTCTTGGCCATGGTGGAGAGTTTGGAATCTGATTGATTGATTGCTTCTGTGGACAGGTGTCTTTTATACAGGTAACAAACTGAGATTAGGAGCACTCCCTTTAAGAGTGTGCTCCTAATCTCAGCTCGTTACCTGTATGAAAGACACATGGGAGCCAGAAATCTTTCTGATTGCGAGGGGGTCAAATACTTATTTCCCTCATTAAAATGCAAATCAATTTATAACATTTTTGACATGCGTCTTTCTGGATTTTTGTTGTTGTTATTCTGTCTCTCACTGTTCAAATAAACCTACCATTAAAATTATAGACTGATCATTTCTTTGGCGGGGATCAAATACTTTTTTCCCTCACTGTAGTTATGGCCCCCTGGTTACATGTGCCACCAACAACTGTTGAACTTATACTGAAACGTTATTTCTGCTTATTACTGTAGAAAATGTATTTCTTCGCATCCTACACAAACAATGGGCATTTGGTCACGTCTGGAAGAAGTCTTGCCAAACTGTTTTATTTTCAGTTATGAAAATATAGGCATCCAATCTCTTAAGGTTTTAAAGACTATAATAATTACATTTAGCACAAAAATATAAACACAACATGTAAAGTGTTGGTCCCAGAAATCTTCCAGAAATCTTCCATACACAAAGGCTTATCTCTCTCCAATTTTGTACACACATTTGTTTACACCCCTGTTAGTGAGCTTTTCTCCTTTGCCAAGGTAATTCATCCACCTGACATGTGTGGCATATCAAGAAGCTGATTAAACAGCATGATCATTACACAGGTGCCTCTGGAGGCGACAGAAACGCACACCTGTTTAGGAGAGGTGCGGGCTAGCGGAGTAGAACACTTGAAAAAGAAAATATGAGCTTCACACTCTAGGAGCTCAGATGCAATAATTGACAAGCTGTCTTCATCAGGGTATATTGACAAATACTACACAGGTGCACCTTGTGCTGGGGACAATAAAAGGCCATTCTAAACTGTGCCGTTTTGTCACACAACACAATGCCACAGGTGTCTCAAGTTTTGAGGGAGTGTGCAAGATGCATTCTGACTGCAGAA
The DNA here is from genome assembly GCF_045791955.1 of Oncorhynchus clarkii lewisi. Classification (NCBI taxonomy): domain Eukaryota; kingdom Metazoa; phylum Chordata; class Actinopteri; order Salmoniformes; family Salmonidae; genus Oncorhynchus; species Oncorhynchus clarkii. The sequence continues at coordinate 52,741,368 of NC_092158.1, read as the reverse complement.
ATGTCCCCCAGAGCTTTTGGCAGAGAATTGAATGTTCATAAGCTGTGTCCAACGTCATTTAAGAGAATTTGGCAGTACAGCCAACCGGCCTCACAACCACAGACCGCCTGTAACCACACCAGCCCAGGACCTTCACATCCGGTTTCTTCACCTGCGGGATCGTCTGCGAACAGCCACAGCTGATGAACCTGAGGAGTATTTACGTCTGTAATAAAGCCCTTTTTGGGGAAATAGACATTCTGATTGGCTGGGCCTGGCTCCCAAGTGAGTGGGCCTTTGACCTCCACCAATGGCTGCGCCCCTGCCCAGTCAAAATGAAATCCAGTGAAATAAATAGATTAGGGCCGAATGAATTTATTTCAAGTGACTGATTTCATTATGTAAACTATAACTCATTAAAATTGTTGTATGTTGGGTTTATATTTTTGTTCAGTATAGTTGTATGCACAATATATTTTATTCTGCTGGTCTGGTGGGAAATGATTTGTTCTCAACCTGGGGAAGCATCTCAAGATGTCATTGAATATGCAATCTGCATTTTATTATGCTTTGTGCAATCTCATTGTTGTGATACAGTTTCCCAAGTCATTTAGACTGGAAATGGATACCACACCATTATGTTGCATTTATGCAGTGGAATGATAACCCAGTGTTCTGCATACCCTGAAGCTTAAACAGAATCACTCGCGCAACATCCACCCCGCCACACACACACAATCCAAACCATTACCATTTTTATTTTGAGGTGACAAAACCAATGGCACCTTTTCTTCAAAATAATGAATAATTCACAGCCCTGCAAATAAGGAAAAAGGTGGGATGGATTTAAAAGTATTGCTCGTTGAGAAGCAATTCAATATAATCACACATTCAATGAGTCACTCCACCGCGCAAAGGTGCATGTCATGGCAGCACTGCAATGGTTTTAATGATCAGCTGTGCTTTCCTACTGTTGCATATACAGTTAATCATTTTAGCATATGCTAACCAGTTATGAAAGCTGCATGCAATCAGTAAACCTTAAGGAGCTCTATGAATTTTATATCCATAAAAGGTATGGTCAAAACCCTCACTGCAGCGGTATGTGTTAACCCATGGGAAGGCATTAGCATGAATCATTATTGCCTCATCCATTAGATCAATAGAAGCATTGGCAGAGACTTAAACAGGATATGGAATGTAGAAGGATTGGGTGTGTTGGGCTGACAAGGCATTGATGTTGGTCTGGGTTTAGTTTGAAAAGAAAAATAACATGAAATTAAGTGACAATGGTAAATGGTTGTATTGACTGATGGCTCAGGACAGAATTCCATTGCATTACTCAGTTAGGAGCATGATGATTTCCCCCCCTGGTATTTCACAAAGTAGTGTTATATGTGTCTACGGTATATGATTTACATACTGTACATGGGGGGGAATTTCGACCCAAGTTAAGCGTGCGTAAATGGAACTTAATTCTCTTTTTATTCTCTCTACATGTATTCTGACCTTGAATTTAAGCATGAGAATAGCATGCTATTCATTGGGGTTGGAGATCAAATAAATGAAGGTGTGGCGGAGGTGTGTCTACAGAAACGCCATATTCTGACCTTGACTTAATTCCCTCATAATTCCAACACCTTTACACGTGATGGAACAACGAATAAGTTCAAGCAAACTGTCAGTTCCTTATGGAACAACATCTAGTTTCTTCATGCACTGTAATTTACAAATTGATAAAAGCTATTGATGAGAGCTAGGTAAATAAGTAAGCCGTTTGGATAAGAGTAATGTAAAGATAAATTGCAATTGTTTTAGATGTTTTTTACCTTATGATCGCTTGGAGACAAATGTGAATCAAGTCATTTGGCGACAAACTTCAACAGGGAAGTTCATGAAATGCTGGCCTTATAACTTGGGATGAAATTTGGATACTCTATAGGCTTCTGTAGCCATGTGCAAATGACAGTATAGAGCCAACCCTACCGAGTTGATTATTGATTTCTAGAATGTTTTAATTATATGGCCAGACTTTCCACAGTATTTTTTACAATTTGTATTGTGTTAAATATTAGCGACTATCGGTAGCCACCCTAAGCTATTCCCACATTTATAACTGTCACTGACTTTAGTGTTAGTTTACTTACATTTTGCATCATTCCATTACATGGTTAGTTTACCTTTCTTTCCTCACTGACGTTTGTGTTGTTGTTCCTGAGGATCGCTAGCAATAGTAGGCTAACGTATTACAAGTTGTGCAATAATTTGGGACATGTAGCCTATTTGAATCGTTATGGAAGGCAGACCATACAGAGCTTTTAAACCTGGAGAATGGCACACAGTTGACGAGGACTGGACCATTGTCATCACAGTTCCATGATTAGTGAGGATTATTAAAGTGGATTTATAGACTAGTACATAGACTACTGTTCAACCCTTATTGTACAATTTTGATTCGTAAAGGCTCTCCAAACCTGTTTTTTTTTTATAATTCATAAATATTTTCCTAACCCTAAATAAAATACAAGATCAGAGTATGTCTAGGCCTATGATGAATATGCCTATGTGTGTATTTACATGACTTTCTTTCATTAATCCCTAATATTCTGAAACGTTCTCACCACATATTCTACTGAGTCTGTCAAAATAATTCAAATTAAAAGGTACACTACGTTTAAAGGGATGGCTTTAGATAAATGTACTGAAAATCCTATTGAACGACAACGCCACGAAAAATGTTGGCCACAAGTGGGAGGGTTTTCAGCGGTTTGATTCAATGTATTCTGTGCACACAAGGGAAACATGCCTGCTGTCACATCTTCTCCTGCTCCTCCCTTCCGGTGTACGACCTCGCCAAAATACTAACCACCGGTGCTGGGATTCATCATTACGCACACCTGGCACTCATTATTACGCACACCTGGACTTCATTACCTTCATCATTTCTGTTATGTTCTGTTAATTACTGATGTCCCCTTTAAGGATGGAGCACCCTTGGTCATGCGCAGTATTGTTCTATGTTATTCTGGTACTAACTAGTTTGAGTAAATGTGAAGCTCCAGTTCAATTGCTTGTATTCCGAGTCTTTCTTATTACATAAATAAGTACTAAGTGTTAAGACACTACAATGGCGACGAGGATGATTACCTGCTGTGTGCATCACGAATACAGATGGAGTTCGTAGGAAGAGAGGAAGATTTTGACCCTGTAGCACAACAGCTAGCAAGCAGTGAAGACGAGGGGAGAGCTGATGAGAACGAGCCGGAGGTAAAGAGAATGGCTAGCATCGGGAAAATAGATGTGTTTGATGACACGCAAGAAAACTGGGCAACTTACATTGAACGACTGGAACAGTACTCCAAAAACATACAGTTTGCTAAGAGATCTGACTGCCCCTCTGAAGCCCTCAAATAAAACATTCACAGAGATTGTGGAGATATTGCAAAATCACCTATCACCTAAACCACTCCTCATCGCGGAACGTTTTCGTTTCCACAAGAGAGATCAGAATGAGGGGGAGGGTGTTAGTACATTTGTAGCAGTGTTGAAGAAACTGTCTGAACATTGCCAGTTGGGAGAGAACCTAAATGACACATTAAGGGATAGATTTGTGTGTGGACTGAAACATGAACACATTCAAAAACTTTTGCTCACAGAATCAGAGCTCACGTTTGCAAAGGCTGTTGAAATTGCTGTGGCTATGGAAATCGCGACTAAAGATGCATTTGAGTTGCAAAGTAAAAGAAGTACTGACCTGTCACAAATTTCCCTGCACAAGTTTTCACGCAGTCGACAGCGCCCCCGTGTGGCCGAAAAATGCAACAGGTGTGACAGAGATGGTCACAGAGCAGAGGACTGCCGTTTCAAAGACGAAATTTGTCACAAATGCAGTAGAAGGGGGCACATTCAAAGAGCATGCAAAGCAAAATTCAGTCACAACAGTAAAACTGAGAAAATTAAAGGGTTGGTGAATGCACTAGCAGAGAACAGTGGCAGTGATTCAGATGAACGATTAATTGGTACAATGGAGTTAAACACAGTGACTTCTCCCAGCAGTAGCATAATATGGGTGACACCAGATATCGAAGGCAAACCCCTCAAAATGGAGCTGGACACAGGATCTGCAGTGTCTATAATTTCCACTACTGTCTACAATGAGCACTTTAAGGCTAGCAAGCTGAAGAACACAAATGTGTTGCTGAAGACATACTCAGGAGAGAGATTGAGCCCAATGGGGGCGTTGCAGGTCAGAGTGCATTATGGGGGGCAAACACAGCAGTTACAGCTGTATGTGGTGCCTGGAACTGGCCCCCCATTATTCGGCAGGGAATGGCTTTCAAAAATAAAGCTGAATTGGTGTGACTTGAAAATGCTCCACACGTTCCAGTCCAAAGAGAAAGGCACAGACCAAACACTGGAACACTTGCGGAAGAAATACAACACTGTTTTCAGTGATCAGATTGGAACAGTAAAAGGCTTCACAGCAAAACTTGTACTAAGAGATGACGCAACCCCGAAATTCTGCAAAGCCAGATCTGTTCCATACTCCCTGAGACCAAAGGTGGAAGCGGAAATCGATCGCTTGCAGGATACAGGGATCCTGACGAAAGTGGACAGAAGCGAATGGGCCACACCCATAGTTCCTATTGTGAAGAAAGACGGGTCTGTTAGAATGTGTGGGGACTTCAAGGTAACTGTGAATTCAATGTTGCATGTGGACCAATACCCCCTACCACGTCTGGATGACATCTTTGCTGCACTAGCTGGTGGGAAACACTTCAGTAAAATCGATCTGAAACAGGCTTACCTGCAGCTACCGGTTGAAGAGAGTTCCAAACAGTACCTGACAGTAAACACACACAAAGGTCTATACAGGTATAACCGCCTGGTTTTTGGCATTGCATCAGCCCCAGCCATTTGGCAACAAACTATTGTGGATGTTTGGAAACCCTTCACATGCCTGCTCCTGTCCCAGTCCACCCATGGGAATGGCCCGCAGAGCCCTGGCAGAGAATTCATGTGGACTACGCTGGTCCTTTTGAAAAGCACATGTTTCTGGTTTTAGTTGATGCCCATTCCAAATGGCCAGAGGTGTTTTGTACTGACTCCTCCACCTCAGCTCAGACGATAGAGTGTCTCAGAACAACTTTTGCACGCTTCGGTTTGCCACTGCAGCTGGTAAGTGACAACGCGCAAGCTTTTGTAAGTGACGAGTTTACAAGATTCATGTCAGTAAATGGAATCAAACACTCAACCTCAGCTCTGTACCACCCTGCCACCAATGGGCTGGCAGAACACTTTGTGCAAACCCTAAAGCAAGGACTCCGTGCAGCAAAACGAGACGAAGGGACTTTGCAAACAAAACTGGCCAAGTTCCTGGCCTCCTACCGAAACACCCCACATGCCACGACAAATGAAAGCCCAGCCGCACTGATGTTCGGGAGGCCTCTCCGCACACAGCTGGACATCATGAAGCCAAACAGGCGTAATGAAGTGCTGAACAAACAAGCCAAGATGCTCTCCGGTGGCCGGGAGCGCCATCTCCAAACAGGACAGGAAGTGATGGTGCGAGACTACAGAAGAGGAGGGAAATGGACAAGAGGGACCGTACACACACAAACGGGACCCAGAACTTACCAGGTTCAAGTGAGCCCAGACATAATGTGAGCCCAGACATAACCAAATGCATTCCAGGGAAAACAGCACAACAATCGAGAGAGAACAGGCACAGAGAGCTCCTGAGAGTGACACACAAACTGTAGAGGACGGTGGGGTAGTAGAGAGACACCAGGCTGAAAGAAGGGAACGTGTTGATGAAGGTGCTGCTATAGCAGACACTATAATGGAACAAGCACACACTGAGGATGTTCAGGAGCCTCCAGACAATCTGAGGCGCTACCCAGAACGAAGGCACTGTCCACCAGACAGACTAGACTTATAAACAAACAAACAAAAATGAACTGTTCAAGTTCAAATTAAAAGATGCAAAATAACTACAACAAGTTCTGGGAAATGTTTCAGTTGTGTTTTGGTAAAAGTAACTCTGATTGTATAAGAGAAGGAATGTTATGTTCTGTTAATTACTGATGTCCCCTTTAAGGATGGAGCACCCTTGGTCATGCGCAGTATTGTTCTATGTTATTCTGGTACTAACTAGTTTGAGTAAATGTGAAGCTCCAGTTCAATTGCTTGTATTCCGAGTCTTTCTTATTACATAAATAAGTACTAAGTGTTAAGACACTACAATTTCCTCCCCTTTATGTGTCACTCCCTTATGTTTTCTCACCAGTTGGTATTGTTCTTGTTTACCGGCGTGTAGCCTTATGGAATTGTCTCGTTACTGGTTTTGTTGTTTTATTAAATGTTTCATCTGCACCCAACTCACATCTCCCTTATTACAGAATACCAATTTAAACTATGGAAGCAGCAGGAAATCTCTCAGACGTTCGGCGAACAAGGGTAACTTCTACGCCAACACCATGACCAGCTGGCTCAACTGGGGACGGCCATGGAAGAGCTCAGTATTCTGCAGCGTCTCGAACACCCCCGAGAGACGCCCAGCATCAGAGGATACTCTAGAGCCAGTCTACCCAACGAGCCAGTGCAATGACCCATTCAGCATTCCGCTCAGGTCATCGATGCCCGTCTATCCCTCCCGGAAAAATATGACGGTAAACCATCCAAATGCAGTGACTTCCTCCTTCAGTGCTCCCTCTATTTTTCACACCAGTTGGGAGCCCACACCACCGAGAGGTCTAAGGTTGCCACGGTTATTTCTCTGCTGACCTGGCAGACATTAGAATGGGCTACGGCAGTCTGGAAGAGATAAGAATCTAGCTCCTCCTCTGCTGAGGGGCTCATGGCTCGGTTTTAAATGCATTTTCGATGCTCCCGTGGAGGGCAAAGAGTGAGGTGAGCATCTGCTTCAGCTACAGCAGGGGAATCAGATGGCTGCTGAGTGTGCGCTCACCATCCGGACAGTAGCAGCTTCCAGTGAATGGAATGAGCCAGCGTAAACCTTGTTCAGTCTGCTTTCCAACAGACACTGGGAGACAAATTCACCTTTTAGCAGAATAATAACCTAAAACACAATATACTGGAGTTGCTAACCAAGGTGACATTGAATAATCCTGGCCTAGTTATAGTTTTTACTTAAAATTGGTTTGAAAATCCATGGCAAAACTTAAAAATGGCTGTCTAGCACTGATCAACAACCAACTTGAAAGAGGATGAAGAATTTAAAAAAGAATCATGTGCAAATATTGTACAATCCGGGTGTACAAAGCTCGTGGAGGCTTACCCAGAAAAACACTCAGCTATAATTGCTTCCAAGTTGATTTCTAACATGTCAGGGGGTTGAATATTTATCTAATCAAGATATGTTTTATTTTTTGTATTATATAATTTTTTACAAATGTCAGAATGTTTTTTCACTTTCACATTAGAGTATTTTGGGTAGATCGTTGACAATTTTTTTAAATTTAAATCTATTTTAATCCAACTTTATAACACAACAAAATGTGGAAAAAGTAAATTGGTGTGAATACTTTCTAAAGGCCCCGTAACTATCATGAATTCTCCATATCAACCTGCAGACTACTTTTTAATTCTTACAAACCAATAGAAAAACCTCTCAAATGTGTTATTCCTGGTCTATTTGGGGCAGAGGAAGCAGGACAGGACAGGACAGTGACACACCGTGGGACTACGTCACTTTATATCAAAACTGTATGTAGGTAAGCTTGTACAGTCTCAAAGATTGAAATGGTTGTTTATTAACCTCTCTCTCTTTCCAAGAAGAGCCAGTATGTCTACCTTGGACATCACCTGTCAATATGATGATAGTCCAATTTTGCGAGTGTGGTCTGGAAGGAAACAAAGTGTATGACTCGAAGTTGCTGCAGCTCTTCAGACTCTGCCAGACATGTGGGAATGGTATAGTCAGTGAGATACGTTGGAGCACAGACGATCAGTAAATGGGACTGTGTCAGTGGACACACTGGCACATGGTCCTCTAGTCCCATGTTGTGTGACATGCCAGAAATCCATCTACTATCTGCTGCATCCACTCTGTTCACAGGGAACACCTACACCAAGGTTATGGAATGGGCGTCTGTTCTAAACCTGGTAGTAATGAAGACTACTTAACAAGAATTTCAAAGAACATTTATTCCCAGTGGTAGAGAAAGACTAGCAGACTCACATGACTGCACTGCACAGGGAAGATGGTTTTGGAGCACAAAGGATAATTTTATATCCTATATAGTATATGGTTTCACACATGCCCAATCTGTGGTTAAGAGCCATCTACCTATGCGATCCCCTGCTATTAATGGGTAGAGAACGGATTGGAGGAAAACAGGAACTTTGTCAATACACATGGTATTTCACTCTCACTAATCATCATCAATGATATGGATGACACACCTCCAAATCTGCTTGGTGGACTTCCTGCCACATCCCTGTGCACTCAATGATTGACACCTGCAGATATGGATAGTTTAGGTATCAACAAAGTAGCTGCCTCGCATTCATCCCGAGGGAGTGTAAGAACAGGTCTAAGTGAAATTATACATCAACGTTGATGAAAATGGCCAATAACAGCTCAGTGAGGTACATTATTAAAAACTGCTTTGGGATGTTGTCTTTGGAGAAAAACGAACGTTGTTGTGTTGGCGCTTATGCTGTGTACTGCACAATCACTGTACAGCATGACTGACAACAACAACTGTCTGGGATTCAATTATGATGATTTTACTATACCTTGACAATATTCCTAACTGAAAGGATATCATTGCCAATATTTCTAACTGAGAATTTGAAATATTGTCAGTGAGTGACTTAATCTGTGTCGATAGAGAGAAAAGTATAGATATAATTAGCACAATTACACCGTTTTATGAGACCATTACAGGTTTTATGGCAGGAGTAATCATAGGGCAAATGCATTAAGCCACTCAATGGCATGGAGAGCTGGAGGACTTCACAAAAAGGACAGAGAGAGAGAGAGAGAGAGAGAGAGAGAGAGAGAGAGAGAGAGAGAGAGAGAGAGAGAATAATCTTAGCATTCCACTTCTGCTTTGTTCTCCAATTTTGCCTTATCTGGGCGAACCTGAAGGTGCACTCCAATGGAGCCTCATGCGGGTCCCTTTGCTTCCCTGCCTCTGTCTGCTGCTCGGTCCAGAATGAAAATCCACAAATGCAGCAGCTTGTTGAACTCCACATAACCCTCAGACCTAGCCATTACTCAAAGAGCACTCTCCTGCTCCCCACTTTTTCAGTGTTGCAAAATAATTCCACAGTTTCTGTAGGCCAAAGTCTACTTAGAATTCTAAATATTGTTGTGATATAAGAGGTTAAACCCACTGAAACATGGTAACACAATTCATACATTATTCCTAGGTAGATAGGGGTATATGAATATTGTTTTTCATTATACAACAAGAACAAAAAGGTTACAACAGGCAGTTATTATCCTGCTAAACTGTCCTTGGACCCTAATTAGATATGAGAGATCCAAAGAGCTATTTTTTTGTATGATCCCAGAATTACATCATGACCTCGGATATAGCAAGTTTGTAGTCGTGCGTTTGAGAGAGGTTAACTGGGTAGTCAAAAGAGGGGTGTTCATTTATCATTAATACATTCTGTTCAGGCATTTACGCGGAGAGGAAGATTAAGCTTCAGCCACAGAATATGAATTTCATATCTGCAATGCAGCCCAGAGGACCTTCTTTGTAACAACACCTGTACTGGTACAGGGTCCTAAAAGGATGCCTCACTTCAACTGAGTTGTCAAAAACTAGAGCGCTCGATGGTTCTGTCCAAAAACAAGATGTACTGGGTTACATCTTCACCCATTCTTTGTACCAATTTTAACTTACCCTAGAAGTAGGCATCCAGCTCAAAAGACCAATCATGGGGGGAAAGGTTCCTTTTCCACAGTAGCCATGCTGTATTTTGGACTATACCTCAATTTTGATCAACTAATCAGCTGGAAACTGTATATGGTACATCATGGTACCTCAGGAGGTTTGAGTGATAGGAACCATTTCTACACATAGCCTGTAATTATGACTGAATGTTCACAGAGGTACACACTTCAGAGTGAAACTAGATTGAATTAGAATAAAGGTCCTTACAGTCCATCCACTTCCTGCCTGGGTGATTGATAATTGGATTTATGCTGACAGATGCCTTCTCTTTCACAGCGGCTAAGAATTGTTTTTTGTTTTTTTTACCCTTACCAGGTAAGTTGACTGAGAGCATATCTGGTCTCCCATCCAGGGACCTTCCCTGCTTAATTTCAAAGGCAAGACAGCAGTGGGATGCAGGATGGTATGAAGCTGGCTAAAAGGTTGGACAAAATCACACTTTTACTAGACAAACTTTTTTTATGACTAAATCTACACGCTTGTCACTGGCAAAGCCATACAATGTATCAAGCTTAAACCAGAGATAAAATTCAGTTAGCAAATAGTTTTTAATTAGCCTAGACATCAGGAGTTATTTTGTTGGTAATAAAGAACAGCACCAATCCATTTATTTCTCTTTCATTTGATTTATCTTTTCTGCTTCATCTGATAAGCATTGCTTTTTCTCTCTTGTCAACTAACTTTAATTTACAACTCCTCAGCTATACTGACACCTAGAAACTTTAAAGACTTGTATATATTGGTTCCTTTTTTTCTAATTGCTAACCACAGCCACAATGAAGACCAAATACTGTGAATCCAGGTCTCGGGTGGTAACTACAACGATGCTTTGGAGTGATATACCTTGATTTATACCTATGTTTTTAAAAATCTAAAATGTCCCTTTGGATTAAAGTGAGAACAACCTACCACCTATGGACAATAACATTTTCATCAGATTAAAACAATGTAAATTACATCTTTCCTAGACTGGGCGACATTAAGAGGTAAATCAGTGTCACGTTCTGACCTCTATTTCCTTTGTTTTTGTATTTATTTAGTATGGTCAGGGCGTGAGTTGGGTGGGCAGTCTATGTTCGTTTTTCTATGTTTTGGGTCAGTTCTATGTTTTCGGCCTAGTATGGTTCTCAATCAGAGGCAGGTGTCTTTAGTTGTCTCTGATTGAGAATCATACTTAGGTAGCCTGGGTTTCACTGTTTGTTTGTGGGTGATTGCTCCTGTCACTGTGTTTGGTGTCACAGGATAGGACTGTTTTGCGTTTTCACATTTCTTGTTTTTGTTAGTTTGTTCATGTGTAGCGATTTATTAAAACATGAATAACCACCACGCTGCGCTTTGGTCCGCTTCTCTTCCTCCTACAGACGAACGCCCTTACAGAATCACCCACCGCAACAGGACTAAGCGGCGTGGTAACGGGCAACAGCGGCACAAGGAGGAATGGACTTGGGATGATGTGTTGGACGGCAAGGGTTGCTACACATGGGAGGAGATCCTGGCGGGAAAGGATCGCCTTCCATGGGAACAGGTGGAGGCAGCGAGGAGAGCAGAGGCAGCCGGAGAGAGGAGCCGGCGATATGAGGGAACACGGTTGGCAAGGAAGCCCGGGAGTCAGCCCCAAAAATTTCTTGGGGGGGGGCTAACAGGGAGTATGGCTACGCCAGGTAGGAGACCTGAGCCAACTTCCTGTGGTTACCGGGGGGCTAGAGAGACCGGGCAGGCACCGTGTTATGCTGTGGAGCGCACGGTGTCCCCAGTGCGGGTGCACAGCCCGGTGCGGTACATTCCAGCTCCGCGTATCGGCCGGGCTAGAGTGGGCATCGAGCCAAGTGCCATGAAGCCGGCTCTACGCATCTGGTCTCCAGTGCGTCTCCTTGGGCCGGCTTACATGGCACCAGCCTTGCGCACGGTGTCCCCGGTTCGCCTGCATAGCCCAGTGCGGGCTATTCCACCTCGCCGCACTGGCAGGGCGACCGGGACCATTCAACCGGGTAAGGTTGGGCAGGCTCGGTGCTCAAGAGCTCCAGTGCGCCTGCACGGCCCGGTCTATCCATCACCACCTCCACGCACCAGCCCTCCGGTGGCAGCTCCCCGTACCAGGCTGTCTCTCCGGCCCATCCGTCCAGAGCCTTCCTCCTCTCCAGCGCTGCCGGAGTCTCCCGCCTCTCCGGCGCTACCAGAGCCTTCCTCCTCTCCAGCGCTGCCGGAGTCTCCCGTCTGTCCGGCGCCTCTGCCGGAGCCTCCCGTCTGTCCGGCGCCTCTGCCGGAGCCTCCCGCCTGTCCGGCGCCTCTGCCGGAGCCTCCCGCCTGTCCGGCGCCTCTGCCGGAGCCTCCCGCCTGTCCGGCGCCTCTGCCGGAGCCTCCCGTCTGCCCAGCGCCGCCAGCGCCGCCCGTCTGCCCAACGCCGCCAGCGCCGCCCGTCTGCCCAACGCCGCCAGCGCCGCCCGTCTGCCCAGCGCCGCCAGCGCCGCCCGTCTGCCCAGCGCCGCCAGCGCCGCCCGTCTGCCCAGCGCCGCCAGTGCCGCCCGTCTGCCCAGCGCCGCCAGTGCCGCCCGTCTGCCAGGAGCCGCCAATGCCGCCCGTCAGCCAGGGGCCGCCAGTGCCGCCCGTCAGCCAGGGGCCGCCAGTGCCGCCCGTCAGCCAGGGGCCGCCAGTGCCGCCCGTCAGCCAGGGGCCGCCAGTGCCGCCAGTCAGCCAGGGGCCGCCAGTGCCGCCAGTCAACCAGGGGCCGCCAGTGCCGCCCGTCAGCCAGGGGCCGCCAGTGCCGCCAGTCAGCCAGGGGCCGCCAGTGCCGCCAGTCAACCAGGGGCCGCCAGTGCCGCCAGTCAGCCAGGGGCCGCCAGTGCCGCCAGTCAGCCAGGGGCCGCTAGAGCCCCTCCGCCCGGAGCAGCTGCCCCTCTGTCCCGAGCAGCTGTCCCTCTGTCCCGAGCAGCTGTCCCTCTGTCCCGAGCAGCTGTCCCTCTGTCCCGAGCAGCTGCCCCTCTGTCCCGAGCAGCTGCCCCTCTGTCCCGAGCAGCTGCCCCTCTGTCCCGAGCAGCTGCCCCTCTGTCCCGAGCTGCTGCTTCACCTCTGTCCCGAGCTGCCCCTCTGTCCCAAGCAGCCCCTCTGTCCAGTGGGGTCATTGAGAGGGGTGGGCATGGGGAGTAAGCCACGGAGGCGGACAATACGGCGGACTAAGACAATGGCGAAGTGGGGTCCGCGTCCCGCGCCAGAGCCGCCACCGCGGACAGACGCCCACCCAGACCCTCCCCTATAGGTCAAGGTTTTGCGGCCGGAGTCCGCACCTTTGGGGGGGGGTACTGTCACGTTCTGACCTCTATTTCCTTTGTTTTTGTATTTATTTAGTATGGTCAGGGCGTGAGTTGGGTGGGCAGTCTATGTTCGTTTTTCTATGTTTTGGGTCAGTTCTATGTTTTCGGCCTAGTATGGTTCTCAATCAGAGGCAGGTGTCTTTAGTTGTCTCTGATTGAGAATCATACTTAGGTAGCCTGGGTTTCACTGTTTGTTTGTGGGTGATTGCTCCTGTCACTGTGTTTGGTGTCACAGGATAGGACTGTTTTGCGTTTTCACATTTCTTGTTTTTGTTAGTTTGTTCATGTGTAGCGATTTATTAAAACATGAATAACCACCACGCTGCGCTTTGGTCCGCTTCTCTTCCTCCTACAGACGAACGCCCTTACAATCAGAGAGATGAGTAAACACAAAATGGACAAAGTTATAGAACACAAGGTCTAGGTGTTTACGGAATGATCACTGCTTTGTAAGTATTTTACCATTTATCTATTTTCACAAATTATCTCTAGAGGTGTTTGTTGTTGTGTACAAGACTATGACGTACTATCAATGCTTGAATACACTTTTTAACTCAGATTGGCCAATTTAAATACAATACTAATAAGATGCTTCACAAAACAGGACAAACGCTTAACTGTCTTATTGGGCTACGCATAGCCTGTAATTATGACTGAATATTCAAAGAGTGAGGTACCTACTTCCGAGTGTGCCATTATCTCTGTGAAAACACTATCCTGTATAATAAACATGTGCAATCAAATAGATACATTTTTTTTGTGTGGCAGCTAGGGGTAGTCTTTAAGTGCCATCCATATTGAGTCTTTCAATAACCACTCGTGGTGATGGAATGGGATGAGAAGAGGAGAGGAAGTGCTAGGTTTTTAGCATGCACCCACACACTCAGTCCCACCCATCAGCAATCTGAATAACAATGTAATTATAATCCTCCTGATTCCCCCTCTATTCCGAGAACATTAGCACATAGAAAAGCTCTCTGCAGCAGTGAATCTGTTCTTGATTGTTTTGGCAGGACATTGATTATTACACAAGGTAAGTGACTGAGGACCACTTAAATAACCTAAAGCATTAATCATCAGATAATTGGATTTAAAATTAGAGCGACATTTTTCCGCTTTCTAATAGGAGTGCTCTCACTCTCCTGGTGTCTTTTCCTCCCTCTATCCTGACTCGCTCATCTTCTCCTGGACTCCCAGAAAGGGATAGGTGGGCTGAAATCACTTATTACTGCATGAGGGGGTTGAGCAGCCTCCTCAACAGGTAAATTGACCTAGTCATTGTGATGAATGTTCTCAATTAATTCTCAGCGGGATACAGCAGTGGCTACATGTGTAAGGGACCACCCTCTTGTTCAGTCAATTCTCAAGCATCATCTTGCCTCCTCAAATAAGGAATCCACTACTTTTCAGAATCCCAATCCCCTCTTCGCATCTTCCCCTTGTCTCATGTGCTGGCAGTGATCTCAATACTGCAGGAAAATAGCTGTCGTTTTAGATTTGGAGAACTCTTGGGGTGAATGGTACTTAGCATGTAAACCAGGATCAAATCAAATGTTATTGGTCACATACACATGGTTAGCAGATGTTAATGCGAGTGTAGCGAAACGCTTGGGCTTCTAGTCTGACAGTGCAGTAATATATCTAACAAGTAATCTAACAAATTCATAATGACTACCTTACACATACAATGCAAGGGGATGGAATAAGAATATGTACAAATAATTATATGGATGCGTGATGGCCGTGCGGCACAGGCAAGATGCAATTGATGGTTTAATGGGATAGGCGTGCCGCTAGCGCCCCACCTCGCCAACATCCGGTGAAATTTCAGAGAGCAAAATTCAAAATACAAAATGCGTAATATTAAACATTCATGAAAATACAAGTGTCGTACATTGTTTAAAAGCTTAACTTCTTGTTAATCCAGCCGCTTTGTCCGATTTCAAAAAGTCTTTACGGCAAAAGCACATCATACGATTATCTGAGGACAGCGCAATGCATACAAAAGCATTACATACATTTTCCAACCAAGCAGAGGCATCACGAAAGTCAGAAATAGCGATAAAATAAATAATTTACCTTTGAAGATCTTCCTCTGGTTGCAATCCCAAGGGTCCCAGATACATAACAAATGGTCCTTTTTTCAATAAAGTCCTTCTTTATATCCCAGTCTGTCGGTCCCAGCTTTGATGCACCTGTACTGACCTCGCCTTCTGGATGATAGCGGGGTGAACAGGCAGTGGCTCGGGTGGTTGTTGTCCTTGATGATATTATTGGCCTTCCTGTGACATCGGGTACTGTAGGTGCCCTGGAGGGCAGGTAGTTTGCGCCCGGTGATACGTTGTGCAGACGGGACTACCCTCTGAGGAGCCTTGCGGTTGAGGGTGGTGCAGTTGCCGTACTAGGCAGTGATACAGCCAGACAGGATGCTCTCGATTGTGCATCTGTAGAAGTTTGGGGGTTTAAGATGACAAGCCAAATGTCTTCAGCCTCCTGAGGTTGAAGAGTCGACGTACAGTCGCTATCGTATGTGGTCTTACTGGGGCGGGCCTAGGCTATCAGTTAGGGTGGAGGTGATATGCTCCTTGACTAGTCTCTCAAAGCACTTCATGATGACAGAAGTGAGTGATACAGGGCGATAGTCATTCAGTTCAGTTACCTTAGCTTTCTTGGGAACAGGAAAAAAGGTGGCCCTCTTGAAGCATGTGGAGACAGCAGACTGGGATAGGTATTGATTGAATATGTCCGTAAACACACCAGCCAGCTGGTCTGCGCATGCTCTGAGGACACCGTCTGGGCCAGCGTTGGGTTAACGCACGTCGAACACGTTGAAGGAGAGCCTACAGATTTTGGTAGCACTTTATTGTCCTCAAAGCACGTTGAATTTGTCTGGTAGCGAGACGTCGATGTCCGCGACGGGGCTGGTTTTCTTTTTGTAATCTGTGATAGTCTGTAGACCCTGCCACATACTTCTTGTGTTTGAGCCTTTGAATTGCGACTCTACTTTATCTCTATACTGACGCTTTGCTTGTTTGATTGCCTTGCGGAAGGAATAGCTACACTGTTTGTATTTGGTCAATGTTTCTAGCCACCTTGCTATGATTAAATGTGGTGGTTTGCACTTTGTTTTGCGCGAATGCTGCCATCAATCCACGGTTTCTGGTTAGGGAAGGTTTTAATAGTCACAGTGGGTACAACATCTCCAATGCACTTCCTAATAAACTCACTCACCGAGTCAGCGTATACATCAATGTTATTGTCTGAGGCTACCCAGAACATATCCCAGTCAGGGTGATCAAAGCAATCTTGAAGTGTGGAATCCGATTGGTCATACCATCTTTGGATTCAACCTAAGCACGGGCACGACCTGTTTTAGTTTCTGCCTATAGGAAGGGAGCAACAAGATGGAATCATGGTAAGATTTGCCCAGGTGAGGGCCATGTATACATTGCAGAAGTTAGAGTAGCAGTGGTCCAATGTTTTGCTCGAGCGGGTGCAACAACAATGTGCTGGTAAAATTGAGGTAACCTTGTTCTCAAATTAGCTTTGTTAAAATCCCCAGCAACAATGAATGCTGCCTCAGTGTATATGGTTTCCAGTTTACATAGAGTCCAGTGAGGGTCTTTCAGGACTGACAACATTTCTCGAGTGAGCAATGTTTCTGTGAATCAGAGAATGTTACAATCACACAGGAGAGGCAGAATGCGGCGACGGAGTTGTTTTGGGTCGGCCTCTGGTATTAGAACCAATGTCCAGATTGGAGGTTCGAACAAGGATCCGCTTCGGGAAAGTCGTATTCCTGGTAAAACCTCGCTCTTATAACACTTACGATTTTCTGGGCTAACAATGTAAGAAATAATACATAAACAAATTACTGCATAGTTTCCTAAGGACGTGAAGCGAGATGACCATCTCTGTCTGACTGAAGGAGTTGAAATGACACAGAGAAACATAGCTATTTCAGCTTGGCTTGAGTTCCATCTATAGCCCCAGGACAGGTCCATGTGTCCAGATTAAGTGAGATTTGTAAGTGGATAAACTCAACCTAGGAAGCCATTAGTTTAGTAACATTATTCCCGACTCTTTACTTCAGCCTCCTCTGTCCAGTGCAGCTATTCATTACATATGAATAAGCAGCTGTTTAAACGTTGACAACAGCACATAAAAGCTCTCAGGTGGCTGTAAAGGAACCACAATAGGCACATATTCTCATGAAGTGGTTGGCTTTCTGTAAAAACAGTGAGAGCTCAGTCAAACACTCAACAGTAAGTGATATTGCACCAATATGTGATAATGTACATGTCCCATCTTCTCTGCAATTCCCTCCAAAAAATCATTCAGCACCAGCTACAGTATTACTTTTTCATCACTTTAAATTGGTTAACTCAAATTAATTGTGGTGCACTATTTATTATATTGAATTCCTCAAGCTGGTGAGTACGGTTGGAAAATCCATGAAAGACCTGCCCGGCTGGGGTACCAATGGTTTTTACTCAGCCAGCTTCCACCTGTTTGAGTGAGTCTGACAAGGGGTGAATTGGGAGCATTGTGTCAGCCTCATTCTTGGAAATAAACTGTTCTTCCCAGACTGCTAATAAGAACCATGTGCTTCAGAGATGACACTGACATGCAGGGAGGAGGACAGCTCCTGCATATTCTTTCCCAGATGACATATCCCACAGGCGTTGAGGTTTGACATCCTGTTATTACAGGTGCCTTACAAACCTGGGATAACATTCATCACACATTGGCACGGAGATGTGTTTACATATTTGGCAAAAAATCTTTCTTCCTGCCCTGCAAGGAGGCACACTGCATATGTTGCCATTCGAGAACATTACATGGAGAAGGCAAACTCATCAAGTATTCCCTAAGAAAAGTGTAAAAATACTTCATCTTGAATTTTATTACCCCTTATGACAGTGTCCTGAATAACCAAGTGTTCTTGTACAATGTGTTCTTTCTTCAATCACATATTTAGGCATTTCTTAATCCAACAATCCAGAGACATTTGGAGCTGAAGAATGCCTCACATCAACATTGACCTTTTAACAAGTTGGTGACAGATCTCTGTGAGTGTGACCTTTGCATTCCTGTGCTGCAGGTTGAGCCTCCTATATTGTAGAGGGCCCTCATTACCAGCTAATACATGACTGTCAGTGTCAGAATCTGACTTGTCTGTCTACCAGAGGACACGAGCAGCACAAGGTTTACCAGCTCGGAAGGCAGCACAGGTCTTCACCTCGCATGGCAGGTTCACGTCTGGAGGGGTCTAAATTTATCCAGCTAGTTTTTACATTGACATGAGTTTTACATCTTAACAAGGTAAAGCTGGAATGAGGGGTGAGGAATATAATCAAGGAACAAGGAAAATAATTAATGTTTTGGAACAGTTTTACGAACTGACAGTCCCATTTGTTGTTTAATAAGAAGAATGTGGCTCGGTTGGTAGAGCATGGAGCTTGCAATGCCATGGCTGTGGGTTCAATTCCCACGTTGGTCAATTGAGTCAAAAGTTTGGACACTCATTCAAGGGTTTTTCTTTATTTTTTAAATATTTTCTGCATTGTAGAATAATAGTGAAGACAAACTATGAAATAACACATATGTAATCATGTTGTAACCAAAAAAGTGTTAAACAAATGAAAATATATTTTAGATTCTTTATGTAGCCACCCTTTGGCTTTATGACAGCTTATGCTGAGCACTTGTTGGCTGCTTTCCTTCACTCTGAGGTCAAACTCATCCCAAACTATCTCAATTGGGTTGAGGTCAGGGGATTGTGGAGGCCAGGTTATCTGATGCAGCACTCCATCACTCTCCTTCTTGGTAAAACAGCCCTTACGCAGCCTGGAGGTGTGTTGGGTCATCGTCCTGTTGAAAAACAAATGATAGTTCCCCTAAGCCCAAACCAGATAGGATGGCGTATCTCAAATTTAGACTCCAGACCAAAGGACACATTTCCACCTGTCTAATGTCCATTGCCTCATGTTTCTTGGCCCAAGCAAGTCTCTTCATCCTATTGGTGTCATTTAGTAGTGTTTTCTTTGCAGCAATTCGACCATGAAGGCCTGATTCACTTAGTGTCCTCTAAACAGTTGACGTTGAGATGTCTGATACTTGACCTCCGTGAAGCATTTATTTGGGCTGCAATTTCTGAGGCTGGTAACTCTAATGAACTTATCCTCTGCAGCAGTTTCCTCATAGCGCTTGATGGTTTTTGCGACTGCTCTTGAAGAAACTTCTAGAAATTAGTTCTAGAAATGTTCCGTATTGGCCACTGTAAAAAATGATGTTTCAACTTATTATTTCCAGTGATCTGCATGGCATTTTTCATGCTGAGTGTACTTCATACTTCACATTATCCTAGCTTTTATTACATTTATTTTGACTAACAATAAATGGTAAATGTAATATTATTATTTGAATCAACTTAACCATTTATTATGTCAACAATGCATGTTGAGTTATCACCGCTAAAGCAACATTTATGTTAACAAATAATAACATTTAAGTCCACATGTCAGTATTACCAACCTTTTTTTGTTGAATTAATTTCACATTTTGTTATTTGAACTAATATTACAGTTATCATAACTACATTTAAAGTTTACATAAAAAAATGGTCTATGCAAGGATAACGTGACATGTTATGTGTTCTGAGCTTGAAAAAGGCCAAGCAAGAAGATGACTGGAAATAACAACTTGAAACAACATTAAAGTGTGAGTTATCTGATCTAAAGCCACATTGAAAGAGTTAACTATTTACAATTCTTGTTCAATCAACATGCATCATACTTCATATTGAGTTATTATAACACAGAGTTATCAAACTGTTTGGCTGGTGGTGCTACACTGTGGCTACAAGCAAGTCAAGCAGGCCACACATAAAACAATTATTATACTATTAATGGCATAACAGACAAGCTTGCCACAGGCTGCTGTTCTAACTCAACAAAATGACTTAGACTAATAAAATATGTAAACTTAATATAGCCCAGTACGTACAGATGAAGTTCAGATTTAGTGAAGCTTATCTCCATTTTAAAATGACTTTATATTTACAATGATTGATTTACTATCAAGAGTACATTGAAATCAATTAATTCCATCTAGCTTGTAGTGACTACAAAATTGTCCTTTTGTGTATTTCAGAACATTTATTAACAATTAACAATGTATTGCTCCCTGATTGTCATAATGTTTTTTAACAATGCATATTTTTAGATGCATGTCTTTGGGTGCATTTAAACGGGCAGCCAAATTCTGCTGTCACTAATTGGTCTTTTAAACAGCACGACCATTCCACAGGTGCACCTTGCACTAAGGACAATAAAAGGCCACTAAAATGTGCTGTTTGTCACACAACAAAATTCCACAGATGTTTTGAGGGAGGGTGTAATTATGATGAAAGCAGGAAAGTCCACCACAGCCGCCTCCAACGTCATTTTAGAGAATTTGGCTGTACGTCAACTGGCCTCTCAACTGCAGACCACGTGTAACCAAGCCAGCCCAGGACCTCTTCTTCAACCTGTGGGAGTGTCTGAAACCGTGGGTTAGCACAACAAAATAATTTATACACAAGCTGTCAGAAACTGTCTCAGGGGAGCTCACCTGCATGCTCATCGTCCTCAACAGGGTCTTCACCTGACTTCAATTCTGCGTTGTAACCGACTTCAGTGGGCAAACGCTCACCTTCGATGTCCACTGGCACGCTGGAGAAGTACCGGGCAGATGGCAGACAGCATAGAGTGTATGGTGTTGTGCGGGCGAGTGGTTTCCTGATGTCAATGTTGTGGAAAGAGTTCCCCATGGTGGCGCTGGGGTTATTGTATGGGCAAGCTTAAGCTACGGACAATGAACACAATTGCATTTTATCTATGGTAATTTGAATGCACAAAGATCCTTGTGCCATTCATCGGCCGCCATCACCTCATGTTTCAGCATGATAATGCACTGCCCCATGTCACAAGGATTTATACACAATTTCTCAGAACTGAAAATGTTCCAGTTCTTCCATGGACTGAATACTCACCAGACATGTCACACGTTGAGCCTGTTTGGGATGCTCTGGATCGATGTGTACAACAACGTGTACCAATTTCCACCAATATCCAGCACCTTCACACAGCCATTGAAGACGAGTGGGACAACCTTCCACAGGTCACAATCAACAGCCTGATCAACTCTATGCGATGGAGATGTGTCACGCAGCATGAGGCAAATGGTGGTCACACCAGTTACTGACTGATTTTCACATGCATGCCCCTACTTTTGACATAGTATTTTCATATTCATTTGAAATTCCTGTATTTTTCCAAAGATGTCTCACAAAAACTAAAAACTAAATGTCAACGGAAAACTGAACATATACCAAGCTTCAATTTTCAAAGCTTTTTACATTTAATTCAGCTCATGTCATGCTAATTTTATTTATGCGACCTGTGTGAACATCTTAGAAGACGACTACCACAAAAATGTAAAATCCTCAAAAGTTGTTACGAGAAACTTTTTGGCTATAATGTTAATGTAAGAGAAAGAACCCACTAAATGATTCAGAACGTGTAAAATGTATTTTACAACATATGGAAGTGAAATGTCATCACCAAAGCGCGTTTTCACCAACCCTGGACAGAGTGGGTGGACATCCTACATATTGATCATTTGTGGCAGCCGCTGAGGAGGACGTTTTGCCGCCGACCTACAGAAAGGCGAGATGACGTCAGAACATGAGGAGTCATGCCCATAGGGGAACACAAGGACAAATGCCCCCACGTGCCCCCTCAGATTTGTCCTGTTTTTTTTCAGATGATAAATGAATTACTAAACTTAATTTTTAAGCCCATGTTTTATCAGAATAATTAATTAACTTTGCAACCCTAGTTTATCTAGTCTAGTGCATATGGAGGAGAGTGTCAAGTGACACACACAGCGTTTGATTTGATTTAGCTGCCGGTGACGGGCTGGACTTGCAGGAGGTATGTTTGTAAATTCATTTGCTCAAGCTATATGGCCTATTGATTCCTTCTTGATGAATAAATCAAACTAACATATTTAGTTGTTTCTGTAATACTAGCCACATAGCAATTTTATAAAGTTGGCTTTAGCTAGCCAGCTAGATAGGTTCCCAACCTCATAACTATTTTAGGCAATCAATCAAGTTGGAGTAGCTTGGCTATGGGTTATGATATTATATACCAGTGTGGCAGTTGTACTTAAATCAAATCAATTTTATTGGTCACATGCAGATGTTAACTAGAGGGTAGCGAAATGCTTGTGCTTCTAGTTCCCGACAGTGCAGTAATATCTAACAAGAAATCTAACAATTCCACAACAACTACCTAATACACACAAATCCAAAGGGATGGAATAAAAATACCTACATATAAATATATGGATGAGCGATGACCAAGCGGCATAGGCAAGATGTAGTAGATTGCAGAATATACATACTTAACACCTACAGGTAAAGAGAACTGCTTAGATAACCTATGCATAAAAAATAAAAAAATTAAAACGATTATTATGGCTCTAGATTGCAGGAGAAAGCTGTTTCATGTGTTTGAAAAATGCTAAATTCAAATACTTTCAGGGGAAGGCCCCCTTCCGAAGTGACCCCACTTCATTCTCACGCACTCTGTGTCCCCTCTAAAATAATAGGTGCATGACACCCCTGAACCAAATCAAACACTACATTACAAAGTTGATCTGCCACTACCATTTAATGGTGATGAAAAGGACAAGGAGACCGAGTTTTACTCTATAGAGTACTGTGCTGACACAACAGAGGGTTGTGCTGACACAACAGAGGGTGAATTGGACAAAATTCTTCTAAACGAACTCAGTGGTGATGAATTGACCACCCCTCTCTCATAAGAGAGAGGCCTAACTAAATCTGCAAACAATTCAAATAGTAAACATTGATCAAATGGGGTTTTCCATACGTCTGATCCATGATCGTTTTGTACTTCTGAGATTTTGTCACTGCACATGCAGACAACATAAAATCCAGGCAATGTACTCAACAGTGTTAATTTATTCATTTACAAGGGGATTACATTTTCTCTTTCACCTTGGCGACTGACAACTCCCTGAGAGCTGTGATCTTTTATAAGAGCGAGAGCTCCAGGAATAGAAAGAAGGCTGTAACGTCTGCTTCCAACTCACACTCTCAAACACATACAGTGGGGAGAACAAGTATTTGATACACTGCCGATTTTGCAGGTTTTCCTACTTACAAAGCATGTAGAGGTCTGTAATTTTTCATCATAGGTACACTTCAACTGTGAGAGACGGAATCTAAAACAAAAATCCAGAAAATCACGTTGTATGATTTTTAAGTAATTAATTTGCATCTTATTGCATGACATAAGTATTTGATACATCAGAAAAGCAGAACTTAATATTTGGTAAAGAAACCTTTGTTTGAATTTACAGAGATCATACGTTTCCCGTAGTTCTTGACCAGGTTTGCACACACTGCGGCAGGGATTTTGGCCCACTCCTCCATACAAACCTTCTCCAGATCCTTCAGGTTTCAGGGCTGTCGCTGGGCAATACGGACTTTCAGCTCCCTCCAAAGATTTTCTATTGGGTTCAGGTCTGGAGGCTGGCTAGGCCACTCCAGGACCTTGACATGCTTCTTACGGAGCCACTCCTTAGTTGCCCTGTTTCGGGTCGTTGTCATGCTGGAAGACCCAGCCACGACCCATCTTCAATGCTCTTACTGAGGGAAGGAGGTTGTTGGTCAAGATCTCGCAATACATGGCCCCATCCATCCTCCCCTCAATACGGTGCAGTCGTCCTGTCCCCTTTGCAGAAAAGCATCCCCAAAGAATGATGTTTCCACCTCCATGCTTCATGGTTGGGATGGTGTTCTTGGGGTTGTACTCATCCTTCTTCTTCCTCCAAACACAGCGAGTGGAGTTTAGACCAAAAAGCTCTATTTTTGTCTCATCAGACCACATGACCTTCTCCCATTCCTCCTCTGGATCATCCAGATGGTCATTGGCAAACTTCAGACGGGCCTGGACATGCGCTGGCTTGAGCAGGGGGACCTTGCATGCGCTGCAGGATTTTAATCCATGACGTTGTAGTGTGTTACTAATGGTTTTCTTTGAGACTGTGAGACTGTGGTCCCAGCTTTCTTCAGGTCATTGACCAGGTCCTGCCATGTAGTTCTGGGCTGATCCCTCACCTTCCTCATGATCATTGATGCCCCACGAGGTGAGATCTTGCATGGAGCCCCAGACCGAGGGTGATTTACTGTCATCTTGAACTTCTTCCATTTTCTAATAATTGCGCCAACAGTCATTGCCTTCTCACCAAGCTGCTTGCCTATTGCCCTGTAGCCCATCCCAGCCTTGTGCAGGTCTACAATTTATCCCTGATGTCCTTACACGGCTCTCTGATCTTGGCCATTGTGGACAGGTTGGAGTCTGTTTGATTGAGTGTGTGGACAGGTGTATTTTATACAGGTAATGAGTGGAGAACAGGAGGGTTTCTTAAAGAAAAACTAACAGGTCTGTGAGAGCCGGAATTCTTACGTCATGCAATAAAATGCAAATGAATTACTTAAAAGTCATACAATGTGATTTTCTGGATTTTTGTTCCGTCTCACACAGTTGAAGTGTACCTATGATAAAAATGTCAGACCTCTACATGCTTTGTAAGGAGGAAAACCTACAAAATCGGCAGTGTATCAAATACTTGTTCTCCCCACTGTTGACCCCCTGAACGCAGCTCTCTCCAGATCCCAATCAACTGAATTCTGATCACCTGTTCACACACCTGTATGTCATTTACACACACTATTTAGTTCAGTTCTTTGCACCCCATCATTGTGAGGCATTGTTTGTTTTGAGACATTTCTGTTCAAGCGCCCTGCCTTCCATCATATTCATTACAACGGCCTATGGTAATCACACCCTGGGGCTAGAGCATTCAGCCCCTACCTACTGGAGCCTACATAGCAAATTACAAAAAAATATGGATTAATTTCTTCCTAACTTGGCTGGTGATATACATTTCATACATGTCAACAACTGGATAGCAATTGGAGACTGAAAAAATAAACTGTTTCCACTCGTAAATGGGCATGAGGGACATGTCGTCCCGTCATGTTTCTCTGTGCTCACATTTACTCAACATTTTCACAGTTTAAAATTAAACATGAACATCGATTTGAGGAATGAATAGCAGGCATGTTGGGGCGTGCGGAGGAGTGGGATTTTCGCACTGTTATAATCGTGCAAAGCAGCTTGTCCGGTTGCCTGTCAGAAAGACAATGCACAAGCCATGCAGGAGTTATTGTGGAAGAGAGAGAGATGACGCACACCCTGAAGAGGATCCTTGTTCCAAGCAGGGGAGAAAGAGATGTGTTGAGGTCTGTCACATAGTTTGACATACACTACATGACCAAAAGCATGTGGACACCTGCTCGTCAAACATCTCATTCCAAAATCTTGGGCATTAATATGGAGTTGGTCCCCCTTTAGCTGATACAACAGCCTCCACTCTTCTGGGAAGGGTTTCTACTAGATGTTCGAACATTGCTGCGGGTCTTGCTTCCATTCAGCCACAAGACCATTAGTGAGGCCGGGCATTGATGTTGGGCGATTAGGCCTGGCTCGCAGTTGGGATTCCAATTGATCCCAAAGGCATTCGATGAGGTTGAGGTCAGGGCTCTGTGCAGGCCAGTCAAGTTCTTCCACACTGATCTTGACGAGCCATTTCTGTATGGACCTCGCTTTGTGCACAGGGCATTGTCATACTGAAATAGGAAATGGCCTTCCCCAAACTGTTCCCACAAAGTTGGGAGCACAGTATAGTCTAGAATGTCATTGAAAGCTGTATGCTGTAGCTTTATCTAAACTGGAACTAAGAGGTCTAGCCCGAACAATGAAAAACAACCCCAGACCATTATTCCTCCTCCACCAAACTTTGCAGTTGGCACTATGCATTCGGGCTGGTGGTGTTGTCCTGTCATCCTCCAAACACAGATTTGTTCGTCAGACTGCCAGATGGTCAAGCGTGATTCATTTCTCCAGAGAACCCGTTTCCACTGCTCCAGAGTCCAATGGCGGCGAGCTTTACACCACTCCAGCCAACGATTGGCATTGCGCATGGTGATCTTAAGCTTGTGTGCGGCTGCTCTGCCTTGGAAACCCACTTCATGAAGCTCCCGACGAATAGTCATTGTGCTGACGTTGCTCCCAGAGGCAGTTTGAAACTCAGTAGTGAGAGCTGCAACTGAGGACAGACGATTTTTACGCGCTGTACGCTTCAGCACTCGTCGGTCCCGTTCTGTGAGCTTGTGTGGCCTACCACTTCGCAGACTTTACACTTCACAATAACAGCACTTACAGTTGACCGAGGCAGCTCTAGCAGTGCAGAAATGTGATTAACTGTGTTGTTGGAAAGGTGGCATCCTATGACGGTGCCACGTTGAAAGTTACTGAGCTCTTCAGTAAGGCCATTCTACTGCCAATATTAGTCTATGGAGATTGCATGGCTGTGTGCTCTATTTTATGCACCTGTCAGCTGAAATAGCCAAATCCACTAATTTGAAGGGGTGTCCAAATACTTTTGTAAATGTAGTGTATATCTAGCTATTTCAGCTATACGATTCGCTGACACGAGACCTCTCAATACATTTCCACTGGATCTGCAAACTGTTCATGAAATTTCAGCAATATGCTTCAAACGACACAATTTAACAGTTTGCAGATCCAATGAAAAGGTATTGAGAGCTCTTGTGACATGGAATTGTATCTCTGAATAAGAAGACTGGGACTTACTAACACATCAGAAATGAGATGATCTGCTCATGGCAAACCAACAATAGCAACAGCAAAGAACATGGATAATAACGTTAGCAAGTTGGGAAGCATTCGAAATCTAAAAAAATTGTTAACCAGAGGAAAATAGGGGATGGTCATTCTTTTTCAGTCGGGGAGGGTTATGTATTTCTTTATTTAGTCCAGGGGAGGGTCATGTCATTTGAAATCGATTAAATATCATATTGCTCAGTGTTTTAGAATTAGTTGCTTATTATATCTCGATGTGTGCCAGATTCTGCCCCTCGTCCTCTTCTGGGTGCACACTGTCAAGTGCGCCTAGAGTGGTCTCAATCAAATGCCCATGCTAGAGGCTATAGGCCTAGGCTATAAAAACGAGCGTGCTCGGAGAAGCACAGGGCAAAGTTATATTTCTAAAACGTACTTTGTTCCTGAGTTTTTGCGCTGCTTGGATAGGCTACACAGCATTATGCCACTGCAATGGATAGGTGTTCCCAATCATGAGCACCGGCCTGCCCTGCTCTTGCTGATGTAAACCCTTTGGTGCTGCCAACCAAAGGCTTCTTCCCAAAATATGTTTGTATTTGCACCCAAAAAAATGCAATATCTGTGCGTGCAGACTAGGCCTACAAATGTCCTGTTCAGTTTGAAAGGGGGAGAGCGAAGATGGGGACCAGAGGGAAGTTTGCTACTACTATAATTGATCTGAATAAAAACTGTTTCACTGCCCATAATAAAGCAATTTACCAGAGTTATTGACCTCACAATAAGACATATTCAAGCAATTTAAATAACTTACATTACTATGAAATGACAGCCGCGGAAATGGACAGAGCATGGGTGCTGAAATTAGGCTAATTCAAGCAGGCCTATTTTATTTAAACTAGTCTTCATTTTAATTTGATTTCAGGCTACTAACAAGAGGGCTTTGTGTTGGAGCCTATTCCTTGCTATTCAAGAAATCAGAGGTAGGCCTACCTGTTTGGCAGACGAAATTATAGTCTACTATCCATGCCAGCCATTTCCTTAAATATCTCAGTGTCAGTGAAGGGCTTAGTGTGAATTAAAACCAGAGCTTGAATTGAGCTGCTATGTGAAGATATTGTGGCTATGTGTTAAAGAAAATATGCCTAAAGGCATGGGCCTACCCTTGTTAGCTTAAGATTTGTTTTTATGGACCTGATTATAAAAAGTGATCTATAATGACACTTTGGTCCGGAATGCTTTATGCTAGAAACAAGCTGTAAAATGCCGGGGAAAGATGGGACTTCATTGAATGTGGGATACCTTTGGTTTGTCTCTATGACATTCAGGGGTAGTGCTACAACATTCTATAACCAAGGAGACAAAAAATGTACTTTGCTTGGGAAGTAATTTGTGATTCTGTCACTTTCAATTGATGTTCAACAGGCTGTTAAACAACATACTAGCAAGCAAGGTCGCCCAAGAAGGAACATAAATACATTATTTAGGCTGTTATTATTGTTATTTCAAGGCTATAGCTTGCCATTAAAGAAATAATTTGTGAAGCAATTGTGACACGCTACAGTATGGCAGGAGCACTCAGAATTTCAACAACAGCACTTCAACAGCATGCCTATAAATTTAGCATTAGGCTGTATAAAATGAAATAAATACAAAGCATTACATAGAATTAAATATTAATGAAACAAAAAAAAATCCTTATTAGGCTACAGTGCGATTTGAATTCACTTTTAGAAACACGAGTTTGGCCAGGCTTTGTTTTGAGCTATGCAAGCTCAGTTTGTTGATTTAGCCTAGCAGATTCTCTTATATTTCCATGCCATAATCACAGTAAAAATGTATACATTTTGTAACCACAATATCATGGAATGAAATAGAATACATTGGAACATTATAGTTTCCCAAATGATGATAAATGGCTTTTTCTCAAATTCATTGATGATCAGATACTTTGGTTGTAACTGGTTCTGTTGCAACAACTTTTGCACTGTTTGAAACTTAGACTAACCTCTTTTTGATCAGCCTGCAGGTGCCCGGTCCGCCACAAGGAATCGCTAGAGTGCGATGAGCCAAGTAAAGCCCCCCCCCCACCCCCTTTTTATTTTTGCAGAAAATTAATGTAAAGTCAAAGTGTACTGTTAGCTAGCTAACGTTAGCTTGCTAGTTAGATAGCTAACTGTCAGGCTGTGGGTAACTGGTGCATCAAAAAGAGGTTAGTCTACGTTTCAAACAGTGCAGAAGTTGTTGCAACAGAACCAGTTACAACCACACGAGTGGCTTATATCAATATTACACTGGTATGATAACAGTTACAGAAATGAGGAATGGAGACAGGCTCTATTTATCTGAGCAACTGTGTCCAACACATTACCACATCTTGATATGTTGGGCACCTACTGAACAAAAAAGGATGTTATTAAGAATATTTGTTTTCAATTAAATGTATTTCTAAAATAAAGGTTTAATGAAATACAGGCATGCACCACATTAATACAAGACATCTAGCATGATGGTATTGTAAGTATAAAAGTAAAGCTTGATTTCCTTTCATTTAAAAAAGTGTGATAATGTCTTACTGTGGTGTCTGAATAATCCAATACTTTAACTTGTATGCGGTACAAATCACATTATTGTGGAAGCTGAAGAGGTTAAACCAAGTCCTCATACCTTTTAAATCATTGATAAACTGTAAGGTATCTTCTCAGGAGACCTCTGTGTGTTAACCTGTTTTGAGTAATATGCCCTGCAGACACTATCAGAAGTCAGAAACAGCCTACGCTCATACTCCTCCTGTCTGGGTCCGACCTTGACTGTCTGAGGTTCTGAGAATACAATGCGACTTTAGGCCTGATTGAATCCACCACCTGTCAGAAGATGCTTAGACTTATCTGTTGTGAAATGTCAATGGGGAGGCTATATAAGTTGCAGGATGTCTTAGACACCTTACAGAACCTGGGGAGAGCTATCATATACTCTACTCTGTACCAAACTCGGCCTACAATTGTATTACTAAAGGAGAATCTTAATACTTAAACAAAGTCTGTTTCCTTTATACTACCAATATATAAGTTTGAGAATTATATAGACCTGATCTTTTGACAAAATTGACCAACAAAGCACCTCCTCCAGAGGCCGTTTGGAACTCGGTAGTAAGTGTTGCAACTGAGGACAGATATTGTATGCGCTACGCAGTTCAGCACTCAGCAGTCCAGTTCTGTGAGCTTGTGTGGCCTACCATTGTTGGGTGAGCCATTGTTGCTCATAGACGTTTCCACTTCACAATAACAGCACTTACAGTTGACTGGGGCAGCTCTAGCAGGGCAGAAATTTGACTTACTTGTTGGAAAGGTGGCATCCTATGACGGTGCCACTTTGAAAGACTCTGAGCTTCTGTAAGGCCATTCTACTGCCAATGTTTGTCTATCGAGATTGTGTGTCTGTGTGCTTAATCTTATACACCTGTCAGCAACGGGTATGGCTGAAATAGCCAACTCCACCAATTTGAAGGGGTGTCCACACCCTTTTGTTTATATATTGTAGCTACTGTAATACGTTAAAGCAGTGTGCTGGAAAACCTTGGTAGAGCATGGGTGGAATAGGCATTGTGGTGCTCATGTGAATTTCCTTGCTTTTTCGGCTTCAGACCAATGCCTTTTCTCACTTAAAACAGTTTTGGTTTTTCATTCCCACGGTCTTTACACCAGAAGGTGATTATGCTACGTTATTATACATTATAATACAGCTTAACACATGCTCCCCTTGTGAACTCTCACAATGTCATGCGTTTAATTTATTGATAAGATCCCAGCTCATAACCAAAATGACCATTGCTCAAAGCAGATTGTCGAGAGCAAGGAAACAAATGAAAAAAAGACTGAAGAAAACATGTACTGTGTGATTACACAATGTATGGATGAGCTGTTCTCAATGGAAGGGTTTGCCTAGGTGAGGTGTGAATATATCATAGTCATCCACCTCGGTGGTGACGACTTGGGACACACAAATGGGACAGCCCTGGTGCATCAGATGCGAGCTGATTTGAAGGTAGCCATCCGAATGTTCCCTAGGACAAAGGTAGTATACTCTGACATCAAAGAGTGGAGGAGTTGGATATTCCAGTAGGAGGAGGACATCAAGCACATAGAGATGGCCCAGTGCTCTGTCAACCAGCTGGTGTTTGCAATTCTCTGTGACAGGCCCATGCCCACAATCAGCCTCTCTGTCATAAAGCACTGGGTCCCTGGGCGGTACCGTAGGGATGGCCGTGCATCTCACGGATGAGGGCAACGACCTCTTCCTTCACAGTCTGAGAGCTGGGCCCTTATCCACAAAGTGTCTCAGAGTAGACGATTGGTCATAAGTGCTGAGCATAGAGACAATTTACTTGTACTCTTATGGGTAAAAAATTAAAACATGACTCTTTAACCATAAGAGTCACACATAGTCTACATACATTTAGGACACCTCATGAGCTGTCCTAACCAGTTAACATTTTCAAGCTCCCCTGAATTATTTAAACATTTTGTTAAAAATCGCGCAACATTTCAATGTCCTGCTACTCATGCCAGGAATATAGTATATGCATAGGATTAGTATGTGTGGATAGAAAACACTCTGAAGTTTCTAAAACTGGTTAAATAATGTCTGCGAAATCCCAAGAAAAACCTGGTCACAAAAAACACAAAAAAGTATTCAAGTATTCATTAGCATTTGGCATTGCGCACTTCCATTTCCTGTTGACTAGGTGAGACGCTAGCGTCTCACATGTCTCTAAGAGGTTATTAAGACACCAGCAGGTGTCCTGCACCATAGACAGGCAATTGCTTTGGAGATATTTCTATTTGATCAACCCATAAATCATCTAAACCTACATGCAAAGGTACCTCTTGCGCTTTTTACAATGATTTCACATGTGGCCTAATTCACATGATATATGCCTAAATGCTAATAAATAATCACTTTTTTCTTTCAATTATTTCATGCAGAATATCACATTGTTAAAAAATACACCTAAATTGGTCATGCCTATAAGTTGGAAAAGCGTTTAACTGTGTTTGGTAAAAATGACAGACCTTTCAAACTTTTTATGCAACATTATTGGCAAGTAAGTACTGTCCCAAAGCGATTTAGAGTTGTTTAACGGGAGTGACGACTGTGTA
This sequence comes from Oncorhynchus clarkii lewisi, assembly GCF_045791955.1. Classification (NCBI taxonomy): domain Eukaryota; kingdom Metazoa; phylum Chordata; class Actinopteri; order Salmoniformes; family Salmonidae; genus Oncorhynchus; species Oncorhynchus clarkii. Next base: position 52,709,203 of record NC_092158.1, on the reverse strand, counting down.
GATATAATGGTAATATGATAAAAAATTCTGCTTTTAAACCATTATACTGTATGATTCAGTGCAAAATGCTTATAACATTGGAATTGGTAAAAAAAGGTTATTCATGCCAACATATTAGGCAATAATTAATAGTAGGAAACTGATCGTGTCAGGTGAAAATGTATATCAAACGTTTTACCATTGCAACATTTGATGTACAGTCACATCCACTGTGATTGTCTGAAGCGTGTTATAAATTTCACAGCTGGCTATGTCTCATCGCGATTGGTTTATATTTAATCCCAACTGGTGGTAGGATCCCTGTCGAAGTCAAACCCGGCTCCCATTGGCAAGTAGAGGACCTAGGTGGTGCCAGAAACTACCTCCGCCCACCAATACCCCCCTCGCTCTCTAGTACTCCCACACCTACCCGGCTTCTTCCATCTGGTATGTGTGTGCCCGCTTGGCACTGGGTGAATACGGGGGCAGTTGGTCCAACGGTTCAGGAGAGCATCAAACCCATGCACTTTATCGGCAACGAGCGAGAAATAACAGTGAGCTGTTAACAGATTGCTGGACGTCTATGAACACGCTGTTATACATCACTGCAACGAGCCCATCACATTGATGAGAAGTGGGACTTGAAGTCCAGAGATGACTGGTGGCACCTGAAGTGGGGAGGAGAGGTACATTGAGTGGGTGGAGGACAGCAGGAAGGTAAGCGCCTTCTGGTATCCATGACTGATCGATTGAGGTCATAAGCAGGACCATTATCTGCATTGTGTATTCCCATGCAATTTTAAGATAATTTCTTATCGTTTAAATGACACAAAAATGGCCGCCTCATATAACACAATTCATCTCAAATCCAAAATGCTGGTGTATAGAGCCAAATTGAAAGGTGCTATTCACTGTCCAAATAAAGACGCAGCGGAGTGTAGTTATAGCCGGCCTATGTCTAGAAAGATTGAAGTACAGGAGATGTGTCCCTCTAGCACAGTCTTGTGGGAAATCCCAGTCGGAGAGCGTTGCCAAGGTCCCTGTGCTGTATAGGTCTAGCTGTCCTATGATAAAACCCAGATGCATAGTGTCAAGCTAGAGTGCCTCTGATAGGACAGACATTTGATGAGGGACATGGCAGCATAGAATCCAGCGCTGCCTCATGCTAATTAAGATGGTGTGAGGCTGCACATCACACATAAAGTGAACAAAAACATGAACGCAACAGTGTTGATCCCATGTTTCATGAGCAGAAATCAAAGATTCCAGAAATATTCCATATGCACAAAAAGCTTATTTCTCTCAAATTGTGTGCACAAATATGTTTACATCCCTGTTAGTGAGCATTTCTCCTTTGCCAAGATAATCCATCAAACCTGTCAGGTGTGGCATATCAAGAATATGATTAAACAGCATGATCATTATACAGGTGGACCTGGGGACAATAGAAGGCCAATTTAAAATGTGCAGTTTTGTCACACAACACAATGCCACAGATGTTTTGAGGGAGCATGCAAAAATAGCGTGATGAGATCCTGAGGCACATTGTGAGGCACATTTTTTTTTTTTTTTAAGTTATCTGTGACCAACAGATGCGTATCTGTATTTCCAGTTATCTGAAATCCGTAGATTAGGGCCTAATTAATTTATTTCAGGTGACTGATTTAATCATATGAACTGTAGCTCAGTAAAATCGATGAAATTGTTGCATGTTGCGTTTATATTTTTGTTCAGTGTACATACTGTACAGTATTTACCACACTAACCCCAATGAGGCTACAGTATGGCCACCAAAGTAGGTTTCCAGGGATAACATTTTTGTTTCACAAAAGTACAAGTTTCATGGAATTCGATTTTTGTTTACATTACGCATCAGTAAGTTCCTATTGCATGATGCCATCCAACATCATTCTGTACTGTTTATTCACTTGTGACCTCATTAGAGGTCATAGTTGTTTTGTTGAGTAACAAAAACTGCACAAGACAACACAATTTAAGGTAGGCGTAAGTCAATAGACAATGACTGGGAGAGATGCTTTCAATTGAAAATAATGATCCTTCACCACTCCCTGAGCATGGCATTCCTTGGTCAGATGTAATGTCGGATTGAACATCCAGTAGTAGAATTGTGACTTTAGAGATATCTACAGTCTGTTGAATCAGTACCCAGACAGTGCAACAACACACTGGGGAATCTCAGTTCTGTTTAGGCGTGTCAGCCAAACAGCCTGGCATCCTTATTCCCATGTGCCTCAGCAGCTAATGCATCCAGCGCCAGTTGTTCTGTTCCCACTGAGGTCCATGGGGCCTCCTGTGGATTCTCCTAGGGATCATCAACAACAAAGTACAAACGGACTTTTAGAGCAGAAACTTAGAGAACAGAGTGCTCCAGTACAGACGGAATAACAGAGTCATTTTTTATTAAAAGAGGGTGGGGAGAAGAGAATTGTGTTTTTAGGCAGCTGAGAGCAAGAACAACTTCATAGTTGTTAACAGATGCAGCCCCCTGTCCACCTCCCGGCAGTCACACTGATGCATTAGGCACATGCACCTGGAGGATTGGACCAACATTTACACATGCTGCACAAAGACCAACACAACAAAAATGTTTTGTTTAAGCTTAGCAATTGTTATGTTCACCCACACAATCTCTATTGCTAGGTCATCAATCCCCATGGGGCTTTGAATAACTGTTTTTTTTTTATATATATTTTTTTACATAAAATACAACAACTGACACAGATACAATCACACAGCGACTGCTCATGTATTGTCACTCATGCTGTAACGGCCATTGGTGGAAGAAGGTGAGGACCAAAGCGCAGCATGGTACGTGTTCGTCATTTTAATGGTAAAGCTGAACACTATAAAACAAGCAACAAAAGAACAACCGAAACAGCTCCGTCAGGTGCAAACCACACTAAACAGAAATTAACTACCCAAAACAACCCAGTGGGAAAACGCTACCTAAGTATGGTTCTCAATCAGAGACAACGATAGACAGCTGCCTTTGATTGAGAACCACACTAGGCCAAACAACAAAGAAATCCAAAACATAGAAAATGAACATAGAATGCCCACCCTAGTCACACACTGGCCTAACCAAAATAGAGAATAAAAGCCTCTCTATGGCCAGGGCGTGACTCATGCTTAATGTGAAAAGGCTTTGTTGTCAAAATCCAGGATTTAGTGTTGGCTTAAAATTAACATTCCCAAATTCCCAAGAGAAACTACCCCTCAAATATTTGGGGTGTTTCTTAAAGGGCCATTCCACCAAAATGGTACAACAAAATATTTTGTTACTTTACCTAAGAATTTTTAGAGAAAGTTGTGTTGTTGGCAATCAGCATATCAAATATACCTTCCTTGGCAGATGTAGTGTGAGTGGATCGTTGATGGAGTGATGTGGTCATGCAAACTGCAACGCCGTCTCTATGGGTCGTTTATATTGACCTGTCTTTAGTCAAAGAGGAGAGAGTGTTGCTGTGTCGCCTGGGGCCGAACCCTGAAGGTATTGGTCTGTTTTGTCACAACAGTAGAGGAAGAGGACAGAGCAATTCCTTCTGAGACAACACATTCCCTCTATTCAGAGAGTGAGAGAGAGATGCAGAGAGACCCAAGAAACGTACAAGAGGTTGACCTACAACTCAGAGCAGAACAGAGCAGTACCTTCAAGCTGCAGACTGGACCCTATTCCAACTAAACTACTGAAAGAGCTGCTTCCTGTGCTTGGCCCTCCTATGTTGAACATAATAAATGGCTCTCTATCCACCGGATGTGTACCAAACTCACTAAAAGTGGCAGTAATAAAGCCTCTCTTGAAAAAGCCAAACCTTGACGTAGAAAATATAAACTATCGGCCTATATCGAATCTCCCATTCCTCTCAAATTTTTTTGAAAAAGATGTTGCGCAGCAACTCACTGCCTTCCTGAAGACAAACAACGTATACGAAACGCTTCACTCTGGCTTTAGACCCCATCATAGCACTGAGACTGCACTTGTGAAGGTGGTAAATTGACTTTTAATGGCGTCAGACCGAGACTCTGCATCTGTCCTCGTGCTCCTAGACCTTAGTGCTGCTTTTGATGCCATCAATAACCACATTCTTTTGGAGAGATTGGAAACCCAAATTGGTCTACACGGACAAGTTCTGGCCGGATTAGATATTATCTATTGGAAAGATATCAGTTTGTCTCTGTGGATGGTTTGTCCTCTGACAAATCAACTGTAAATGTTGGTGTTCCTCAAGGCTCAGTTTTAGGACCACTATTGTTTTCACTATATATTTTACCTCTTGGTGATGTCATTCGGAAATATAATGTTAACTTTCACTGCTATGCGGATGACACACAGCTGTACATTTCGATGAAACATGGTGAATCCCCAAAATTGCCCTCGCTGGAAGCCTGTGTTTCAGACATAAGGAAGTGGATGGCCTCAAATGTTCTACTTTTAAACTTGGACGAAACAGAGATGCTTGTTCTAGGTCCCAAGAAACAAAGAGACCTTCTGTTGAATCTGACAATTCATCTTGATGGTTGTACAGTCGTCTCAAATAAAACTGTGAAGGACCTCGGCATTACTCTGGACCCTGATCTCTCTTTTGATGAACATATCAAGGACAGCTTTTTTCCATCTACGTGAAACTGTCCAAAAATGCAGAAAAATATATCCATGCTTTTGTCACTTCTAGGTTAGATTACTGCAATGCTCTACCCTCCCGGATAAAGCACTAAATAAACTTCAGTTAGTGCTAAACATGGCTGCTAGAATCTTGACTAGAACCAAAATAATTTATCATATTACTCCAGCGCTAGCCTCTCTACGCTGTCTTCCTGTTAAGGCAAGGGCTGATTTCAAGGTTTTACTGCTAACCTACAAAGCATTACATGGGCTTGCTCCTACCTATCTTTCCGATTTGGTCCTGCCGTACATACCTACACGTACGCTACGGTCACAAGACGCAGGCCTCCTAATTGTCCCTAGAATTTCTAAGCAAACAGCTAGAGGCAGGGCTTTCTCCTATAGAGCTCAATTTTTATGGAATGGTCTGCCTACCCATGTGAGAGATGCAGACTCGGTCTCAACCTTTAAGTCTTTACTAAAGACTCATCTCTTCAGTAGGTCATATGATTGAGTGTAGTCTGGCCCAGGAGTGTGAAGGTGAACGGAAAGGCACTGGAGCAACGAACCGCCCTTGCTGTCTCTGCCTGGCCGGTTCCCCTCTCTCCACTTGGATTCTCTGCCTCTAAACCTACTACAGGGGCTGAGTCATTGGCTTACTGGTGCTCTTCCATGCCATCCCTAGGAGGGGTGCGTCGAGTCACTGACGTGATCTTCCTGTCCGGGTTGGCGCTCCCCCTTGGGTTGTGCCGTGACGGAGATCTTTGTGGGCTATACTTGGCCTTGTCTCAAGATGGTAAGTTGGTGGTTGAAGATATCTATCAAGTGTTGTGGGTGCTGTGCTTTGGCAAAGTGGATGGGGTTATATCCTGCCTGTTTGGCCCTGTCGGGGTATATCGTCGGACGGGGCCACAGTGTCTCCCGACCCCTCCTGTCTCAGCCTCCAATATTTATGCTGCAGTAATTTGTGTCGGGGGGCTAGGGTAACTCTGGAGTATTTCTCATTTCTTATCCGGTGTCCTGTGTGAATTTAAGAATGCTCTCTCTAATTCTCTCTCTCTCTCTCTCTCTCTCTCTCTCTCTCTCTCTCTCTCTCTCTCTCAGAGGACCTGAGCCCTAGGACCATTTCTCAGGACTACCTGGCATGATGACTCCTTGCTGTCCCCAGTCAACCTGGCCGTGCTGCTGCCAGGTTTCAACTGTTCTGCCTGCGGCTATGGAACCCTGACCTGTTCACCGGACGTGCTACCTGTCCCAGACCTGCTATTTTCAACTCTCTATAGACAGCAGGAGTGGGAGAGATTCTCTAAATGATTGGCTATGAAAAGCCAACTGACATTTACTCCTGAGGTGCTGACCTGTTGCACCCTCGACAACCACTGTGATTATTATTATTTGACCCTGCTGGTCATCTATGAAGATTTGAACATCTTGGCCATGTTCTGTTATAATATCCACCCGGCACAGCCAGAAGAGGACTGGCCACCCCTCATAGCCTGGTTCCTCTCTAGGTTTCTTCCTAGGTTATGGCCTTCCTAGCCGTCGTGCTTCTACACCTGCATTGCTTGCTGTTCGGAGTTTTAGGCTGTGTTTCTGTACAGCACTTTGTGACATCAGCTGATGTAAGAAAGGCTTTATAAATTAATTTGATTGATTGATTTCAGGTCATGAAGTCAGTCAGTGCTGTGTATATCAGCATAGTTGAAAGTCCTTATTGGTTATATTCCTACAGACAAGTTAATATAGGCCAATCAAAGATTAAATCCATGAACGATAATACAAATCTATAAAACTCATGCCAATGTTGAACAATAAACAGCACTATTTAATTTTAATCAGACAAGGTTTAGTCAACATTAGGTAAATTAATACACACCACTATCACTGTGGAACACCACCAGCCCTAGGTCGTAAGCTGAAAATAATGTTTTTCCCTTTCCATGGCTGATAACATCAACAATGATACTGCTGAGCATGAGACGCCTGCCCATGTCTCACAACTGTCTCCTCACATCTCTCCGTATGCACTTGTGATTTTTTTTATCTTCTTCAGCACAAAATGGTCAGTGTGTGAGGAGGTCTCCCATCTGGACGTCTGGAAGATAAACAAACCATCCTTTAATTTATTTCAACTTTAGATTTACCTCTATGTGATTTGACATGCTGTTCAAAAAGTGAAGCTTGGAACATAATGTCTGCAGTGTACTACTCAAAATAACAGCTGTAGAAAGTAGAGCATTCAAAGCAAAAAAATTTAGCCACAGAATTCAATCAAATATCTGGACGAACAAGTCTTACTGTTTCTCTGTGTGTGTGTGCGTGCGTGTGTAATATACTCACATACACTACCAGTCAAAGGTTTTACAACACCAACTCATTCTAAGGTTTTTCTTTATTTTTACTATTTTCTGAAATGTAGAATAATAGCGAAGACATCAAAACTATGAAATAACACATATGGAATCATGTAGCAACCAACAAAGTGTTACACAAATCAAAATATATTTTAGATTCTCCAAAGTAGCCACCCTTTGCCTTCATGTCAACTTTGCACACTCTTGGCATTCCCTCAACCAGAATAATCACCTGGAATGCTTTTCAATTAACATGTGTGCATTGTTAAAAGTTAATTTGTGGAATTTCTTTCTTTCTTAATGAGGCAATCAGTTGTGTTGTGAGAAGGGGGGTGGGGTAGCCCTATTTGGTAGAAGACCAAGTCCATATTATGGCAAGAACAGCTCAAATAAGCAAAGAGAAGTGCCAGACTATCATTATTTTAAGACATGGTCACACTAAAAAAGTTTTTGCGATTAAGTCAATAACTTCTTTCATCTATTCAAGTCAACTAAATTTGCAAAATGTGTTAATTTGACTTCAACCCAACAAAAGCTGTACAAAAAAAATCTAGTTCAGTTAGCAAAGAACAATTTTCTCAGTCAACTTTCAAATCAGAACTAATAAGTAAAATATACTAAAACAAGATCCCAGTTGTGTTAACAAAAAATGACATGTTATATTAACTACAAGTCATTATATTGTCTTAACTTATAAAATCAAGTTGAATCAGCAATGAACTATGTGTTCCCTCAACTTTCGAATTAGATCCAATAAGTCAAATGAACTAAATGAAGACAACAGTTGTCTTGACTTTAAATGTAAAGTCAGGATAACTACAAATCTGTACATTAACTTAACTTACAAAATTAAGTTAAATCGGCTAAGATCTATGTGTTCATTTAACTTTTAAGTCAGAACCAAGAAGTCAAATCAGTGGTCTGTGCAACTACCTCTGGTGCACATGTACTGTTGTGTGGGTTTGAGTCTGGCTTTGAACTTCTTAATTATTGTGTACCTATTGTTTAATAGTGGAAACAATTTTTTTTATTTTTGAAGAAAGGAAATTGTGGAATATGAGCCCTGTGTGATTGACATCAAATCTAGATGGCGAGCACTGTTCACTTGACAGACAAGTGTTTATCTAAAATCTGCACAAGGTCCAATAAGATTTTCTGTGTTTGTTGAAATTGATAATATACACAGTTTCTCATACTTCAGGAGCTTGTCTCCCTTTCAGACCTTTGTGCATTTTGAGATGAAGGTGATTAGAGGACACAAGGAACTACAAAAGTTAATGTAATACGCTTCCAAGAAACGTATTCCTTTTATCTGTAGTGCTCCTGGGCTGGGTGTAAAAACTCTGACTGTTTATACGTCACACAAATGCAGTGTAAGCGTTTCACTCACATTTATGGCTATTAACCATTGTTGTTTTCAAAGTATTTCTGCCATTTAGTTTCATAGCTTGACTCTGAATCCCTTAACTTTATTTAACAATGAGCGCAGTGGCAGTCACAGGCTGTCATAGATACATTTTAAATTATCCCAACTCAGACTTAGCTAGTTTCCTAGCTATGTATATTTTAATCACACGCTTCTGGGTTTTTCGGTGGTAGTTTCAGTTTAAACTGCAAAATCAATATATATTTCCCCCAAATCAGTATAAGTACTGTAGCTCCATTACCATGGTAACCCTTTGGTATGAAATTGGCAACGGATCATTTTAATCACTGTCCTACATTAAATGCTTATAGGGTTTTTAACAAGTGTTTTTTTGAGTTTTGTAGCAATGTAATTGGCTATTTTGCTTGATGTCCTTGGTGCCCTGGCTGATTGTTTTTGGTGCTCTGGCAGATTAGGCAGGCACCCCCTTGAGGCAGAGCAGGGCGGCAGGGTAGCCTAGTGGTTAGAGAGTTGGACTAGTAACCGGAACATTGCAAGTTCAAACCCCTGAGCTGACAAGGTACAAATCTGTTGTTCTGCCTATGAACAGGCAGGCCCCTGAACACCCACTGTTCCTAGGCCGTCATTGAAAATAAGAATTTGTTCTTAACTGACTTGCCTAGTTAAATAAAGATAAAAAGTGGTCTTGTCCCTAATATTCCTTCCCTGGTATGTTATGCTCTTCAAACATGTTGCTCTGGAGCATATGAGACTGGAGTCTGTGGACCTAAATAATAGATTTCATGAAGGCCTGGACAGTCATCTTTCCAAGCTCGTTGAATTCTACCGGGCCAAGAGTGGTGGAGGGATGGAGCTAAAACACCTTTTGGACAGTCTTCTCTACAGTTACCTACATTTTGGTGTATTGATAATTGCATTTCTTGAAGACGTGAGGTATACAACCCTACAACAAAACCTTATGCTTTCTTCCAGGAGAGACATTTCCAATGAATCATGATGCACTGTAACGTTCAATGGAGTCAAGTTGAATATCTGTCGCCATCTGAAGTGAGAATTTTTGTTATTGACCAAATACTTATTTTCCACCATAATTTGCAAATAAATTCATAAAAAATCCTACAATGTGGTTTTCTGGATTTTTTTTTCTCATTTTGTCTGTCATAGTTGAACTGTACCTATATGATGAAAATTACAGGCCTCTCTCATCTTTTTAAGTGGGAGAACTTGCAAATAAATACTTTTTTGTCCCACTGTATGTGGCTGCTAAGTAGTCATTACTGTAGCTACAAGGAAGTGTAGATGACTTTAGAATAGGAAAAATGGTTGGTTTCGTTAATGGTGATAGAATCAACACTGCGAGAGAATAATGGCAAACAAGCTGCAGGGGTAGAGGGTGATGAGAGATGTGATGAATCAGAAATGGCCCCCAATTACACTCTACCAGGTTTAATTTAATCCACCATCCACCCGGAGACATACGAGTACACAAACGCACGTGCACACACAAAGCATTTTTTTACTATCCTTGTGGGGATATAAAATTGAGACCATAAAAAAAAGTATTTTTCCTAAACTTAAACCCTCCCCTCACACACACACACACACACACAGCTGTGACAGAGACAGCTGGAAACTGTTGACTTGTGCTTGTTAATCACAACGATTCTCATGGTTGCTTACATGATGACATTGTCCGTGGTGTGATGGGCATCCTGCAGGGGTATTAGGAGGCATTATATGGTCAGCCCACTAATGTGGCTAAATACTCACCGCCACAACTAATTTGTTTAATTTCATGAATTATTAATCATTCCATTGAACTTCTGTATGATATGACATTGATTTGAATGCTTTTTTATGTTCAATGTGGAGGGAATTCAGTTGCCGACAGAATTACGGAAGAAAGAGTCATTTACATCCAATAATTGATTGGTTGAGATCAAAAAGAGGCAAAAACAGTGTCTTAATTTTATACTTCTTTGGAATCCCAATGATCAATGGTAATAATAGAATGAGTAAACTTTGTATAAAAAAATTATCCTGAAGCCTGTATAATTTGCATTACTCACAGATTTTGTGCCTTCTACCTGACATCCCTGCAGTGCTAACTACAATTATCATTTGGTCTGTGAATAACTAGACATGTTCACTCAACACTCCCATAATTGCTTTGAGAAATGTTTTCGTCCCAACCTGTTCCGTGAAAAATCTAATACAATCAAACCCAGTTTAGGGAATGATTGTGGTTTTGTGGGATAATTGTGAAATTCTTAGGGTGAATTACCCAGTTATGAAAGAGGATCTGACAAATCCACTACTTCATGCACCAAAACCAAGCACATCCAATAGTTTTTAGTCACAGCTCCAGCATGGGAATAGCTACAGTGCAGGCTAATTCAACTGTGTGTGGGCCTAGGCATAAAAACTCAATTTACGACCATCAGAAGAAGTGGACCAAAGCGCAGCGTGGTGAGCGTACATTACTTTATTTTTAATGTCGCCAACAAAAACAATAAACGATACAAAACGACCGTGAAGCTTAACAGGGCATTATTGCCACTAACATAGATAACTACCCACACTGAAATGAGGGAAAAATGGCTACCTGAGTATGATTCCCAATCAGAGACAATGATAGACAGCTGTCCCTGATAGAGAACCATACCCGGCCAAAACATAGAAAACAAAACATAGAATGCCCACCCCACCCCACATCACACCCTGACCTAACCAAATAGAGAAATAAAACGGCTCTCTAAGGTCAGGGCGTGACGCCAGGGGCAAAATAAGGCTGCCATTTTACGTGAAGCTGATGTGCAACATGCTGCAGAAATGTTATACGGGAATGTAAAGTGTAACAATGTACGCTGAGAGTCGGGAAGTAAGTTCAGGGAGAAAATACATTTAATTAATAAATAGCTGAACAAAACAAGAAACACAAACAGCGCACCGACATGAAACCGCAACAATGACGACTGGGGAAGAAACCAAAGGGTGTGACATATAAAGAAAGGGCAGGTAATCAAAGAGGTGATGGAGTCCAGGTGAGTGTCATTATGCATGTGACTCTGGTGACAGGTGTGCGACCTAACGAGCAGCCTGGTGACCTAGAGGCCGGAGAGAGAGCACGTGACACTATGTTTCTTCGCCAGGAGAAGGCTAATCACATTGTGGGATACTGACTTAGGGAATGGTTGGTTCATGCGTGTTGCAGGGTTGGAAATACATTTTGGTCGTTTTTGAAGTAGTTGGATGTACTTTATTATAATTTTTTTTAAATTAAGTGTGACATTGTTTATTGTTAGTGGTGGCACCACTTTAAAGTCGCTAAATAGAATTCTGCACATGAAGAACAGCAATTACGGCAACATTACCACATAACATTTTACACATTCATATGAATACAAATTGCTGCTGAGGCAGAGGCATTTTGCAGCAAAAGTGTAAAATAATGATTCAGAATAACAAATGTTCTGTGCCACTGATACTATACCAATGACTTACATTTGCCCTTCAGTCAAATACAGAACATCTGTTCATATATATCCATTAAATTTAGACATCTTTTAAAAACAATTATCGAAAATTATATATTTAGACTTTTGGGGATTATTAGACACTTTCAAGCAAGACTGGATTAATGCAGTGGTTTAATTAAATGGGATTTTTTTTTTAAATCCAACCACAGGAGCCCGCTCTTAATCTTCAAAATACACCAGAGAACATAATTTAACCACAGAGGATCAATAGTTTCTAAAAAGTACTGTGGATTAAGTTTTTTCTCAAGCACATACAGACACACACACACACACACACACACACACACACACACACACACACACACAAGCCAATTCACTGAATTGGGGAAAGTAGTTACAATTGAGGAACAATGGTGCAGGATGATGGGATCGTTTCATTGAGACTTTCACCATTGACAAACTCTCTAAATTCCTGCAATAGCAGAGTAGAGTCTACGCGGGCAGAAGTCTGCAACGAGTTGCGCATTGAATTTGTAGTAGTCTGCCTCTGCAAAACGACCCGTTTCACAAAGCCTCCCCTTCTGTGATCTGAATTCCAATTATTTGTTTGCCTCCCAATTTGTATTGGCTCTCTGTCAGGAAACTGGAGCTTGGCGGTGCCCCTCTCTCTTTTTCACTCTCCTCCCCACCAGCTCTCTCTCTCTCTCTCCCCATAGTGTTGACTCAGCCTAATGAGTGGAAAGCCTTGGAAGTTGCTCTGTGGAAAAGCCTATTGCACCATGGCAATGTTGCTGCTCATCATTAACTGTGTGGCCACGCATAATTTATATATTTATTTGTTTATTTATTTGTCTGCCAGTTGGGCTTTGGTCAGGCACTATTGCTCCACCAGTTAGCCTAATCCCAGGATGCATTAGGCCTGGTCCCATGCTGTCTATTGAATGGTTACGAATATAAATAGCATATTTCTAAGGAAATGGTATGGAGTTGTAATGGGCTGCCGATAAGAGAATATGCCCAAAAGGCTAAATATTACTAGAGTTAACTTTCTCCAAACTTAAAAACGTTATTACACAATTTTAAGATTAAACATAGGCAACCTTTAACATCTCTCTTTCACTTTTATAATGTTATCGGGTTATTAATCAGGCCTCCACATCTATGTAATTATGTACAGTAATTGCCTTGTGTGGTGTATGGAACTACTTTACAAGACAGAAAAGAGAGCAATGAGTGCTAAGTCCTGTCACGTTCGTCGTACTGATGAGACCAAGGCGCAGCGTGATTAGCATACATGCTTCTTTTAATGAAGGGAAAAACACAAAGAACACTTAAACAAACTAACCAAAACAACAAAGACCGAACGTCCCGCTATGACCAACGAGTGCAGACACAGGCAACTACACATAGACAATAACCCACAAACTATCCAAGGCATATGGCTACCTAAATATGGTCCCCAATCAGAGACAACAATAAATAGCTGCCTCTGATTGAGAACCAATCGAGGCAACCATAGACATGAAGACACCTAGACAGGGTAACCCCATAAACATACAAAAACCCTAGACAGGACAAAAACACATACAGTATATCACCCTTGTCACACCCTGACATAAGCAAAATAACAAAGAAAACAAAGATAACTAAGGTCAGGGCGTGACAAATCCTGCTTAATTGTAAGCACTTTATACATGCAGTAGTTGGTTACGGTATTGTAACTACTGTATATAGTGTTGCCTTCAAAACCATAAATTCTCCTTAGTATTTAAGATAAATTGTGAGAAACTATTCACAAAGGCCCATGTGACAGCAATGGGGACTTAGTGGAATATCATTGCATGTCATGTTGTCTTGTCGCTGCATGCGTCCTCTAGCCATTAGAATCATTGCCATGCTCCCTTCCTTTGCCAGGTAGAGTAAATAAAACTGAATTTGAGGCTATGGGCCCTGGTCAAAGGTAGTGCACTAGACATGGAATAGGGTGTTATTTGGGACACAAACTAAGTGTGTGCTGTATGTAGCACTACTGATCCCCATGGCCATGCATCAAACTAAAAGAACCTGGAATAATGGGCTGCAACAAAGCTGGATGTTCTGACAAAGTGCATCAGTTTAAGTTAAACCTCTCCAGTTGGAGCTGAATTGCAGATGAAGAATATCCAGAATTCATTGCATGTGACTGTACATGCGCACATTGGGCTTAATCCTATTTTAGAGATGGGTATGCATAACTCTAATTTGGACGCAAATCTCCCATTGACACCAATGCATGCCGAGGGCGAGACTTAGAGTTAAATGTGCATACGTATCTTGTTTGGTTTAGCACAATATTGACATAGGGACTCTTTGGGGCATTCCGACATAGCAAACCAAGGGTTACCAAGTCTGTGCTCGTCTGTATTATCCTATTTTTCATGCAAAGCATGACTAGCCTCACGCTGTCATACTTCACGTGGGATGGGGAGTGGATTTCTAGAATATAAATTAAACTAATTAAGATCATCAAATTATGATAATTCCAGTATGAGACAACTGGTGTGTTATGCATGTCAATGTCAAATTAAGGGTTATGGTGTTTAAGTGATGCCAAGTAAAAAAAATATACTGACAGACAGGCATAATTTACATAATTGAGTTTTAGTCAGTGCAGGCATTGGTTTATATTCTCCTGATTTATTTAGAGAACATTTAAACCAGTATAGCCATTCTCACCGCTGATGGCAGCAGTCTCTTCCTTTATTTGCATAATGACCTAAAGTACTCATTCTCCTGGTAATAGAAAATACAATGTATTCTGTCTCTTTTGGTTGATCACTTTCACGAACAGCCATGATACCCCAACATGTGCATCTGATTTACCTCCAAACAGAACAACAGTGAATCATGAGTCGCAAAGTTCACTGCTACAGTAGCTAACTCCTACATTCATTTTAATGTCAAAAGGAAAAGCTACACACATGACGTGGAAAAGGTTGTGTCACGGTCTCATCTGGTTTAACCAGTGTTAATCCACACCTCTTTGACCCTGATCGGAGGTGTCATCATCTCCGCTCCATCACCCCGCACCCACACTGTTGCCCCCCTGCACCCTGTATCTGCTTCGCTGGGACTGGGCTAAATCACATTGCTCTAGAGTTAAAGGAGATGGGCCAGTGTAATCTCTACAGTGAGACTGGCCTTTCATTTCAAATGCTAACCCCTGTCCCCCTGTGGGACCAGATAGGAGGAAAATGGGATATGGAAATAATGATGGAGCCATGGAGGGGCAGCCTATACAGTCCTCTTCACCCCGGGACCACTGCCCTGCCATGGCCCTGTATAATACGATGTGGAATTGGTTACTGTGGCTCAATGTCGCTCTGAGTGATACTATGACTACAGACTCTGTTCGAGTCAACCAAACCCAAAACATCTCCACGTGACGCTGCCGAGGCTTTCTGTAGAGACAATCAATCACTTTTAGAAAAATATACACACAAACAAAAACTTATTAATAACTCCCCACCCCTTACGTATGTAGGTTTACATAAAGAATGCATTTGTTTACTTTCCCCTTCATTATGATCAATGCTGCTCTTCCCAACGTGTTGTCTCGGCTTAACCTTGATTGACTTTGACTCAGAGCTCTCATGATGCTGAACAACGGAGGGCGGTGGTTGCGGTACCTCCTTGCCCGTCCAAGTAAAATAGTGATATATTGATCATTTATTTGACCCAAACGCGCCAACAGAAAGACACATCCAGCCCAGATTAAGCATCCGAGCGAATGAAACAGAGCCAATTGGTCTCAGTATGTGTAGACCATGTATCTGATGCTGACAGGAAGACGTGAAGCAAGAGGGCTCACTCTCACGAAAATCTGTCCTGAACAATGTGTTTCTATGGGTTTCATATACAGATCTAAACTTGTCGCCTGCCTCCCCGCCGTTGGGACAACGACTCCCACTGTTAGGGCGGAGACATGAACATCTCGGCGTCATACATTTTAGTCATTTACCAGAAGCTCTTCCCCAGAGCGACGTACAGGAGCAATTAGGGTTAAGTGCCTTGCTCAAGGGCACATCGGCAGATTTTTCACCAAGTTGGCACAGGGATTCAAACCAGCGACATTTTAGCACAATGCTCTTAACTGTTAGACTACCTGTTGCCCATTATATATAGATCTCAGGTTTCAGGTAGCCATTTACTGTCACGACTTCCACCGAAGTCGGCCCTTCTCCGTGTTCGGGTGGTGTTCGGCGGTCGAAGTCACCGGCTTTCTAGTCACCACCGATCCATGTTTCAATTTCGTTTTGTCTGTATTACACACACCTGGTTTCAGTTCCCTTATCATGTTCCTTATTTAACCCTCTGGCATACATTTCTGTTCTGTCCGTGATTGTTGGTGTCTTTAGTGGTTGTTGATTGTGTTAGTGTGTATGTATGTTCCTATTTGGAATTTTGCTTGACTTCTTTGAGTAAACTCAGTTGTGTTGCTCAAAACCTGTGTCCTGCGCCTGACTCCGCTACATCTCTGCACCCAATCGCTGACATTTACGAATTGGAAAGGAAAGATGCTGTGTGCACAGTGCACTGTTCGGATGCTGGTTTGCCAAAATTATATAATCACTGCTGTCTAAATTTAATCATTCAAAATACTTCACCAGAGAGCATGACTTAGCCACAGACGAACATTAGCATCTTTAGAAAAAATGTATGTGGAT
This sequence comes from Oncorhynchus clarkii lewisi, assembly GCF_045791955.1. Taxonomy (NCBI): domain Eukaryota; kingdom Metazoa; phylum Chordata; class Actinopteri; order Salmoniformes; family Salmonidae; genus Oncorhynchus; species Oncorhynchus clarkii. The sequence goes on along the minus strand of NC_092158.1, from coordinate 52,692,674 downwards.
AGTTTCAAATCACAAGCACGTAGGCCTATTCCTATTTGGGAAGCCAAGCTGATTATTGAGTTGCAGCTGTCAATGAAAAGCATCTAACATATGTGTGAAGATAAAGTGTCTTGAGGATCATTTAAAATGTTCGAGACAAAAAGAAGGGGAGGGGTGTGTTGCTAAGATACGATGCATCTCTCTCAGAATGCACTCAGCTGTCTCCCACCAATTATTGCGCATTCATTGTGTGAATTGTTTGCCCTTCAATAGTTTATTTTTATCATTTCCCATTACATAAGTTGGCCTAGTAAATGTACCATTAATATACGTCATTTGGTTACATACATCTCTGTTAATGCATGTATTAATTAGGATACAGTCATTTACCATTCTCATTCTTGGAGTGGAAACATTGTTTGTCGAGTTCTCAACGTGCTACACCTGTGAGAAACACGTTTTCGTTGATTTCATAAACATAATTTACAAGTTATTTAAAATTTGTTCATTACCTTTTGTTTGGAGTGCTCCATGTGAGCAATGAGAATGTGTCTGGTTCCTCTGTCCTGATAATGTTGAGGGAGCGCTCGCCTGAGCACACATAGAACTAGCATACCTGCCCTGCTACTCGCAAATGAAGGAAAGTGCCCATTTGGGGATGTCTAAGGTCAGATTTTTTAACTCACCTCATCCACTCCTAATAAGCTGAGTTTCTCCGTATTTTTTTCTTCACATCACACAGTATCAAATCAAATCAAATGTATTTGTAAAGCCATTCTTACATCAGCTGAGCTGATGTCACAAAGTGCTGTACAGAAACCCAGCCTAAAACCCCAAACAGCAAGCAATGCAGGTGTAGAAGCACGGTAAGTCAAAGAGGACTGTTTTTTAACATCAATTGCGAATGATAATAATTCCTCAGTCTTTGAAAAATCTTTTCAATACCCTCCCGGTCTTGATAATCACCAAGCCTCTTTGTGAAAGAGTAAAATATCATAATATGATGATCCCATATATTCAGTGTAACCGTCATAAAATACCTTGAACATTTTTCTCTTACACAAAAACAGCTGTCTGTCCTGAGCTCACTGGTGCAGGACACTCTGAAGACCTGGAATAGACTGTTGCAAGTTGCTGGCAAGAGCTTCGGGCAGGACCCAGTTGCTTGATTTGATACAATGCACTTCACTAGTGATAGAAAGGGAGGCAGACCAAGTAGGGCAGTGGTGGTTGGTGCTGTTTAAGTTGAGGAAGGGACATTTTTCTATTCCAGTCACCCAGCTCAATGTACCATAGATAGGTTTAGGCTACTACATGATACTCATATTTTCCCTATACCCATAATGAGGTTGCTACAAACTAGCCTGTGAATGAAAGTTTACAACGTAGGTACACAGGTCCAGATAATGCTTTTGAAATTAAGGCGACAGACATTGACACAATCAATACCGCCTTTCACACTCTTATCTGATCTACGGTGTAATCATTAGTTCAACAGTTGCACATTTCTATTGGACAAATTCTAGTATGTTTATCCCTGTTTTGTTCCATTTGCTTCCGTTTAAGAAATGTTTTTCAACATTATCTGCAGAATGAATACACCCATGATCAACGCAAACAGCATGATCTTTTGCTCATTGTATAATTCCTACTCACATCCACACGCTCTCCTCCTCTCACCTTTTCCCTTCGCTTGTGGACTTCAGTGCACAATACAACAGCTGTCTGTAACCAGGTTACAGCAAGCAGTTTAGCACATACACCGGCTGGCCAAAAGCTTACCTTGACTTGTAAGAGTTCCAGTGTTGGATAGCCATAGCCAGCCAGCTAAGATAGCCTCCCTCTCTGTTTGAGCCAGGCGTTTGAGTAGGCTAAACTAGCTAGCTGCATTCACTAGCTGTAGTAGGCAATGGAAAGTGAAAGGGGGAAAAAATACTTAAATATAGCTCTCTCTCTTCTCCTTCATTTTTGAATAAATGAGTTTTCTCAAAACTGTTCAACTATTGCCTTTCTCTCTCTTTGAGTCAACTATTCACCATATGTTAAGCACTGTAGTGCAAGCTAGCTGTAGATGTTGTTTTCAGTGCTAGATTCATTCACTGATCCTTTGATTGGGTGGGCAACAGCTCTGATAGGTTGGAGGATGTCTTCCGGAAGTTGTCATAATTACTGTGTAGGTCTATGCAAGGGGGTGAGAACCATAAGCCTCCTAGGTTTTGTATTTGAGTCAATGGACCCAGAAGAGGACGGAAACTAGCCGTCCTCCGGCTACACCATGGTGCTACCCCAGAGAATACTGTTGAGGCTACTGTAGATCTTCACAGCAAAACAGTGTATTTTAATAAATTATTTGGTGACGTGGATATATTTAGTATTGTTTTATCTAAAAAGGATAACATTATTGTTTCACTATAATATTTATATGAAATTCACTGAGGAGGATCCTCCCCTTCCTCTTCTAAGGAGCCTCCACTGGAGTAGAGAGATTAATGTGATTGAAATAACCTGCATTTTCAGTAGGATATTTTCTACTGTTTTGTTGTGTTGGCTTTAGGCCTATGTATTTTACTTAGTTGATGATGGAAGGGAAAGGGGGATACCTAGTCAGTTGTTCAATTGAAATGTGTCTTCCACATTTAACCCAACCCCTCTGAATCAGAGGGGTGCGGGGGGCTGCCAAAATTGACATACACATCTTCGGCACACGAGGAACTGCCTTGCTCAGGGGCAGAACGACAGATTTGCCTTGTCAGCTGTGGGATTCAATCCAGCAACCTTTCAGTTACTGGCCCAACGCACTAACCACTAGAAGTAATAGTCGTTCTTGTAAATCTACAAATCACTGAACCCTCTGCTCTCTGCGCCTGACTCCTACCCACCACTCCTAGTAACCCGTGACAGAATCCCGCACCTGTTTTATGGAGTCAACAGGAGCAGCCGCACCTCCTCTCCCATCGATGGAGGGTCCTTCATCATACAACCATTCTCCACCGGATTGGGTCGGCTATGGACCAGATGATGGAGAGGATGGACCGAAGGGAGAGGAGTGGCCTCCCTACCTCTCCTCCAGCGCCTCTTCCACCAGCACCACCTACCCCTCCTTCAGCGTTCGGATCCGGAGCCTTGCGTCTGGTGCTCCCCAGGGAGTACGATGGGACGTCGGCTGGGGGCCAGGAGTTCCTACTACAGCTGGAGCTGTACCTGGCTACAGTTTGTCCGACTCCCTCGGGGGGAGGAGAGCGTGAGAGTCCTCGTCTCCTGTCTGGCAGGTCGAGCCCTGGAGTGGGCCAACGCAGTGTGGAATGGCCCAGACTCGGCGAGGGATGTTGTGCCGGAGAAATAAATCTACAAATCACTGAACCCTCTGCGCCTGACTCCTACCCACCAGTCCTAGTAACTCGTGACAGTTCTGCTACGTTGGCCTCTTGAGTTCCAATCGCTCATTACTTTAGCCACTAATGGATCATGGTGTTTCAAAATGTCCATATGGCAAAGGTTAGTTCTCTTGCATTAGTTGAATTTTTACTTTTAGATTTTTATCATTTCACTTCAGATTTTTATGATTAACCACATGACAATGACTTTGAGATGAAACTGTTCCACATGAAAATCATAACTGGCACGCAGATCGATAGATATCATAGGATAAATTGCAAACTTCCCTAGACTTGAAACCCTCGCCTCGCCTATGGACTTTAGTATTGCATCCATTAAAAATGTGCCCCCCTATGGAAATCAAATGCCCGTCCAACTGATTCATTCTGGCACTGGCCCTGGGTGGTTGTGTCAAATCTGAAGAGTAAGATGAAAAGTGACATGCTTCCTCACCAGCATGCCTCAGCTCTATGCAATTTATTTATCTGTATTTAATTGCCACATTACACTCAGTTGTCATATATAGACAGCAAGTAGACAGAGAGAGTCTGTGTCATCACTTTACCTTTACAAGTGATGCATATAGATGGGCAGTGGGTAAACAACATGTCTGAATTAATCCTGCTGGCAGTCCATCGGCCTCATGCTCTCTGGGAATCGCCATGCCATTACTTATACATGCCAGAGTTATTTGCATGTAGCAAATAACACAGTGGGTCAAATGAACTAAGGCCACAACACTATTATTTTTAGTATATATCACATGGAGCCAAATGGCTGGAGAAAGCGAACTCCACTGCTGATGCTGCTTATTCCATTATCATGGTTCAACAATGCTCTTTGCCATGATCCTAGTTGTTCTGAGTGGGAATGCTGGCTGGTGAGTGGTGAGTGATTCTTTAATAGCCACCCCAGGGCTGAATATAGGCCATCGATTTCCCTCAGAGTGAATTCTATTTTAGGGCTGCCTCCCTGTGTACTCACTCTCTCTCCCAGCTCCGACTCCCAGCTATGACTGCAGCCAAACCAAATCACATGCCCAGCCGCGGCTCCTACTGTTTGTGTGTCTATACTCTAGTCCAGGGGTGCACAGTTAGAATCCAGTCCAGTGACTTACCCCAAAGGTCCAAAGCATTAAAATGTCTAACGTGCGCTATGATTTGGGGGCATATGTAGTTCTTGTATATGTATAGCTAATAAACAAAGTACTACATTTCAATAACATTGCAACAATATTTATTGCACATTTTTAATGCAGACACATGAAACATGAGGTAAAATTGTCACGCCTTGACCGTATAGAGCCTTTTTTATGTATCTTTTTGGTTTGGGTGGGCATTCTATGTCCTTTATTTCAATGATTTGTGTTTCTATGTGTTGGCCGGGTATGGTTCTCAATCATGGACAGCTGTCTATTGTTGTCTCTGATTGGGAATCATACTTAGGTAGCCCTTTTTCCCCTCCTTTAGTGTGGTTAGTTTACTTTTGTTAGTGGCACTATAGCCCTGTAAGCTTCACGGTTGTTTCTTCGTTTGTTGTTTTGTTGGCGACATTTTAAATAAAAGGAAAATGTATGCTCACGACGTTGCACTTTTGGGAATGCTAGCTAGCAACTTACCTTGGCTCCTTACTGCATTTGCGTAACAGGCGGGCTCCTCGTGAGGCAGGTGGTTAGAGCATTGGACTAGTTAACCGTAAGGTTGCAAGATTGAATCCCTGAGCTGACAAGGTACAAATTTGTCATTCTGCCGTCATTGAAAATAAGAATGTGTTCTTAACTGACTTGCCTAGTTAAAAATAAAGATGTAAAAAAAATAACATCTGCAAAATCGGCGTCCAAAATTACCGATTTACGATTGTTATGAAAACTTGAAATCGGTCCCAATTAATCGGCCATTCCGATTAATAGGTAGACCTCTAGTTCATAGTGGAGAAAGAAGACTCACAACTGTATGTGGAGCCAAACATGGTCAAGGTGTGTAGTGCTACTTGGGTTAGACCAGGGAAAACAGTCTCAGACACAGCCTGCAGCCAGAAAGTGTCATGATCAGTTAGTTGAAAGTGCTCTCTTAGTGCAACATTTGCTTGTAGACCAATCAGTTCCATCTGTAGAGATCCAGCATGTGCCCATTTGAAGGTCTTTGTCACCTCCTTTAAAAATCCCCTGACATCTGTGATGAAGAATGGATTCTCAATTAGAAGAAGGAGCTGCTGTCCAAGGCTGAAGCTGTCAAAGCGATTTCTGAAGTTTCCAATCAGCTTGTCTATGAAGTCAACATGAGAAGAAACATATCTCACATCCTGAATCTTTTCCTGCACTTTTGGGAAGTGTGCACAGTCTCCTTGAACACTTCCAGTTTCCTCTGGAAGGAGCGGACAGATGTCATCAAATCACAAACTGAATTGTTCTCGCCCTGTAGTTTCACGTTGAGCTCATTAAGGTGTGATGTGATGTCTACCAAAAAAGCACCAACATCCATTTTGCTCTCGTCTTGCAAAAAAAGGGAAAACTATGTTGCCTTCTGACTCTTGAGCTCTACTAGGAAAGCTGTTATTTCCTTTCGAATGGACCAAAAGGGTTCCAACCCCCTGCCTTTACTGAGCCATCTTACGTTGTCGTGCAGCAGTAGGTCATTTGCATTTGCCTCAGCTTCTTTCAGGAATTCTCACAACAGGCCGCGGTTGATGAAATGAGGATTCCCTGAGGAAGTTAATGAGTTTCATCATTGTATTCATCACTTCACTCTCATGACAGATTGGCGCACAGGACAGAATGATGAATGATGCAGTGGTAAGCTGTGCGATCAGGGTTGTCCTCATTCAGCCGTGCCACAGCTCCTCACTCTCTTCCTGTCATGGCAGGGGCCCCGTCTGAGGTGATAGAGACCACAAGTTTTAGATCTGTCGCCCTCTTCTCAGCTTCTCCTTTATGGCCGTACATATGTCCTTTCCTCTTGTATGTGTCTCGAGTGGTGTTACACCCAACAGGTCTTCACATAATTCCTTCTTCTCTGTGTGGTAAAATCGAACATACACCAGAAGCTGGGCATTATCACTCACATCAGTAGGTTCATCAACAGCTAATGCTCTGCATGGTTCACTCCGAATAGCCTCATCAAGCTGTGTGAATACATCTTCTGCTAGTATTTCACTCTTTCTTGCTGTTGTTGTACGTGGCAGTGGGAATTGCTTGATCTTTTCACACAGCTCGTCTTTTTGCTTTTCCCGTCAAGTAAAGTTACAGCATTCATGCACTCCATCACCACTCCCCTGTCAGTAAATGGCTTTTGGTGTTGACCCAAAAATGCAAGCTATTTTTATTGAACATTAATTTGCACGTTGTTGGGCAGTGAATGCATGGGAGAGGACACTGGTGGACGGATCATACTGGGCTTTGAGTTCGTTTATTTTGCGTGCCCTCACCTCAGACTGCTGTGGATATGTTTGCTCAAAAGATCTGTGCTTTGTCTCGTTGGCTTCACGTTGGCACTTTTTATTAGAGCCACGGTCTCTGAGCATATCAGGCAGAGTGGTTTGGCACTCGCTGCAGGAAGGATAAAGGCATATTTGTCTGTCCACTCCTCTATGAAAGCTCAATTTTCTGTATCAACTTTCCTGACTTTTGCGCACGCCATTCTATAATTTCTCCTCTCGCTTCCGCTTCTCTCACTGTCTCTCTCTCTCTCTCTCTCTGACAACATCAGTCTCCTAACATGCATTGTAAACATTCTCTTTGATTGGCTGAGTTTCGTGAAGTGATTTAAATAACGCACGTGATTGGACAACACACAGTAGTATGGGGCGCTGTCTGGGACCTTTCCATCTGCGCTGAGCCAGCGCAGTATGTGTACATTGAAAAATAGGGGTGCATCATCAGTATTTAATTTAACAATTATTTATGAGAAATATGTCGAGGTCCAGATAGAACCTTCACTCGGTCCGGACCTGGACACCTCTGCACCTCTAGTCTATGTGGGTCTACTCTGCTGTCTTCTGGAGTCACTTCGATCAGATCTGTTTTATGTGGTAGGTCATGCTGTGCCTGGATCGCTCATTTTTTCACAGGAAGGACTCATGTTGTGTCGGTGTATGAACTTAGTTCTCAAAATCAAGGCTGATTTCTTCTTAGGTGGTCATTGTCAATATTTCTGTTCAATAGTGATGTTATAATATATATATATATAATAGCTTGTTGGATCCATTTCAGCTGATGATAATTTGAGAAAGCCACCTCATGGCCTGTCTAGAGTTTCAATAAAAAAAATAGGGCAAATCTGTCTTAGTTGTGTATTACATTGAGATGTATGCGAAGAGAAAAAGGGGAGGAGCCTTCCAGTTTCTGTTCCATCAGCTTTGGCCCACAGGATTCTGGGTCACTTAAGCAGAACATTTCACATTAGCAAGGCTGCAATCTTCTGTGCCTGTGTGTGTGTGTGTGTGTGTGTGTGTGTGTGTGTGTGTGTGTGTGTGTGTGTGTGTGTTTAACTATACTAGTAGGGACCAGAAGTCCACACAACAATAGTAAACAAACAAAAATGTAACCAACTGGGGGAATTTTGTTGGTCACAACAAGGTAAAATGCTATTTCTAGGGGATTTAGGGTTAGTGTTAGAATTAGGTTTAGGGTTAGGAGCCATGGTTAGTTTTAGGGTTAGGGGCTAGGGTTAGATTTTCGGGTTAAGGTTAGGGTCAGAGTGTGGGTTAGGTTTAGGGTTAGGGGTTAGGGAAAATAGGATTTTGAATGGGACTGTCCCCACAAGGTTAGTTGTGTGTGTGTGTGTGAGACCATGAGGACTAAGATTTCTCCCTCAAAAAGACACAATCAGGAGACTTGTTTGCATAAACACCTAATTTGTTTCTCTTTTTTTCATAAGCAAAAACGTTTATCTTGCAGACAGTCGGTGTCCTAACTGCACTAATGAACCAAGATGTAGCAGTTCAAAGCAAACACCAGTTTCTCTATATTCTGTTATTATCTGTTCCCATCATTGCAAGCAGCCTATGTAAGCCTGATTCAGATGAGAATGGACCATTTTCCAGCACTGCAGAGCCTCAGCAGGAGGCCTGCGTAAGCCCCAGCCAGTCGGCAGCGTGATTATGCAGTAGTACCATGCATGTACTATGTGACTTCTCTCCTGGCAGTCTAATGGCCCCTGATTCACATTCAGATATGCTATAGCATTGCTGATTTGACCTTGACATTTTCTCCAACATCTGTGAATCTATTTTTCTTATTATTATTTTTTACAATGGAGGGTACTGAAATAGGGGCCATTGTGTTTGGCTAGCTGCCATTTCCTGCTTGTTCAAATACATTATGGACATGTGGTTTAATAGTTGGCTTTAGATTTAGTTGATTGCATTGCGTAAGTGCTCTGTCACTTTAAGTGTCTGCCTCAAGCTATTTGTTAACTGCAGTTTAGATTGTGGATCTGTGGATGAGATGAATTCCTGCATGCACACAGTGTCTGACTGATTGAAGCACTCCTTAAATTAGAATGCAGATTGCTTCTGACTTCTGATTGTATGCAGGAGACACACAATACTGTATACATAGCAGTATTGGCACCTCAGTATCAGCAGCATCTTGTCTGACTACAGGAGATAGAAGGGGGGGGGGGGGTGAGACGAAGTAAGAGTCACTTAAGGGGCCTGAGCGGGCAGGTGCTGCCACCCAATCTGCCAGTCCGTCACGCCGTCTGTTTCGCCCCGCCAAAGTCCTGGCGTCACCCACTCAGATCCCAGCTTCCTGCCTCTGCCCGCTTCCCCCTCTTCCCCCATACCCACCCTGGCCTCCATATGGCCAAGCAGTTTGGAGCCACCAATGGGCCCCAGAACCCTGACTTCATACCTCTGTGGCTCAGCCTCCCTCTGCCTAAACATATGGCCCTGCTTCGGTCCGATGATACATGATCCACTGATGCCGGCCACTACGCACAAGGCCAGCCAACAGACGTTTTATCCCGCATGGAGGACGTCAGTGCTACTGGGTTACCAGAGTGTTTGCTTTCTCCATTTTGGTCATGCGGTTTCACTCATTTTTTCATTTATTTTCCTCTTGCGTCTTCCCCAACAGTGCTGGGTTGCGATATGATGGGTCGTTGTAAGTGAGCTGAGGAGTGAGGATGATCGCATGATGCCATGTAGCCTCTATAGTGTCTCTCAGCAGTCCTCTATATCAGTGTTTTGGTCCAGGGGACGCCAAAGGGTGATGCTTTTTGTTTTTGCCTTTGCACTATAAAATCAATCTTTATTATTCACATACACATATTTAGCATGTTATGTGCTGTTATTAGATGTTATTGCGGGTGTAGCAAAATGCAAAACTCCATGGCTGATTCAATGATCAACTCATCATCAAGCGTTGATGATTTGAATCTGCTTTGTAGTGCTAGGGCAACAACAAAACCCTAGAACCACTCCAGTTCTCATACCGCCCCAACAGATCCACAGATGATGCCATCTCAATAGCACTCCACGCTGCCCTTTCGCACTTGCAAAAAAAGGAACACCAATGAGAGAATGCTGTTCATTGACTACAGCTCAGCGTTCAACACCATAGTGCCCACAAAGCTCATCACTATGCTAAGGACCCTAGGATTTCACACCTCCCTCTGCAACTGGATCCTGGGCTTCCTGACAGGCCACCCCCAGGTGGTAAGGGTAAGCAACAACACATCTGCCATGCTGATCCTCAGCACTGGGGCCAGGGGTGCGTGCTTAGTCCCCTCCTGTACTTCCTGTTCACCCACGACTGTGTGGCCAAGCACAACTCCAACACCATCATTAAGTTTGCTGACTACACAAGGTTTGTAGGCCTGATCACCGACAATGATGAGACAGCCACATTGACAGTCAGAGACCTCCCTCAATGTGAGCAAGACAAAGGAGCTGATCATGGAGTACAGGAAAAGGAGGGCCAAACAGGCCCACATTAACATTGACAGTGTCCACATCTATCATGGTCCAAACACACCAGGACAGTTGTAAAGAGGGCACGACAACACCCTTTCCCCCTCAGGAGACTGAACATATTTGGCGTGGGTCCCCAGATCCTCAAAAAGTTTGACAGCTGCACCAAGTTATTTTATTCTGTTACTTTTTATTTTATTTAGTAAATCTTTTCTTAACTCTTTTTCCTTGAACCGCATTGTTGGGTAAGGGCTTGTACGTAAGCATTTCACAGTAAGGTTGTATTCAGCACATATCATTTGATTTGATTCCATTTTTTGATGGGGGGGTAGAGGAAGTTGTTTGTAGGGGTTCACTTCCAGAGTCTCATTAACTATCTCTGACAGAGATAGATACTGTCCCACTCAGACAGTGGATCAGCTAGTCACTTAGATCCACCTCCTAGCTTAATTTCACTGTTGATCAAATGCGTCAGAGTCCTTGCTTCCAGTGAATCTGGTATATTTGCTCCATTAGCCGTTAACGGTTTGGGGTAGCACAGAGCATGTTCGACCAACCTTAACTTGGTGATACTTCCTCAATTCCCCACTTAGATGACAACCAATGTCTTCTAAACGTCTATGTCTAGTTGCAGGGTGTTTGTTCGATTTAAATATATATATTTATATATATATACACACAATACCAGTCAAAAGTTGACACATTTACTCATTTCAAAGTTTTATTTTACTATTTTCTCATTGTAGAATAATAGTGAATACATCAAAACTATGAAATATCACATTATCAAGGCACAGGGCGAGACCCAAATGCAGACCCAGGAGGCAGCTGGTTGGAGTCTTACAATGTGTATTCCCCCAAAGGGTAGGCAAGAGACTGGTTGTTGACAGGCAAAAGGTCAAAACCAGATCAGACTTCAGGAGGAACAGAATGGCAGACAGGCTCATGGTCAAGGCAGGCTGGTACAAAGCCCAGAAACAGACATGGGTCAAAACCAGGACAACTAGAAAAAGGAGAATGCAAAAAGCAGGAGACCGGGAAAACCGCCGGTTGACTTGGAAACATACAGAACGAACTGGCACAGAGAGACAGGAAACACAGGGATAAATACACTGGGGAAAACAAGCGACACCTGGAGGGGGTGGAGACAATAATGAGGACAGGTGAAACTGATCAGGGTGTGACACCTATGGAATCACGTAGTAACTAAAAAAGTGTTATCCAAATCTATTTTATATTTCAGATTCTTCAAAGTAGCCACCCATTGCCTTGATGACAGCTTTGCACACTTAAAATCTTCTCTCATTGATTGAGACAGATAAGAGTCATCATGATATGCGGCCCTGGTGATGTGCAGGTTGACTCATAACTTGCAGTCCCCGCAGTTATATCCGCGGGGTGGGCGGGTTTAGGGTCATGAAATATTGTGTGGATTAATGGGTGGCGGGTTGGATGAATAAATAGAAAACTATGCATTGAGAAATCCATAAATGTATCATTCTTGTGCAATTCATATCTATATGCTACATTGAGGTTTTCTTTCAAGATTTCTATCTGGCATTAGTGCGTAGGCTTATACTTTAGGACCTAACTTTACATGCACCAAGTACATGCCAATCGCCAAATTAAATAGTTAACGTAGATCCTTTGAGTCAAAACCAATTACCTAATGAAAAAGGTGACGTCGATCCATTGAGGCAAAAAGGACAATATACGAGTTTAATTCAATGACAGAAAAGCTAAATGGCAACCTGGACTCAGGGGTAAACTTAACATAGTAAATGTAAATCCGAGCCCCACCAATTAGTATGATATGTAACGTTTCGAATGGTATGTATTAATTTGTGGATGTCCATCATCCATTTCTTATGATATGTTACGATTTACAATTTGTATGATATGTTACGAATTGCAATTCACACAAGAATTATTATGAATTCGAAGAACTTATGCTATGTTACGAATTCCAATTAGTCAAATTCCAACCATAACATTAGCTAAATGGCTACAGGGTTAGGGTTTGGGATTAAGGTTAGGGTTAAAGTTAAGGTTAGGAGTTAGGAGTTAGGTTAAAGGGTTAAGGTTAGGGTCTGGGCAGTGTTTGCCAAACTCTTTTTGTTTTTGTGACCTAGCATTACACACCTGATTCAAATAGTCAAAGCTTGATGAATAGTTGGTTATTTGAATCAGCCGTATAATGCAAAGGAAAAAACTAAACGTGCACCCTTTGGGATCATGAGGACCGAGTTTGGGAAACACTGGGTTAGGGGGAAGAGTTAGCTAAAATGCTAAGTAGTTACAAAGTTGCTAATTAACTAAAGTTTTCAGTGATGAGGTTGAAACCTTTTGGTTGCTAGACATTCACGTTATATGCCTTCCCATCCACCACCTAGACCAACCACCTTACTTTCGGGGGGGTGGCAGAAAGCCTAGTGGTTAGAATGTTGGGCCAGTAACCAAAAGGTTGCTGGATTGAAGTTAAGCCGTTAAACCACTGTTCCCAGGTAGGCAAGTCTTAACTGACTTGCCTAGTTAAATAAAAGTTATTTTTTAAATGTACTTTTGTTTTTGCCTTAGGTAAACTTTTGTCTCACGTAACCATACCAAATGTAACATACAGTATCATACTAATGTGAAGATCCCGGATTTACATTTACTGTGTTACGTCTAGTCTATGAGAGCAGGCTGGAAATGAAAAGTTGAAAATAAAGAGAAGGTAGGGCCAGAACAGTAAAGATTTGGTAAAGTTGTAAAAGAAGGTGATAGCAATCAATATGTTACACTATATATACAAAAGTAAGTGGACACCCCTTCAAAGTAATGCTTTCGGCTATTTCACCCACAACCATTGCTGACATCGAGCACACATTGACAAATATTGGCAGTAGAATGGCCTTACTGAAGAGCTCAGTGACGTTCAATATGGCACTGTCAAAGGAAGCCACCTTTCCAACAAGTCAGTTTGTCAAATATATGCCCTTCTAGAGCTGCCCAGGTCAGTGCTGTTAGCGTGGAGTGGAAACGTCTAGGAGCAACAACGGCTCAGTTGCGAAGTGGTAGGACACTAAAACTCATAGAACGCACAAGTGGTAGGACATTAAAACTCATACCACACACAAGGTTAAGATCATCATGTTCAATGCCAAACGTCGGCTGGAGTGGTGTAAAGCTCGCCGCCAATAGACTCTGGAGCAGTGGAAACGCGTTCTCTGGAAAGAGGAATCACACTCCACCATCTGTCAGCCCGATGGACAAATCTGTGTTTGGTGGATGCCAGGAAAACGCTACCTGCCCAAATGCATAGTGCCAACTGTAAAGTTTGGTGGAGGAGGAATATTGGTCTGGGTCTGTTTTTTGTGGTTCAGGCTAGGCCCCTTAGTTCCAGAGAAGGGAAATCTTGATGCTACAGCATACAATGAATCTGTGCTCCCAACTTTGTGACCACAGTTTGGGGAAGGCCTAGAAGAGTGGAGGCTGTTATAACAGCAAAGTGGGGACCAACTCCATATTAAAGCCCCAATTTAGCAGGTGTCCACATACTGTTGGTAATGTTGTGAATGTGTGAAGGTTGTGAGGCGCTGTACAAATTTGGCAGTCACAAGACGGGGACTTAAAATATGTCAAGTGAACTGTAGGCTACTGTTCAGATGAGTTAAATGCAATAGTAATTTAAATCTGGACACTGCCTGTAGGTCTATAGGCTAACCTCTCACATACCCTTATATTCAGAGTGGGTGGGTTAAATGCGGAAGACATATTTCAGTTGAATGCATTCTGTTGTACAACTGAATAGGTATCCCCCTTTCTCTTTCCCTTATATGATCCCTATAAATATATTTGCTCCGCAAGAGAATCAGATACGACAGAGAACATTACTGAGGTAATTTTATTGATATAGGACATTGTTCTGGTGAGCAAGGATTTATGTCATCTTCAAGGCAACAAGTAATGGCAGAAGAGAAGCTGCTTGTATCAAATTTTCGACAAAAAATAATCTACTAAAATGTTGGAAATTACAAGGATAAACATTGTCAAAAAAATGGAGTTTTCTGTATTTGTCCTTTAGGGTCAAATCAAAATCAAATTTGATTTGTCACATACGCATGGTTAGCAGATGTTAATGCGAGTGTAGCGAAATGCTTGTGCTTCTAGTTCCGACCATGCAGTAATAACTAACGAGTAATCTAACCTAACAATTTCTACCTGATACACACAAGTGTAAAGGAATGAATAAGAATATGTATTATGGCCAAACGGCATAGGCAAGATGTAGTAGATGGTATAGAATACAGTATATACGTACATATGAGATGCATAATGTAGGATATGCGGCCCGGAGATTTTCACATTATCACAAATAGTCGATCGATTAACACCAATTGCAGGATAACAAACATCTGACCCAAGCATCACTAGTGGACACCCACTTTATTTTAATACATTTTATTTAACCTTTATCTAACTGGGCAAGACAGTTAAGAACAAATTATTATCTACAATGACGGACTACCCCGGCCAAACCCTAACACGGATGGCGCTGGGCCAATTGTGCACCGTCGTATGGGACTCCCAATCACGGCCGTTTGTGATACAGCCTAGAATCAAACCAGGGTCCGTAGTGATGCCTCTAGCACTGAGATGCAGTGCCTTAGACAGCTGCGTCACTCAGGAGCCCCTTATCTCAATCAATGAGACATTTCAAATAGGCAAGATGGTGGTGAGCATATTGTTGGATGACAAAAAAGTCAGAAAATATAAAATCAAATGTTATTTGTCACATGCGCCGAATACAACAGGTGTATGTATACCTTACAGTGAAATGCTTCCTTACAAGCCCTTAACCAACAATGCAGTTTTAATAAGAAAATAAGTGTTAAGAAAGTAAACAATAATAAATACAAATTTAAAAAATTCAAAGAAAAAAAAGAAATAATTAAAGAGAAACGTAAAATAGCAGAAACAAGGCTATGTACAGGGGTTACCGGGGGCACCGGTTAGTCAAGGTAATTGAGGTAATATGTACATGTGTAGGTAGAGGTAAAGTGACTATGCATAGAAAATAAACAGAGAGTAGAAGCAGCGTAAAAATGAGGGGGGGGGGGGGGGTCAATCCAAATAGTCCGGGTAACCATTTGATTAGCTGTTCAGAAGTCTTATGGCTTGGAGGTAGAAGCTGTTAAGCCTTTTGGACCTAGACTTGGCACTCCGGGACCGCTTGCCGTGCGGTAGCAGAGAGAACAGTCTATGACTAGCGTGGCTGGGGCCTTCCGCTGACACCACCTGGTATGGAGTCCCTGCGTGGCAGGAAGCATGGCCCCAGTGATGTACTGGGCCGTATGCACTACTCTCTGAAGTGCCTTGTGGTCGTAGGCCGAGCAGTTACCATACCAGGCAGTGATGCAACCAGTCAGGATGCTCTCGATGGTGCAGCAGTGTAATTGGAGGATCTGAGGACCCATGCCAACTCTTTTCAGCCTCCTCAGGGGGGATAGGTGTTGTCATGCCGTCTTCACAACTGTCTTGGTGTGTTTGGACCATAACATTTCGTTGGTGATGTGTGACAGTTCGTTGGTGAGGGCCCTGTTTGGCCATCATTTTCCTGTAGTTTACGATCATATCCTTTGTCTTTATCACATTGAGGGAGAGGTTGTTATCCCTGCACCACACTGCCAGGTCTCTGACCTCCTCCCTATAGGCTGTCTCCTCATTGTTGGTGATCAGGCCTACCACTGTTGTGTCGTCGTTGTCCAACTTAATGATGGTGTTTGAGTCATGCTTGGCCATGCAGTCATGGGTATACAGGGAGTAGGACAAGAGGGGACTGAGCAAGCACCCGTGAGTGGCCCCCGTGTTGAGGATCAGCTTGGCAGATGTGTTGTTACCTACCATTACCACCTGGGAGCGGCCCATCATGATGTCCAGGATCCAGTTGCAGAGGCAGGTGTTTAGTTCCAGTGCCCTTATCTTAATGATGATCTTTGAGATCACTATGGTGTTGAGTGCTGAGCTGTACGCAATGAATAGCAATCTCACATAGGTTTTCCTTTTGTCCAGGTGTGAAAGGGCAGTGTGGAGTGCTATAGAGATTGCATCATCTGTGGATCTGTTGGGCCATTACGCAAATTGGAGTGTGTCTAGGGTTTATGGGATAATGGAGTTAATGTGAGCCATGACCAACCTTTGAAAGCACTTCATGGCTACAGACGTGAGTGCTACGGGTCAGTAGTCATTTAGGCAGATTACCTTGGTGTTCTTGGGCACAGGGACACTGGTGGTCTGTTTGAAACATGTTGATATTACAGACCCGGTCAGGGATAGGTAGAAAATGTCAGTTAAGACACTTGCCAGTTGGTCAGCGCATGCTCTGAGTACATGTCCTGGTAATCCGTCTGGCCCTGCGGCCTTGTGAATGTTAACCTGTTTAAAGGTTTTACTCACATCGGCTATGGAGAGCGTGATCACACAGTCATCCAGAACAGCTGGTGCTCTCATGCATGCTTCTGTGTTGCTTGCCTCAAAGTGAGCATAGAAGTTATTTAGCTCATCTGGTAAGCTTGTGTCACTGGGCAGCTCGCGGCTGTGCTTCAATTTGTAGTCCGCTATAGTTTGCAAGCCCTGCCACGTCCGACGAATGTTGGAGCCGGTGTAGTAGGATTCAATCTTAGTCCTGTATTGACACTTTGCCTGTTTGATGGTTCGTTGGATGGCATTGAGGGATTTTTTTTTTTTATAAGCGGTTAGAGTCCCGCTCCTTGAAAGTGACAGCTCTACCCTTTTAGATCAGTGTGGATGTTTCCTTTAATCCATGGCTTCTGGTAGGCATATGTAAGTACGGTCACTGTGGGAATGAAGAAGAATCCCGGAACACATTCCAGTGTGCTAGCAAAACAGTCCCGTAGCTCAGCGTCAGTGTCATCTGACCACTTCTGTATTGACCGAGTCACTGGTACTTCTTGCTTTAGTTGTTTCTTGTAAGCAGGAATCATGAGGTCTAGAGGTTGTTTTTCCTCTGGTAGAAATGAGTTAAAACTAATAATATAATAAGTTCCCCTGCATTAAAGTCCCTGGCCACTAGGAGTGCCAACCTCTGAATGAAAATGTTCTTGTTTTGTTATGGCCTTTTACAGCTCGTTGAGTGCGGTCTTAGTGCCAGCATTGGTTTGTGGTGGTAAAGAGACAGCTATGAAAAATATAGATAAACTCTCTTGCTAAATAGTGTGGTCTACAGCTTATCATATGATAGTCTAAATCAGGCGAGCAAAACCTTGAGACTTCATTAATATTAGATTTTGTGCACCAGCTGGTATTGACAAATAGACACAGACCGCCACCCCTTGTCTTATAGGAGGCAGCCATTCTATCTTGCCGATGCACGGAAAACTCAACCAGATGTATGTTATCCATGTAGTCCTTCAGCCCCGACCCAGTGAAACATAATATATTAAAGTTTTGAATGTCCCATTGGTAGGATCATTTTGATCTGAGCAGTTTATTATGAAATGATTGCACGTTGGCTAATAAGACTGATGGTACAGGCGGGCTACCCCCCGCCCCCCCGACATATGGCCCCTATATATTTGTCTCTTCTTCATGCGAATGACAGGGATGTTGTCCGGTGTCCGAAGTAAATCCTTTGCGTCTGATTCGTTAAAGAATAAATCTTTGTCCAGTATGAGATGTGTAAGCACTGTTCTGATATCCACAAACTCTTTTCGGTCATAAGAGACGATGGCAGAAAGATTATGGGTTTGGCCTTCGAAATAACTATGCATACACACAAAACACATCATGCCTACTGTAAAATATGGTGGTGGATCTTTGTGGTTAAGGCGCTATTTTACTACCACTGGTCCTAGGGCCCTTGTTAAGGTCAACGGCATCGTGAACTTTACCAAGTAACAGGACATTTTATCCAAAAATCTGGTTGCCTCTGCCAGCAGGCTGAAACTTGGCCACAAATGAATCTTCCAGCAAGACAATAACCCCAAGCACACATCAAAACACACAAAGGGGTTAATTTACCACAAAATCGACATTTTGCAATGACCATCTCAGTCGGACTTTAACCCCACTGAAAACATGTGGTTTTAATTGAAGAGGGCAGCCCATAAGAGCAGACAAATTATGTCAAGAATCTGGAAAGATTTCTGTATGGAGGAATGGTGTAAGTACCTTCACTATGATTTCTTCAATCTCATAAAACATTTTAGAAAAAGTGTCATTGCCCTCTCACTGGGAAAGTGTTGGACTATTGAAAACAGGGGATCCAATCATTTTGACCTTTACATTTTTTAGTTGTTAAACCCAAAATCTCTTTATCTGTGCATTTGTATTAGTTTAAAATAATATAATAAAAATAGCCAACAATATAGCTCACTATTTTATTATTTATTTCATACAGTCTTCTTTGCTCATCTTTATCAAGGAATCAAATAATTCCAGACCCTGCTGTATATGAAAGGAGTGTTACAAAATTAGTTTTACAAAACTTTTAAAAATCACTATATAAAGAGGAAAAGGAATTCAATAATTATAATTACTTACATGGTATTACTTCATTATCGTGAGAGAAATATTGAGTTTAAAATGTATTGATGTACAAGCTACTGAAGGAACCGGTTTGTTTTCTAAATCAAGCATATTTCCCTTGAAAATCAGTTTTAGTTCACATCACTTGAAATGCAATCAGAAAATGTCAGACAAAAATATGTTTTGAGCAGCCACACGTGAATAAAAAAAATACACATACACTGACAATAATATAATACAATACAATGTCTCTCTCTCTCTCTCTCTCTCTGTCTAATCCCACGCTACTATCTGTGCAGTGTTTGGCAGCGGCTGCAGTCTGGTCACGTCCTCTGTGCTGGATGCCGTTCAAAGATGTGTGCTGTGCCACTCACCGTGTGTGTCCTACTCTGTGCCGCACCTGTTCCTCTGCCCTACACCACGCAGCACTGGCAAACTGACAAAGTCCCCCCCTCCCCACCCCACAACAGCTGCCACGGCAGGAGGTTGGAGGAGTAAAATAAATGACAAACATCTGCAGCACACAGATTAATTGGGCAAAGTATCTGTAAATTGGGTCTGGTGGTTTTCTATCTGCTTGTCCAAACGTAGTGATGAGACACGGAAAGGAACCGGGAAGCGACAATATGACAGTCATCTCGCCAAATATGGCATTTATTTATTTGTTTTTCCCATGAAGGAAATCTAATTTGGAGTCGATGAAACTTATGCCACAGCAGCCAGAATAAAAACGACTTGAAAGAATCCTATATATATCCTATATTATGTTTATTATGGGTGATTCAATTCGCCAGTATTTTGAATTAGATTATATTTTTTATTACCGGGATGCAGATTTAGTGGCACAGGATTAATAACCCAGATACCATAATCAGAATATTGCAACCAACCCCTATGGCTAATTGCCATATATTGAAGTTTGAAGCCCCATCCAATCTTTCATGCCAGACCTCACTGTCCTTGCTGTCCCCAAAGTTGAGGCCATAATTAGGTAGAAACCTATTACTTTGATTAGGACTGGTTTGTGATTGCATTGCCTCGTGCTGGGTTAATCAGGACAGGGAACGTGGTCATCAGCGTCGAGGGACTTCTGATGACTGTGTGCCATCTGGGCTAACGATATAGGAAACTTTCTGAAAGCCTTAATCATCGTTGCCCTGTCAGAGGTCTCTGAGTGCTGTATCTAGCACCAGGGGCTCTGCTGAAAGCTGGACAGACAGAGGAGAACTGCTCTACAGGGGATGGCCAGTCTCTGAGAGTTCAGAAAGGGCCCTGTTCATCCGCTGATAAAGGCTTCTGTGCTTGCTGGCAGTGGCTGTACAATATCTGCTGTGCTAGTTGTGGCTAGTCGTTTGCTCAGCTCCCTGGCTGTCCAGCGAGCCCTTGTGTGGAAGAGGAAATTGAATAATAAGCTCATCTGGAGATCTACTTTGAAGTGGGGAACATGTGCTCCCAGCTTCCAGAATTTAGGTCATGTTTGAAATGCTAATCAGGCAGCATGTAGTCAGGGTGCTTGTGTACTTTGCCGGTGCAAAGTACGGGCCTGTGTGATTTGTTTTTATTGTATATATATTTGATTTAATCTTAGTGAGAGGGGTAATGCTTGATATCTTCTTTGACACTCTTGCCCTTCTTGCCTCTTTACTGTAGTCTTTCAAACTTAGTGATTGGAGAACATGCACATACAGTTACATACATTACATCTTCATCTTATAGGCACCAGTTGAAACCAACCAGTTGAGTGTCAAGGGGACATAAATGCAGCTGAGGCCCCTGTACCTAAACATCACTTAGTAGAGTTCAAGAGAAATAGATTTTCTTTATTTAATTAGGATCCCCATTAGCCGACACCAATGGCGAAAGCTAGTCTTACTGGGGTCCCACAAATAATGAAAAAGACATTACAGACAAAATACTTCACAATTTACACACATTTAA
The DNA here is from genome assembly GCF_045791955.1 of Oncorhynchus clarkii lewisi. Classification (NCBI taxonomy): domain Eukaryota; kingdom Metazoa; phylum Chordata; class Actinopteri; order Salmoniformes; family Salmonidae; genus Oncorhynchus; species Oncorhynchus clarkii. The sequence goes on along the minus strand of NC_092158.1, from coordinate 52,671,941 downwards.
AACATTAACATGTCGAATGCGTATGTGTGCATGTTCTTTGACTCAGGGGGTTGACTAGTAGAGCTGGAGGAGGAAAAAGATAGAACTCTAGAATCAGTATAGATCTCGAGGGAAAAATCATGTCCTTGGTGGCACCAGACGCAGTGACCCTTTCACCTTGCACTAACAAGTACCTTCTATCACCACGAGGGTCAACTGCACGTCAACTCCTCTATTCCCTCAGGCCAGGGGTGTCAAACTTATTCCATGGAGGGCCTTGTGTCTGCTGAATATTTTTCTTCTTCTTCAATTAAGACCTAGACAACCAGGTAAGTGGAGATCCTTACTAATTAGTGACCTTAATTCATCAATCAAGTACAAGGGAGGAGCGAAAACCCACAGACAAACATTGGAATGAGTTTAGACACATGTGCCTTAGGCTAACAGTGGAGCATGATGGGGCCAATGGAAACCTTTAAGGCAGATGGAACACCTCTGGTTCATCCCAGACGTGGAGGTTTGAGGGTTGTGGGCTGTTGTCCTTTTGGTGGTACTCACCTCTCTCCTCCAGTTGGTTCTTTTCCATCGTCCGCTTACTAAAGCTTGTGATGCAGAGAGATTTCCTCATGAAAAAGAGCAGTGGAGAGTTTAAGATCAAGTATACATGGCTTTTATTAAATGCAGCACATGCAGAGGGTGAGAAAAAGCTGCAGGCAGACCCTCTGTCACCGTCTCCTCATCCCTCACTCTGGTTCCAATCATGGGACTCCAGTCTGGTGAGGGTTGCATTAGCTCTGCACCACTGGCCACAAGGACCGCTCTTGCATAGTTATGTTACCCTTCACATTCCTCTCTACAAAGACTCCCCAGAAATACTTTTCCTGCCAATAACAGCGCTGTCGGTGGTGGATAATACTTTTTCCCACACTCACTGTCTTGCCCTTTGATGGTTTTGAGAAGACAACAGATGTGGATAAAAGTCAAAGCTCAGCTCTAAGTGGAAATCATCTTTGGAGAGACTTTTTGAAAGTTATTTGATGTTTAAAATAGTAATTAACGTTAGAGACAAAGAACGCCCAATTCAGCAGTCAGGTGAAGTAGAAATCAGAGCCCAGAACAAATTATTATCATTACATACAGTCACAAAGCCAAATTAGGAAAAAAAAATATATATTCTTTGGCTTTATAAAACAACTCAGAGATGAATTAATGTTCCAGTCATTTTTGTAACGCTCAATAAAATGTCACTATAATTATCCTGGAGGCATTGAGTACTGTACATGTTCATAAAAAGCCTTGTGTTCTCAGCCTAGACTGACCCCTCTCCTTCAACTCGGCTTGATCTCAATTATCTTTTGTGGAAGGAAACAAGAACACAGAGAATTAGTAGAGCTTTACAGATTATCAGATTATCTCCCTGTTGTTGCTCTCCTCAGAGACAGACCATTTAATGTGATCAGATGCACATTGAATCAATTAAAATGTCATCCTGTAAAACTATACGCTCTGACAGACTTTGAAAACAAAATACATCAAAAATCTAATTATTCACAGTAGACAAACCTAGCTTTTTCATTTTGCATGGAAAAAATGAAATCCTCACAGCTATCATTTCCAGTGACCATCAGCTTGTTTGTGCATTTGATATGAATTATACTTAAGTCAATCTGACCATGACTCCATCTTGTTGCTCCCCTCCTAAAGGCAGAAACTAAAGCAGGAAGCACCATGCTTAGGTCTAGCCAACGTTGGTCTGACCAATCGGATTCCACGCTTCAAGATTGGTTCGATCACGTGGACTGGGATATGTTCCGGGTAGCCTCAGACAATAAGATTCACGTACACACTGACTCGGTGAGTGAGTTTATTAGGAAGTGCATTGGAGATGTTGTACCCACCGTGACTATTAAAACCTTCCCTAACCAGAAACCGTGGATTGATGACATCATTCGCGCAAAACTGAAAGAGCAAACCACGCATTAAATCATGGAAAGGTGACTGGAAACATGACCGAATACAAACAGTGTACTTATTCCCTCCGCATTGCAATCAAACAAGCAAAGCGTCGCAATTAAACAGTTCAAACACGAGACGTATGTGGCAGGGTCTACAGACAATCACGGATTACAAAAAGAAAACCAGCCCCATCGCGGACATCGACGTCTTGCTCCCAGACAAATTAAACAACTTATTTGTGCGTTTTGAGGACAATACACTGCCACCAACACTGCCCGCTACCAAAGACAGTGGTCTCTCCTTCTCCGTGGCTGATGTGAAAACATTTAAACGTGCTAACCCTTGCAAGGCTGCCGGCCCAGACGACATCCCTAGCCTCGTCCTCAGAGGCTGGTGTGTTTACGGACATATTCAATCAATCTCTATCCCAGTCTGCTGTCCACACATGCTTCAAGATGGCCACCATTGTTCCTGTTCCCAAGAAAGCTAAGGTAACGGAACTAAATGACTATCGCTTCATAGCATTCACTTCTGTCACTAAGAAGTGCTTCGATAGACATGTCCAGGATCACATCACCTCAACCCTACCTGACACCCTAGACCTAGACTCCAATTTACCTACCGCCCCAATAGGTCCACAGACGATGCAATCACCATCACACTGCCCTATCACTTCTGGACAAGAGGAATACCTATGTATGAATGCTGTTCATTGACTACAGCTCAGCATTCAACACCAAAGTACCCTCCAAACTCATCAGCTATTATCTTTACACCTTTGTCTGGTGAAAAATGTATAGGGGTCTACTGTTAAAGGAGGTCTACCGCCCTCCCTCAGTTAACCTTTGTGCACTCTAGCAGTTAGCTAATTTGTTGTCTTCTTTTACTAAATCTGTAGTTATAAACTAAATTATGATTGAGAAAAGCTTGTGCAAGGCTACCTAAAACGTTTGACCCAAGTTAAACAATTTAAAGGCAATGCTACCTAATACTAATTGAGTGTATATAAACTTCTGACGCACTGGGAATGTGATGAAAGAAGTAAAAGCTGAAATAAATAATTCTCTACTATTATTCTGACATTTCACATTCTTCAAATAAAGTGGTGATCCTAACTGACCTAAGACCGGGAATGTTTACTAGGATTAAATGTCAGGAATTGTGAAAAACTGAGTTTAAATGAATTAGGCTAAGGTGTATGTAAACTTCTGACTTCAACTGTGTGTGCAGATGTGTATGGCGGGTGTTCTGCAGTGAGTTCTCCACTGAGTTCTGCAGTAACATCTAAAATGCTTTGAATTAATCAGCTCCTTGGAGAATGCTGTCCATTCCAGCACCATAGATAATAGGCTACTTGGGTGTTTACCCTGTCTGCTGCGCTATGTTGTGTTTGTCACTTTTTTTCTCATGTGTTCAGATACCTCAGAGCCCCCGGAATCACCATCCCCTCTTGCGGTCACTATGCGTTCCGGGACGTCCTGATTTACAAATGAACACTTGCGTTTCCACAGGCAGCCCAATTCTGATCTTTTTCCAGTAATTGGTCTTTTGACCAATCGCATCAGATCGTTTCCCATCAGATATTTTTCAGAGCTGATCTGAATGGTCAAAAGATCAATCAGTGAAAAAAGTATCAGAATTGGGCTGCCTGTGTAAACACACCCCAAGTTCACAGTCCATGTAGTTAAGTCTTGTTGCTTTTTGTGCTATGTTGCTCTGTCTGCATGCTATGTCTTGCTTGTCCTGCGTGTGCTCACTGCTCATTGATTGTCTGTATTGTAATTGTTTAAAATAACCTGCCCAGGGACTGCGGTTGAAAATTAGCCGGCTGGCTAAAACCGACACTTTTACTGAAACGTTGATTAATGTGCACTGTCCCTATAACAATAAACTCAAACTCAATGTTGCCCCTCACTTCCTCTATCCAAGGACCCTTTCAAATCAGTATTATTCCTTATGAAGTGATGTAGGGCGTCTTTAAATTGGACATATGATCATGTTCGTTGTCAGCTTGAACAGTCCACTAATAATGGTATTATGATCATAATGGCACATTTGGGACATGCTGCTGACTGCGCTAGAATGAGCTGATGATGTTGACCATGGTCATGTGACCTGTCCCAGCTGAACCTGCTGCTGTAATTGGGCCTGGAAGCAGACGTGTAGAAGATGAATGTATGTTCCACACATGTATGTGTTCAGGACAAATGTACTGAGCAGAAAGAGGAGAAGGCACAAGATAATAGCGACCATTTCTGGAAATGCATAGGCTAGTGTACTTTCATACTACTAAGGTCAATCCAATATCTCTGGGCTTTTTTGCAGATAGAACACCATGATTGTGAGTTCTGAGGCTGCATTGGCAACTGCCCTTCCCTGACTGGAGTGGACTTTTAACGGAACACATGCTAACCACCAACATACTGTTCCCTCATTTGGTCACTCAGTTTACCATAATACCAGTTAACCTCATGCAGCCTGATTACTGTGATTAAGACTCAACATACATGGTAAGACTCTAAGGATCAAGCAGGGCTTTCTTAAACCAGGAAACTTGATAAAAATGTCCTCTTTCTTTGGCTATCTGCATATGGGTACAATGATCATTGATTGTGAGTTACAAGCATCAGTATCACATGTTGTTTGAGGTCAACTGGTAATGTGTTTTTCATGTTCCTCTCTAAGCTGTCTCCTGTCTCCAGAGAGAGACTAATATTATTTTCCTACAATTATTTTGTCACAAGAAAAAAATTGCAATTTTCTGAGTATGAAATGTGAATTAATTTCATGTTAATGAATTGGCCCCTGGCAATGTGACTATTCTCCCTGAAAGGGAGACTGTCTACGGGACAATTACATGCTAACTAATAAATACTTTTTAAAATCAGTACTACTGACACACTCATAATCTCAGACTCACTATTAAGACAATCAAAAAAATGTCCATAATGATGGTACAACTGGGTGCATGCGAGCATCTACTGGTAAGATTGATATGGTTTGTGGTTTAGCAGAAAGGGCATAAGTGCTCTTATACCTGCACCCGAGTGGAAATGAAGGTTGCTCTATGCCCACTCAGAAAATGGAGAAGGCTTGAGGATGGCAGGGGATTAGTTTTGTCAGTAAGAAGAACCCACTGTGCACTTCAATTCAGTGTCTATTTCATGTTGGTTCAGTGTAATTTCATTGAAATGACGTGGAAACAACATTGATTCAACCAGTGTGTGCCCAGTGGGAAACAAGTCTGTCGTAGACTTACTGCAGACATTTCAGACAGAGTTCTTTGAGGGAAAATCTAATAAGTCCACTCATTTCTGGCAATATTGCAATAACAATATAAGAAGCAGAGCCATTCTAGATACTCCTCATTTCTCTTTTATCAGATATGTGTGTATTGTCAGGTGGATTGCGTGTCAAACAGTAGATGTTGAAAAGGCTGCCCTGGCTGACTTCAAGGTGGAGAGTAAAATTACAAGTTTGTAATACTCTTTTAATTCATATTTCATGGACTCTGCATGGTAATCATACTTTCTAGTCCCTTTTTCTTATCATAACCAGAACAAATGACTCTAGGTTCTTTGTCAATCTATTTACACATCAACATGTTACATATCTGGTAAACCCATAGACCACCCGCTCACAAACAAAATCCAGTCACCCCATGGACAAACAAAGACAGCAACTCAGACACACACATCTTCACGCTAGCAGGCAATTCCATTCAACCACTGTTTGATAAAAGGATAAACAACAATGGAAAGTTAACTTTAAGCTTTGTAATCTTCATTTCACTATGAAATCTGTCTGTGCATCAGCATGGCGTTCATATAAGAAATTACTCATAACAAATTTTACACTTACAGTAAAGTGAGCTGATGATCAATAGCGATGAAGGTCGTGTCAGACATGCAGTGCATTGTGAATGGATGAGTGTGAGCTTATGCCTCCTCCTGTGTCCTTCTCTCTCTCTGAGAGGTGAACTCATACAGTCTGTTAGTGTCCTAACATCCCACCAGGTCCCAGTTGGACATCTCTATCTCTGTGTTTAATGTTGCATGAAGTCATCTGAAGAGTAAACATTTGTTATGTGAGCTGGGTTTTACCCAAATTATTTGCCATCCATTACACATTTGGCCATGGGAAGCCATGAAAGCAATAGCACCTACAGCAGGGATGGACAACTGGCGGCCTGCAGCCTCCCTTTTGTTGTCCCATGGATTAACCCCCCCCCCCCCCCCCCCCCAAAAAAAGAAAAAATGAAATACATATATTTTAGGAACTCAGTAAGGGTCTCAACTTACTGTTGAGAGGTAGAATAGTAGAATACACAAGGTGCACATTCAAAATTTGATTGTGCATCAGCAGTTTTTCTCTTGTTATGTCAGTCACTGACAGTCACTCAATTAGCCCATGTCAGCATTTTTTATAAATACATTTTTATTTGTCTTCTGCGCCAAATACAACAGGTAGACCTTACCGTGAATGCTTACTTACAAACCCTTAACCAACAATGGAGTTAAGAAAACTAAAGTAAAAAGTAAAAAATAAAAATTAACACAATAAAATAACAATAATTAGGCTATATACAGGGGTTACCGTTACAGAGTCAATGTGCGGGGGTACAGGTTAGTCGAGGTAATTTGTACTTGTACGTAGGGGTAAAGTGACTATGCATGGTTAATGAACCGTGTGACATTTTCTTGTTTGCTTATGACCTTATACAGCTCATGAGTGCCAGCATCGGTTTGTGGTGGTAAATAGACGGCTATGAAAAATATTGATTAAAACTCTTGGTAGATAGTGTGGTCTACAGCTTATCATGAGTACTCTACCTCAGGCGAGCAATACCTCGAGACTACCTTAATATTAGACATTGAGCACCAGCTGTTATTGACAAATAGACACACACCCCAACCCCTCGTCTTAGCTGTTCTGTCCTGCCAGTGCACGAAAAACCCAGCCAACTGTATATGTGACCCATTTCAGGAAACTAGTCGTATGTCGCTGGTCACTACATCCCAGGAGAGCCGTTTGAACGTAATCTTATTTTTTTAATCAAAATACGTTTTTTGTCAGAAATGCCTCCTCAAACATGTGAACTTTCATGTGCCCTAATAACAAACTTGTATGCCATCTGTAAATACTAATAAAATTGTTAAATTACGAGCCTAGTTGGTTTAGCCACAGAAATAGGCAGCAACCTTCCAGATAGCCATGATTGGCTGAGATAATATGTGGGATGGACATGCCGAGAGATGAGTTTGGATTGGTTTGCTACATAGCACACTACAGTCTATTTGAGCTGGTCAGTATGTGTTGGTAATCCTGTCTAACACAGCTTTAAAAAATGTTTATTGCGTGGGTAAAACTGCGTAAGTGTTGCTCTACATTTTCTGGAGGACCGAGTTCAGTGGAATTCAAGTACGACACCTAAGGAGATGGAGAAAACCGCTGTCTCTGGATTACATCTTCAATCTAAGGGCAACCATGACAGAAGGCGGGTCCATCTATGATGTATACTAGTAAGAAAGTGGTTTCATTGTGTACTGTTAGCTAGCTAATGTTCGCTAGCTAACGTTACATGTATGACCTTATTATTCGTATCTCAGAGCCATTTACTTGGCCAGCTATTATTGAACCTGGATGGTTAGCTACCTTCAGATTTATGCAGGATAGTAATGTCATGAGTTGGGATTATGGATCATTGTTTAGCTAGCTAGCTACATGATTTAACAAAAGAATCAACTATGCAAGTATCCGTTTTAAAAAAATGTCACTGTGACAACTGTTGATAGACATTGGTTAGCTACCTGCAGATGCATGCAGGGTAGTAATGTCATGAGTTGTAACTATGGTTCATTGTTTAGCTAGTTACATGTCTGAACAAAAGAGTCCACTATGCAAGTAATATTTTCAATAGAATGTCACTGCGACAACTGCTGATAGACATTGGTGAGCTACCTGCAGATTCATGCAGGTTAGTGACATCATGAGTTGTGATTATGTTTCATTGTTTAGCTAGCTACCTAGCTAGCTACAGTGGCTTGTGAAAGTTTTCACCTCCCTTGGAATTTTTCCTATTTTGTTGCCTTACAACCTGGAATTAAACTTGATTTTTTGGGGGGGTTTGTATCATTTGATTTACACAAAATGCCTACCACTTTTAATAAGCAATACAACTTCAGCATGCATAACTAATATCCCCCCCAAAGTCAATACTTTGTAGAGTCACCTTTTGCAGCAATTACATCTGCAAGTATTTTGGGGTATGTCTCTATAAGCTTGGCACATCTAGCCACTGGGATTTTTTACCATTCTTCAAAGCAAAACTGATCCAGCTCCTTCAAGTTGGATGGGTTCCGCTGGTGTACAGCAATCTTTAAGTCATACCACAGATTCTCAATTGGATTGAGTTCTGGGCTTTGACTAGGCCATCCCAAGACATTTAAAGTTTCCCCTTAAACCACTCAAGTGTTGCTTTAAACCACTCAAGTGTTGCTGGAAGGTGAACCTCCGTCCCAGTCTCAAATCTCTGGAAGACGGAAACAGGTTTCCCTCAAGAATTTCCCTATATTTAGCGCCCTCCATCATTCCTTCAATTCTGACAAGAATCCTAGTCCCTGCCGATGAAAAACATCCCTACAGCATGATGCTGCCAAAAACTGTGGGGGTGATGGGAGGTGTTGGGTTTGCGCCAGACATAGCATTTTCCTTGATGGCCAAAAAGCTCAATTTTAGTTTCATCTGACCAGAGTACCTTCTTCCATATATTTGGGGAGTCTCCCACATGCCTTTTGACAAATTGCTTATTTCTTTCTTTCTTTCTTTTTTCTAGCCACTCTTCCATAAAGCCCAGCTCTGTGGAGTGTACAGCTTCAAGTGGTCGTATGGACAGATACTCCAATCTCCGCTGTGAGGTTTGCAGCTCCTTCAGGGTTAATTTTTTAATGATTTCTTTCACCTTTATTTAACCAGGTAGGCTAGTTTAGAGCAAGTTCTCATTTACACCTACAACCTGGCCAAGATAAAGCAAAGCAGTTAGACACATTCAACAACACAGAGTTACACATGGAATAAACAAACATACAGTCAATAATACAGCAGGAAAAAAAAAAATGTATACAGTGTGTGCAAATGAGGTAAGGCAATAAAATAGGCCATAGTGGCAAAGAAATTACGATATAGCAATTAAACACTGGAGTGATATATGTGCAGAAGATGAATGTGCAAGTAGAGATACTGGGGTGCAAAGGAGAAAGATAGATAAATAAATATAGAATGGGGATGAAGTAGTTGGATGGGCTATGTACAGGTGCAATGATCTGTGAGCTGCTCTGACAGCTGATGCTTTAAGTTGGTGAAGGAGATAAGAGTCTCCAGCTTCAGCGATTTCTGCAGTTAGTTCCAGTCATTGGCAGCAGAGAACTGGAAGGAAAGGCGGCCAAATTAGGAATCGGCTTTGTGGGTGACCAGTGAAATATAACTGCTGGAGCGCGTGCTACGGGTGGGTGCTGCTATGGTGACCAGTGACTTGAGAAAAGGCCCCTGCCTTTACATACCCCTTACCTAGCAAAGACTTGTAGATGACCTGGAGCCAGTGGGTTTGGCGACGAGTATGAAGCGAAGGCCAGCCAACAAGTGTGTACATGTCGCAGCGGTGTTTAGTATATGGGGCTTTGGTGACAAAACAGATGGCACTGTGATAGACTGCATCCAATTTGTTGAGTAGAGTGGTGGAGGCTATTTTGTAAATGACATCGCCGAAGTCGAGGATCGTTAGGATAAGTCAGTTTTACGAGGGTATGTTTGGCAGCATAAGTGAAGGATGCTTTTTTGCGAAATAGGAAGCCGGTTCTAAATTTATTTTTGGATTGGAGATGCTTAATGTGGGTCTGGAATTAGAGTTTACAGTCTAACCAGACACCTAGGTATTTGTAGTTGTCCATATATTCTAGGTCAGAACCATCCAGAGTAGTGATGCTGGATGGGCGGGCAGCTGTGGGCAGCGATCGGTTGAAGAGCATTCATTTAGTTTTACTTGCATTTAAGACCAGTTGGAGGCCACAGAAGGAGAGTTGTATGGTATCGTCTGGAGGTTAGTCAGCACAGTGTCCAAAGAAGGGCCAGAAGTATACAGAATAGTGTCATCTGCATAGATGTGGATCAGAGAATCACCAGCAGCAAAAGCAACATCAATTGATGTTTGATGTTGACAATTTTGGCAGATAATTTTAGACAGAGAGGGTCCAGATTGTCTAGCCCGGCTGATTTGTAGGGGTCCAGATTTTGCACCTCTTTCGGAACATCAGCTATCTGGATTTGGGTGAAGGAGAAATGGGGAGGCTTGGGTGAGTTGCTGGGGGGGGGGGGGGCAGGGCCAGGTGGAAAGCCAGGTGGAAAGCATGGCCAGCCGTAGAAAAATGCTTATTGAAATTCTCAATTATTTATCGGTGGTGACCGTGTTTCCTAGCCTCAGTGTTGTGGGCAGCTGGGAAGGAGGTGCTCTTATTCTCCATGAACTTTTTTGAGTTTGTGCTACAGGATGCACATTTCTGTTGGAAAAAGATAGCCTTTGCTTTCCTAACTGCTTGTGTATATTGGTTCCTAACTTCCCTGAAAAGTTGCATATCACGGGGGCTATTTGATGCTAATGCAATACACCATGGAATGTTTTGTGCTGGTCAAGGGCAGTCAGGTCTGGAGTGAACCAAGGGCTATATATCTGTTTCTGGTTCAACATTTTTTGAATGGTGCATGCTTATTTAAGATGGTGAGGAAAGCACTTTTAAAGAATAACCAGGCATCCTCTACTGACGGAATGAGGTCAATATCCTTCCAGGATACCCGGGCCAGGTCGACTAGAAAGACCTGCTCACTGAAGTGTTTTCGGGAGCGTTTGACAGTGATGAAGGGTGGTCATTTCACCGCAGACCCATTACGGATGCAGGTAATGAGGCAGTGATTGCTGAGATCTTGGTTGAAGACAGCAGAGGTGTATTTGGAGGGCAAGTTGGTTAGGATGATATCTATGAGGGTGCCCGTGTTTACGGATTTGGGGTTGTGCCTGGTAGGTTCATTGACAATTTGTGTGAGATTGAGGGCATCAAGCTTAGATTGTAGGATGGCCGGGGTGTTATGCATGTCCAGTTTAGGTCATCTAGTAGAACGAGCTCTGAAGATAGATGGGGGACAATCAATTCACATATGGTGTCCAGGGCACAGCTGGGGGCAGAAGGTGGTCTATAGCAAGCAACAACAGTGAGAGACTTGTTTCTGGAAAGGTGTATTTTTAGAAGTAGAAGCTTGAATTGTTTGGGCACAGACCTGGATAGTATGACAGAACTCTGCAGGCTATCTTCGGTCTCTTAATTTCCTCTCTGATTAATGCCCTCCATGCCTGGTCCGTGTGTTTTGGTGGCTTGGCAGGTTTGTTGTCATGCCATATCATTTCAATTTTAATATTGGATTTAATGGTGCTCCGTGGGATGTTCAAGGTTTCTGATATTTTTTTATGACCCAACCCTGATCTGTACTTCTCCACAACTTTGTCCCTGACCTGTTTGTAGAGCTTCTTGGTTTTCATGGTATCACTTCCTTAGTGCTGTTGCAGACTCAAAGGCCTTTCAGAACACATGTACAGTGGGGCAAAAAAGTATTTAGTCAGCCACCAATTGTACAAGTTCTCCCACTTAAAAAGATGAGAGAGGCCTGTAATTTTCATCGTAGGTACACTTCAACTATGACAGACAAAATGAGAAAAATAAATCCAGAAAATCACATCCAACAGGAGGAGAATTTGACTCTAGAAAAGGTGTTTTCCATGAGAGGACTATACATCCTTCATCTCAACCTTAGAAGTATTTTTCCCAAGATTGAGGAAATTCGCCTACTCTCCAGTAACTGTAAGGTGTGAGTGCTTTGCCCGAAACATTGTATGATGGTTCAATAAAAAAAAACTCTGAGATTGAAGCAAAAAATTATGTAGTAATTATAAGTGACCGCAATTGCAAAGGCAGGGGAATTTGTATTTATGTAAGATCAGATATTGGGTCCAACTATGGATCTGATTTAAGCCATGACGAGATTGAAGCTGTGTGGTTGGACATTTTATTACCAAAATGCAAACACATTATAGCCGGAATCTGTTACAGACCACCAGACCAGTACAAGTTGAATGAATTGTGGGAGGAGACTTGCCAACTGTACAGACTTTGATAAATCAGAGGTTATTGTTACTGGTGATTTCAATACAGATATGCTCAAAAAGGGCCATGCTACTTTTAAAGCTCTTAAGAATTGTTGTAATCTGTTTGCCTTATACCAGCTGATTAATGAGCCCACCAGGGTCTGTCCTTCGACCCAAACCCTCATTGACCTTGTGTTGGGGTCGGATCGATCAAAGGATATCAAACAGTGGGGTTGTGTGCTCAATGATCATTCCATAATTTTCTGTAGTAGGAAGATTCAGAAAACAGTTTTTATTGTCATAACTCAATAAAAATGATTTAAAAAGAAAATTAAGCAAAGAACAGAACCATGGATAAATGATAAAAAGTTTGTCACATGTGCTCCCTCTCCGGTCTCTAGGTCACCATGCTGCTCGTTATGGAGCACACCTGTCACCATCGTTACGCGCATTATGACACTCACCTGGACTCCATCACCTCCTTGAATACCTGCCCTTTACATGTCACTCCCTTTGGTTTCTTCCCCAGTCGTCATTGTTGCTATTTCATGTTGGTGCTCTGTTTGTGGTTCTTGTTTTGTTCATTTATTAATCAAATGTATTCACTCCCTGAACTTGCTTCCCGTCTCTCAGAGAACATCGTTACAATTTTAAAGGCAATTAAGCGTGGAAATGAATGCTTTCTGGAGTTCAGGAAATCCAGGGCAGATTAAATATTTATAGACTAAGAAATGAGGTTAACAGGATGACACAGAAGGCCAAGAAATATTATTTTAATGACAAAATAGTTGAAAATAGGAACAATCCAAGTAAATTATGGAAGTGTCTGAAGCTGTTAGGCTACAATAACAGATTAAAGACCAAAACTCAATCTTAGCTTGGACAGTGGAAGAAAGGTTACATCAGATAAGACCATGGTTGCAGACAGTCTGAATAGCTATTTTAAAACTATAGCAAATACATTAGTTAGCAAGTTGTCCATTTTTTTATTTTTTTATTTAATCAGGTAGGCTAGTTGAGAACAAGTTCTCATTTACAACTGCGACCTGGCCAAGATAAAGCACAGCAGTTCAACACATACAGCAACACAGAGTTACACATGGAATAAACAAACAGTCAATAATACAGTAGAAAGAAAAGTCTATATACAGTGAGTGCAAATGAGGTATGATAAGGGAGGTAAGGCAATAAATAGGCCATGGTGGCGAAGTAATTACAATATAGCAATTAAACACTGGAATGGTAGATGTGCAGAAGATTAATGTGCAAGTAGAGATACTGGGGTGCAAAGGAGCAAGATAAATAAATTAATATAGTATGGGGATGAGGTAGTTGAATGGGCTGTCAATCAGGTTGCTATGGGGAGAGTCATGTCCAGCCGTTTTACTCATAGCAGGGGGTTCAAGTAGATGCTTTTTTATTTGAAAAGGTGCCTGAGTCAACTGTGCTAGAGAAGCTGAAAGAACTTGACCATTCCAAAGCAACTGGCCTTGACAACATTCCTGACAGATTCTAAAGGATCCTGCAGTAGTTATCCCCCCCCCCCCCCCCCCCCCCTGTGTAACTCACATTGTAAATCTGTCTATTGAACTATGGTGTTTTCCGGGGGTGTCCTCGGAATGGGCCACAGTGTCTCCTGACCCCTCCTGTCTCAGCCTCCAGTATTTATGCTGCAGTAGTAGTTTGTGTGTCGGGGGGCTAGGGTCAGTTTGTTATATCTGGAGTACTTCTCCTGTCCTATTCGGTGTCCTGTGTGAATCTAGGTGTGCATTCTCTAATTCTCTCCTTCTCTCTTTCTCTCTCTCGGAGGACCTGAGCCCTAGGACCATGCCCCAGGAATACCTGACATGATGACTCCTTGCTGTCCCCAGTCCACCTGACTGTGCTGCTGCTCCAGTTTTAACTGTTCTGCCTTATTATTATTCGACCATGCTGGTCATTTATGAACATTTGAACATCTTGACCATATTTTGTTATAATCTCCACCCGGCACAGCCAGAAGAGGACTGGCCACCCCACATAGCCTGGTTCCTCTCTAGGTTTCTTCCTAGGTTTTGGCCTTTCTAGGGAGTTTTTCCTAGCCACCGTGCTTCTACACCTGCATTGCTTGCTGTTTGGGGTTTTAGGCTGGGTTTCTGTACAGCACTTTGAGATATCAGCTGATGTACGAAGGGCTATATAAATAAATTTGATTTGATTTGATTTTCCCAGTGAACTAAAATTTGCAATTGTCATTACTTTATATAAAAAGGGAATAAGTTAGATCATGGAAACTATCGGCCTGTCTCAATCCTGTGTGTTTTATCGAAGGTCATGAAAAAGATTATGTTCAAGCAGATTGACAGTTATATTTCCTTACATAACCTGTTATATGAGCTCCAATCTGGCTTTAGGAAATCCCATTCCACTGACACTTGCCTACTATATCTAACTGACCAACAAGGAAGGAAGTCGACTGAGGGAAACGTTGTGGTATGGTTATGTTAGATCTCTAAAAGGAGTTTGATACAGTGGATCATGAGATTCTGTTAATCGAACTAAGAGCCATGGGCTTTAACAACTTAGCAGTAAAATGGGTTATCTCTTATCTGCAAGGAAGAAAACAGATTGTGGATTTGGATGGGACCCTGTCTAAACCCAAAATCTTGAACTGCGTGGTATCCCAAGCGAGTTTGCTGGGTCCCACTTTTCTTTTTATTGTATATAAATGATCTGAAATCTGCCTGGACATGTGACCTTTTCCTCTATGCAGATGATTGCACTGTTGGTTTACCAAAACAAAAATGTGGTTGCAAAAGCCCTCAGTGCTGATCTTCTGAATGTCAGTAAATGGCCGTATGACAACAAGCTGTCACTTCACCTTGGAAAAAGAGAGTCCATCTTGTTCGGTGAAACTGTGGATATCCCCTTGATTTTAAGGTGGTAGTAATCACAGCAAAATACTCTATTAATTATCTTGGATGTGTGCTAGATAACCATTTGACAGGGGAGAGCAATGGCACAAAACGTTATCTCCAAAGTGAACCATAAAACATGGTTTCTGGCGAGAACCTCCAAATACCTGGATAATAATTCAATATGGGCATTAGCAGGGGCTCTTGTTCAGTGCCACTTTGACTACGCATGCTCTTCTTGGTACAATAGTGCCCCCAAGAGAATAAAAAATTAATTGCAGACATCTCAGAACAAATTAATCAGGATTATTCTTAAACT
The DNA here is from genome assembly GCF_045791955.1 of Oncorhynchus clarkii lewisi. NCBI lineage: Eukaryota > Metazoa > Chordata > Actinopteri > Salmoniformes > Salmonidae > Oncorhynchus > Oncorhynchus clarkii. The sequence continues at coordinate 52,656,607 of NC_092158.1, read as the reverse complement.
CCAACAATTATGCTGTGGTTAGAGCGTTGGACTTGTAACCGGAAGGTTGCAAGATCGAATCCCCGAGCTGACAAGGTAAAAATCTGTTGTTCTGCCCCTGAACAAGGTATTTAACCCACTGTTCCTAGGCTGTCATTTAAAATAAGAATTTGTTCTTAACTGACTTGCCTAGTTAAATAAAGGTAAAATAAAAATATTAAAAATCATAAAAAAATCTTTACCATTCCCAGGTTGAAAGTTTTCTCAGAATGCCATTTCACATTTCTAGTTACAGCCTAACGTTAGATAGCTAACTAGCTAACATTTAACTTATTTGTTTAACTTTAGCCAGCTTTGACAATCGGTTTGAGTTGATAGTACTCTATGGATTGGGCTTATGGTTCACTATTTAGCTTTCTACACGTCTAAACAAAAGACCCCAAATTAAAGCTTGCTGTTAGCTAGATAAGGTTAGCTGAAGTTAGATGGCTGGCTAGCTAGCTAACATTACGTGTATGAACTGTGTGTAGTGATATCTCAGAATGCCATTTTGCATCTATTGTATAATAACGCAAAAATGATTGTATCGGGAACTTGTCTTTCAGCATCAGTAGAACATGCCTGAGTCTCCTCCACCAGTCATACCAAAATAATGTTCTAATGCCTCCCATTAGAAAGAGTGCTTGCTTGGGCCAACTCAAGTTACACTTGAAGCATGAGGACTTGCAGCGAGTGGTGAACTTCATCAACAACTACGCAGAGGATAATGCAACAGTATTACCTGGGCGACACCCAGGACACTAACACTTTGGTGGAAAGCTGCTGCCATCCCATGTGGCAAAAGCAGCAGTGTGGCGTCTCTACAAGGAATCGATGACAACACTTGGTATGTAAAGCGTAAACACATTTTGATTATTTAATTGACTTCCAACGTAATTGGCACTATTGATCTCGCATCATTTCTGTCTCTGGGGGCCCGTACTGAACCAGCAAACAGTCTGGACCTTCATTTCCTGATCACAGGCCACACCAAGTTTGCTTCGGCCTCATCATGCAACGCTTCAGAAAGACCAGAGTGAATACTTTGTCAGAGATTGCTGGTGTTTTGAAGGACAGCACTGTGACAGGGGTCAACATCCCACAGCTGGTTGGACTGGAGGATGATACGGTGTTGGTGGAAGGCTATGGCTGGCAACAACCCCTGACTCCGTACTTCAGGCTGCTGCCACAGATCAAGCAGTACCAGCACTTCAGGTGAAAATCATTTTCATTGCATTGTATGAGGTTATTCTTCTTATCTAAACTTGGGAGGTGAATTGATGTTGTGCAAGGTCTTCTGATTTTTTGTTGTTGTTATTCCCTGTTAAACAGCTTCAATGCTCTGGAGCCTGGGGTTGTTGTCGCCAAAGAGCGTTCGGACTGTCAGGAACAGGTTTCAGCTGCTGCGCAACGCTGACATCCTTCGTCCCATAGATGGTCTGCCTGAACATGCACCACCTGGACTGGACACAGCTATGCAAACATATCATTTTGAGAAGATCAGGGAGCTTTGTGACAAAGAGGCTATGGACATCACATGCCCTGCACCAAAGGCAAGGGCAGGACAGAAACAGGCTCTCCGAATATAGATTCCCTTGTTCATGGGTGGTTTGGAGGGACCAGTCATCAGCACTATTTGCAGTGCCTCATTTTAAATTACTCCCTCCTAACACACACACGCTATAGTTCCTGCTACTATTTTTTTATCCTGCTGCTCAGCCACTTTACCCTTGATTGAATGCATATAACTACCTTGTCTGATATCATCATTGTTATTGTTCTTGTACATACTGTATAATATTTTCTTTATATTGACATTATTTCTGATATTGTTACTATGCAAGTAACCATTTGTCTGTACCGTTTACACCTTCTGTAGAGACCATCCACTTAGCAAGATTTAGCAAAATATTGATATGTAAAATTAATATTGATATGTGTGGTCATAACATGTTTTTGTGGCATACCACAACAATATAAAGTGACCGTATCGAGTGTCCACCACATAAATATATGGTGCATGCATCTGCTTATGTACTGTACATGTGCACCTCACTCAGGTTTCAATTCAGGTTGCATGGCCTTAACTTATGTATGGAATACTATGTGATAAGTGCGTGTGTAACGGTATATAAAGTATGCTAATGTCCTGGTGTGAAGTCATTTGGGCAGTGGAGTAAAGTACTTCAGTAAAAATACTTTAAAGTACAAACGTTTTTTGGGGGGTGGGGTGTATCTGTACATTACTTTACTATTTATATTTTTGCCAACTTTTACTTCACTACAGTCCGAAAGAAGATAATGTACTTTTTACTCCATACATTTTCCCTGACACCCAAAAAGTACTCGTTACATTTTGACAGGAAAATGGTCCAATTCACACACTTATCAAGAGAACATCCCTACTGCCTCTGATCTTCCAGACTCACTAAACACAAATGCTTTGTTTGTAAATGATATCTGAGTGTTTGAGTGTGCCCCTGGCTATCTTCAATAAACAAAATTACAAAAATAGCAATTGTGCCATCTGGTTTAATATAAGGATTTTTTAAAATTATTTATACTTTTACTTAAGTATGACAATTTAGTACTTTTTCCACCACTGGATGTGGCTGGGGGTTCTAGCATTTCTTTCACATGACCCATCAATTTAGACAAATGTGTCTGGGTAAGCGTCATCCAATATTTATTAAAAAAAATACATTCTGGACACTTTCTGTTTACCTGGAATTTTTCCTTATTGTAGGCTACTACCACTTTCAGTCTTAATCTTTACTACACTACTCACTGTTTAACACATGACCTCACATGTAAATCTTTAAAGAGATGGGTGGGGCTGCCTTAAGAGGGTGAGAACAATGCTGAGTGGGTGCAGACAAAGGAGAGCTCTCCAGTAGGTACCAAAACATTTAAAGGCCCTTTTCTCAAAAGTGAGTTTACAAGTTTATCAACATTCAAAGCAGAATTATGTTCCCATTGTTCCTCAAAAATGCAGTGTGTGATATACCATTTTGTAGCTCTGAGTCTCTACTTGTATCCAATGTTTTACCCAACAAAAAATGTTGCTACATAAGACCGATTTGAGCCGGTCAGTCACATATGGTCTGCCTTTTTGGTGCCTGTTGTTAATCTTATTGTGATTGTCTTGTATGTATTAGGGATTAATTGTTTTATATATTAAGGGTATGTGAGACAAGGGAGATGTACCTGTCCATAGTTGTTTATTAGGAAAGGGAATTGTACAAATTATCTCATGTTATGAAACAAACAATTTTTTTTGTCATTGACTGTTGCCACTACAATTGCCGCCCAACCTTGTTGCATTCGCCATTCCCCATTCCCTCTTCAAAAGGACCACAATGGAAATAAGCTTTTAAGCTTTATTGTGTTATCCTTGATGATTTTCTTAAATTGTATGTGGAGGTGTCACCGTTTAGACGGCCTTATATATGTACATATTTTTTAAGTTGTCCAATATATTCATCAATCAATCAAGAGACATGACAAGTGCCTGAATTTGGACATGCTCCGCTTCCTGTGTGAGGAAAGGTATTATTCTACGGATGTTGTAGAGCATGAACCTGCAGGAGCGACTCACTGCTTTGATTTTTGCAGAGAATGACAGGGTGTTGTATCCAGGATTACACCAAGATTCTTTGCACTCGGGGTGGGGGACACCGTGGAGTTCTCAACTGTGATGGAGAGGTCTTGGAGCGGGCAGGCCTTTCCCGGTAGGAAGAGCAGTTCTGTTTTGTAAAGGTTGAGCTTGAGGTGGTGAGACTACATCCAAGCCGAGATGTCTGCCAGGCACGCAGAGACGACTGTTGCCACCTGGGTGTCAGAAGGGGGAAAGGAGAAGAGTAGGGGACACATGTATAGTTCTACTCAGAAGTTTACATACACTTAGGATGGAGTCATTAAAACTTGTTTTTCAACCACTCCACAAATTTCTTGTTAACAAACTATAGTTTTGGCAAGACGGTAAGGACATCTACTGTGTGCATGACACAAGTAACTTTTCCAACAATTGTTTACAGACAGATTATTTCACTTCTAACTCATTGTATTACAATTCCAGTGGGTCAGAAGTTTATATACACTAAATTGACTGTGCCTTTTAACAGCTTGGAAAACTACAGAAAATTATGTAATGGCTTTAGAAGCTTCTGATAGACTAATAGTTATAATTTGAGTCAATTGGAGGTGTATCTGTGGATGTATTTCAAGGCCTACCACAAACAGTGCCTCTTTGCTTGACATCATGGGAAAATAAAAAAATTGTAGGCCTCCACAAGTCTGGTTCATCCTTGGGAGCAATTTCCAAATGCCTGAAGGTACCACGTTCATCTGTACAAACAATAGTATGCAAGGATAAACACCATGGGACCACACAGCTGTCATACCGCTCAGGAAGGAGACGTGTTCTGTCTCCTAGAGATGAACGTACTTTAGTGCGAAAAGTGCAAATCAATCCCAGAACAGCAAAGGACCTTGTGGAGATGCTGGAGGAAACAAGTACAAAAGTATCTATATCCACAGCAAAATAAGTCCTATATCAACATAACCTGATAGGCTGCTTAGCAAAGACGAAGCCACTGCTCCAAAACCGCCATAAACAAGCCAGACTACAGTTTGCAACTGCACATGGGGACAAAGATCGTACTTTTTGGAGAAATGTCCTCTGGTCTGCTGAAACAAAAATAGAACTGTTTGGCCATAATGACCATAGTTATGTTTGGAGGAAAAAGGGGGAGGCTTGCAAGCTGAAGAACACCATCCCAACTGTGAACCACAGGGGTGGCAGCATCATGTTGTGGGGGTGCTTTGCTGCAGGAGGGACTGGTGCACTTCACAAAATAGATGGCATCATGAGGTAGGAAAATGACGTGGATATATTGAAGCAACATCTCAAGACATTAGTCAGGAAGTTAAAGCTTGATTGCAAATGGGTCTTCCAAATGGACAATGACCCCAAGCATACTTCCAAGGTTGTGGCAAAATGGCTTAAGGACAACAAAGTGAAGGTATTGGAGTGGCCATCACAAAGCCCTGACCTCAATCCTATAGAAATTGTGTGGGCAGATCTGAAAAAGCAAGGAGGCCTACAAACCTGACTCAGTTACCCCAACTCTGTCCGGAGGCATGGGTCAAAATGCACCCAATTTATTGTGGGAAGGTTGTGGAAGGCTACCCAAAAAAGTTAAACAATTTAAAGTTAATGCTACCAAATAATAATTGAGTGTATGTAAACGTCTGACCCACTGGGAATGTGATGAAAGAAATAAAAGCTGAAATAAATAATTATTTCTGATATTATTCTGATATTTCACATTCTTAAAATGAAGTGGTGATCCTAACTGACAGGGAATTTCTACTAGGATTAAATATCAGGAATTGTGAAAAACTGAGTTTAAATGTATTTGGCTAAGGTGTATGTAAACTTCCGACTTCAACTGTACACATGGATTTTGTACTGTATATGTGTGGTAGGGGTGGAGTAGGGGCCTGAGGGCACACAGTCTGTGAATGTATTGTCATGTTTTTAAAATGGTATAAGCTGCCTTAATTTTGCTGGACCCCAGGAAGAGTAGTTGCCTTGGCAGCAGCTAATGGGTATACATAATAAATACAAATACAAATAGTCAAGTGTCAACGGCATAGCAATGATAGGAGAGACCATGTGAGGATATGCCAGTAAAGACAAAATCGGAGAAGACCTTGAACTGAGCCCTGGGGGACACCAGTAGAGAGCCTGTGATGCAGACAGAGATCGTCTCCATGCCATCTGGTTAGAGGACCAGCCAGGTAGGATGCAATCCAGGAGTGTGCAGAGCCTGAGACGCCCAGCCCTGAGAGGGTGGAGAGGAAGATCGGATGTTTCACGGTGTCAAAAGCAGTAGATAGATCCAGAAGGATAAGAAAGTCAGCTCTACACAGAGGAGAGCGGTCTCAGTTGAGTGAGCCACCTGGTCAAGAAGATTGTTCTGAGAGAGATAACGAGAGAGTTGGTCAGGGACAGCACGCTCAATTGTTTTGGAATGAAAAGAAAGATAGGATACTCGTCTGTAGTTTTGGACGTCAGAGTGTTGTTGATTTCATGAGGAGGGGAGTGAATCTGGCCATCTTGAAGTCAGAGGGGATGCAGCCAGTGGTCAGTGGTGCGTTGATGAGGGAAGGGAGAAATAGGAGTAGGTCTCCAGAGATGATGTGGAGAAGGGAAGAGGGGATGGGTTCGAATGGGCAGTTTGTCAGGCGGCCAGACATCACTAGCCACAGGATTTCTTCTGGAGTGAGAGGGGAGAAAGAGATCAAGGCATAGGGTCAGTTGCAATTTTAATCATGTAAATCTTGGTGGGCCAAACCAAAAATGTATTTTTTTTAGATGCATATCAGCAAGGCCACTACACAACATAACACTAAACAATACATGAATTGCACTATAATGGTGACAAACAGTGCCCACAAACTGTTAGGGCCTACATAAAGATATCCCAACACCTTACCACTGCTACACCTGGCTATCAGCAGAGCCTTGTCCGGCAGCGAAACAGTTAATTCAGCCTCATTTACTGCCTTTAAAAAAAACATAGCTGATATGGCTGACTTGCTTAATTAAACAAATGTGGTTTCTACTGACAAGTGAGATGTACAAACTATTGCGTAAGGGAACGACGAGTGGATGAGAGGTAATCCGTAATTTCGATTAAGACATTAATGAGCGAGCTAGGACGGACGTAGTAAATATAACTCTTTGTTCAGCACTTTTACGGTATTCTCCCTGTACACCAAGTCAGCACCGTAGGATAAATAAAGGGGGCACATAAGCAGACAGTGAAAGCTCTAACAATATTAAATAATTATATTATCCTAAAACAGGCTATAGGCTACATGTGCACCACCAGTCAGAACAGTAGGCAGAATTAAGAGGGGGAAAAGGGAACAAATGATTGGGGTGAAGCACATGGGCTACTAACAGCTTACTACACAACATACAATTAGTATTACTTTCTTATCTACAGTATACATATCTCCCTGGCATATTACATCATTTATACAGCAGCATACAAGACATTGTTGGACTCACCTTGTTGTGCTGTGCTCACTTGAACAGGAAGGTGTTGCGGCGGTCCTTCTTGGGCAAATTTTGTCATCAAACATTGTAATTCTCTGGATTTATGGTGCTTTCAAGACAACTGGGAACAAGGTTGAATTATGATAACGTCACTGATCTTCCGATCGGAGCTCAAGAAAGAGGCCTGAGTTCCCAAGAGTGTCTCAATAGTGTGGGTACAGCTGTAGAAGCACTGAGCGTATCCCTGCCTCAGCAGACACTGGTACACATCCCCTGTGATGTGTGACAGCTGTCTCTCTTTGTGTTCCTCTGCCAGGTTATGGGTTACTTGTCATATCATATCAGTGCTCTACCTCATCATCCTGCCTCACTCTTCTGTGTGTGTTCTGTGCAGCCAATGGACTCCTCCAGATGGAGCACAGGTGTTTTAGAGAATTCACATGGGAGGGTTTTCGCCTGCCTGGATTTGAGATCAAAATGAATGAGTAGGGGAGAATGGGGTGAGATGAACCATTTTTTACATTCAACATCACTACATCAAGAGAAATATGGTATTATTTCTTTCAAAGATTTCTATATAAGGTACCAATTAACATTTTAGAAACAAATTCTCATTCCAGGGATTTTCTTTATTTTTACTATTTTATACATTCTAGAATAATAGTGAGTACATCAAAACTGTGAAATAACACATTGAATCTTGTAGTAACCAAAAAAGTGTTAAGCAAAACAAAATATATTTTATATTTGAGATTCTTCAAATAGCTACCCTTTGCCATGATGAAAGCTTTGCACACTCTTGGCATTATCTCAACCAGCTTCATAAGGTAATCATGAGGACTACAGGAAAAGGAGGATCGAGCACGCCCCCATTCTCATCGACGGGGCTGTAGTGGAGCAGGTTGAGAGCTTCAAGTTTCTTGGTGTTCACATCACCAACAAACTAACATGGTCCAAGCACACCAACACAGTCGTGAAGAGGGCACGACAAAACCTATTCCCCCTCAGGAGACTGAAAATATTTGGCATGGGTCCTCAGATCCTCAAAAAGTTCTACAGCTGCACCATCGAGAGCATGGTTGCATCACTCTGCTCGGGCTCTGACCACAAGACACTACAGAGGGTAATGCGTACGGCCAAATACATAACTGGGGCCAAGCCTCCTGCCATCCTGGACCTCTATAACAGGCGGTTTTAGAGGAAGGCCCTAAAAATTGTCAAAGACTCCAGCCACCCCAGTCATAGACTGTTTGTCACGTTACGACCTTAGTTCCTTTGTTTTGTCTTTGTTTTAGTATGGCCAGGGCGTGAGTTGGGGTGGGCAGTCTATGTTATTTTTTCTATAATTTGGGATTTCTGTGTTTGGCCTGGTATGGTTCTCAATCAGATGCAGCTGTCAATCGTTGTCCCTGATTGAGAACCATACTTAGGTAGCCTGGTTTCACCTATGAGTTGTGGGTGATTATTTTCAGTTTTGCGTTTTGCTTCACCGTTCAGGACTGTTAGTTTTTATCGTTTTATTATTTTTGTTCATGTGTTCAGTATTCGTATTAAATACAATATGGACCACGCTGCGCATTGGTCTGACATTTCTTACTCCTCGTCTGAGGAGGACGAAGACAAGCGTTACACTGTTCTCTCTGCTACCGCATGGCAAGCGGAACAGGAGCGCCAAGTCTAGGTCCAAGAGGCTTCTAAACAGCTTCTGCCCCCACGCCATAAGACTCCTGAACATCAAATCAAATGGTTTCCCAGACTATATGCATTGCCCCTTTCTACGCTGCTGCTACTCTCTGTTTATTATCTGTGCATAGTCACTTTTATAACTCTACCTACTTGTACATATTACCTCAATTACCTCAACTAACCGGTACCTCCGCATATTGACTCTGTACCGGTACTCCCTGTATATAGCCTCGCTATTGTTATTTTACTGCTGCTCTTTAATTATGTGTTACTTTTATTTCCTTTTATTAGGTATTTTTCTTAAAACTGAATGTTGGATAAGGGCTTGTCATTTCACTGTGTGGCGCATGTGACAAATTTGACTTGATTTGACCACCTGGAATGCATTTCAATTAATAGATGTGCTGTCTTAAAAGTTCATTTGTGGAATTTTTTTCCTTCTTAAAGTGTTTGTTCCAATCAGTTGTGTTGTGAAAAGGTGGGGTGGTATACAGAAGATGGCTCTATTTGGTAAAATACCAAGTCCATATCATGGCAAGAACAGCTCAAATAAACAAAGAGAAATGACAGTCCATCATTACCTTAAGACCTGAAGGTCAGTTAATACGGAACATTTCAAGAACTTTGAAAGTTTCTTCAAGTGCAGTCGCAAAAACCATCAAGCGCTATGATGAAACTGGCTCTCATGAGGACCGCCACAGGAATGGAAGCGCCAGAGTTACCTCTGCTGCAGGGGATAAGTTCAATCGAGTTACTATTCCAAATAAATGCTTCACAGAGTTCAAGTAACAGACACATCTCAACATCAACTGTCCGGAGGAGACTGTGTGAATCAGGCCTTCTTGGTCCAATTGCTGCAAAAAAAAACACTACTCAAGGACACCAATAAGAAAGAGAGACTTGCTTGGGCCAAGAAACACGAGCAATGGACATTAGAACGGTTGAAGTGTGTCCTTTTGTCTGGAGTCCAAATTTGAGATTTTTGGTTACAACCACCATGTCTTTGTGAGACGCGGTGTGGGTGAACGGATTCTCTTGGGAAGTAATACGGTCTGCATTTTATTTTTAGGTTTTCTTTGTTTGGTGCACAAAAGGAGTTAAGTTTTTGTGCGTTATTGTAAAGGTGGAATCCCATGATGGTGCCACTTTGAAAGTCACTGACTTCTTCAGTAAGGTCATTCTACTGTCAATGTTTGTCTATGGAGATTGCATGGCTGTGTGCTCGATGTTATACACCTGTCAACAACGGGTGTGGCTGAAATAGCCGATTCCAGTAATTTGAAGGGGTGTCCACATACTTTTGTACATATAGTATATGAGAGGTAGTGGAAATGTGTACATCATTCATGCTCAAGGGGTAATCCTATAGATTCCTATCTTTCAATGAGACTCATTTTAATTGGATCTGATAAGTGTGTTGTAACTGTTGCCAAATAATGACATTAACATGTATTGCTAGGAATGTGATAGTAGGGTAACTCCACTAGCGGGTCTCGATCCCAGGCCACCAGCACCAATGATGAATTCCCTAACCAATGTCCCAATAAGGGATATCACTAGGGCATGTGCTTATTGGGCCAGTATAGTTAGGCCTTGCCCTTAAGAATCCATAACCCCTCCTCCCTAGGCACTTGTGTAGATCTGAAACAACTTGATAGGTTTAATCAATACAGTAAATGCACCTTAAAGTAAATCTCAGCCCTGTTAAAGTGCACTCAAGAAAATATTTTATTGATCATTGTGATTCAGGAGTATCAATAAAACAGGTTAATATGCCCCACCCACATTAGAAAACTATACAGAAAACCCTAAAATTGCTGAAATAAGTTTTAAAAAAATCAATGATGAGAGAATAGTCAGATTAACTGATACCTTACAGTATATGGACATGTTGGCATAGGAGGAAGATTGGAGTACTGCGAAATAAAAAGTTGAGTTCAAACCCCAGGCGAGAACATGTTGAATAATAAGTACCGATTAATTGAACATGCACAATGTAATCATGTATCTCAAAGTGCGTCAAAATGTCAATTGAAAATGTTGTATCTTAAATGCACTGTGAGTATCCTTAACCTTACCAACAGACAAAAAGCTTTGAATGGATCAGTGGTTCAACAATCAGGGCTCTCATTGGCTCGGCAACAATAATAAGACGTGATATTTAATGAATTTTTGACAAATGTTTTTGCAACGTTCCAATGAAACCTGTCGAGAACATTCATATTTTACTTTCTGAGAACATGGCAACCATGTTCTGTGTATGTTCGGTGGGACATTGATGGAATATTCCCATAACCCTCAGAAAATTGTACACATGAATGTTCTTGCAAAGTTTTCAGGAAATTTTTCTAGAAAGTTCATATCTTATATTCTGAGAACATGGCAGCCATATTTTGTGTATGTTTGGTGGGATTTTTATCGAATATTCTCCTAACCCTCAGAAAACTCCACGCATTAATGTTCTTGCAACGTTCCCATGAAACATGTCGGGAACAATCATATCTTGTATTCTGAGAACATGGTAACCACGTTCTGGGTAAGTTCTATTTGATCTCTTGGAAACATTGCTTGTAACATCAAAGGAATATTCCTATGAAAACATTAGTTAACGGCCGAATGGGTCTTAAGGGAACGTTCTCTAAAGTTGTGGGAACATTTGTTATCAGTCTTGGGCAATGACAGAGTTGTGGGTTCAGGACTCTTGTTCAATTTCTATTCAAGTGGATTTGGAGTGGAATGGGTAGATAAAGGCAGTGAGTCTCAGGTGATGTCCTTGACGCCAGCCAGGGACAAACTCCATCCCCACCAAAAAAGGGTTTCTATTAGCTTAAACGTTCCTCACCTGATGCCTCACTCACCCCTCCCTCAGCTCACTGCCTATTATTTCACATGATGGCCCCAGAATCCATAAATATACTCCTTTATTTATACGCTCAGTTTACCTTGAAAATGTTTTTCCCTCTCTCCCCTTGAAAAACAACTTTATCTCTGCACTGAGGTGGCCATTACCATACAAATGAAAGACGAGCACCTGAATTCCACAAAAACAAAATGGAGTGCTGAGAGAGAGAAAGTTTGGAGTTGCAGAGACAGAGATACACTCTCTGGCCAGAGAAACGTAAAATGCCACTAAGTATGATTAATCATGGGGCTGATTGAGAATCGTGTGATCCATTCAAGCCACTTGTATGTTCGATTTTTTTTCCCTCACTGATTGTGCCACTCTCCTGCACTCTGTGACTTTGCAAAAAATTTTTACAGCTCTTCCTTTCCAAACACATTTCTACTGGAAAAGGAGGTCAGCCCAACCCTTTGCATCTGGTAAAAGTCGTTTCGGAGTTAGGGATTTGAGTTGAACTGAAACTTTGAGAATTGATTGAACTGATTGAGAATCGTGTGATCCATTCAAGCCACTTGTATGTTCGATTTCTTTTTCCTCACTGATTGTGCCACTCTTCCTGCACTCTGTGACTTTAGTATTTTTTTCTTACAGCTCTTCTTTTCCAAACACACTTCTACTGGAAAAGGAGGTCAGCCCAACCCTTTGCATCTGGTAAAAGTCGTTTCGGAGTTAGGGATTTGATTTGAACTGAAACTTCAGCTTGGATACATGTTTTATGAATTCACATCTTGCGATGGAGAGGATTGCAACATTGGCCTTGTGACAGGGATCTCTTCCCCTGACGCCTCTTCCCCTTTTGCCATACTCATGACTTGACCTCACTGTCATGGCTGTACACAGCTTATTATAGAGTCAGAAGAAGGCCCAAAAAATTGTCAAAGACTCCAGTCACCCAAGTCATAGATTGTTCTCTCTGCTACCACACCGCAACGGAGTGCCAAGTCTAGGTCCAAAAGGCTCCATAACAGATTCTACCCCCAAGCCATAAAACTGCTGAACAATTAATCAAATGGCCCCACAGGCCCCGTGCATAGTCACTTTACCCTTACAGTACCTACATGTACAAGTTACCTCGACTAACCTGTACCCCCTGTATATAGCCTCATTATTTTATTTTTTTTATTTTTTATTATTGTGTTACTTCTTATTAAAAAAATTACTTTAGTGTATTTAGAAAATATTTTCTTGACTCTGCATTTCTTGAACTGCATTGTTGGTTAAGGGCTTGTAAGTAAGCATTTCACGGTAAGGTATTCGGGACATGTAACAAATAACATTTTATTTTATTTGAGTCTCTCCATGGACTTAAAGTGACGAGAAACACTACCTCCCAACCCACCAGCACCAGCCCACCTAGCTGTGGAGAGAGGAGAGGTACATGGAGTTTACATGTTCCAGCACATGCTGTGTATTTACCCAGCCTGGTTTTTCACTCTTTAACATCCTTGCTAGTGTCAGGGAGGCATGACACAGGGATGAATTACAGGGTGCATTATGAGTGCTCAGCATTGCGTTGACAGAACTGGTTCATATGGAGATCCTACACCAGGCAGCCAGAAGCTGCATGTTTTATGAGAGAGATCTTCACTGGAAGCTCTTATTTTTTCCCACTTCTTCCCTCCAAACACAACTCCACCACACACACCCTTCCTCCTGCCGGCCCACCTCCTGGAGTCACAACACTTGCTAAATGCAACTGGGTTATTCTGATCTGGAGGACCTTGCATTGCACTGATGGAGCTGAGTGAACAGACAATGAGATGCAATGGACAAATCACAGAGCAGTGTTCTGACTCAGTTTTTGAAGCGTATACATATTGTCCTACACAATTTCCCAACCAATGGAAAAGGGGCATTGCCATGCTTTATACTGTAAGAAAATAAAGGTGGCACTGACAGATAGGGCAGCCAGGCTGTTTTTTTAAATGTATTCTAAAAACCTGTTTTCACTTTGTCATTATGGGTACTGTGGGTACTGTGGTATTATGGGTACTGTCATTATGGGTACTGTGTGTAGGATGATGAGGTAAAAAATAGTGTGATCAATTTTAGAATTAGGCTGTAACGGTAAAAAATGTGGAAAAGGGGAAGGGGTCTGAAAACTTTCCCGAATGCACTGTAATTCAATATAAAATACATGGTTAAACATTCACACTGATGTAGTGGCTAGGCCTACCGTAAATTGCAGTCTGGACATGAACATGCCAAATGTAGTCAATAAGCAAGATTACATTTACTAGGCTATTGAGACCAAAAAGACAATGCATAATTCTAATCAAATTCTAATATAAACGAAACAACAACTTGTTTTAAATTGGCCTTGTCTGAATACAGTTACAGGCAACATAATTGCTATAATATAATAATTGCTATAATACAGATAGAGCCACCTAGAATATGGAGGATTTTACACACATCCAAACTTTTCACAGGAACTGAATATAGATTCAATATGAAGAGACTGGGGGAATGTCCACTCAGCGTTATACTGCTCGCAAATGTAAAGTTTTCTAAACATCACAGAACCATCTTACAGATCATATTTCCACTTCTCCAGAAATAGCAGACAAAATTGCATTGCATTCGAGCCATGTACAGTACGTTCTCACTGTCAACCCATGGACGGTGAATCGTTCTAATTAGTATGATTGGTTTTTAATTAAATGAAACAAAAAACAATCTGTTTTTTAAACCTATTTCTAAATAGGATCGGGTCACAAGCATGATATAATATATTGCTTCTCTCGTTCCATGGCACTGTGTGCACAAGTTGACCTAAATGTCTTTACTCATAACATTCACACATCTATACATAAATACTAGGCTCCAGTCAATTGTATCATTGCCTATGTGCGAGGCAGATTGTCCCAAAAAATCTGTGTTTATACTGAACTGAATAGCTTGGAGGTGCATGTCTTTGGTAATCGGTACGAGAGGCCTGAACCTGGTGTTGGGGCTGGAAAAGGCCAGTGCGCCAGTTTTTACCTGACAAAATTGCTAACTAACGTGCGTTTGACACTTGCGCCTCCTTAGCGCCAGCTGAAAATAGAGCCCCATGTCTTTGATATTTTTGGGAGAATATGTTCTACACACTTTTCCCCAAACAGAAGGGACCCATATTGGGACCACTTTTCACAAAATCTTTAATAAAGAGTTGTTAGCATGTAGTCTGGGAGGGTGAGAGAAGGAGCAAAGGAGAAAGTGTTGTACTGAGTGACAATCCCCTGAGAAGTCCCAGCCAGTTGATAGATATGTTAAGTCTCAGAGTGTGAGGGTGTGAGTGGCCATGGGGATCTGCTGTGTGGAACATGTGTTAATGTGTCTGAGAGGATGATGACATCTTTCTTCAGATGTATGTTTTTTGGTCTCATACCCTTGGCAGTTTAGAACCACTCAGACAGTATCAACTTTTTATGAGTGGCATTGAGTTGTTATAAGAAACATTCATGCAAGCTCAAGAAGGGTTTTAGAGTGCAACAGCAGTCATCTTTTGACATTCTCCTTCCAAGAGTTGGCATTGGGTGGAAACTCTTTCCGCTGTGTTGCCATCTGATTAAGGGCAGCTGAATCAGTGTTTGTTAGATTTACATTACTACTCCTCTCTCCTCTAGGTGAATCAGATTTGTCCAGTTTGGTCCTGAATAGTTTTGAATAAAATAACAATACCTACTGTTTAAGGAGACACGTGACAATTATAATGATTGTTGGTTTTCTCCTGCTGGGGAGTGGGGACGGTACAACCATTTTTGTGTGTGGACCTCAAAATTACATTTTATTTAACCAGATATAGTTACTATTAAAAGTTATCAGAACTCAGAATAAGACCCTGATGCAGACAGTGAGAGTCACGGGTGTTTATTGACCCAAACAGGGGGCAGGCAAAAGACAGGTCAAAGGTAGGCAGAGGTCCGTCATCCAGGTCAGAGTCAATAAGGTACAGAATAGCAGGCAGTCTTGGGGTCAGGACAGGCAGAGGTGCGTAAACGGGTCAGAGTGAGGCAGGTACAGAATGGCAGGCCGGGTCAGGGCAGGCAGAATGGTCAGAAACGGGGAAACAGAACTTG
This sequence comes from Oncorhynchus clarkii lewisi, assembly GCF_045791955.1. NCBI lineage: Eukaryota > Metazoa > Chordata > Actinopteri > Salmoniformes > Salmonidae > Oncorhynchus > Oncorhynchus clarkii. The sequence goes on along the minus strand of NC_092158.1, from coordinate 52,640,865 downwards.
AGAAAGCAGGGAGACAGGAAACACGCTGGTAAGACCTGATAAGACGAACTGGCAACAGACAAACAGAGAACACAGGTATGTATACACTGGGGATAATGAGAAAGATGAGTGACACCTGGAGGGGGTGGAGACAAGCACAAAGACAGCTGAAACAGATCGGGGTGTGACAGTTATGACATTAGAATTATCGACAGTGAGAATTAATCATGCTAGTCAAGGAACAATTGAGTGCTGGACAATGTTCTTTACAGAGTCAAGTATAATCTCATCTAATGCCCCACACATACAAACCAATTATATATTTTGATTTAGACTTCAGATACTTTCTTCGCTTTCAGGCCCATGGGGAAGGGGTGGTAGGGGAGGACTGATAAGCAACCTTGGTTCCTGGGTGGGATGGAAAGGAGTGGAAAGCAAGCTTTCTTCAGGTTTGGGAGATGGAAGGATATGAGCAGGTGGGGACTGTGGGGGGAATGGGTTTGTGTTACCTTTGTATGCATTTCTTTGATTATTTGTTGTACCTGTAACCCCTATTAGAATAAAATACACAACTAAATATGTTTTTATTATATCTATGTGTCCACCAGATTGTCCAAAAAAGATCACTGATTTGCAGATGTTACATAATTTGTATGTTTTTCTACTCATGTATGAATACGAAATATAAGAGAACATTATATGCTCAGACTTGTCTTTCTTCTTGTTCTTTTTCCCCATTTTTCTCAGTTGTTCTCCAGCATTGATAAGAATAAGAAAGTTGAATAATTTATCAGTGTCTAAAGGCCTATATCCCTCAGCTTTTCAAACAAGGATCTTTCTGTGCTTCTTAATTTAATTATATTTCTGTTACCGAGGGGGTTGTACAGTCGTGGCAAAAAGTTTTGAGAATGACACAAATGTTAATTTTCACAAAGTTTACTGCTTCAGTGCCTTTAGATATTTTTGTCAGACGTTAATATGGAATACTGAAGTATAATTACAAGCATTTCATAAGTGTCAAAGGCTTTTATTGACAATTACATGAAGTTGATGCAAAGAGTCAATATTTGCAGTGTTGACCCTTCTTTTTCAAAACCTCTGCAATCTGCCCTGGCATGCTGTCAATTAACTTCTGCATAATCAATGCTTGGAGTTTGTCAGAATTTGTGGGGTTTTGTTTGTCCACCTGCCTCTTGAGGATTGACCACAAGTTCTTAACGGGATTAAGGTCTAGGGAGTTTCCTGGACATGGAACCAAAATGTAGCTGTTTTGTTCCCGGAGCCACTTAGTTATCACTTTTGCCTTATGGTTAGGTACTCCATCATGCTGGAAAAGCCACTGTTCGTCACCAAACTTTTACTGGATGGTTGGGAGAAGTTGCTCTCGGAGGATGTGTTGGTCCATTCTTTATTCATGACTTTGTTCTTAGGCAAAATTGTGAGTGAGCCCACTCCCTTGGCTGAGAAGCAACCCTGCATGACACAGGACTGATGGTAGCCCTAAATAATCGGAAAGGGGATTCATCAGAGAAAAGGACTTTACCCCAGTCCTCAGCAGTCCAATCCCTGTACCTTTTGCAGAATATCAGTCTGTCCCTGATGTTTTTCCTAGAGAGAAGTGGCTTTTTTGCTGCCCTTCTTGACACCAGGCCATCCTCCATAAGTCTTCACCTCACTGTGCTTGCAGATGCACTCACACCTGCCTACTGCCATTCCTGAGCAAGATCTGTTCTGGTGGTGCCCCGATCCAGTAGCTGAATCAACTTTAGAAGACGGTCCTGGCGCTTGCTGGACTTTCTTGGGTGCCCTGAAGCCTTCTTCACAACAGGAGGAGGCGCACACAACTCAGGAGGTGCGCACACCATCAAACGCTTCCGAGTATATTACTCGTTAATGTTCAGTCTCTAGATAATAAAGTTGACAAGCTCAGGGCGAGGATCTCCTTCCAGAGAAACATCAGGGATTGTAACATACTCTGTTTCACAGAAAAATGGCTCTCTCAGGATATACTGTCCGTACAGCCAGTTGGGTTCTCAGTTCATCACGCAGACAGGAATAAAGATCTCTCTGGGAAGAAGAAGGGCGTATGTTTCATGATTAATTACTCATGGTGTGATGTGATAACATAGATAAGCTCAAGTCCTTTTGTTCACACAACCTAGAACACCTCACAATCAAATGCTGACCATATTACCTCCCAAGAGAATTCCCTTTGGTTATAGTCACAGCCTTGTATATTCCCCCTCAAGCCAATACTACGATGGCCCTCAAAGAATTACACTGGACTTTATGCAAACTGGAAACCACATATCCTGAGGGTGCATTTATTGTTGCAGGGGATTTTAACAAAGCTCATCTGAGGAAAACGAGAGAGCACTCGCTCTGAGAAAACATTGGAACACTGCTACTCAGCTTTTCGAAATGCCTATAAGGCATAAGGCATAAGGCCTCCCCTGCCCTCCATTTGGCAAATCTGATCACAACTCCATTTTGCTCCTCCCTTCCTATAGGCAGTAACTCAAACAGGAAGTACCCATGCTACGGACTATTCAATGCTGATCTTACCAAGATTGTTTTGATCACGCGGACTGGGATTTGTTCCAGGTAGCCTCTGAGAATAACAACTTTGAATAGACGGATACGGTAACTGAGTTCATCAGGAAATGTGTAGGAGATCTTGTACCCACTGTGACGATTTGAACCTACCCAAACCAGAAGCCGTGGATAGGTAACTGGGAATATGACCAAATAGAAACAGTGTAGTTATTCCCTCCGTAAGGAAATTAAACAGGCAAAACATCAGTACAGAGAGAAAGTGGGGTCACAATTCAACGGCTCAGACACGAGACACAGGTGGCAGGGTATACAGACAATCACGAACTACGAAGGGAAAACCAGCCACGTCGCAGACACCAAAGTCTTGCTTCAGGATAAGCTAAACACCTTTTTCACCTGCTTTGAGGATAACCCAGTGCATCCGACGCTGCCAGCTACCAAGGACTGTGGGCTCTCATTCTCCGTGGCGGACGTGAGTAAGAGATTTAAGCGTGTTAATCCTGCTAAGGCTGCCGGCCCAGAGAGCATCCCGAGCTGAGTCCTCAGAGCATGAGCAGACAAGCTTGCTGGAGTGTTTACGGACATATTCAATCTCATCCTATCCCAGTCTGCTGTCCCCACATGCTTCAAGATGTCCACCATTGTTTCTGTACCCAAGAAAGCAAAGGTAACTGAAGTAAATGACTATCGGCCCGATATAATAATAATCACAGTAGTTGTCGAGGGTGCAGCAAGTCAGCACCTCAGGAGTAAATGTCAGTTGGCTTTTCATAGCCGATCATTAACCTGTTATGGATGATGCGAATTTTCGCAGCTTTTTGTAAAAAATCGCGCAACATTTCAAAGTCCTGCTACTCATGCCAGGAATATAGTATATGCATATGATATGTATGTGTGTATAGAAAACACTAAAACTGGTTAAATCGGGTCTGTGGCTATAACAGAACGTGTTTAGGAGTAAAAATCCCTGGTAAAACTGTTTACCAAAAACACAAAAAAAATATTTGTCCGCCATTGTATTGTTTAAGACGACAGAAAATATATGCGAATCCCCTGTAAACGCCTACAGCTTCCACACGATGTCGCCATTGCTATCAATATCTGACTCATTTAACCTTGGTTACAACACGAATAGACCCCTCCTTTCTTGAGGCGCACCACAGTATGTTGTGAAACTGAAAAAATGGACGATGATTTCCAGACTTGCTGCTATCGAATACAGATCGCCCCGTGATCAATTTGATACATCATTAACGTTTATTAATACCTAAAGTTGGTTTAGAAAAGTCGTTTGAAGTGATTTGTAAAAGTTTATAGGCGACTTTTGTAATTTTAAAAAGTGACGTTGCGTCTTGTAAATGGGCTTTTCGCAGCATCAGACTGGCCTTCAGCAAATGACATTTTGGGTATACAATGACGGATTTAATCGGGAAAAAGACCCAATTGTGATGTTTATGGGACATATAGGAGTGCCAACAAAGAAGCTTGTCCAAGGTAATGAATGTTTTATATTTTATTTCTGCGTTTTGGGTAGCGCCGGCTACCGCAAAATCTGTTGTTTACGTGTCGTGCTGGTATTTTGGGGGGGTGCATGCTATCAGATAATAGCTTCTCATGCTTTCGCCGAAAAGCATTTTACAAATCTGACTTGGTGGCTAGATTCACAACGAGTGTAGCTTTAATTCAGTACCTTGCATGTGTATTTTTATGAAAGTTTGAGATTTATTGAGTACTATACTCGAGTACTATAGGTGGCGCTCTGAAATTTCCGCTGAGCTGTCTCTGTGCAGGGACCACCTCCGTATCTCTACCACTCCTGCTGTCTCTAGAGAGTTGAAAACAGCATGTTTGGGACAGGTAGCACGTCCGGTGAACAGGTCAGGATTCCATAGCCGCAGGCAGAACAGTTGAAACTGGAGCAGCAGCACGGCCAGGTGGACTGGGGACAGCAAGGAGTCCTCATGCCAGGTAGTCATGAGGCATGGTCCTAGGGCTCAGGTCCTCCGAGAGAGAGAAAGAAAGAGAGGAAGAGAGAACGAGAGAGAGCATACTTAAATTCGCACAGGACACCGGATAAGACAGGAGAAGTACTCCAGATATAACAAACTGACCCTAGCCCCCGAACACACAAACTACTGCAGCATAAATACTGGAGGCTGAGACAGGAGGGGTCAGGAGACATTGTGGCCCCATCCGATGATACCCCCAGACAGGGCCAAACGGGAAGGATATAACCCCACCCACTTTGCCAAAGCACAGCCCCCACACCACTAGAGGGATATCTTCAACCACCAACTTGCCATCCTGAGACAAGGCCGAGTAAAGCCCACAAAGATCTCCGCCACGCCAGACAGGAAGATCACATCAGTGACTCAACCCACTCAAGTGATGCACCCCACCTAGGGACGGCATGAAAGAGCACCAGTAAGCCAGTGACTCAGCCCCTGTAATAGGGTTAGAGGCAGAGAATCCCAGTGGAAAGAGGGGAACCGGACAGGCAGAGACAGCAAGGGCAGGTCGTTGCTCCAGAGCCTTTCCGTTCACCTTCACACTCCTGGGCCAGACTACACTTAATCATATGACCCACTGAAGAGATGAGTCTTCAGTAAAGGCTTAAAGGTTGAGACCGAGTCTGCGTTTCTCACATGGGTAGGCAGACCATTCCATAAAAATTTAATTCTATAGGAGAAAGCCCTGCCTCCAGCTGTTTGCTTAGAAATTCTAGGGACAATTAGTGTAGGTGTAGGTATGTACGCCAGGACCAAATCAGAGAGATCGGTAGGAGCAAGCCCATGTAATGCTTTGTAGGTTAGCAGTAAAACCTTGAAATCAGCCCTTGCCTTAACAGGAAGCCAGGCTAGCACTGGAGTAATATGATCAAATTATTTGGTTCTAGTCAAGATTCTAGCAGCCGTATTTAGCACTAACTGAAGTTTATTTAGTGCTTTATCCGGGTATCCAGAAGGTAGAGCATTGCAGTAGTCTAACCGAGGAGTAACAAAAGCATGGATGAATTTTTTCTGCATCATTTTTGGACAGAAAGTTTCAGATTTTTGCAATGTTACGTAGATGGAAAAAAGCTGTCCTTGAAACAGTCTTGATATGTTCGTCAAAAGAGAGATCAGGGTCCATTGTAACGCCAAGGTCCTTCACATTTTTATTTGAGACGACTGTAGGACCATCAAGATTAATTGTCAGATTCAACAGAAGATCTCGTTGTTTCTTGGGATCTAGAACAAGCATCTCTGTTTTGTCCGAGTTTAAAAGTAGAAAGTTTGCAGCCATACACTTCCACTTATATCTGAAACACAGACTTCTAGCGAGGGCAATTTTGGGGCTTCACCATGTTTCATTGAAATGTACAGCTGTGTGTCATCCGCATAGCAGTGAAAGTTAACATTATGTTTTTGAATGACATCCCCAAGAGGTAAAATATATAGTGAAAACAATAGTGGTCCTCAAACGGAACCTTGAGGAACACCAACATTTACAGTTGATTTGTCAGAGGACAAACCATTCACAGAGACAAACTGATATCTTTCCAACAGATATGATCTAAACCAGGCCAGAACTTGTCCGTGTAGACCAATTTGGGTTGCCAATCTCTCCAAAAGAATGTGGTGATCGATGGCATCAAAAGCAGCACTAAGGTCTAGGAGCACGAGGACAGATGCAGAGCCTCAGTCTGATGCCATTAAAAGGTAATTTACCACCTTCACAAGTGCAGTCTCAGTGCTATCATGGGGTCTAAAACCAGACTGAAGCATTTCATATACATTGTTTGTCTTCAGGAAGGCAGTGAATTGCTGCGCAACAGCCTTTTCTAAAAATTTTGAGAGGAATGGAAGATTCGATACAGGCCGATAGTTTTTAAATATTTTCTTGGGCAAGGTTTGGCTTTTTCAAGAGAGGCTTTATTACTGCCACCTTTAGTGAGTTTGGTACACATCCGGTGGATAGAGAGCCATTTATTATGTTCAACATAGGAGGGCCAAGCACAGGAAGCAGCTCTTTCAGTAGTTTAGTTGGAATAGTGTCCAGTATGCAGCTTGAACAAGCTTTCTAATAATCATGATCTTTTCCTCAAAGAATTTCATGAATTTATTCCTGCTGAAGTGAAAGCCATCCTCACTTGGGGAATGCTGCTTTTTAGTTAGCTTTGCAACAGTATCAAAAATAAATTTAGGATTGTTCTTATTTTCCTCAATTAAGTTGGAAAAATAGGATGATCGAGCAGCAGTGAGGGCTCTTCGATACTGCACGGTACTGTCTTTCCAAGCTAGTCGGAAGACTTCCAGTTTGGTGTGGCGCCATTTTCGTTCCAATTTTCTGGAAGCTTGCTTCAGAGCTCGGGTATTTTCTGTATACCAGGGAGCTAGTTTCTTATGAGAAATGTTTTTCGTTTTTAGGGGTGCAACTGCATCTAGGGTATTGCGCAAGGTTAAATTGAGTTCCTCAGTTAGGTGGTTAACTGATTTTTGTCCTCTGATGTCCTTGGGTAGGCAGAGGGAGTCTGGAAGGGCATCAAGGAATCTTTGTGTTGTCTGTGAATTTATAGCATGACTTTTGATGCTCCTTGGTTGGGGTCTGAGCAGATTATTTGTTGCAATTGCAAACATAATAAAATGGTGGTCCGATAGTCCAGGATTATGAGGAAAAACATTAAGATCCACAACATTTATTCCATGGGACAAAACTAGGTCCAGAGTATGACTGTGACAGTGAATAGGTCCAGAGACATGTTGGACAAAACCCACTGAGTCGATGATGGCTCCGAAAGCCTTTTGGAGTGGGTCTGTGGACTTTTCCATGTGAATATTAAAGTCACCAAAAATATTATCTGCTATGACTACAAGGTCCGATAGGAATTCAGGGAACTCAGTGAGGAACGCTGTATATGGCCCAGGAGGCCTGTAAACAGTAGCTATAAAAAGTGATTGAGTAGGCTGCATAGATTTCATGACTAGAAGCTTAAAAGATGAAAACGCCTTTTTTTTTTTGTAAATTGAAATGTGCTATCGTAAATGTTAGCAACACCTCCGCCTTTGCGGGATGCACGGGGGATATGGTCACTAGTGTAACCAGGAGGTGAGGCCTCATTTAACACAGTAAATTCATCAGGCTTAAGCCATGTTTCAGTCAGGCCAATCACATCAATATTATGATCAGTGATTAGTTCATTGACTATAACTGCCTTTTGAAGTAAGGGATCTAACATTAAGTAGCCCTATTTTGAGATGTGAGGTATCACGATCTCTTTCAATAATGGCAGGAATGGAGGAGGTCTTTATCCTAGTGAGATTGCTAAGGCGAACACCGCCATGTTTAGTTTTGCCCAACCTAGGTCGAGGCACAGACACGGTTTCAATGGGGATAGCTGAGCTGACTACACTGACTGCGCTAGTGGCAGAATCCACTACGCTGGCAGGCTGGCTAACAGCCACTGCTGCCTGGCCTGCACCCCATTTCATTGTGGAGCTAGAGGAGTTAGAGCCCTGTCTATGTTGGTAGATAAGATGAGAGCACCCCTCCAGCTAGGATGGAGTCCGTCACTCCACAGCAGGCCAGGCTTGGTCCTGTTTGTGGGTGAGTCCCAGAAAGAGGGCCAATTATCTACAAATTCTATCTTTTGGGAGGGGCAGAAAACAGTTTTCAACCAGCGATTGAGTTGTGATCACTCCCCCTAACTGGGAGGGGGCCAGAGACAATTATTCAATGCCGACAGATCTTTCTAGCTGATTTACATGCTGAAGCTATTTTGCGCTTTCATCTGACTGTTTCATCCTAACAAACTTAATCCAAGTTTATACTTTTAAAAGGCTAATTGATCATTAGAAAAACATTTTTCAATTATGTTAGCACAGCTGAAAACTGCTGTTCTGATTAAAGAAGCAATACAACTGGCCTTCTTTAGACTAGTTGAGTATCTGGAGCATCAACATTTGTGTTTGATTACAGGCACAAAATGGCCAGAAACAAAGGACTTTCTTCTGAAACTCGCCAATCTATTCTTGTTCTGGGAAATGAAGGCTATTCCATGCGAGAAATTGCCAAGAAACTGGAGATCTCATACAACGCTGTGTGCTACTCCATTCACAGAACAGCACAAACTGTCTCTAACCAAAATAGAAAGACGAGTGGGAGGCCCTGGTGCACAACTGAGCAAGAGTACAAGTACATTAGATTGTCTTGTTAGAGAAACAGACGTCTCACAAGTCCTCAACTGGCAGCTTCATTAAATATGCTGGCCGTCTTCAGCCTCAGGAGGCTGAATACATTTGGTTTGGCACCTAAAACCCTCACAAACTTATACAGATGGACAATTGAGAGCATCCTGGTGGGCTGTATCACTGCCTGGTACGGCAACTGCACTGCCCGCAACCGCAGGGCTCTCCAGAGGGTGTCAAGCGCATCACCGGGGGCAAACTACCTGCTCTCTAGAACATCTACAGCACCCGATGTAGCAGAAGGTCCAAAAAGATCATCAAGGACAACAACCACCCGAAGCCACTGCCTGTTCACCCCGTTATCATCCAGAAGGCAAGGTTGGTACAGGTGTGTCAAAGCTGGAACCGAGAGACTGAAAAACAGCTTCTATCTCAAGGCCATCAGACTGCTAAATTGCCCTCAGTAAGAATTTAGAGGCTGCCGCCCTATATACAGACTTGAAATCACTGGCCACTTTAATAATGGAACACTATAGTCACTTTAAAAATGTTTACATATTGTGCATTACTCATCTCGTTTGTATATAGCGTATTCTATTATATTCTACTCTCTGAGTCTATGCTTCTCCGACATTGCTCGTCCAAATATTTCTATATTCTTAATTCCATTCCTTTACTTTAGATTTGTGTGTATTGTGTGTATTGCTGTGAAATTGTTAGATATTACTGCACTGAAACACAAGCATTTCGCTACACCAGCAATAACATCTGCTAAACATGTGTATGTGAACAGTTACATTTGATTTGATATGCATTGTAGCTGACACTCTCAACATCACATATTGGGCTCTAGTTTAACAAACTTAAATATTGGTGCTGACGGTAGCGTTAAAGGTTTTTGGGTGTGTCGGAAATGTGTTAGCTATTTTCATCATGGGCGCAGTCGCTGGCGGTGGTGCGAAAGGGCTGGGGTTTGATGAATAAACAAATTGTAGGTGTGTCGAGGCTTGACCCCTCACTGGCCAGGAAACGAAGCATATGTCACACGTCACTACTTCACAGGAGAGGCGTTGAGCGTAAACATTTATTTTTGATGAAAATGCCTTTTTTTGACAGAAATGTTTTCGGAAACATGTGAACTTTCATCTGCCTTAAAACCTCTTATGACTAGGGAACAGTATTTTCATTTTTGGAAAAATAACATTCCCAAAGTAAATGGGATATTTTGTCAGGACAAGATGCTAGAATATGCATATAATTGACAGCTTAGGATAGAAAACACTCTAAAGTTGCCAAAACTGTAAAAATATTGTCTGTGAGTATAACAGAACTGATATTGCAGGCGAAAGCCTGAGAAAAATCTAATCCAGAAGTGCCTCATGTTTTGAAAGCTCTGCGTTTCAATGCGTCCCTATTGAGCAGTGAATGGGCTATCAATCAGATTACTTTTTCTACGTATTCCCCAAGGTGTCTACAGCATTGTGACATAGTTTTGTGCCTTTATGTTGAAGAATACCCGTAAGTGGCTAGCTACATTGTGTAAGTGGTCACCTGATGGCTCTCAGAGTGATTCTCGCGTAAAATACAGAGGTAGCCATTTTTCCAATCAGTCCTACTGAAAATACCAATTGTCCCGGTGTATATATTATCGAATAGATATTTGAAAAACACCTTGAGGATTGATTATAAACAAAGTTTGCCATGTTTCTGTCGATATTATGGAGCTAATTTTGAATATTTTTCAGTGTTGTCGTGACCGAAATTTCCAGTCGATTTTTCAGCCAAACGTGAAGAACAAAAGGAGCTATTTCGCCTACAAAAATAATATTTTGGGAAAAAAGAAACATTGGCTATCTAACTGGGAGTCTCGTGAGTGAAAACATCCAAAGCTCATCAAAGGTAAACGATTTAATTTGATTGCTTTTCTGATTTTCGTGACCAAGTTACCTTCTGCTAGCTGGACATAATGCTATGCTAGGCTATCGATAAACTTACAGAAATGCTTGTCTTGCTTTGGCTGTAAAGCATATTTAGAAAATCTGAGATGACAGGGTGATTAACAAAAGGCTAAGCTGTGTCTCAATATATTTCACTTATGATTTTCATGAATAGGAATAAATTCTAGTAATATTTATGCCCGTTGCGTTATGCTAATTAGTGTCAGTCGATGATTACGCTCCCGGACCCGGGATGGGGTGTCACTAGAGGTTAATAACAAACTAGTATACTATCTGTAAATATGAATACAGTTGTTAAATTACGAGCCTAGTTGGTTTAGCCACGGGAAAAAATCAGGAATCTTCCCTCTAGCCATGATTGACTGAGATAATGGATGGGCTGAACAAGGTCCCCCAGTGACAAAACAAACCACTCAATCAAATTGCTCAATGTTGCATCATTCCTATTTAAAACTCAGGCTGCAGATGAGAAACTGACACATTTGAAAACTTAAATAAGAGTTATATTTTCTCTCAATAGTTTTTAAGAGAAGGAATTACAAGATTTCTCATTTCTCCTCAACACAAAGACTTTTTGTGGCACATTCCAAATTCACATCATTGTTATAAATATAACGGTTGTGTGGACAACCTGAGGGCATGTGTATTCAGAAACACTTAGGGCAAACTGTCTGCAGCCTCCTGCTGATTGCAGTCTGTTCTGCACACCAATTAAGGATTCCTAATGTAATTCTTAAAAATAACCCAAGTTACCCCTTTGCCTATTTATAGCTAACACCCTGAGCGGCTTCCGGCTAGTGGAGAGAGCCTGTGGTCAGCAGCTGACCAGGGGACTGACTGGTTCTAGAAGAGGTCAGGGATCTAGTTACACTGTCAACCTTAATCACATATCTCATTAGCATTTTGCGGCGCAGGATCGATCGCATCCACATTCCCTCAGCATGTTTAACCCTTTGTTCAATCACACTTGTCTGATCCAAATCAGCTCTAATTTATTTGTCTTGAAAGTGGTATAAACGCCCTACCCGACTCAACTTAATCTCAGCGGAGACGGGATGGATTGATCTCGCGTTCTTCTCATCTTAGTTTGTCCACAGTAAGAGAGGTGATGAAGCTAGCTGCTATGGTGATCACTCCATGTCGTTAATAAATCCTCCTGACGTCGTTGTAATCTGCTACAAATAAAGTCTTATAAGGGGAGCTATGCAGGAACATGGTCATTACACATTAAATACAACCGCTTTTAAAAGATGTCAGATAATACTGATTTGAATTATCTATTCTATTCAATGGTCTGCTTATGATCGATCCACCATGAGATTTGTTGTTGATGCTGGGTCAGATATCTATGCAATGGTCACCAGTCAATAATGTTTACAGTCCGAAGACAGAATATGTTTTGCATATCTCAGACCAAGCAGCTGAAGTGTATTGTAATGACTTCCCACCTTCCCCTGTCCTTCCTATGTGTTCTTGTTACTCTACAATGCAGCTCTAAATCACCCAGGCCCTCAGATCTCATATGAATGTTGTACCATCTGTCTCAGTTCAGCACCACTTTTCAGTCCACAGCTGTACATCTGAATTTTGGAGTTGTCAACCTGAAAGGAAAAGTATGACACGCTTTACAATTTATTCATCTAACTCTCAAGATGTACTGTACATTGAACATTACCTGTACATAATCTGTATTTTGTTCTGACATCAGAAGTACAGTGTTTATCACTCATGTCACTCAACATGCAGGTAGGTAATCTGTTATAAGTTCTAGTTGTGGGGGAAGTTGCATACTGTAAAAGCTGATATTTATTTTCAATACTTGTGAAGGGACATGAACATTCACAAAATCCAGTGGAATATTTTTTATATATATTTATATATATTTACAGTGCCTTGCGAAAGTATTCGGCCCCCTTGAACTTTGCGACCTTTTGCCACATTTCAGGCTTCAAACATAAAGATATAAAACTGTATTTTTTTGTGAAGAATCAACAACAAGTGGGACACAATCATGAAGTGGAACGACATTTATTGGATATTTCAAACTTTTTTAACAAATCAAAAACTGAAAAATTGGGCGTGCAAAATTATTCAGCCCCTTTACTTTCAGTGCAGCAAACTCTCTCCAGAAGTTCACACACACTTCCCCATAATGACAAAGAAAAAACTGCTTTTTAGACATTTTTAAATATCTTATTTACAAAAGTATTCAGACCCATTGCTATGAGACTCGAAATTGAACTCAGCTCCATTCTATTTCCATTGATCATCCTCGAGATGTTTCTTGCTAATTCATTGGAGTCCACTTGTGGTAAATTCAATTGATTGGATCTGATTTGTAAAGGCACACAAATGTCTTTATAAGGTCCCACAGTTGACAGTGCATGTCAACACAACAACCAAGCCATGAGGTCAACGGAGTTGTCCGTAGAGCTCCGAGACAGGATTGTGTCGGGGCACAGATCTGGAGAAGGGTACCAAAACATTTCTGAGGCATTGAAGGTCCCTCAAAACACAGTGGCCTTCATCATTCTTAAATGGAAGATGTTTGAAACCACCAAGACTCTTTCTAGAGCTGGCTGCCCGGACAAACTGAGTAATTGGGGGAGAAGGGCATTGGTCAGGAAGGTGACCAAGAACCCGATGGTCACTCTGACAAAGCTCCAGAGTTCCTCTGTGGATATGGGAGAAACTTCCAGAAGGACAACCATCTCTGCAGCACTCCACCAATCAGGCCTTTATGTTAGAGTGGCTAGGCGGAAGCCACTCTTCAGTAAAAGGCACATGACAGCCTGTTTGGAGTTTGCTAAAAGGACTCTCAGACCATAAGAAACCATTCTCTGGTCTGATGAATCTAAGAGTGTTCTCCTTGGCCTGAATGCCAAGCGTCACGTCTAGGGGGAAACCAGGCACCATCCCTACTGTGAAGCATGATGGTGGCAGCATCATGCTGTGGGGATGTTTTTCAACGGCAGAGACTGGGAGGGTTGAGGGAAATATGAATGGAGCAAAGTACAGAGAGATCCATGATGAAAACCTGCTCTAGAGCGCTTAGGACCTCAGACTGGGGCAAAAGTTCACCTTCCAACAGGACAACGACCCTAAGCACACAGCCAAGACAACGCAGGAGTGGCTTTGGGACAAGTCTCTGAATGTCCCTGCATGGCCCAGCCAGAGCCCGGACTTGAACCCGATCGAACATCTCTGGAGAGACATGAAAATAGCTATGCAGCGACACACCCCATCCAACCTGACAGAGCTTGAGAGGATCTTCAGAGAAGAATGGGAGAAACTCCCCAAAAACAGTTGTGCCAAGCTTGTAGCGTCATACCCAAGAAGACTCAAGGCTGTAATCGCTGCCAAAGCTGCTTCAACAAAGTACTGAGTAAAGGGTCTACTTATGAACACTTATGTAAATGTGATGTTGATTAATTAGCAAACATTACTAAAAATCTGTTTTTGCTTTGTCATTATGGGGTATTGTGTGCAGACTGATGAGGGTAAAACAACTATTTTAATACATTTTAGAATAAGGCTGCAACATAACAAAATGTGGGAAAAGTCAAAGGGTCTGAATACTTATTGAATGCACCGTATACCATGCTAAATAGTGGAACATGTGCCAAGTTCCCCAGGTGTGTAGGACAAAAAAAAAGAGACTTAAAAGAAGACAGCAGGGAGCTCACTATGCAAGTCTCATGTGAGCTAACCATTACACGCATTGTCTAGGCTGAACCTTCTATTGTTGAGGGACACATTTGGTCACCAAACAGCTTTTCGGTACGCACACTGGGCCAACACCAAAGGTTATGGATTTCGTGTCAGGCCATAGTACTCTCCACAGAGTTCCTTTTGGCTAGTTTCTTTCTGAGCTGTGTGTCTGCATGTTAGCATTCCATTAGGCTGGGAGATACAGCCTGATAGATCACCTCGCCCAGATGTCACAGCCATTCTCACTAGCGTGGAAGCAAAAACACAGAACCAATCATCCACCTCACTGAGTGTTCTGAAACACTCAGCTCTGCGTACTTCCACCAGGAGGTTCAAATGCTCTGTGTGGAGGCTGTGGCACTTTACTGGGGAACTGCCATGGAGACAAGCTAGCTAGGATTAGGAGGTCCTTAACATTCAATCACAGCTTATTGTCTGTGCTCTTTACTATCAGTTTGGGATGTGTTAGTACCCAGCAACAATCATGCAAACAGGAAGCAGAGAGCGATGGAGTTTTAATTGTATTTATTTATGACATTTTAGGGTCCTACTTATCGCCACCGACGTCCATGCAGATTCAGTAGTTCGTAATTGCTCCATAATTACTCAGCAGTTGGTAAACAATTAAGAGCCAGATGATTAAGTGTGGTATGAGTGTTCCTGCTCACTGGCAGAAACATCATAGAAACCTTTGATGAGCTCCGAAGACACTTTTGTCAATACAATAGTTGACCTGTTTTTAGGCTGGCGATGGTTTCTACTAGGAAGGATTTTGTTGCTAAAATCACTCAAACAGTCCTTCGTGATTTCAATGTATGCATTCAAAGCACTGCCCTACTTCTTTGATCAATTTCAAAGTACAGACCTAGTTGCCATGGTTCCATTGCTTTTCAGAACATATCTATATCGGGGGTGGAAATTCAATGCAATGTGCCTTTTTATTTCAATCCCATCTCAGTGTACTTTCATCACCGTGAAGTGGATATGAGATATTCTCCAACACCTGGATGCTGTTAGCCTGTTGTACTGAACCTTGTGGGACTGGGACCCGTCATCAGAGCCGTGTAGCCTTGGGATCTTTCCATTCACCACAGCCAAAAGACGGTCACAAGGAGAAGGCATGTGGGGTCGAGGTAACCTGATCCACAAACAGAGAGGGAATACTAAAAACAATGGGCAGACAACCCAATTGCCTGGCTGGAGCGGTGGGTGCATTGTTTACACGCAGCAATGTAACCCCTTTCATGTATATTTTGGAGACTAGAGCGCACTTGGCCCCGGAATGTGAATCACTCTAGCTGTCCTGTACCTTGGTTATAGCGCCTGGAGCATGAGAGATAACGCTAATGCGGATCGATCCCTAATTTCTGCTATTTTGTGGGCTGATTGCAGGCATGGAGGCTTGTGACCAGGGGCTGTTACATTGCACACTCAATGTCAGGGCAAATTATAGTTGAAGCAACAACAATACATTCTGGAAGCTTTTCAAAAACGTCCAATATTCCCTGTGTTGAGAGCTAATATCTGCTGCTGTTGTGGATATGAAAGACTTCAGGCAATTGCCTTTGAGGCGATAGGATTTACGTTTGTAAAACAGAACCTTTGTTCCTGTTCACTAATCCTACAAATGCATCAACACAGACAAAATAATCAAGTGTTTTAACCAAATGTGATGGAAAACAATACACAGTGTATTTTCTTGCTCATTCTAGGAATGAGACTTTGTATGATAAAACCACTTGTGACTAGCCCTATAACTCTCGAGAGGCTAAAGTACACTACTTTGGCCTGAAATCATTTCTTGAGCACTGCATGAATGAATGATTTACATTTATTTTCATGTCAAATTGCAAGTTGGCAACCCATCCCTTATGGGAATAATTGACACATACAGTAAACAAACATAACAATAATTCACCATGATATTTGTGATAATACTTCTTCCGGTTTTCTCTAATTCACCATGATATTCACAGTGATAATACTTCTTCCGGTTTTCTCTGCAGTTCGATTTGCATAGAGTGCGTGTGCGGATGAGTAGATTATTAGCTCACATTTTTATTACTGTAAATACAGACTAACACACAGCACCATGGGAGTCTGCAACAGATTCACAGAAGCTGGCGCTGCAGATGGCAATATGTCTGCACCAGCAATGACAACAAAAAAGGGTTTCAGGAATCCCATTTCTCCAGGGAAATAGGTTGTCTCAGTCCACGATACAGGAAGAGAAACAGATTGAGAAGACACAGGGTGGATGGTGATGATTTATCTGTAAAAACCTTTGTAAGACCACTTCTCAGGGTCTTCTTCCCCTCTTAAATTGTGTTTCTTCCTTAAGTGATGTGAGTGGTAGGCCGGTGGCCACGGGTGAACAATAACCAGTTGAAAAGTTAATGGTCTCTGAAATGGTCAGGAAACACTACAGCCATCCCCAAATCCTGGAACAAAATGGTGGAGTTTTTTGGGGGGGAAATGTAATAGATTTGTCCCACTTAGACCTCTAGGTCCTCTGTGATGAGAGAATTGACTGCAGCGAGGAGGGTTGGATATGTGTGTGTTTGTCTGTCTCCCCTGGCTCTCAGCTTTAGCATGTGTCACAGTTTGATCAGAGACGGTGATGAGAGGCTGTCAGAGGTAAGTTGATCCTCGCTATCCTCTCCTTCACAACTCAAATAGGCCATGAGACTTTTATCTATCAGGACTATCAAGTATTTTGGGGGAAAGGTATGATGGAAAAAACTGTAAATTAAAAAATGTTGATAACTTGTTTTCTTAGGATTATTGAAGGTCATGGTGCTCATTGCAGTTTTTGACTATAAGCCTACAAACCTCCGGCCTAATTTCCACCCAAAAAAAAACAACTAGACCAACTTTAGTTTTACATTTTTCAACAATATTCCCCTTGTATTTTCAGTTACTTACAAATGACTAAATCTTGGAAACATGCCTTTTCATTATTTCGGATTATAAAGGTTTCTGTGTGGTCTTTACAACGGGTACACCAGTGGTGGTCAGTGCCGTTTCAGATGAGGGAGGATGATTTTCTTTCATGAGCACGGCCTTATTTCTTTTACAGCATATTGGATGACTGTCATTCATATTCCATCACCCAGTTCAATGTAACAGTGATAGGTTTAGGCTACTACATGATACCAAAAAATTCTCTACACCCAACGTAGGTGCACACAGGTCGAGAGACAAATTGGATGTGACAGGCAGTGACACATTCAATAACGCCTTGCACACTCTTGCCTGCATCTAGCTGATAGTGGGTGTAATCATTAGTCCAACAGTTGCAAACAAGAGTTTCTATTGGCCAAATTCAGGTATGTTTATCCCCGTTTGCTTCTGTTTAATAAATGTTTTCCAACAGAATCAGTGGAATTAATACACCCCTGATCAGGCGTAAACACAGTTCATAGTTTCATAGCAACCACGTTGTATTCCTTCTCTCATCTATGTTATGCACTCTCCTCCTTTCACCTCTTCCCTTCACTTGTGGACTTCAATGCACAACACATCAGCTATATGTCACCAGGAGAAAAAACGTTTCCAAGCCAAACCGCTACACAGTCTACATCGTTGTCACCATATTAGCTAAAGTAACGTCATAGTCCGCATAGCTAATAGAACTAACACATTAGTAAAGCCGCTATAATGATGCAGTAATGTTAGTGTAGAGTCAGTAAGCAGTTACACTGGCGGGCCCCGGTGGCAATAAATTAGTCAAACCAAAAGCTTAGCTTGACTAGGAAGAGTTCCAGTGTTGTGTTGGATAGTCATAGCCAGCTAGCTAACATAGCATCCCTCTGTTTGAGCAGGGTCTTTTTCTTAGGCTAAACTAGCTTGCTGCATTTGCTAGCTAAGTAAGTGAAAGTGGAAAAAATGACACTCTCTCTATTTATCTCTTGCTTCTCCTTCATTTAGGAATAAATTAATTTGTTCAAAACAGTTCAACTATTTTCTTTCTCTCTCTTTGAGTCAACTACCTACCACATTGTATGCACCAGCTGTATAAGCTAGCTGTAGCTTATGGTTTCAGTACTAAATTAATTATCTGATCCTTTGATTGGGTGTACAACATGTCAGTTCATGCTGCAAGAGCTCTGATAGGTTGGAGGACCTCCTCCGGAAGTTGTCATAATTACTGTGTAAGTCTATGGAATGGGGTGAGAAAATGGTTTAGTACGTACTGTCAATGTACTGTAGTCAATGTATAGCTGTCCTCCGGCTACACCATGATGCTACCCTACAGAGTGCTGTTGAGGCTACTGAAGACCTTTGCAAAACCGCGTATTTAATCAATTATTTGGTGATGTGATTTATATTTAGTAAAGTTTTATCTAAAATGGATGACTTTTTACATTTTCATGAAATTCACTGAGGAGGATGGTCCTCCTCTTTCTCATCTGAGGAGCCTCCACTGGTGCTGTTGACTGAAGCAGTTTAGTTATATGTAAATGACTTGAAACGGTCCACAGTGAAGCAGAGTGATATGTGTTCCACCCGCTCAGAGATGATGGAGGGTCTGGGAAGGCCCTATCTTCCTCCACACTGTCTCCACAGCACCGCTACTCACAGTAAGCAGCAGACCAGAAAATCACCCTAAACACAGCCTAGTGGGAGTCTTGTATGCGAGAGAGAGACTTTATTTGGATAGTCCATCTGTAGATGCTTTACAGACTATCAGTAACATTTCAACTAACTGGGAGAAAAAACGTTTCCATAACCCTAGGATGACCCTAGCCCTCGCCCTAACATTAACCCTGATCTTAACCCTAACCTTAACCCTTACCCTAGCCCTTATTCTAAACCTAACCCTAACCTTAGCAATCAGTTGCTTATCAACAGATTGTTTGTTGATAGTATGACCATCTGTAGAGCATCTACAGTATAGATGGACTATCCGGAATATCCAAATAAAGTGTGACTGAAAAGAGAAGAGAAAAAAATAAGAAGAGAAAAAACGAGATGAGAGAGAGAAAGAAATGGGTAAAAATACGGGAGCAGAAATACACAACACTCACACAAAATAAGACTATAACAGAGTTGGAGTGCTACAGAAAGAAAGAGAGTCCAAGAGAGAGAGAGAGAAGAGACTCCCGGTGGCAAGTCACGATTTTGTGACAACCAATATCTGTTCTTCCAAAATCTGGTCACCTATTCTAGCATGTCTCCCCTATTCCCAAGAGCAGTCAGTTAGCTTACAGTGTTCCTAGTGTCTTTATTATCTTCACAAGTGCTGAATGCAATCTGTCTTTGACTATCCATGATGACAGCCACTCTTGTCTGACACGAAGAATGTTCCCAGATAATCTGAACGCGTGTGTATCGGCACTAACAGACAATGAGAGGAGGTGAGGAGAGAAAGAAGAATTCTATGCCAGTGGGGTCCAGCCAGCCATGACATTTTCACTGTGTTTGACTGGAATTTCTGCTGCAACCACAGCTGAGCTGGGGACACATGGTGAGTCACTGACCTCTCCATTAAGCTATTGACTCCTCATTGGATGCTTGGCTGGGAGGTAAGGGATGTCAATAGTGACACCTGTATGGATCCACTGCCATAAACTCAATGCAAGAGAAGGTCACAAACAAGTTCACAAACCGTCACAAACAACACAGCCAGCCTTTTCAGGGAACGATAGATTGTAAGGACAGAAAGTATGAATTAAAGCAATATGGCAGAGGTGAGACTGTGGGATGTTTAGGAGCAGAGAGGGACAGAGTGATGGCTGCCAGAACCCTCTGGATGTCGTCCTCTGTGAGTGATGAAATCATTTCAGCTTACAGCACTGATGACATCTCCCCATTCCCAATCTCATCACACTATTTCAGCTCCTTATCAGCCGGTACCGTGATAGTGTGTGTGTGTGTGTGTGTGTGTGTGTGTGTGTTGGTTATTCTATCCTTGTGGGGACCTAAAATCCAAAGTCCCCACAAGGATACTAAAACAAGGAAAATTCTCCCTCATGGGGAAATGTCCCACTTCCCCATGAGGACAAAGGGTTTTTTAAGCTTAGGGGTTAGGGTTACAATTAGGGTTAGGGTAAGGGTTAGGTTTAGGGTTAAGGTTAGGGTGACGTTTTGGGTATATGGTAAGGGGTTAGAAAATATGATTTTGAATGGAAATTAATTTAATGTCCCCACGAGTGTGTGCGTGCTTGTGTTTGCTTGTTGGTTTGTATTTCTCTTGCAGGATGTGCAAATCAACTTGTCATGTTCCAGTCAGGCCCAGTAAGGTTGTCAAGGCAAGGGGCTACCGTGTGTCTCTGTCCCCTGGGTATGGAACATTTCCTGTTCTCACTTTCTCCTCTCATCTCCTCTCACACACACACACCACTGGGGCACAGGGATACAGGGAACAGTCACAAGGGCAGGGGGGGGGGGGGTGCTGGCAGCCTGACAGATGTTAACCCTTCCATGACATGTGGGGAGGACACACCTACATTTGCTCTCATCACAACCATTTCGCCACACCTGCAATAACATCTGCTAAACATGTGTATGTGACGAATCAAATTTGATCTGATGTTCAGGTGCGCTCGCTCACACACACAAAAGCGCAAAGAAAAACAGACACACACACACACACAGGTTATAGACATTGACACACACTGGGTCATCCCAGAGAGATGACAGCATGGTCAGAGGCCCCAGCGTCTATAGAAGGGTCAGAGTTGGCGTATCTGTTCAGACTGTTCAGACTGTTCAGACTGTGCTGGTACTGTTACTTGGTTGTCATTGTGTTCCTGCTCCCAGTTAACCAGTCTCATCCTGTTACTGAGGGGGACTAGTGCACATGTCCACCGTGGATGACTTTGTGGAGGAGAGAGAGTGCCCTTGCCTAATTACGAAGATCAGTTGCTCGGTCACCCTGGCAGAGCTGATTCTCCCCGCCAGTTATTGTTGTGTTCATTATTCTGAATGCTCTTTTTCCTCTCACCTCCCCACACATGGCTCTACAGTTAAGCAGTAAGCCACACAGTAAGCCACACACGGCTAAGGGCTGTTCTTAAGCACGACGCAATGCAGAGTGCCTGGATGCAGCCCTTAGCCGTGGTGTATTGGCAGTATACCACAAACCAAAGAGGTGCCTCAATGCCATAATAAACTGGTTACCAATGTTATTAAAGCAGTATAAAGAAATGTTTTGTCATACCCATGGTATTCGGTCTGATATACCACGGCTGTCAGCAAATCAGCATTCGGGGCTAGAACCACCCAGTTTATAATATGTGTTAGTGCACATCCAGAATGGAGTGTGAGCAGCTGCTCTATACAGTGAGTCTGTAGTGTTATCCAGTAGGCATTGCATGTATGATTTCCCCAGCACCTGGACCATGTCAGAGCACCCCACCGCTCCTGTTTTGCAGAGCTTTTGTTCTATGACAAGCCAGAGAGGCATGTGTGCCCATGCGGAAGGGGATACATTGGAGGCAGGCAGGGAGGCAAGGAGGGGGAGAGGGAAGTATGTTGATGGGCAGGGATGCAGGAAGGCAGGGAGGCTCTAGCTTGCCAACCCCAAAAAAGTCAAGTCAGACCCAAAAGCCTGGATGTGCCTGCCCTGGGTGACCGGGGGTCAGTCTCTTTCCATCCCATGACTGACAAACTGACCTTGACTCTGTCCCCAGGAACATGCAGTTAGAGACACATCCAGTGTTCCCTACTATTCAGATTCACTACGATTTGATTGTCCTCAGCAAAGTCATGGCTGAATGATTGTATTCCTGTACGATAGTTGTATTCCTGGAATTGGGAGAGTATTGAATACAATTCTTTATTTATGCAGTACCTGGCTCAGAGAATGACTTGTGTGGCAGTAAACTTGAATTTTCTGCAGCAGGTATCAACCTAGTGAATTATTTCTAATGGATACAGATGTATGCCTTTAGAGAATGGCACCTGATGTGACCCCTACATGAGTCAGGATTTTTTTGGGCAGAATAATTCCCCGTTAATATTTCAGGATGTTAGGGTCACGGGTTAAAAAGCCTGGTAAACACTTTCTTCCCCAGTAACAATTGACCAGAGGAAGGACAAGTTGCATGAGGCTAACCTTTGATACTGCAGCTCTCTAGAGGATCCCAGAGAAAATATGCTTTTTGGTTTTACAGCAAGGCAACAAATATTTAGCAAATTAATACCGCCTCCCTGTCACGCCCTGACCTTAGTTCCTTTTTTTTGTCTCTATTTTGGTTTGGTCGGGCGTGAGTTGGGGTGGGCATTCTGTTGTTTTTCTGTTTTCTTTTCTATGTGTTTGGCCTGGTATGGTTCCCAATCAGAGGCAGCTGTCTATCGTTGTCTCTGATTGAGAACCATACTTTTCCCAACTGGTGTTTGTGGGTAGTTGTTTCCTGTTTTTGTGTTTTCACCTTTCAGGACTGTTTCGATTTTCATTTTTTTCATTCACTTTGTTATTTTGTATTTTCGTGTTCTGTGATAATAAATAATCATGGACACTTACGACGCTGCGTTTTGGTCCGATCCTTCCTACTCCTCATCCGATGAAGAGAAAGATCGTTACACTCCCTTTGCTCTTTTTCGAACACACACACAGGCATAAATGCAAACACACACGTGCAAACATATACACAGAGACACACACATACACTCTCCCTCTGCCCCGCCCCACCTCTCCAAACATACAAAGTAGAGGCTTCTGCCTATCAAAAAGCTGCTTTCCCCATGGCAACTGATAAATATTGTCCCTGTGATAAGACTGGACAATATTTCTATTAGAATTTAAGAAAAGACACAGACTGTATATAGTCACAACTTGTCAGAACAAATTTTCCTTTGGCCATTCAACAAACTCTGTAGAGTTAGTTACAGTATAGCTGCTATTTGTTGTTTGCTGTCAGAGTTTGTAAGCTGGTCTATCATTGACTGCATCCCCCTCCAAGCACTTAGCAATCCTACAACAGCATCTCATCAACTGGGAACCTTATACACGTAACTCAGACATAAGGAACATATTTAAGTGGAGGGTTCCAAGACACCCGGGTGCAGGATGAGGGGACTGTAGGCAAGCTGAGCTATGACCCCGTGGTGGCATATGGAGATGGGCATTGGCTCAAAAGGGGCTCTCTCATTGGGGCAGCTGCCATGCAGTTTGTACTGCACCTCCTCTCTAAAAGCCTTGGGGAGGCAGGGCCCGGCCTGGCTACGCAGGTCACCGTGGCCCCAAGATGTCGGGCAGGAAGTAGGCCGAGGCAGGTGGAGTGTTGGGGTTGGAGGAGATGGAACGGTGTGTCCCCCCCCCCCCACTTAAAGTAGGTCATGTAGATAGCAGGGCATTTGTCATTTATGACAACCCTATTAATCATGGGAGGAGTTGTGTCAGAGCCCCAGGGGCCCCATGGGCCAGTTCTGCAGGTAGGATGTTCCTCTGGGTGTCTTAGCCCAACCTCCATCATGTGTTGTGTCCCTGCTCTCTTGCTCTCTTCTCCCAGGTCTCCGCTAGAAAGTGATTCTCCTCATATCCCATCAGTGTACCCAAGTATCACTCTCTCTGACTCTCTCGTTCTCCTTTACCTATTCTCTCTCTACAGTATATATCTGTCCTCCTCCTCTGCCCCTCTCCGCTCTTGTCAGATCTGCTGTTTGTAGACATGTCTGCATGTCGAACTGTTGTGGCAGTCAGGGGTTCCTGGCTTTGGCATGTTTTGGGTTCTCATTAGCCCTGACCAGATAACTCTACCCAGCCCTCCCGTTTTACACCTCCACCCTGTGTGTTGTGTCTGGAACTTGGTGATAGGATGGGGGTGTGAATTTGAGACACCTGTTTGAAGGTGGATCTGACCAAACAGGTCGAAGTTCCCGTAGATGAGGACTGGAACACAGAGATACAAATTGAAGATACAAAAAATCAGGTGTTACATTTCAATGTGTACTCTGCCTGTGATAATGTTTGCCCTTTGATTATGAGACTAAAATGATTTGCGCCCTTGATAAAGATAAGCAAAAAGACTGTATAAAATAATAATACAATACTGAGATATGCTGTTCTATTTGAAAATTCATATTCAATGTTTTTTAAACTCCCTTGTCCTTGGCAATGACAAGCATTACCCATAACTTGATGCAGCCACCACCATACTTGAAAATATAAAGAGTGGTACTCAGTGATATGTTGTCTTGGATTTGCCCCAAACATAACACTCTGTTTTCGGGACAAAAAGTACATTTCTTTCCCACATTTTGCTCAAAGGGATATTTTTACTCCTGAACATATTTAGGCTTGCAATAACAAAGGGGTTGAATACTTATTGACCCAAGACAGCTTTTCATTTTGTATTAATTTGTAAACATTTATAAAACCTTAATTCCACTTTGACGTTTTGGGGTGTAGATCACTGACAAAAAAAATCAATTTAATCCATTTTAAATTCAGGCTGTAACACAATGAAATGTGGAAAAGGTTCACGGGTGTGAATACCTTCTGAAGGCACTGAATATCTTGAACCAAGCAAACTTAATGGACAAGGCCCATGCTAAATGAAGGGAAATTACTAAGAGAAAGTTATTATTCACAACAGTGAAAACTATGGATATAAGAAAAGTACAACAAGTAGACTTAAGTTTCCATGGTGATGGAAACGGGTGGTGAGACACAGTTGTCTGTGCAGAGAGCTGATGATGATGATGATCCATACATGACTCCACTGAGGGGCCTTGCTGCCTGGGCCGTCTACTGATGGGCGCTACATATTGCTGTGTGATTCCACAGTCATATTACCTGGGTGTGTTTGAGACACCAGATAAGAAGGGATTTATGACGCCAGTCCTGCCAAGTCAAGGTGAGCTGCAAAGATATGTGGCATGTGGGAGGAGCTGAGGAGTGAGCTCCACCGCAGATGTGTGATAAAGCGTCCGTCTCCCGCCATTAAAACTAAAACACGCCTCTCCATTATCATACCAGCCATGCAGGCCAGTGGGGGTTGGGATAGGTGCAGTATATTGTAGAGACAGTGTATCCTGGTCTCATTCACCCTCTATCCTCAGACCCATGCAGCAGTTATGCTCACACGTTCATACACACACTGCCTGTCCCTGTGGTAGTTGGTTATTGTTGGATTTGTGTGTGTGTGTGTGTGTGTGTGTGTGTGTGTGTGTGTGTGTGTGTGTGTGTGTGTGTGTGTGTGTGTGTGTGTGTGTGTGTGTGTGTGTGTGTGTGTGTGTGTGTGTGTGTGTGTGCCAGTGTGTGTGTGCCAGTGTGTGTGTGCCAGTGTCTGTGTGTGTCTCAGGTTAAGTGAAACCATTCTCAGAGTGGTAAATATGTTGAACTCTCCTGGAGGCAGCTCCTCTGGTCCAACTCACAGGTGAAGCCAACCGAGGGAGAGGGTCCACGTCAGTCCCTCCTGGACATGGCTGCCTCGCCGTCCTGTCCGCCTGCCGGCCGCCGAGTAAAGCTCCAGCAATGTTGTTCCTGCCCTCTCTCTCTCTCTGTTCCTGCCCTCTCTCTCTCTCTCTCTCTCTCTCTCTCTCTCTCTCTCTCTCTCTCTGTGTTCCTACCCTCTCTCTCTCTCTCGCTCTGTGTTCCTGCCCTCTCTCTCTCTCTCTCTCTCTGTGTTCCTGCCCTCTCTCTCTCTCTCTCGCTCTGTGTTCCTGCCCTCTCTCTCTCTCTTTCGCTCTGTGTTCCTGCCCTCTCTCTCTCTCTCTCTCTGTGTTCCTGCCCTCTCTCTCTCTCTCTTTCTCTCTCTCTGTGTTCCTGCCCTCTCTCTTCCTCTCTCTGTTCCTGCCCCCCTCTCTCTCTGTTCCTGCCCTCCTCTCTTTCTCTCTCTGTTTCTGCCCCTCTATCTCTCTGTTCCTGCCCCCCCCCCCTCTCTCTCTCTCTCTCTCTCTCTCTCTCTCTTCCTGCCCCCTCCTCTCTCTCTTCCTGCCCCCTCCTCTCTCTCTCTCTCTCTCTCTCTCTCTGTTCCTGCCCCTCTCGCTCTCTCTGTGTGGAGTGAATGTGCTTCGACTGCAGGGAGTCACTCGCTGTGAGAGGCTCTTTCTCCATGAACACCTCAGAATATGCTGCAAATAAATCTGCTCTCACTAGGGTAGGCCTGAATGCAGTCACATACATCTCTCTATTTGCCCAAAATAAGACTCTAAGACAATAATAAGACATTGCATTTGTTGTGACATGATCACACAGTTTCTTTCAGCCAGTTTTCTATGAAGGAATGTCAGTATTTTCTGTATATGTGGCCTATTGAGACATACAAGGCTATATGTGTGCCACAGTTGGCCAGTGGCAGCTTAATTTGGGGAGGACCGGAACAGAATTAATGGAATGGTGTCGAACACATCCAACACATGGTTTCTGTTTCTGTTTGATACCATTCCATTCACTCCATTCCAGCCATTATTATGAGCCATCCTCCCCTCAGCAGCCTCCTGTGACGCGTGGCATGTGGCCTTACATGCAAGAGGATCAGTAAGGTCTCCTGCCAGGTTGTATTGACCACAGAGCAGAGCTTCTCTTACAGCTATTTAACTCTGGTATTAATGAGCTCTCCTAGGAGTGGTTGGATCTTGTCTGACTCCTGCGCTATTGAACATAGCGGGTTTTATGTATGTGTACATTGCTGAGCACTCATCTAATTAGCTGGTATGTATTTGTACTCATTTCTCTCCGCTCCTGCATCGATAAATGCACATGCACATGTTTCTATCCTCACCGCCATCTCTCAGCATCTGTGGCTAAATGCCTTGGCCACTTGAGTGCATTATTTACTGAGGCTGTATCTTCCCCGTGGCGCTCTGTTGGCTGTAGTAACGTATCTAAATGTTAGATCTGTTGGATAGCAGGACGAGTGAGGAGGAGACGAGGTAG
Organism: Oncorhynchus clarkii lewisi; assembly: GCF_045791955.1. Lineage (NCBI taxonomy): Eukaryota > Metazoa > Chordata > Actinopteri > Salmoniformes > Salmonidae > Oncorhynchus > Oncorhynchus clarkii. The sequence continues at coordinate 52,613,665 of NC_092158.1, read as the reverse complement.
CTAGGCAGCTCCAGGAGATCATCATCAAACGTGCTCTTCTACCAAGCCTTGTTTGTCACAGCCGCGACACACCGTTTCATGGATTTCAATTTTGATACGGAATCAAATGAAAAAAGGGGAGAAACTATGACAGCACGGATTATTAATAAGCAAACTGATTTTTTTCTCTTCAGTTGTTTGAATGATCACGTTTCCTGGCATGAGAAGTCGCTCTGATTAACCTCTGTGTTCCATGCTGCAGCAACGTGCTTCTCTCTCTCTCACTCTCTCTCTCTCACTCGCTCATCAGCCAGCCAGCCTTCACCCGTAAGATCTTTCTGCCATCTAGAGGCCAATCTAATACCATGTGCTGCACTCACATCCCAGTAGCAAAGCAAAGAGCCAGTATCAAACCTCACTCTTCATTTCAATCATTTTACAGAGGCACTTTTTTTTAAATGATGACACCTTTTAAAGATACTTTCATTATCTGTGATATCTATTGTTTTATTTGCTGATATTTTGATGCCCAGTACACACCAACGATCTGACTAGCGAACCGACAGGGGATCTTCCAAATAAGGATATGGGTACATTCTCTCTAGTCCATCTGTGTTGAAGATGTGTTGTCGTTCTGGTCTTTTCTTGTCTTTTCTCATCTTTCTGTTTCACATTGCGTCTCACCGTTTTGCATGTGAGAATTTCACCCAGAGTGTTACATAACTTGTATTCCCTTACAAGGATCTGTTTTTCTGTAAGAAAAACATTTTGCTCAGAGCGGCTGACGGGCGTGTGAGCATCACTTTGGCTTTAACTATGTGTGCTATCGGTGTTCACAAAGTGTAATTATACATAAAGTCTGCGCGGAATAACTTTATCAGCCAAGTGTGATGTAGAAATACAGTAATTATAGATACTGTGGGTGTAATTAGGAGCTTCTTAATGAACAGACTTTCAAATTGGATGTTGCGTGCATGATGGAGTCAGACTTGGGTAGATGTGCCATCTTGTGTAGCCTATATTCAAAGAGCGCATTTACACATTTACAGTGAAACTTTGGAAGCAACACTGCATCATAACTTTAGCAGTCCAATGTTTTTAGAAGGGAGGTAACAGAAGTTACTTTGCAGTCTAAATGGATTGATAATCAAATGTTCTTTTAGTAGCTTCTTCAATGTAAAAGATGTTGAATTTGCCACTGTTGAAGGGGCAGCTGGTGGGGTGAACAGCTAACTGTTGCTGCAGGCTTCATGGACAGGGCAGATATTTCATTTGTTCCTCTGAATGTGTGAGCAGTAGTTTAAATGCTCCTTGGAGTCCCCTGCTGTTATCAAGTGGTAATCAGGGTGACTGAGCTGTGTTGCATATGCTTCTACACTGAGCACTGCTCCTCCTTCTCATCTCGCCGCTCGCTGCTCCACCATGACTCTCCATCCTCTTCCTCATCAAAGCGAAGGGATGTGGCTTGGCTCTCCTGCTGTGATTCATATTCTCTCCACCTCGCCGATCCGTCATGATCTGCCCCCTCTCCGCTTTGATCCATATCTGATTGACCCGTGTGACATTCACCTTGCCTGTCATGTCAAACAGCTCCCTCTCTTTGCTCCTACAAAGCCCCTTTGAAGTCCGGTACATGTTTTACCCATGCAATTCTCCTGGGAGTTAGATGTGTGGCCTTGTCGACCGCAGTGGTCACCTTTCTAGTCAACGACTGGAGAGACACCTGGCATTCATGTTCATTAAGTGCTCAAAAGCAAATTACTTGTCTTGTCACGTGCTCGGTTCAATTCTCTTTGTGCTGACGTTACAGCAAAATCTAAGTAAAATGTCACAAAGGCCACCTGAGCATGACTCTAAAATGGCACCATTTATCCTTCATGTTATACAAAAGCAGTAAAATATACAGCATTAACGCACATCACTCGAAATGGTAGGTCTACCTGTTGCTATGGTGAACCATATATTTCGGACTGTGACACAGTATCCAGAGTAAAATGTGACTCATGGAGTATCCGATATTTGCAATTTCTCAGACATGTTTTCCTACTCCCCTGCCCTGGCATCTTCATTATACAAGTGGAAACAATAGCCTTAGTTTACAAGGACATATTTAATCTCCTTCCTCATTTAATTTCACCATGACTAGGAGTCAATCAAACCAGTTCATTTACTGACATAAACAACATTGCTGACGTCTGCATTTTCTTTATTAGATGGGTTCAAATCTAGCCAATATACAGAGGTGAAGTGTGGGAGGCTTTGGGTCCAGTCTATTACACCGTTTTCTGAATCAGGCCTTCAACACGGTCCACGGGAGTTCAGGGGTTCAGGGATGCTGAAGGGCATTTGCGAGATGTGCTGTCTGTGTTTTGAGAGGCGATCAGTTTTCCTGCAGGTGTCGAGAGCTAGACATGTAACTCGACTTCAGTAGCCTACATTCCCTCTCCATGTGGTGTACTGTACACGGAAACCATGTCAGTGGAACACATTAGCCGTGTTACAGTGCCCCCTGATGGACACACCTGGGAAAAACACTCCTCCGAACTCCTCTCTTCCCTGAGGCAGTCTGCCTGAGCCCCCTCCCCAAGTCCCTCAGATATGTTTACAGATCGACTCGGCCAAGTGGTCATGACTTGGAGCTGTGTTGAGATAGCTGATTTGCACAAAGCAGAGCTCTAATCCATCATGTGCTCCAGCATTTTGTGAGACAGCTCTTTTCCCCAGCTTTGAGAGAAATCAGGCTTTGCCAAGTAGCTGCATAGCTTCTAAAGCTGTGAAATATCACAGTGGTCCTTCTTCATTTTGTCTGCCAGTGGTTTGTGACTCCCACAAAATTGCTTGACCTCAACCTTTACAGGGAACTGTCCCTCTGTGGGACTTATCCTTAAAGATTGTTAGGCTTGAATGTCATTTTATGTTGCCCTCCATTTTGTGAAAGGGAGTGGGGAGTCAAGAGAATTAGAATGTATTTCAGGTTCTGGAGCAAGTGGTGCATTGCTGCAACTTGGGGAAGGAGGGAGTGTGGGGTAGAGAAGGAAGGGGAATGCTGCGGACACACTGTTGCTAGGAAACACTTGTGGCTTCTCCTCTTCTCTCTCTCTGTCTCCTTGAAGAAGCCAGAACAAAGTGACTGAAAGAAGCAGCCAGAGTGAGTAAGTATCCTCCGAGGAGTTTTAGGGAATGTGGCGCATGTACCCAAAAGGCACTCTGAGCCAACATACCCCCATCTCTAATTCCTTGCCATATGTCTATCAGCATAATCCCCCGAACAGATATTTGATTATCAAAGCCGCCCGGCTGAAAAGGCTCAACTCTCTCTGCCACCAAAACCCCTTTTTCTCCCACCACATTAAGATTCAGAGTGTGTCGACACACCACCAGTGGCCTGGTCCAGTCCTATAACTCCCCCAGGGGAGGGAGGGACTATAACCCAGCTGTACTAGACATAACTGGTGCTGTGCTGTTGGGCACACTTGGTCATCAAAGAGGCTCCCTACAGATTGCCCATCATGTGCTATGTTCACGTGGCAGCATTTGAATGGTCAAAATAGAGTGGAGTGAATTCATTTTATTGATTGAATGGAGTTGCATTGTGTGCCTGCCTGAAAGCTAATTATCTCGTGAACTCGAGAATAATGTATTTTTTTATTTTTATCTTGTTAAGTAAAGCTCTGACAGGCGGGCATGCAGCGGTGAGATGTACTCACGAGACTCAAAGGCTTCCGTCCATACTAACGCTGACGTGGCACGGTCACATGTAAAACCGTATTAGTGCAGGATAAAACACGTGTTTTGGAGAAATGATTACACCGGTATGGCGCTGAAGGAGAAAAGTACTGTTTTGGTTCTGAAGGAGAGTTGAAGATGCTGAGTACGACGCTGATGCTGATGAAGATTTACAATGAATAAAAGTCATAGCGGCAATGGATGCGTAGATCTGGTAAGGTTAGCCTGGGTATAGCAGTTTCTTTAGGAGCGGAAACACAGTGGTCCCTTCAGGAGAGAGAGCGAGAGACTGGGCGGTGGATATGTTATTTTAAATGCCAATATCAATATTGGCTGTGGTGGAATGTCCTGTGGCCAGGAGGGATGCATACTCAAGACTGGGCTGACCTGGTTTCACACAGTCTTCTCTTTGTGTTGCCCTGACAACACCCACACAACTCCTCCACAGGACTGGTAAGCACTGCACACACTTTACTATCAAGACCTAGCTTTACACGTTTGCCTATAATAAAGTCTCTATCTATTTGAGAATGTATTCAGTCTTCTATTTTGAATCAACTCTTCAAAATCGAATGCTTGCCGAACATTACGTAACAATTCTTGTTCCTATTCTTGTTTTTGTAGGTTTTGGAGTTCCCCGTCCAAACTGCCAGAATGCTGTTAAGAATCTCCATGATCTCAGCTCTTCTTGCATACTGTAAGTATATTGTCCAGTAGTAAATGCAGGCTACTTTACCAGCCTGTTAGAGCATGCACCATGGAAGAAGGGTTGCATTTTAAAAGTGGATTTCAGTCAAAACAATAAACACACTCCGTGCCTAGCACCGCCGCAACAACAGTGCATGAAGAGAACCATATTAAGTGGCTGCAAATGAATGTCAACAGACTCCTCGGGGGGTTGCATCAGCTTATTGGTGGAATGACTGTAATTTACAGCATGATGGAGTGTTCCGTGCAACATTGCATCTAACCCAGGGTGCTAGGCGCTAGCTATCAGAGTGGCGTTGAAGGACTGATGAGCAACAGGCAGCATCCCTATTTTTTTTCTTTTTTTTCTCCTTTTTTTTATTTCACCTTTATTTAACCAGGTAGGCTAGTTGAGAACAAGTTCTCATTTGCAACTGCAACCTGGCCAAGATATAGCCAAGCAGTTTGACACACACAACAACACAGAGGCACACATGGAATAAACAAACATTACAATCAATAATACAGTAGAACAATCTATGTGCAGCGTTTGCAAATGAGGTAGGATAAGAGAGGTAGGGCAATAAATAGGCCACGGTGGCAAAGTAATTACAGGACAGCAATTAAACAAAATAACACTCTTATTAAGGCAATGAAACTATCTTACTATTTACTGTCTGTCTCAGTAAAATAAGACACTCTACCATGTAAATTGTTGTGTTGTCTAAGTATCTGGAAACAGGGCTCCTCCTGGTTGTAAAAAACTACCAGTGAGTGCTATTTAACCTAACAACAAGTCCATGTGGACCAGCATGTGCAGTTAGTTGTGTTTGAGATGTGTGTTCATATCAGGGGCTGCCTGGGTAATCAATTAGTATTGATTTATCTAGAAAATCCAACCCCACTGCATTTCCTCGAGGTTACAATGGTGTCGGCGTGTGCCAGAGAAAATTGCTTTCCGTAAGGCCTGACTATGCCTTAGTGATAAGTAGCTCCTTTCAATTACAAGGGCGTTCAGGTGCCATGACTGATTGGAAATTCATTGTGCAGAGTAATAGAGTTAATGAAGATCCAACACTATTGTTGAGGCCTGGGTGGGAGCAATGGATGCCGGTCAGAATAACTACAACCTGCCCATTAACCCCTAAGATTAGAAGTTAGCGCCTTGTTACGGTTTTACCTGTGGAGGCCCCTGCATGCTTTTTACAGCGTTGTTGCAGGACAAGTTAATTCATTGAGAGTGATTGAGAAGTCAACCCCCTTCCCCTCTCTCTCTCTCTCTCTCTCTCTCTCCTACATCCAAGTCCTGCTGTTTGGTTTTGCTCTTGAACGTGAAAAGCAAAGGGATTTAGGGGCGAAGAAGGCCGGAGATGTCATTGAAGTAAAAAAGGATTTGAAGGTGGGAAAAGACAATAAAGGAAAGAAGAAGAAGGTTGAAGGTGTTGTTGAGGTCAAAAGGGATCCAACAGTGGGAAACAACAAGAAGGGAAAGAAGCTGACCCAAAAAGAAAAGGTCAAAGGGAAGGAGACAGGAAGTCCAAAAAGGGACAAGGAGTTAAGGAACGACACTGTCTGCTCCAGCATCGGTGGCATCTGCCAACGCAGTTCCTACGTCTGTCAGGGGAGGTACCTGAAGGACAAGTGTGCTGCACCTAAGACACACCAGTGCTGTATGCCAGGTGACACACTACTCCATAACACTCTGCTTGGTAGTTCACATTAGGAGTCTTTTGGCTTTCTGCTATGTTCAGTGGTAACAGTCTCATGTCTTGTCCCTACAGCCGGTGCTTGGAGCGTCCTGTGTGCCGGTCACCATAACAACAGAGTGAGGGGTTGTGACTTGTTTGGCTGTGGGGGCTTCAACTCTAGAAGGTCTCTGACATGGGAGGGGGCCTATTTTATCCTCTTTTGGGGACGTTTCACAGAGCTTATCATACCTCTCTGAGCTTGACACTGCTCATGTTTAAACCACAGAAAGATGGGTTACGTTACATTATTGACACTATAGGTTGAAACACACGTCTAAGGCGGCAAGTAGCCTAGCGGTTAAGTTTAAGAGTATTGGGTCAGTAACCGAAAGGTTGCTAGTTTGAATCTCCAAAGCCAACTAGGTGAAAAATCTGTCAATATGCCCTTGAGCAAGGCACTTAACCCTAATTGCTCCTGTAAGTCACTCTGGAGAAGAGCGTCTGCTATATGAGTAACATGTAAATAGGCATGTCTAAATATGCGTTTGCATCAAAGGTTAAACATATTTTGTATGTTTTCTCTCACAGAGATGATGACAGACTCCACAAGGCAGTGGATGTGGTGTGTGACGATTACAGCATTGTCAACGCCCCCTTCTCAGGTACCCTGAGGGGGCCAGTGGTCGGTATCCAGTACGATGGCGTTAAACTTACCAACTCCGGTGAGCACTTCATACTGTACAGTATACACTTGTAGCTTCATTGACGTAGATTTCACATTCAGCGAAAAAAAGAGACTGGTAACTCAAGGATGCTCCTACACCATGACTGTGAGAGTGGAACCTTGAACAGCACTAACTAATTATTATAACCTTTCTAGACGATCTAGTAGCGTGTAATGGGGCATTAGGTATTCCTGTGTTCTGTCCAGGCCAGAGGCTGATGTCTCGTTACGGAGGAAGTAACGAGGGATTTGGAGGGATTAGCCACGCGAGTGGAGGAGGGCTGAGATCCCACTGAACTCCCCTTTGCCTTTGACACTTGGACCTGGCTGCTTTTGAATTCCCATCAAAGGCAGCTAACGCATAATGATCTCCAGTAATTGCCGTCGTTAAGGCCGCAGCCATGCGTCTGCATTAGCCGTGGGCATCCTGGCCTGATGAGCAGCAGCGCGGGAAACGGGGTAAACAACATTATTCTGGTCCTCGCTACCTCTAATTGAACCGCAGTATGGGAGGGAACACATGTCCTGTCAGACTCTTTCATCTTTGTGCAAACTGTAGCGTGATTAGACCTCACAGGGAACAAATGAACGATCATCTGATTGCAGTGCAGTGTTGAAGAATGAGGGAATAAGCCGTTTTCCACGGCTTCCTAATGTGTGTTAGTGCCAGTTTGTTTTTGCTATCATGGCAAGAAGATCTGGGACTAAATGGGTATTGTTCATATTACTATTGTTTCACGCTTTATCATAACCAAGGTCTGGTGTGCATCACAAGATGGTATTGTCCCACTGAGCTAAAACCTGGGCAAGTCTTCAGGTCTTCAGGCAAGGTTGCTCAAGGTTACTCATCACGCAAGGGTCGTTCACCGAGTTATCTCCCTTCCATTAACAGTATTTTCTTAATTTGTATGACAGAGTACTGTGTGAAGATCTTCAACATCCGTCCGTACCGCTACATGGGGCCCATCTCTCAGGGAGAGGCCCTGGGTTACCTGCTGCCCCTACAGGAGCGCTTCTCTGGCATCACTTCACACATGGAGCTGCAGATGTGTGACCGCTCCGACCCATCACCATACATCTGAACACTCCTGGGCCACATGTGACAGGCCTCTATAGACTGAGGCTGGGGACACAGATACTTTTCTGAACCCCAAATACTGATTTCCCTAATATGTGATGGGAAAAAAAAACTCTATATATAAACTACAACCATATTTCTCTTGGTATTCGTCTCTATGGTACTCCCATGTGAGTGAATAGGCCAGGTACAACTGCAATTCTCCTTTGCACCAACAGAGGGCATTAAACAACAAAATGTTCCTAGATGCGGTATTCATAATGTACCACAAGATGATGCTACATCTCAACACAAACCTCTGTGTTGGGCTGAAAATGTATGACAAAAATAGCTCATCCATGCCAGCTTCAATTAAAGTGTGTGTAGGGCCTTCTATTTGGATGGCACTCTTAAGATAACAAAAAAAGAAAGCAAACACAGTGGACAAGCAGCACTACAACCCCCTTAATTGTGTGTTTTTCAGCTAATTTTAACATTTGTGTCTTTCTAAATGTATCTGTGTTTTTCCATATATGAATGTAGTGCATGTTCAATAAAAAAGGCTATTATAAACTGGTTACTGAAGTAATTAAAGCAGTAAAAACAAATGTTTTGTCATACCCCATGGTACACAGTCTCATATACCACAGCTGTCAGCCAATCAGCATTCAGGGCTGGAACCACCCAGTTGATATTTGCCAGTATAGAGTGCCCTTCGAACAACTGGATTCACATCAAGATCAGACAGCTCTGTTTGACAGATGCTGGTCTTCTTTTGCTTGAGACGGGAAAGATAGGTAAGATATAGTCCATGTGCTCCTAACAACAAAAGACCCGTTCATTGTCAATCCAGACAAAAACATAAATAATTGTGCTCTACTTTTCTTGTGAGCTAATTTCAATGCTGGTAGACAGATGGTAGAGACAACATCATTTCACATTAAGAGCATATTATTCATGGCACCACTCAGATTCAAGGCAAATTATAGAAGTGTTTATGGCAGATTTATCTTGTGGGAAAACGTGCCAAAAGCCATTTGGTCTGTATCACCTGATCTACCTCCTCACGGTACATATCTGAAATGGGACTTTTGAAAGGATTCCAAAACAGAATCTCTATCACTGAGGGTGCCAAATCATCAACATCTTTATCCATTGTATTACCTTCTACAGTTTCATATTTTAGTCAATGCTCTTATCCAGAGTAATTTAAAGGCACAATTGGGGTTGATTTGATTTGATTTGACGTGCCTTGCTCCAGGGCACATCGTCAGATTTTTAACCAAGTCGGCTCTGGATTCAAGCCAGCAACCTTTCAGTTACTGGCCCACCACTTTTAACCACTAGGCTACCTGCCGCCCAGAGCCAACCCATTATACCTGCATTGTTTTTATGCTCGGCTCAGAGTTATACAGTGTGTGCACAGAGTGAAGGAGGTTTTGTACATACACCAACCCCCTGTTGGTGACATCCATGGGCAACAGCTCAGCTGCAGCTTGAGTGAGTAGCAGCAGCTTGTGTGAATTTTGGCTCACCACCACCACAACCTTCAGGGAGGGCTCATCCTCATCACTTGATGTGTCAACTATATTTAATGATGACCGAGGCACGAAGACCAGGCACTGATGTTGAGTAACAGATAAGAGCATTGGGTTTCTACCCCCTGTTGTTGGTCTAAAATTATTGTGGGCATGAGGGAAACTTGCCATGGCATTCTTGAAGTTGTGCCTTGGTATACAGTCTTTGGCTGATTCTTAATAAGGATATTTATTGATCTTGTTTCACAGTAGATATTACAATGTTTACATTATAAAATCATATTGAATTATACAGGATACACGGAGTGTACATAACATTAGGGACATCTGCTCTTTCCATAACATAGACTGACAAGGTGAATACAGGTGTAAGCTCTGATCCCTTATAGATGTCACTTGCTAAATCCACGTCAATCAGTGTAGATGAAGGGGAGGAGACAGGTTAATTAAAGAAGGATTTTTAAGCCTTGAGACAATTGAGACATGGATTGTGTATGTGTGTCATTCAGAGGGTGAATGGGCAAGGCAAAATATTTAAGTGCACCAGTTTGTGTCAAGAACTGCAACGCTGCTGGGATCTTCACACTCTGGTGAGTCCATGTCATGTTTCGTTCACAGTATATTAAAGGCTAATCACAAAATAACCAGAATGTAAATTAGTTACAATAAAGAGGCAGGTTAGCATTTTTCATCATGAATCTTGTTCTGGTGGCAGCTCTGCAGAGTGGTCACTAGCTGGCACAGCCACAAAGTCATTTAAACCTAACCATAACCTTAACCCTAACATTAACCACACTGCTAACCTTAATGCCTAACCCTCACTTTAAAGTAAGACCAATAAACTGATTTTAGTTTTCATGAATTATTACGATGTAGCCAATTTTGACTTTGGCCCATCTAGAGAGAAGGGTGTAAATGTGACCTACAATTTGGGGTGTCCACTTTGTACCTCTATTTTTGAAACTAGGAGGCGGGGCACTGCTTTCCCGCAGTTCTGTTAACAACGGCGAGGGCAGGTGTTTGGCAGGCTGGAGCAAGGGACACTGTGTAATAGCTAGGACTCCGGTACACAGCAGGAGAGTGCTGGGATAGATAGCTAGAGAACTAGGACATCGGTAGACAGTGTCCTTCGCCTATTGGGCACCGACCCTATCTTGCACTGACCCTACGCACACTCACTAGACTATATATACACGCCATATACACATTCAATCACACACTAATTTATACTCCCAAACAAAACCCAAACACGTTCACATACACTACATACAGTACCAGTCAAAGTTTGGACACACCAACTGTTCAAGGGTTTTTCTTTATATTTAATAGTTTCTACATTGTAGAATAATAGTGAAGACATCAAATCTATGAAATAACACATGAAATCATGTGGTAACCAAAAAAAGTGTAAAACAAATCCAAGCATGTTTAGTATTTTAGATTCTTCAAAGTAGGCACCCTTTGCCTTGATGACAGCTTTGCATACTCTTGGCATTCTCTCAAACGGCATAAGGAATGATTTTCTAACAGTCTTGAAGAAGTTCCCACATGTGCTGATCACTTGTTGGCTGCTTTTCCTTCACTCTGCGTTCCAACTCATCCCAAACCATCTCAATTGGGTTGAGGTCGGGTGATTGTGGAGGCCAGGTCATCTGATGCAGCACTCCATCACTCTCCTTCTAAGTCAAATAGCCCTTACGTAGCCTGGAGGTGTGTTGGGTCATTGTCCTGTTGAAAAATAAATGATAGACCCACTAAGCGCAAACCAGATGAAATGGCGTATTGCTGCAGAATGCTGTGGTAGCCGTGCTGGTTAAGTGTGCCTTGAATTCTAAATAAATCACTGACAGTGTCACCAGCAAAGCACCCCACACCATTACACCTCCTCCTCCATGCTTCACGGTGGGAACCACACATGCGGATCTGTTCACCTACTTTGCGTCTCACAAAGACACGGTGGTTGGAACCAAAAATCTAAATTTTGGACTCCGACCAAAGGACAGATTTACACCGATCTAATGTCCATTGCTCATCTTTCTTGGCGCAAGCAAGTCTCTTCTTATTAGTGGTGTCCTTCAGTAGTGGTTTCTTTGCAGCAAATCGACCCGTCTCCTCTGAACAGTTGACGTTGAGATGTGTCTGTTACTTGAACTCTGTGAGGTGTTATTTTGGGCTACAATTTCTGATGTTGGTAAATCGAATGAACTTGTCCTCTGCAGCAGAGGTAACTCTGTGTCTTCCTTTCCTGTGGCAGTCCTCATGAGATGGTTTTTGTGACTGCACTTGAAGCAACGTTCAAAGTTCGTGAAATGTTCTGCGTCGACTGACCTTCATGTCTTAAAGTAATGATGGACTGTCATTTCTCTTTGCTTATTTGAGCTGTTCTTGTCATAATATGTACTTGGTCTTTTACCAAATAGGGCTATCTTCTGTATACCACCCCTACCTTGTCACAACACAACTGATTGGCTCAAACGCGTTAAGAAGGAAAGAAATTCCACAAATTAACTTTAAACAAGGCACACTTGTTATATGAAATACATTCCAGGTGACGACCTCATGAAGCTAGTTGAGAGAATGCCAAGAGTGTGGAAAGCTGTCATCAAGGCAAAGGGTGGCTACTTTGAAGAATCTAAAATGTTAAATCTATTTTGATTTGTTTAACACTTTTTGGTAACTACATGATTCCATATGCGTTATTTCATAGTTTTGATGTCTTCACTTCTACAATGTAGAAAACAGTAAAAATAAACAAAAACCTTGGAATAGCAAGTGTGTCCAAACTTTTGACTGGTACTGTACAAACCCATACACATACACATGACACACACACGCATACTGACACAACACACACACACACACACACCCTTTTACACTCATTATTTGCTGTTGCTATTCTCTTCTTTATTTTACTCTTATTATTTTGTATCCTGCCTTCATGTACATATCTACCTCAAATGCCTTGTACCTCTGTAAATTCATCTGGTACTGGTACTTCCTGTATATAGCTCCATCCTTGTGTATTTTATTTTATTCCTCTTGTTACTATTTTTTAAATATTTTTTTAAAACTCTGCATCTTTGGGAAGTGCCCGTAAGCAAGCATTGCATGGTAAAGTCTACACCTGTTGTATTGGGCACATGTGACAAATAATATTTGATGCAATTTTTCCTGCAGTTCTGTTAAGGACGGCGAGGACAAGTGTTGGGCAGGCGTTAGTGAAGGACACTGTGTGCTAGGTAGCAAGCTAGCTAGGACACCGGTAGACAGTGTCCTTTGCCCCAGAAAAAATCTGATAATACATTTATTTCAGAGGAAATCCAGAATATCAAAAGGGTCACACAAGCATGAAGATAGCATGCTCCAGGGGGCCTTAATGCAGGAACAAATGGGATGCTCGAATGGGGCGTTTTTACAGACGCAGCATTGCCCACATGCAGGAACGCCCGAATTGCTGGCCTCAGTCACACACTATTGGATCAAGCAGAAATCGCTCAGTTCTGCCTCCAGGACAAGACTCATCCCAATAAACGTCAACCTGATTTAAAGTGTCGCAGGCAGGGCTGGTCTGTGGTGGAGGCTTTCCAGTTATCAAATTAGAGTCGGTGAGCTGGGATAGGCTGGGAGTTTGGTTCAGAGAAGTTCGGACATAGCCTACTGCGGGACGGGGCAAGAAGAGTAGCGACTGAATGTGGGACAGGAAATCTGACGTGGACCATCTACGAGAAATAATCGCATTTGTTGCATCCAGCAATCAAGGATCTCACCCGCGTGAATGACAAAGGTTGGGTGGGTAAACTTTGTCATTCGGGTCTGATCGTTCTAAAACCGGGCTGTTGTTTTTAGTGGAAGCGCTGAAAGAGAACATCATGCCAAGGCGGACCGTGCACGAAGTAACAGTTCAAGATGTCCAGAAGAGGAGAAATCCGAACAAACACTATGTGAGTCAACAAGTCATTTTTTTCTATGGTAGAGGACCGACCACATCTGTATATTGTAGGAAAGTACACGCCACAAAACCCTTATTTTCTTCGATTAAAGTTCAGTTATTATATTTTTCGTTCGCTGGCTGCTCTGGTCAGGAAAGGTAAAAACAAAGGGAGTATCAAATTACATTTTACCAAAACAGTTGCTGCAAAAAAAAAAGATTACAGTGCGACTTTGTTGCATTAATCTAAAGAAAATTAGAATGGAGGATATATATATATATTTCTATATTTATTTTTTCTTAGACCTGAACACTATTTTACATACAAATTCAAATACCTTTTAGGCCTATACTAGGCTACTAGTGAAATAATGATAGTAAAGCCTTTTGAACACTGCTAAGAATGTACACCTGATTATGACTTTATTTTATTTAACTAGGCAAGTCAGTTTAAGAACAAATTCGTATTTACAATGACGGCCTAGGAACAGTGGGTTAACTCCCTTTTTCAGGGGCAGAAGGACAGGCTTTCACCTTGTCAGATTGGGGATTTGATCCAGCAACCTTTCAGTTACTGGTCCAAAGCTCTAACCACTAGCCGCACAAACTTTAATAAACATACACATCACAAGACAAATATGAATAAGTGTGTTTTCCAAAACTGCTGCAACTTGGATGTTATATGACTATTACAGTAAAGTAGAGTAAAATTCTATGCACCTGAGAAAGAACAATGAGGTCAACATGGCGGTTTTGAAAGGAGTGGAGGGCATGATAGGTGTCTGTGTTTAGAAAACCTGACAGACTTTTCCAAACATCCCGAGGACATTGGTCTAATGTCTATTTCAGAATGGTTGCGAGACAACCAGATTTCTTTCCTGAAGTGGAGAATCTGTGCATTACAGTATGATTATTTGGGTAGCCCTACCTACCAGGCCTTTATGCTCTCCTATAGAGGGCTTGCAATTGAGTCACAAATGTATTTATATTATTTATTGAACCTTTATTTAACTAGGCAAGTCAGTTAAGAACTAATTCTTATTTACAATGATGGCCTAACCCGGCCAAAGCCTAACCAGGACGACGATGGGCCAAATGTGTGCCGCACTGTTGGACTCCTAATCACGGCCGGTTGTGATACAGCCTGGAATCAAACCAGGGTCTGTTGTGGCGCCTCTAGTGCTGAGATGCAGCACCACTCGGGAGCCCAAATCACCTAGCAACCGCACCAGGCGCCATGTTGGAAGACCAGAGTCAGTCTGGTGGAAGTCCTCCTCATCGTCCACATGACTGGCTGTGTTTAACTTCTGGAAGGTTGCCCATTATTTCGTTTTTCTAAGGACCCAGAAAACGGAGGCAGTGGGAGAACCTATTTAAGTAGGTAAATATATTTTTAACATGATAGCTACAGGAACTTTGTGTGCAGGCTAACTCATATGAGCTGCTAACATAATGTTTGCTAGCTAGCCAAGTGAATTAAATATCACCAGCTAGCTAACTTAATATTAGCTAGTTACCTAGCCATCTTGATTTATTTATTGTTGTAACTTAAAATGCATTTGTAGCTAGGTACGTTAGCTAGCTAGCTAACAGCCGTGGAAGAGGGTGAAATGACTACTAGCAGTTCCAGCTGTCAGAGAAGAGGGCGTAGTTTACTCTGGATAAGGCAGGTACTGTACCTTTGTGGGAGGATATTCTGAAAAGGTTAGTGAGGAAAACTGAGGACAGAGAGCTAGAGCAACATAATATTCAGTGCTGTCTAATTTGAGTATAATGCTGCCTGTTTCTTTGTGATGTTTTCTGTCCGCAGATACCCAGTCTGCAGATGAGGTCCCAATGACTGTACCAAGAGAATAAGGGTACATCCTTGCATACCATGGATTATATGTGTACCTATGTTAGCAAATTTTGTCAATAAAAATACAGTTGAAGTCACACACAATGCATAAACCTATTACAGCTAGGGCAGGCCAACCCTGCTGGGTGTGCAGGCTTCTGTTCAAGCCCAGCACTAACACACCTGATTCAATTTATCAAACCTAATTAGTTGAAAATCAAGTGTGCTATTGCTGGTCTGCAACAGAAGTCTGTTCACCCAGTAGATCAGGGATCAGTGGAGCGAGTTTGGCCACCTCAGGTATTTCCTTTTTTTTGTTCACCTGAAATGAAGCTTTAGTAATAGCCTACCTGTTACTAAGATGTCTAACCTTTATGAGTTAGCTTACTTGTATACTTTGAAATTATATGAAAGTGTTGTTTCATTGAAGTGAAGTGTATAACTTAATATAATATTCTATGTTGATTTAATCACAATCCTGGAATAAAGATGGAAAGGGAATCTGTCTGGTTCTGTGTTTTATTCTTGACTGAACCTTTTTGGTTCAGTCATAAGCTCTCCAAATTAGTTGTATTTGATTGTCACACTTTTTTCAGGAGATTAGGATATATGTGAATCCATTTTGCAGCTGATAATGACATGCAATGCCAATGCAGCCATAGGCCTACAGTACTACAGCTTTAGCCTTCTGGGCATTTGCAATGCACCCCTTGACATTGTGCATCTGAAGCAGATAATAGCCTCAGACACTGTTTACATATTGTTCAGCTATACAGTTGAAGTCGGAAGTTTACATACACTTTCGCCAAATACATTTAAACTCAGTTTATCACAATTCCTGACATTTCATCCAAGTAAAAATGAATTCCCCGTCTTAGGTCAGTTAGGATCACCACTTTATTTTAAGAATGTGAAATGTCAGAATAATAGTAGAGAATGATTTATTTCAGCTTTTATTTCTTTCATCACATTCCTAGTGGGTCAGAAGTTTACACACATTGAATTAGTATTTGGTAGCATTGCCTTTAAATGATTTAACTTGGGTCAAACGTTTCAAGTAGCCTTCTACAAGCTTCCCACAATAAGTTGGGTGAATTTTGGCCCATTCCTCCTGACAGAGCTGTTGTAACGGAGTCAGGTTTGTAGGCCTCCTTGCTCTCACACGCTTTTTCAGTTCTTCCCACACATTTTCTATAGGATTGAGGTCAGGGCTTTGTGATGGCCACTCCAATACCTTGACTTTGTTGTCCTTAAGCAATTGGCCACAACTTTGGAAGTATGTTTGGGGTCATTGTCCATTTGGAAGACCCATTTGCGACCAAGCTTTAAATTCCTGACTAATGTCTTGAGATGTTGCTTCAATATATCCACATAATTTCCCTTCCTCATGATGCCACTTATTTTGTGAAGTGCACCAGTCATTCCTGCAGCAAAGCACCCTCACAACATGATGCTGCCACCCCGTGCTTCATGGTTGGGATGGTGTTCTTCGGCTTGCAAGCCTCCCCCCTTTTCCTCCAAACATAACTATGGTCATTAAGGCCAAACAGTTGTATTTTTGTTTTATCAGACCAGAGGACATTTCTCCAAAAGTATGATCTTTGTCCCCATGTGCAACTGCAAGCCGTAGTCTGTTTTTTATTGGCGGTTTTGGAGCAGTGGCTTCTTCCTTGCTGAGCGGCTTTCAGGTTATGTCGATGTAGGACTCGTTTTACTGTGGATATAGATACTTTTGTACCTGTTTCCTTCAGCATCTTCACAAGGTCCTTTGCTGTGGTTATGTGATTGAGTTGCACTTTTCTCACCAAAGTACAAACATCTGTAGGAGACAGAACGCATCTCCTTCCTGAGCGGTATGACGGCTGCGTGGTCCCATGGTGTTTATACCTGCATACTAATGTTTTTACAGATGAATGTGGTACCTTCAGGCATTTGGAAATTGCTCCCAAGGATGAACCAGACTTGTGGAGGTCTACATTGTTTTCTGAGGTCTTGGCTGATTTCTTTTGATTTTCCCATGATGTCAAGCAAAGACGCACTGAGTTTGAAGGTAGGCTTTGAAATACATCCACAGGTACACCTCCAATTGACTCAAATGAGGTCAATCAGTATCTTCTAAAGCCATGACATAATTTTCTGGAATTTTCCAAGCTGTTTAAAGGCACAGTCAACTTAGTGTATGTAAACTTTTGACCCACTGGAATTGTCATACAGTGAAATAATCTGTCTGTAAACAACTGTTGGAAAAATGACTTGTGTCATGCACAAAGTAGATGTCCTAACCGACTTTCCAAAACTATAGTTTGTTAACAAGAAATTTGTGGAATGGTTTGAAAAACGAGTTTTAATGGCTCCAACATAAGTGTATGTACATTTCCGACTTCAACTGTATGTTCTCAATTTAAAAAACGACACCAGTAGACAATGTTTGAAACGTACACACAACTACTACTACCAAGTTCAATGCCAGATACTTTTCTCCCAGAAGGTCTGACTGGCACTTGGAGGAGCCACTGTGATAATGAAGATGGTTTGGCTAAGACTAGCACAACAATAACATTGTCAATGCTAAATGTGTTTAAATTGTAAAATTAAAATAAGTTAGTCTATTAGAAATACATTTTATTCAATGAGGCAAGGCAAAGCAGAGATCACACACAATACTTTTCATTGCACCATTATTAATGTCCAGCATGTTTACAATGTCATAAACAATAGTCTTTTACATGTTGTACAAAATTACATTTTATATATTCATACGATTTAAGGGGGCATTTCTGGCATGACGACAAGGTGAAGGTGCTCTCTTGTAAAATATCTGTGTGTAGCTGGTGCAGAGGAGTCAGGTGCAGGACAGCAGAGATGAGTTTAAAAAAAGTAACTTTACTCAAAATTACCTAATACATATAGTAATACCAAGCCCACACAATAGGACCGAAATACATAAAACAAACACGCACAAAAACTATGGGGAAAACAAAGGGTTAAATAATGAACATGTAATTGGGGAATTGAAACCAGGTGTGTAAAACAAAGACAAAACAAATGGAAAATGAAAAGTGGATCGGCGATGGTTAGAAGGCCGGTGACGTCGACCGCCGAACGGCGCCTGAACAAGGAGTGGGACTGACTTCGGCGGAAGTCGTGATATCTCTACTTAAATGGCACAACAAAATCATTCAGATTGACCAAAGCACAGCATATGACAAACATTGACCAAAGCACAGCATATGACAACCACGTTGTATAACTGAGGGAAAGGAAAGGGACAAAGTAGTGGAA
Organism: Oncorhynchus clarkii lewisi; assembly: GCF_045791955.1. Taxonomy (NCBI): domain Eukaryota; kingdom Metazoa; phylum Chordata; class Actinopteri; order Salmoniformes; family Salmonidae; genus Oncorhynchus; species Oncorhynchus clarkii. The sequence continues at coordinate 52,595,219 of NC_092158.1, read as the reverse complement.
GTAGAAACTGATGCTGCTGCAGCGTTGCTCGTCTTCACAGTGGGAATCCAGTCGACATGGGTGTCCTGATAGAGGTCAGCTGGTGTTAGATGTTAGAATATCACTTCTTCAGGTCACCTGTACCATCAGGGCTCTTAATTGTTTTGTTGTGTTTAATTCAGTCAGGGGTTTTTGTGTCATATAAAGATCAAATCTAATGTTGGGCTGGAACAACCAATAGTCAACACAGCAGGGTGTCCTATCCCATTGAGGCCTTCGTCCTATGCTGTAATGTCCATACATTTTCCCTCTTATGAATAAAGTTCTCAACAAATTATCATTGGGTCAGTGCCACTGGAGTTTTTTGGGACAATAATGTCTCCCTTTTTCATGGTCAAGGGAATTTACGCAGCAGGTTAGGAGAATTAACGTAGCAGGTTAGGATAATTACATTAAGGTTAGGAAAAAGGTTAGGGTTAGCTAAAATGAAAAGCATTTACTTTTGATGTTAATTTGACAATAGCTCAATCCCTTCTATCTATGATCCCTTTTCATAGGCCTAGATTACATGGTTTCGTTTTTATTGATTTGTCGTCAGTGTCAGCAGCGTAGGCATAGGCTACCATCGAATTAAAAAATATTATGCTAATGTCTCCAGTCAAATGAAGTGTAGTAGAATTGCATAAAATGTTTATCAGAGGGCACATTTTTCCTGTGCAAAGTAATAAAAAAAAAAACATCTCTGATATCGCCTAAATTATGACTATCCAATCTACTCATCACATTAGGAATAGGCTAGTATGCTTACATTAGCCTGCAAATGCGATGAGAGACTAATGCAATCCTGCATTTTTATGGTGAAAAAAGTAGCTTCCCCAAAACTTGAATATCATTGACACATGCTAATAGCTAGACTACACGCTATCTATCTAGCTAGATAATGTTGGCTAATTTAGTCTTGCTGTTAACACCTGGTTGACAAACTGCTAAACTAAACTATAAATCAATCAGACTTACCAGTGATGAAATGATCGGAGCAGATCCTGTACTGACAGCTGTCTGAGTGCAGGTCTGGATGGGTAAAAAGGTTTCTTCGGTTTTCTGCCAGTTCTTGAGTCTTATCTCCTTGGTGTTTCATGATTGCGTGTTATCTGTAAAAAACCTGTTGTCTTTCCTATCTTGTTGCACAGAAATTGACCGTGGTGATGAATCAACTTGTTTTAGGCACTGTTATCATGCAGCTTGGGTTAGCCACTCAGCAGTTGTTGTCGAAAAAATTGATGCGGTGGTCTTCCAACATGGCCGCCAAAGTAAAAGTCAACTGGCAACCCTCTATAGGCTACAAACACTGGGGTAGAAAACCATGGCCTTCGGCATGGGTATTTGTTAACCAGGAAGCATACTACTCACTCGTCTATTCCTAAGGTCATTGTCAGCTCAGAGTACACAAGGCATTGATGGAATGTTTGAACAAGGGAGGCGCTTCTGCACACTTCTGTCTGGGATAGAGAGCAGAAGCAGAATATGTTGTTTGAGACTGTTTGGCCCATTTGCGTTTAGTCCTGACTACGTGCAAGCTTAACTTCTACAAATGGGCGGTAGGCCTACTACGAAGTCCCTGAGCCATCAGAAAGATATTGAGAATACCTTGTGTGCACATTGCACAACGTGATGAAGCATGCCTACACGATACAGTATTCTACTTTCTGATGGTGTAGTGATCAGTGCATCACAACACTGTTTCCATCGCTGTATCCAAGCCACCTCAGCTTTTCTGTTTTGAATTATCTCTAATGCACAGGGAAAGGGTTAGGAGCTGAGCGTGGGCTGAGGCAGATGGAGGAATGTTTTTCCTATTTAAAAAACCACTCCTCAGTCCTCCTAGGAGATATGGGGTGTGAGTATTGGATGTACGGTGATAATGATGACTAGTTACATAATACTAACATGCCAATGCACAGTGAGCAGCGTGAGGTGCAGGATATAAAGTTCTTGAGCTCCTGTGTCTGCTCCATCTGCTGTGTTTACTGGTTCACTGGTCGTGTGCCATGCGTTGAGTCCTGCATTGAGCTTCGTCCACAGCCTTAGTCACCTACAGGGAAGGCAGGGGAAAAGGGACAGGCCGAGCTGGCCCATCCTGGGACAGAGGCCAACAGAAGCACTCAGCCAGACATAATCACTGGAGAGTTTACGTCCGATCACCTCCCAGCCTCTCTTTCGCTCTTCCTCTTTTAAAAAATGTTTGTTGTGCTTGTATGCCAGCCAGCACCAGCAGGCCATTATTGCATGACGACAGTCGACAGGCTGCAAGATGTATTCTTTTTCATTCACGGTCTAGTTAGTACGTTGATCTTTACACACAGGGTTGTTTTCATTGATGTCACAAGCGGAATACCTAAGCCTCTAGTTTTTCATTGCACCCCTAAAGGGAAGATATAGATGAAAATAAAGAAAAAGACAGACGGGATCGGTCAGTTTGGCTGTTTTTGACGATGAAAACTTCCGGTATTTAGCAATGTAATACAATGTTCTGCTGTCTCGCAGTGGTGGTATGTCACATGTCCGTGCATCCTTTGTAAGACTAGACTTCAATAGTGTTTGCCCAATATGCGTGAGTAGTAGGCATGATCATTTCCTATTTCATTGGAAATTATGATCTTAAGGTGTGGGAAGTGAGCTCAGAAGGATATCCCTTCTGTGTCTGTGGACAAGGCAGACATCACACTAAATTACCACACAATGAACCAGCTCTATTTACTCAAATGTCATCTTCAAATGTCATCTTCCCTCGAAACCACGTCATTGTGGACTATTGTGTGACCACGAATTAGAAAATAAATCTTGGGATTTTACCAATTCCTTACAGAGATTATTAGACTGTTATTGTTGTTACTATGACAAGAGCATAAATACATGCCAATTGGTATGGATCCTGGTCGTTACACCTACCTGGTATGGCTCTGTAGGGAAAAAAAGGTTTAAAGATAACACCCTTTTTTTATATTTTTTTATTTTTTAGGTTTACATCATCAAAGTGTCCTGGTCTGATGGCAGCACAGAGGTCATCTTCAGGCGCTACAGCAAGTTCTTCGACCTGCAGGTGAGCTGGGAACTGTTATGGGAAAACCACTGTGCACACCTTGTAGTACAATCGTAGTTTCACACTATATGTCCTTGTCTCAAATGGCACCCTATTCCCTGTAGTCCACTACTTTCTACCAGGGACTACAGATGAAAATGAGCTATCTAGTTAAATCTGGTGCAATGGTTGTACATTGTCCCTGACAAATAACAAAATCAATAAATAATGCCCCTAAGGGCTAAAATACCATTGTGCAATGCCATCGTACAGGTGTACCAATAGGAATACAGTGTTAGTGTCTGTGTTAGTGTCTTGAACCATGTGACTTAGTTTGGTAATTTATATGAGTCGATTCTGAAAATGAACTAATTCAATGGAGCCTGGAGAAGCTAAATGTGGATTCCAACAGATAACCACAAACATATTTATTTCAGACGAGAACGTCACACAGGCCGTTTATTGCATGTGGAGGGAATTTCATCAGAGTTCCAGTTCCTTTTTCTGTGGCCATCTGTGTTAAATAGATCATCCAATACTGACAAATGCTATTTCTTCTCATAACAAATTCATTATTATGTCAATATTAACTACTTACAAATAATATAATATATAAAAGCATGATACATCATGGTTTGGTAAGGCTATGAAATATAAGACTATAAACAGTTAGGGCAGAAAGATGACCGTAATCTCTTTCAGAATCTACACTGTACAAAATATCCTGTTGTCTTTAAAGTAACTTTACGGTGCCATTTAGGATGCGAACTTGCACAGTGAAGGAGCGATGAGTCATTTAATCTGGCTGTTGCTGCTCCTCTGCAGCAACAGCCAAGTGCACTGACCCACCTGGATGCATCTCTCTGAGAGCCTGCCAAGGCTGGTGTCAGTAGGGACATAAAACCAATGAGATGGCCCGGGCTGGAAAAGTGCCTCCCACTGTGGAACACATCACCTGGCTGCTTCACTATTCTCTGGTATTGTAAAGCATCAATGGAAAAATAGTCTCTCTGGGTTCACAATAAGGCACCCATTATTTTGGAAACTATTACCCCCCCCCCCCCACCCCACCCCACACACACACACACACACACACACACACACTGTTCCTCTTTTCCTTCCACTGTCTCTCGCTGGGTCATCATCCCTCACTCCTCTGATGTCACTGCTGCCTACCCTGCTGTCCATCCTGGAGACAACCATTGTTGAATATGAAAGGTTGAGATGAACAGATTGGGCTGGCAAAAAAAATGAAAGATGACATGGTCATACAGGCTGTCTCGTGCATCACATCCCATCAATAGTGGCAAATGCTGTGTGAACCAGACCTCAGCAGAAAATAGTTGTATTTTGTAGTTTATTTGAAAATATCAACTTTTCAAATACTTGAGGTAGTCGAATAGAGGTTATATAGAGTTATCTAAAAGGCAACTATTTTCTTTGATATTCAAATGCAGGTATTAAAAAACTAATAATATTTGAAGGTATATGAATATATGTCAGTTATTTGAAAACAAAAATATTTATTTGATGAAGAACCAAAAACTATAACAGTTAGTTGAATTCGTCTAAATATACTCTGAGTATACAAAACATTAAGAAGACCTGCACTGTCCATGACAGACTGACCAGGTGAAAGCTTGTTAATGTCACCTGTTAAATCAACTTCAATCAGTGTAGCCTACCAGACGATCTAAATCACTTTTATGCTCACTTCGAGGCAAGCAACACTGAGGCATGCATGAGATCATCAGCTGTTCCGTAGCTGACGTGAGTAAGACCTTTAAACAGGTCAACATACACAAGGCTGCGGGGCCAGACGGATTACCAGGACGTGTGCTCCGGGCATGTGCTGACCAACTGGCAGGTGTCTTCACTGACATTTTCAACATGTCCCTGATTGAATCTGTAATACCAACATGCTTCAAGCAGACCAGCATAGTCCCTGTGCCCAAGAACACAAAGGCAACCTGCCTAAATGACTATAGATCCGTAGCACTCACGTCCGTAGCCATGAAGTGCTTTGAAAGGCTGATAATGGCTCACATAAACACCTTTATCCCAGAAACCCTAGACCCACTCCAATTTGCATACCTCCCAAACAGATCCACAGATGATGCAATCTCTATTGCATTCCACACTGCCCTTTCCCACCTGGACAAAAGGAACACCTATGTGAGAATGCTGTTCATTGACTACAGTTCAGCGTTCAACACCAATAGTACCCTCAAAGCTCATCACTAAGCTAAGGATCCTGGGACTAAACACCTCCCTCTGCAACTGGATCCTGGACTTCCTGACAGGCTGCCCCCAGGTGGTGAGGGTAGGTAGCAACACATCTGCCACGCTGATCCTCAACACTGGAGCTCCCCAAGGGTGCGTGCTCAGTCCCCTCCTGTACTCCCTGTTCACCCACGACTGCATGGCCAGGCGCGACTCCAACACCATCATTAAGTTTGCTGACGACACAACAGTGGTAGGCCTAATCACTGACAACGACGAGACCGCCTATAGGGAGGAGGTCAGAGACCTGGCCGGGTGGTGCCAGAATAATAACCTATCCCTCAATGTAACCAAGACTAAGGAGATGATTGTGGACTACAGGAAAAGAAGCACCGAGCACGTCCCCATTCTCATCGACGGGGCTGTAGTGGAGCAGGTTGAGAGCTTCAAATTCCTTGGTGTCCACATCAACAGCAAGCTAGATTGGTCCAAACACACCAAGACAGTCGTGAAGAGGGCACGACAAAGCCTATTCCCCCTCAGGAAACTAAAAAGATTTGGCATGGGTCCTGAGATCCTCAAAAGGTTCTACAGCTGCAACATCGAGAGCACTGGTTGCATCACTGCCTGGTACGGCAATTGCTCGGCCTCCGACCGCAAGGCACTTCAGAGGGTAGTGTGTACGGCCCAGTACATCACTGGGGCAAAGCTGCCTGCCATCCAGGACCTCTACACCAGTAAAACATGTCAAAGACCCAAGCCACCCCAGTCATAGACTGTTCTCTCTACTACCTCATGGCAAGCGGTACCGGAGTGCCAAGTCTAGGACAAAAAGGCTTCTCAACAGTTTTTACCCCCAAGCCATAAGACCAATGGTTACCCGGAATATTTGCATTACGCTGCTGCTACTCTCTGTTTATCTTATATGCATAGTTACTTTAACTATACATTCATGTACATACTACCTCAATTGGCCCGACCAACCAGTGCTCCCGCACATTGGCTAACCGGGCTATCTGCATTGGCTAACCGGGCTATCTACTATCTCAATAAGCCTGACTAACAGGTGTCTGTAAATAGCCTTCCTACTGTTATTTTCAAATGTCTTTCCACTGTTGTTTTATTTCTTTACTTACCTACGCACACACACACCTTTTTTGGCACCATTGGTTAGAGCCTGTAAGTAAGCATTTCACGGCCTCCCGGGTGGCGCAGTGGTTAAGGGCGCTGTACTGCAGCGCCAGCTGTGCCATCAGAGTCCCTGGGTTCGCGCCCAGGGCCTCCGTTTGCTACTGGGGTCTCCTCTCTCCATATACACACAACAAGCCCTGCCCCCTGTCACTCAAGGAGAGCAGTTTTTTCTCTACTATGAGTCACAACCACTTGCTGTTCACTGGCAGGGACAGCCTTTATGGTCAATGCTGCAGATGCAACAAGATATTGGTGATGACAATGCTGATTTCCTTGCTTCTTAATATGAATCTGCAATCGTTCTATATTACACCATCAGTTTTTGTATCTTACTGGCTGCAAACACTTAGTTTGTGTCTTCTTAGCAAGTTGTGGCCAAAATAAATTGTGTTAACTGACAATGCTAATCGCTAGTTAGCTGGATAGCTAGCGAAATGTACTTAGTCAGAGCAAAGGTAGCTAGCTAATACACCCTGATACTAGTGCTCGTGTATAGTAGGCCTACATCAGTAGGTTGTTTGTGCAATGGTATATTCTAAATCAGAGAGGAATAGGCAAAGCATTAATATTTTAGCTACATCAAAGCTAGCTACATCAGGTAAGAGAAAATAAGCTCTGCATGTTTACTCCTCTCTAATTACTAATGCAGAGTTGGTCTTTAGATTCCTTGAAGCCAGAACCTTTGTGTAAACCAGTGTTTCCCAACTCCAGTCCTCGAGTACCCCCAACAGCACACCTTTTTGTTGTAGCCCCAGAGAAGCACACCTGATTTAACTTGTCAACTAATCTTCAAGCCCTCTAAACTCTAAAAGCATTTTCGACTAGATACAAACTCCCATTCCTATGCATAGGTGTGATGTATAGCTGATACTTTGCTACTTTCTCACAGAATCTCACAGCTGTCACATATTTTCCACATGCGGTAATGGAGCAACAAAACCCTTTAAAAGTGGAAACAGCACAGTCCTCTGTTGAGATCATTGGGCTGCCTGTTGTGAGCAGCATTTTGCACAAAAGCTAAACATGCCCCTACTCTCTGGCACACTAAGATGCTGGACTCTGCAATAAATTGCATCCCATGCTATTCTTTTTAATCTGGAAACAATTAGATATAACATATGCCTAGACTTAAAAATGCTGAACGGAAGATATCTGGGTCTTTATATACAGTACATAGCAGTACTGTGTACTATGGAAATGAAACATTTTAAATGTAAGTGTGAATTCAGCAGTTGTGGATTGAGTGGTTTTCAATTCTGGAATGCTTTGGAAAGGGGGAAAAAATCAATGTGGAAGACTTAACAAGTTAGCATAATGATATATACATATCTAAAGCACTTCAAATGATACATTTTCTGATATAATATAAAAGACAATACGTAAGGAATTCAATAGCGCAGGGATGATCAACTATATTCAGCCAGGGGAAGATTTCTTCTTGAGCGGATGGACGGGGGGCTGGAACTTAAATAATTACAAATAATTAATAGACAAAGAATTGACTGCAAGAAGCCCAAAATGATATATTTGACTTAAACAATAATTACAAACCTTGAAACAGATTTTCAATTGAAAATCACCTGGAACTGATTTCCTGGTTGTAAAAACACCAGGAAATCAATTGGAAATATTTTACAGTCTTATCTCCAACAATGAAAATACAATAAGAAAAAAAAAATTCAGAAGACTTGGTGGGCAAATTAAAACACCCACGGGCAGAGGTGGGTAGAGTACCACAAATCTGTACTTAGTCCTTTTAAGAAACTACTCAAGTAAGAGTAAAAAAGTATTTGAAAAGTACTTGAAGTACTAGTGTCAAATTTTGTTTGGATTTTTTTTTATACCATATAGCAAACAAAAAGAACAATTTAGTGCAATTGACATTTACTTATTATTTAAGCCTGCCAGCATCATCTTGCAGATGTTCTCCAGCACAAGTAGTCTCCAATGAAGACTAACATATAACAAAGTCCGTAGACTGTACAGTTTCAATTATGGTCTTATTCAAAGTTGACTTAATATCTATCAATGTGCTCTTTCATAAAAAAAGTAAATGGCACTCAAGACATTGGAATAATTTACCAATTTCAGTAGCATTAATGAAAATGTATTTCACAATATCATTTAAAGCACATGTAATGGTGAATCCATACTAAAAAAGATTTACACCAAGTGTGAGTAGTCCTTTTTTTGCTCAGAATGAAATGGAAAGGAGGTCAGGTAAGTTTTACAACTGTCAAACAGCAATCAATATCGAAATGTCACTGTCAATCATGTTACTAGAATGCAAATCAGACACATTTCAGCATGGAACAAAACATCAATGTTGGTATTCAGGTAAGAATCATGTAAGTAATACAAATAATCAAACATTGCAGATATCAGTCTTTTTCCTGCCATGGTAGGATTTACCCTGCATCCTCCTTCTCTTCCGAACCTCTCTTTTCCACTTTGAAGGGTCTTTTCTTTTCTTGGTTGGCCCATTCTCCTCCCCCTCGGTTGACTTGATTTCTAGTAGCTACAGTATATGGGCCAAAAAGCTTACTGAGATGATGTACTGTATGACAGATGTGCTTAAAGGTCTTGTCATAAAAACAGAATGACATTTTAAACACACACACACACACACACAGTGAGAGACAACAATGGAGTGGGAGGATCGGTTGATCTAGGAAACATTAGCTAACTACATGGTTGACACCCCAGCTAGCTTGCTAGCCTAGCCAGTTTATCTAGTGGCAACCTAATGTGTTAGCTATTGCCACACACATCTCATGAATTTGTTCAGTCTTTATGCCAATGACAAGGTGGCTAGTTAGCTAACAAGCAGAGATCATATGGGGAGCTAAAAACAGGAGATTAAACATTCTGTCAGATTCTGGGTTAGCTACCTAGCCATTTAATTTGCACTCTCCCTAAAAACAATTTCAACAGCAGAATTAAAACCGATAAATACATATCTTACTCCAGAAATATATAATATTACAAAGGCAGAAGCTAATTAAGGTGCAATTTACCTCTGATCACATGTGGCTAAGAGCACACAAACAAAAATCTCCTTAGGAGTGGAGACATGCGCATCACTTCAAGAGCTGTTGTGAAGATACAGGAATGATGGACAACTTTGAGAGCCAATGGAGTTTTGATGACAAGCTATTTTGAATACATTTCATTGGTCAAGGGGTCGGGAAACATTCTTACAGATGTAAAGGGGAACCAATAGACAAAATGGTGCTAACAGAGAGTGCTGCCTCACTTCTAGTCCTTTGCAGTATTTTTTTCTTCTTACATTGTTAGCCCAGAAAATCTTTAATGTTATTACATACAGCCAGGAAGAACTATTAGATATCAGAGCCGCGTCAACTTACCAGCACTGCAACCAGGAATACAACTTTCCCGAAGCGGATCTTTTGTCCGAACTACCCAGGGCATTTGAGCTGATTCCAGAGGCTGACCCAAAACAACGCTGCCAGAGAAGAGGTAGACGGAGCGGTCTTCTGGTCAGACTTCGAAGGCGCGCACACCACCCACCACTTCTGAGTATATTACTCACTAATGTTCAGTCTCTAGAAAACAAGGTAGACAAAATTAGGGCAAGGGTTGCTTTCCAGAGAGACATCAGGGATCGTAACATACTCTGTGTCACGGAAACATGGCTCTCTCAGGATATGCTGTCGGAGTCGCTACAGCCACGTGGATTCTTTGTACGTCTCGCCGACAGGAATAAACATCTCTCCGGGAAGAAGAAGGGCGGGGTGTATGTTTCATGATTAACGACTCATGGTGTAATTGTAACAATATACAGGAACTCAAGTCCTTTTGTTCACCTGACATAGAATTCCTCAAAATCAAATGCCGACCGTATTATGTCCCAAGAGAATTCTCCTCGGTTATTTTCACAGCCATGTATATCCCCCCTCAAGCCGAAACTACGACGGCCATCAAGGAACTTCACTGGATTTTATGCAAACTAGAAACCATATATCCTGAAGATGCATTTATTGTAGCTAGGGATTTTAACAAAGCAAATTTGAGCACAAGGCTACCTAAATTCCATCAACATATTGACTGTGGTTCACGTGCTGGCAAAACTCTGGATCACTGCTACTCTTACTTCCGTGATGCATACAAGGCCCTCCCCCACCCTCCTTTTGGCAAATCAGACCAAGACTACATTTTGCTCCTCCCTTCCTATAGGCTGAAACTCAAACAGAATGTACCCGTGTTAAGAACTATTCAAAGCTGGTCCAATTGGAAAATCCACGCTTCAAGATTATTTTGATTAAGTTGACATGTTCCGGGTAGCCTCAGATAATAATATTGATGTATGATTCGGTGAGTGAGTTTATAAGGAAGTGCATAGGAGATGTTGTACACACCATGACTATTAAAACGTAGCCAAACCAGAAATCGTGGATAGATGGCAGCATTTACACAAAACTGAATGCGCTCAATATTGAAACCACCGTATTTAACCATGGAAAGGTGACTGGTGACTTATGGCCAAATACAAACATTGTAGTTATTCCCTCCGTAAGGCAATTAAACAGGCAAACCGTCAGTACAGAGACAAAGTGGAGTCACAATTCAACAGCTCAGACACGAGACGTATTTGGCAGTGTCTACAGACAATCAAGGACTACAAAAAGAAAACCAGCCACATCACGGACACAGACGTCTTGCTTCCAGACAAACTAAACACCTTCTTTGCCCGCTTTGAGGATACTACAGTGCCACCAATGCGGCCCGCTACCAAGGACTGTGGGCTCTCCTTCTCCGTGGTCGACGTGAGTAAGACATTTAAAAGTGTTAACTCTCGCAAGGCAGTCGGCCCAGATGGTATTCCAAGCGGCGTCCTCAGAGCATGCGCAGACCAGCTGGCTGGTGTGTTTACGAACATTTTCAATCCCTCCCCATCAGTCTGCTATCACCACATGCTTCAAGTTGGCCACCCTTATTCCTGTACCCAAGAAGGCAAAGGTAAGTTAACTAAATTACTCTTGCCCTGTAGCACTTCTAGTCAAAGACCATATCACCTCCACCTTACCTGTCACCCTAGACCCACTTCAATTTGCTTACCACCTCAATAGGTCCACAGACAAATCAATGGCCATAACACTGCACAATGCCCTATCCCATCTAGACGAGAGGAATACCTATGTAAGAATGCTGTTCATTGACTATAGCTCAGCATTCAACCCCATAGCACTCTCCAAGCTCATCATTAAACTAGAGGCCCTGGGCCTCAACCCCGCCCTGTGCATTCGGGACCTGGACTTCCTGACGGGCCGCCCCCAGGTGGTGAAGGTAAGAAACAACTTCTCCACTTTTCTGATCCTCAACACTGGGGCCCCACAAGGGTGCATGCTCATCCCCCTCCTGTACTCCCTGTTCACCCATGACTGCGTGGCACGCCTCCAACTCAATCATCAAGTTTGTAGACGACACAACAGTAGTAGGCTTGATTACCGACAATGATGAGACAGCTTACAAGGAGGAGGTGAGGGCACACTTGAGTGTGGTGTCAGCAAAACAACCTCTCACTCAAAGTCAACAAAACAAAGGAGATCGTCGTGGACTTTAGGAAACAGCAGAGGGAGCACCCCCTATTCACATCGATGGAACAGTGTTGGAGAAGGTGGAAAGTTTTAAGTTCCTCAGCGTACACATCATGGACAAACTGAAATGGTCCACCCACACAGGCAGTGTGATGAAGCAGACGCAACAGCGCCTCATCAACCTCAGGAGGCTTAAGAAATTTGTCTTGTCACCTAAAACCCTCACAAACTTTCATAGATGCACAGCTAATTCACCGGGGGCAAACTACCTTCCCTCCAGGACACCTACAGCACCCGATGTTACAGGAGGCCAAAGAGAGCATAAAGGACAACAACCATCCGAGCCACTACTTGTTCACCCGGCTACCATCCAGAAGGCGAGGTCAGTACAGCTGGAGAGACTGAAAGACTGAAAAACAGCTTTTTCTCAAGGCCATCAGACTGTTAAACAGCCATCACTAACACAGAGAGGCTGCTGCTAAATGGATCAATAAATGGACTTTAATAATGTCTACATATCTTGCATTACTCATCTCATATGTATATACAGCTGAAGTTGGAAGTTTCATTAAAACTCATTTTTCAACCACTGCACAAATTTCTTGTTAACGAACTATAGTTTTGTCAAGTCGGTTAGGACATCTACTTTGTGCATGATAAAAGTAATTTTTCCAACAATTGTTTACAGACAGATTATTTTATTGTTTCACAATTCCAGTGGGTCAGAGGTACATGCACTAAGTTGACTGTGCCTTTTAACAGCTTGGAAAATTCCAGGAAATTATTTGAGACAATTGGCGGTGTACGTGTGGATGTATTTCAAGGCATACCTTCAAACTCAGTGCCTCTTTGCTTGACATCATGGGAAAATCAAAAGAAATCAGCCAAGACCTCAGAAATGTTTTTGTATACTTCCACAAGTCTGGTTCATCCTTGGGAACAATTTCCAAAAACCTGAAGGTACCACGTTCATCTGTACAAACAATAGTACGCAAGTATAAACACCATGGGACCATGCAGCTGTTATACCGCTCAGGAAGGTGAAGCGTTATGTCTCCTAGAGATGAACGTACTTTGGTGTGAAAAGTGCAAATCAATCCCAAAACAACAGCAAAGGACCTTGTGAAGATGCTGGAAGAAACAGGTACAAAAAATATCTATATCCAGAGTAAAACAAGTCCTTTATCGACATAACCTGAAAGGCCACTCAGCAAGGAAGAAGCCACTGCTCCAGAACCGCCATAAAAAAGCCAGACTACGGTTTGCAACTGCACATGGGGACAAAGGTTGTACTTTTTGGAGAAATGTCCTCTGGTCTGATGAAACAAAAATAGAACTGTTTGGCCATAATGACCGTCGTTATGTTTGGAGGAAAAGGGGGAGCCTTGCAAGCCGAAGAACACCATCCCAACCATGAAGCACGGGAGTGGCAGCATCATTTTGTGTGGGTGCTTGGCTGCAGGAGGGACTGGTGCACCTCACAGAGTAGATGGCATCATGAGGTAGGAAAATTACGTGGATATATTGAAGCAACATCTCAAGACATCAGTCAGGAAGTTAAAGCTTGGTCGCAAATGGGTCTTCCAAATGGACATTGACCCCAAGCATACTTCCAAAGTTGTGGCAAAATGGCTTAAGGAACACAAAGTCAAGGTATTGGAGTGGCCATCACAAAGCCCTGACCTCAATCCCATATAAAATGTGTGGGCAGAACTGAAAAAGCCTGTGCCAGCAAGGAGGCCTACAAACCTGACTCAGTTACACCAGCTCTGTCAGGAGGAATGGGCCAAAATTCACCCAACTTATTGTGGGAAGCTTGTGGAAGGCTACCCGAAACGTTTGACCCAAGTTAAACAATTTAATGGCAATGCTACCAAATACTAATTGAGTGTATGTAAACTTCTGACCCACTAGGAATGTGATGAAATACATAAAAGAAAGAATAAATAAAATCTCTCTACTATTATTCTGGCATTTCACATTCTTAAAATTAAGTGGTGATCCTAACTGACCTATGAAAGGGCATTTTTTACTAGGATTAAATGTCAGGAATTGTGAAATTGAGTTTCAGCGTATTTGGCTAAGGTGTATGTAAACTTCTGACTTCAACTGTACTGTATTTTATACCATCTATTGCATCTTGCCTATGCCGCTCTGTCATTGCTCGTGTATATATTCTTATTCCATTCCTTTACTTAAATTTGTGTGCATTAGGTAGTTGTTAAGGAACTGTTAGATTACATGTTAGATATTACTGCACTGTCAGAACTAGAAGCACAAGCAACTCACTACACTCTCAATAACATCTGATAGCCATGTGTATGTGACCAATAATATTTGATTTGATAGTATCGATTCATGTATATTGAAAAAAATACACAACATTTGGAGGTTTTCAATTGACAGCGACAATATAATAGTATCAATCTAGCTGAATAACTGAATTGATTTGGTAAAGTGTAACAGAGTAAAAAGTAAGTTATTTCCTTTAGACATTGCTTGAGTAAGAAGGCAAGTACAGCCCACAGAGAGTAACTAGAAAAGTACTAATTCATCAGTGGACTTAAGTACCTGGAATGCGTTACAACCCACCTCTGCCCGCGGGCCGCCAGTTAGGCAATCCTGCAATAGGGTATTCTATTCTCCTTGACGTAGCAATTGTGGTCCATTACTTGATTTTGTATGTATGTATTCATGTTTGATGACAATTATTATTAATAAATAAAACATATTATAAATGGTGTTATATTGTCTGTCTCAGTGAAGCTGATCTATCATAGACAGACTAAACCTTGAGGAATTTTTTACTTCAGCAGGACAAATGAGATGGGAGTGGTATCTTTGCTTTGCTCCACTTTTTTCCCCCAAGCTAGCTTACTGGTGTCTCCTGCCTTTGTTTATGACCGTTGGAAGTGGTTTCTAGTGTTCGTCCGGCCGTCACTATGCCAGACTTGAAATGTGAGAGTTTAGTTTGCTGCTCAGGTTCTTTCCCTTTTGAATTTTATTTTCTCCCTTTCAAAAAAATCAGCAGTTTGTAAACCATGTGGTGAGCCAGCACATTGCTTACAGGGCTGACCGATGCAGTGGCAGGAAATGCATGTCTAAACCAAGTCTCCTTGCCTCGCGTGCTGTCCGTTGACGTTTCTCAACAGCTAGGGGGGAGTGTTTTCAACAACCCTGATTGAAAACACATGTTGGTCTTTTTAGTATGATTCACTCCTTTAAAACAGCATTTTCCAGAACCCTTGCAAGGCACAAAAAAAGTTTGATAATGGAGCTAGTGAGTTTGGTGTTTCCTGCTGTTGTCAAAGACAACGTAGTTTTTTTTTCATATCCCCATCGGAATAACAACATTGGTTGTGGAGATGGAAGCATCCCTTTATGATCTTGATTGAAGGAAGCCTTGTGGAGCCAGTCTTCTCTGATCAGCTAAAAGCTGATGACATCAACTTCTCTGCTATGCTTCTCTGACAACTTCTGGGTCTCTTGTGTCCTCCCTCCCTGCTCAGCATTGGTATGTGTCACACTAAAGTAGATTTCTCAATGAGAGATATAGTCCACATCAGAGAGTTTTAGCATGAAGATATGAGTAGGGGTGGGTGAGTGATAGCTGGAGCTTGTAAGGAGGGGTGTTGTGTGTTGGGAGGGGTAGAGTGAGTGAGAGGGAGATTGTAGTCTACTGTTGAGCCGGTTTAAAATTCTAGAAAGAGATGTGGTTGTCAGAGGAGGCCTTGAACACACTCATTCATGTCCCATTCATTCATGTCCCACTCTCAGATGAAGAGCAGAAGGCTATGATGAGACTGTGTGATGTCACAGAGGAGGATATGAACCAGACAAATGATAGCCGGCAGCCGCAAATTAACTTACTCTCTGACCAAACAAGAATTTTCTGTCCAATTAGTAGGCCTGTATTCTGTTAGGTATAGTAATATAACCCAAAAAGGAATGCCTGTTATACTCCCCTGGCTGTGATGTCATACCTCCCAGCATACATCACACCTGGGGCCACATTCGCTGTGGTATCCTTGTTTACTCCTTAACAGTCATTAACAGCCCTCTTTTTCATCAGAATTAGTTAGTTTGCCCTCAAAGTTAGTTCTCATGTTATTATCATTACACGTGGTAATGTAGGCATTTATACATTCATTCAGAGTAATAAAAAAAACTCCTGAGATCTAACTTAGTTTTTCTCAATTCTTCAATCTGCACCGTAATCCGTAAAGTATGTAGTACTGTTTTGTTTTGACTGAAATGAACAGTACCAATGCCAAGAAAACTCCCCTTGTCCCCTTGTGTTGCTTGAACCCTTAAACCTATCCTCAAGTCATTCATGTGAGTGACGTGTACATGATGTAACTGGCTGTCTCCAGCAGCAGAGACTACAATATACAGACCCCTTTATCCACATTTTGTTACGTTAGTTTAATTCTAAAAATGGATTTAAAAATATATATACATATATCATCAATCGACACATAATACCCCATAATTACAAAGAGAAAACAAGTTTACAATTTCTGCATGTTGATATAAAAAAAAAACTGAAATACCTTATTTACATAAGTATTCAGACCCTTTTCTATGAGATTCGGTGCATCCTGTTTCCATTGACCATCTTGAGATGCTTCTACATCTTGATTGGAGTCCACCTGTGGTAAATTCAATTTATTGGACATGATTTGTAAAGGCACACACCTGTCTATATAAGGTCCCACAGTTAACAATGCAAAAACCAAGCCATGAGGTCGAAGGAATTGTCCGTAGAGCTCCGAGACAGGATTGTGTCGAGGCACAGATCTGGGGAAGGGTACCAAAGTACAGAGATATCCTTGATGAAAACCTGCTCAAGACCTCAGACTGGAGCGATGGTTCACCTTCCAACAGGACAACGACACTAAGCACACATCCAAGACAATGCAGGAGTGGCTTCAGGACAAGTCTCAATGTCCTTGAGTGGCCCAGCCAAAGCCCGGACTTGAACCCGCTCAAACATCTCTGGAGAGACCTGAAAATAGCTGTGCAGCAACGCTCCCCATCCAACCTGACAGAGCTTGAGAGTATCTGCAGAGAAGAAGGGGAGAAACTCCACAAATACAGGTGTGCCAAGCTTGTAGCGTCATACCCAAGAAGACTGTAATCACTGCAAAAGGTGCTTCAACAAAGTGCTGAGTAAAGGGTCTGAATACTTATGTGAATGTGATATTTCAAACATGTTTTTGCTTTGTCATTATGAGGTATTGTGTGTAGATTGAGGGAGAAAAAACAATTTTGTCAAATTTAGAATAAGGCTGTAATGTAACAAAATGTGGGAAAAGTCAAGGGGTCTGAATACTTTCCTAATGCTCTGTATTCCCTTCAGTCAGATGTTTTTTCTCATCTGAGACAGCAGCTCTGATTACAGGCCACAGACAGGGTGTTGGAGCGATGGTGAAGAGAGACAGAGTCAGTCAGGGTGTGGCTCCCCGCTAGACGCATGGGAACAATTACAGCATGTGGGGTATTATTTTCTCTCTCCCTCTCTCTCTAAGGAGGATCTGTGAAATGAGGCATCTGCCTCTTTAGCCAGACAGATAGTCGTCATGTGTAGTCACTCAGAAGTCTTTTTCCTCTGCTTTCTCTTTGTTCCACAGAGGAAGGTATGCTGTGGTTGCAAGTATGATTTACCAAGCGCTTCCCTAATTGCCATTTACAGGACTGGTGTCCTTGGCTCCTTGCTGATCTTGTCTTTTTCTCCTATTTCTGCACCAGTCTGTTCTTCTCATACTGTAGCTTTTATTGGGTTTAATTAGTAGAAACAGCTCAGTACATTTTCATTTCATGGGGTGGGTATTATTGGGTCGATCTATCGGAATATGGAGGTGAATGATTTAGTTAAAACTAAATTAAGATGTACATTACATAGGGATTTTTATTTGAAGAGCTTTAATAGATGATTAACTTAATAAACATGTTTAAATCTTGTTTATTGGGAAATATATAGCACATGGTGTGATTTGAATAGTCCTTGGAGTATTAGGTGGAGCATTAGTTTCTGGAGAGATGAAGGGTTGCAGATTATAGGAAAGGATACAGGATAATTATGGATATTGAATCGGGAGGTGCAGGAAGTAACAAGGTTGACAGTAAAATAGGAGTATATGACTTCCAAGCAGGTAGGGTTTAATATGATGGTAAAGTGGATAGTCATTCATGTAATTAGTATGGTCAGTAGGCTGTTGATTAACCATGGTTGCAATAATGAGAGGAAGATGGGCACAAGAGAGGTGTGGATATAACATTAGAGTACTTTAAGATAAGATCAGTGACGATAATTAACAAGGTATAGAAGGTGCTTTTTACTCTGCGAATAAAATGTTCTTTACCTCCTTGACACCCATCATATGTCTTTGCCAAACATCCCTTTGGATCCACAGCATTGGAGCACAACCATAACCTTTCTCTCACCTCAAGCCTCTTCACTGCTCACTCTTCTCTGTTTGCTCTGGCCTCACCCACCAACAGACTTATGGTTCCTTTCACTGACAGCCATTTGCAGTGTGGCTATAGCTTTGCATTGAGTTAATTTATGCAGCTGCGTGTAGACTGCGTATTCCCATAGGACAGTACACGGGGTCAAGAACTCTGCTGTTACTGGTCCAAAACCATAGTGCTGACTGTGATAGCAACATTATTGCACGAGTCTTGCAAGGGATTACAAGGGATACCAAGAAAGCTTTACAGCTAACTTTACTGGCATTTTTTATGTATTATTTATTTATTTTTTACCCGTTTTTCTCCCCAATTTCGTGGTATCCAATTGGTTGTTAGTCTTGTCCCATCGCTGCAACTCCCTTACGGACTCGAGATAGGTGAAGGTCGAGAGTCCCGCGTCCCCCGAAACACAACTCAGCCAAGCCACACTGCCTCTTGACACAATGCCTGCTTAACCCAGATGCCAGCCGCACAAATGTGTCGGAGGAAACACCGTACACCTGACAACCTTGTCAGCGTGCATTGCGCCCGACCTGCCACAGGAGTTGCTAGTGCGCAATGGGACAAGAACATCCCTGCCGGCCAAACCCTCCCCTAACCGGGATGACGCAGGGCTAATTGTGCGTTACCCCATGGGTCTCCCGGTCACGGCCTGCTGCGACAGAGCCTGGACTCGAACCAGCATCTCTAGTGGCACAGGTAGTTGAAGGTCCACTTAGACCGCTGCACCACTCGGGAGGCCCAACTTTACTGGCTTTTAAGTTGTAGTAAGACCACTAGTAAGACAGGTTTGAGAGAAAAGGCCCCTTCTCTCTGTGAGTCAAATACAGGCCCTTCTAAACAAGCCCATCTATAAATCCAAACTGTACTTTGGAGAAGACGCCACCAGTGTTTCCTATTGCATGGGCCTTGTGATGTGATGGTCCAGTAGTAATTTTCCACCAGTGCAGGAAGCGGAATGCTCCAAACAGACAGTGTCGACATCACCAGCCCCACTAGCCATTCAGATCCCTGCTTGCTGCCCACATCATAAACCTAGTTGATTCTAACTCTGGTCTGTCTCTGTGTAGAAGACGTAAAACAAAAACAGAAATCTAGTATTTGTGAGGTCTGTCTATTCTCCAAAACAATGTGAAGAAATCCCCCCCCCCCCCATCTATTCTCCCCAGTTCTGACACTGACAATCCACTCTAGGCTCGTAAATTTAATGTAATAGGAAATGAACATTCCTCTTTAATCTAGGAGCACTGTTGTTCTCTTTGACTCCAGGACACGTAGCATATGTAGCCTAGCTACCCCATCGAGAAATGCCATCTGTTGAGTGTATTTCTAATAATTGGCGAAGCCAGTCCTTCTAGGAATTGCTGAATTGTACAAAATGTACAACCCCCCCCTGCAGTGATGTTGTTTTGTATGATAGCATGTGTTTAACTCCCTGCGTTGTTGACATACTGTTTTCAGATGGAGCTTCTGGATAAGTTCCCTGTGGAAGGAGGGCAGAAAGACCCCAAGCGCAGAATCATCCCTTTTCTACCAGGTAAGAGTTAAAACACACTGCTAATGGCTGACACTCCCAGCTCATTTGATGCTGTAAGGATGGATGGATGGTAGGCCCCTTACTTGCCCTGGATGGTTGGAGCTGTCTGGCTAATGTTGTCCGAGGCTTGGAGCAGGTGTAGGTTTTTTATAAAACATACAAATCATCCAACAATATGCCTGGCTCAAAGTAAATAAATGGATAAAAAAAATGAATTTAAATGACTGAAGATCAGTCTGACTAGCCCACTAGAGCTCAGAAAAACCCTAACTAACCCATGCAGAGACTGGCTGCCATCTTCCTCCCCCCAGGAAGCTCTACACCTGAGCATTTATAACCTGACAGAGACCAGGTGACAAGAAACACTTGTAATTGAACGCATTTTGTCAACCTAGGCCAATAAACACTTAGCAAAGTAACAACTTTACAGCTTAGATACTATAGCCTGTACAGTACAGAAATGTACAGAATACTTTTAAAGAGCTCGACTAGAGAGGAAACCCCCCCCCCCAATTAGTAATTGAGTGTCATCTTAATGAGCAGACCATGGTCACCTGCACACTTGGTGGCCACACCCATCCACATGCTACAAGACAGATCTCACACAAACTTTTGTAAGTACTGCTTTAGACGAGCAACATAACTAATACACCTTCTGATTTACTTCTCCTGTCTTCTATCATTTAGATTTAAGGTTTAGAAATGTAAACTAGGTCAAACGGGTAACACACTCAACCAAGATGTATTGATTTGGTGATGTGCCCAAGCAATTATATCACCATGTATACTGTGAAATGGGACTTGGAAGGATACACAGAGTTCACTTTCTAACAGGTGTCATTATGCCTAAGCATCCAAATCAACAAAGCAGCAGAGTTAAGAGAATTAAGAAAGTACGAGCTGCTACATTAAAGTACGAGCTGCTACATTGCACTCTGCAATACACCAATGGAATCCACACCCCTCATGAGCACAGTTTTGTTTTTGTCTATAAACTGATTGGCAAAGTAAATTGCTACTCATTTTATTTCCTCCAATACTCTCCATCAAACACTTTAAGCACAAGGTGACAGATTGAATTAACACTTGGCTCACTTATTAGCAACTCTTGAAACAAAGCCTTTAGTGTCTCATGCGAGTTATCCATGTGAGGTTTAGGTGTGAAGGCCTCGCCTCGAAAAAGCCCTACCACTGGCCCCTGCTGGGTTTGGTAAGGGGGTGTGTGTGGATGGTAGCAAGGTACTAGGTGAGCTGTCGGTCTGGAACTCATTGTGGGGGTCGCACACAGGGTCAAGGGACATCAGGTGCTCAGCTGTGTTTGTTTAATAAACTCTGAAAGGAGAGAGAGAACGAGAGAGGATAACAGCGTAAGAGGGAACAACACAGACAAGGGATACTAGACCATATCACTCCCACGTTGATTAATATACTGTTATAAATATATGCTCATACAGTAGTGAAGAAAGATGATTTCCGAGTACTCTTAACCACGTTTAGTTTCGTTCTCTGTAATAAACTCCCACTAGTTCCAGTCACACAGAGTACATATGTGGCGACCTGGGAAAACCAGTCACATGGTGGATAGATTTTTTTCCAACTTCTCATTGTTCTGAAAACTACAAAATTGTCCCCAATCCAGAGCTGTTTAAATCACTGAAATACAGTATGTTTACATTAGAAACCAAGTTGAGCTTTTAAAGTGAGAAAATCATTCAAAGATTATTTTATTCTAATTCAATTGAGGCATGAGAGAAACACCAACACTCAAGCTTGATTGTCACTATTTATTTTTTAAACAGCAACTGCTGGTGAAAATTTGCATTACAGTGCCTTCAGAAAGTATGCATACCCCTCGACTTATACCACTTGGTTGTGTTACAGCCTGAATTCAAAATTTATTAAATATACAGTTGAAGTCGGAAGTTTACATACACCTTAGCCAAATACATTTAAACTCAGTTTTTCACAATTCCTGACATTTAATCCAAGTAAAAAGTACCTGTTTTAGGTCAGTTAGGATCACCACTTTATTTTAAGAATGTGAACTGTCAGAATAATAATAGAGAACGATTTATTTCATATTTTATTTCTTTCATCACATTCCCAGTGGATCAGAAGTTTACATACACTCAATTATTATTTGGTAGCATTGCCTTTAAATTGTTTAACTTCGGTCAAGTAGACATCCTAACTGACTTGCCAAAACTATAGTTTGTTAACAAGAAATGTGTGGAGTGGTTGAAAAAAGGAGATTTAATGACTCCAACCTTAGTGTATGTAAACGTCTGACTTCAATTGTATATATTTTTTTCTCACCCATCCACACACACATACACAACCCCATAATAACGAAGTCAAAATGTTTAGACATTTTTGCAAATGTATTTAAAATGAAATACGGAAATCTCAATTGCATAAGTATTTACAAGCTTGAGTCAATACTTTGTAGAAGCACCATTGGCAGCAATTACAACTGTGAATATTTCTGGGTAAGTCTACAAGAGCTGGATTGTGCAACATTTGCCCATTATTTTATTTTCCAAATTCTTATTGCTAAACAACTATTTTCAGGTCTTGCGATAGATTTAAGTCAAAACTGTTACTCAACTACTCAGGGACATTCATTGTCTTCTTGGTACTCATTAATGTGTTGTATTGGATTTGCCACAAACATAAAACTTTGAATTCTGGAAAAAAAATTGACACATTTTTTTGTAGTATTACTTTAGTGCCTTATTACAAACAGGATACATGTTATGGAATATTTTCATTCTGTACAGGCTTCCTTTCACTCTGTCCATTAGATTATTATTGTGGAGTAACTACAATGTTGATTAATCCTCAGTTGTTTTCTCCTATTGCAAACTGTTTTAAAGTCACCATTGGCCTCCAAGCAATTTCCTTCCTCTTCAGCAACTGAGTTAGGAAGGACACCTGTATCTTTGTAGTGACTGGGTGTGTTGATACACTAGCCAGAGAACACTAAGGCACTGCATCGCAGTTGCTAGCTGTGCAACACAAATGGCTCTCGACCTTTGCCTCTCCCGAGTCGGTACGGGAGTTGCAGCGATGAGACAAGACTGTAACTACCAATTGGATACCATGAAATTGGGGAGAAAAACGGGTTTTGATACCCTTCCCCAGATCTGTGCTTCGACACAATCCTGTCCCAGTGCCCTACGGACAATTCCTTTGACTTCATGGCTTGGTCTTTGCTCTGACATGTACTGTCAACTGTGGGACCTTATATGGACAGGTGTGTGCCTTTCCAAATCAATTGAATTTACCACGGTTAGACTCCAATCAAGTTGTAGACACATCTCATGGATGATCAATGGAAACAGGATGCGCCAGAGCTTATTTTAGAGTCTCATAGCAAAGGGTCTGAATACTCATGCAAATAAGGTGTTTTTTATTTGTAATACATTAGCAAACATTTCTAAAAACCTGTTTTCCCTTTGTGATTATGGGGTATTGTGTGAAGATTGATGAGGATTTTTACATTTAAAAAAATCAATTTTAGAATAAGGCTGTAATGTAACAAAATGTGGAAAAAGTCAAGGGGTCTGAATACTTTCCTAATGCACTGTAGCTATGTAGAGAGGTAAGTAAAATAGTACAGTACCAGTGTGTAAAAGAGCAAATCAATTTACTGGGTACTAGAGTCATGTGTTAACTGCGACCTGATCTTGTTTGAAGGCCTAGATGGCAGTGGGCAGGAAGGATTTACTTCATTTTGAGGTACATTTATTTTATTCTGACAAACACAAGTAGATCTTTAAACACACAAACTACCTAGGTCATCATTCCTAAAAGTTTACTGACAATTCCATAATTTTAGCTAATTGATTGTGATTATTAAAGTCCACTGTATTTCTCGCTGTGTTTGTCAGCCTTTACAACAAAAAAATAACTTTTAAAAAATCATGAAAAATTCACGTGAAAATTTTGAATATGTTGTCGGACACGTGGTGTTTCACGTTAATTTCTCACGTCACCCCTCAAATAAAAAAAATGCATAATAAAACTCTCCACATTTATTTTTCACATGATTATTTTCACCACTTCCAGCTACATATGTTCTCCCATCCAGGGACCGACCCTTTTTAGCTGCAGAGGCAATCCAGAACTGGTTTGTAGGATGCTATGTTGCTGGAATAATAACCTAGTCAGTGAAACATTTAGGCTAGCTAGGAGCTTTTCGTCAAACTGCAAGCCTGTCACTCCCACAACACTAACATTGACCTATCTTGAACAAATACAAAGTAGATGCAGGTAGTCTGATCTCTATAAAGTCTGGCTAACTAATGCAGTTGTGTACTTAGCTAGCTTACCTTAATTCTATTGGAAGATGATCTCTCCATGACGAGGTGATATAATTGGATTCCTCACTATTGTTGACCATCTTTGGGACCACTCATAAAATAATAATTGAATGCTGGTAATTCAGAGTGTATTAGCTAGCTAAATCTGCTATTTATCTGCTAATTGCTATTTATATGAGAAGTCAGTTTATATCAGCTTCAAAGATGATTGATGACTGAGAAAGCAGGAACTGGAAGACTTCATGCACTAGGCTACTATTGGATGACATGAGCCCAATCTGAATTCTCACCCCCTCAACGATTTAAAAGCAGTGGATTGGTGTAAGAATTGGTAGACATTTCATCAACACCTATCTAATACTATTACATCTTTGAGGTGAATGAAGGCAAATGGAAAAGGCATCACAAGAAATGGAATGTGGCTCAAAAAAGGACTAAAGATGACCAAAGCTGCCTCGCTTCCAACAAGTTTACGATGATATCAATTGCTTGCTACTTACAATCTAAATAACCAGCCTGATTTCATTGATCCGTAGCATGTTATCTTGAGTGGGCCAAGTCAGCTGCAACACTCACACGAGGAAGTTTGAGCTAGTGTTTTCGCATTGGATTGGTCATGCTAGCTAACATGTCAACCTTGGAAATGAACCATTTCCCTGTAGTAATCATAAAATATTTTTTTACTGAACAGAAATACACTGCTCAAAAAAATAAAGGGAACACTTAAACAACACAATGTAACTCCAAGTCAATCACACTTCTGTGAAATCAAACTGCCACTTAGGAAGCAACACTGATTGACAATACATTTCACATGCTGTTGTGCAAATGGAATAGACAACAGGTGGAAATTTATAGGCAATTAGCAAGACACCCTCAATAAAGGAGTGGTTCTGCAGGTGATAACCACAGACCACTTCTCAGTTCCTATGCTTCCTGGCTGATGTTTTGGTCACTTTTGAATGCTGGCGGTGCTTTCACTCTAGTGGTAGCATGAGACGGAGTCTACAACCCACACAAGTGGCTCAGGTAGTGCAGCTCATCCAGGATGGCACATCAATGCGAGCTGTGGCAAGAAGGTTTGCTGTGTCTGTCAGCATAGTTTCCAGGGCTACCAGGAGACAGGCCAGTATATCAGGAGACGTGGAGGAGGCCATAGGAGGGCAACAACCCAGCAGCAGGACCGCTACCTCCACCTTTGTGCAAGGAGGAGCAGGAGGAGCACTGCCAGAGCCCTGCAAAATGACCTCCAGCAGGCCACAAATGTGCATTTGTCTGCTCAAACGGTCAGAAACAGACTCCATGAGGGTGGTATGAGGGCCCGACGTCCACAGGTGGGGGTTGTGCTTACAGCCCAACAGTTTGTCATTTGCCAGAGAACACCAAGATTGGCAAATTCGCCACTCTTCACAGATGAAAGCCGGTTCACACTGAGCACATGTGACAGTCTGGAGACGCTGTGGAGAACGTTCTGCTGCCTGCAACATCCTCCAGCATGACCGGTTTTGCGGTGGGTCAGTCATGGTGTAGGGTGGCATTTATTTGGGGGGCCGCACAGCCCTCCATGTGCTCGCCAGAGGTAGCCTGACTGCCATTAGGTACGAGATGAAATAATCAGACCCCTTGTGAGACCATATGCTGGTGCGGTAGGCCCTGGGTTCCTCCTAATGCAAGACAATGCTAGACCTCATGTGGCTGGAGTGTGTCAGCAGTTCCTGTAAGAGGAAGGCATTGATGCTATGGACTGGCCCGCCCGTTCCCCAGACCTGAATCCAATTGAGCACATCTGGGACATCATGTCTCGCTCCATCCACCAACGCCACGTTGCACCACAGACTGTCCAGGAGTTGGCGGATGCTTTAGTCCAGGTCTGGGAGGAGATCCCTCAGGAGACCATCCACCACCTTATCAGGAGCATGCCCAGGCGTTGTAGGGAGGTCATACAGGCACGTGGAGGCCACACACACTACTGAGCCTCATTTTGACTTGTTTTAAGTAGGTAAATTTGATTTCCATTGAAAATTTTTGTGTGATTTTGTTGTCAGCACATTCAACTATGTAAAGAAAAACGTATTAAATAAGAATATTTCATTCATTCAGACCTAAGATGTGTTATTTTAGTGTTCCCCTTTATTTTTTTGAGCAGTGTATAAAACGCAACATGTAAAGTTTTGGTCCAGTGTTTCATGAGCTGAAAAGGGCCCAGACATGTTCTATATGCACGGGAAGCTTATTTCGCTCAAAAAATGTGCTTACATCCTTGTTAGTAAGCATTTCTCCTTCACCAAGATAATCCATCCACGGGACAGGTGTGGCATATCAAGACGCTGATTAAACAGCATGATCATTACACAGGTGCACCTTGTGGTGTGGATAAAAAAAATCCCACAAAATGTGCAGTTGTGTCACAGCACAATATCACAGATGTCTCAAGTTGAAGGAGTGTGTAATTGGCACGCTGACTGCAGGAATGTCCACCAGAGCTGTTGCCAGATAATTTTTTGTTAAATTCTCTACCATAAGCCGCATCCAATGTAGTTTTAGAGAACTTAGTGGTATGTCCAACCGGCCTCACAACCACATGTAACCACGCCAGCCCAGAACCTCCACATCCAGCTGCTTCACCTGCGGGAAGGTTTGAGACCGACAGCTGATGAAACTGGGTTTGCACAACTGAGGAATTTCTGCACAAAACTGTCAGAAACCACACGAGGGAAGCTCATCTGCATGCTGGTCATCCTCTCCAGGGTCTTGACCTGACTACAGTCCAGCATTATAAACAACTTCAGTGGGCAAATGCTCACATTCGATGGCCACTGGCACACAGGAAAAGTGTGTTCATCACAGATGACTCCCAGTTTCAACTGTACCAGGCATATGGCGTGTAAGGCATTGTGTGGGCGAGCGGTTTGTTGACGTTGTGAACGGAGTGCCCCATGGTGGCAGGTATGGTATGTGGAGGCATAAGCTACGGAGAGTGAACAGAATTGCATTTATCAATGCTAATTTTAATGCACAGAGATGCCATGATGAGATCCTGAGGCCCATTGTCGTGCCATTCATCTGCCGCCATCACCTCATGTTTCATCATGTTAATTCACGGCCCCATGTCTCAAGGATCTGTACACAATTCCTGGAAGCTGAAAATGTCCCAGTTCTTCATTGGCCTGCATGCTCACCAGACAGGTCACCCATTGAGCATGTTTGGGATGCTCTGTATCAACTTGTATGGCAGCATGTTCCAGTTCCCGCCAATATCCAGTAATTTTGCAGCCATTGAAAAGTGGGACAACATTACACCATCAACAGCCTGATGAACTCTGTGAAGGAGATGTGTCACACTGCATTAGGCAAATGGTGGTCACGCCAGACACTGACTGGTTTTCTGAATCACTCCCCTACTTTTGCATGTCTGCGACCAGATGCATATCTTCATTACCAGTGATGTGAAATCTATAGATTAGGGCGTAATTAATTTATTTAAATTACTGATTTCCATATATCTTTGAAATTGTTGAATTTATATTTTTGTTCAGTGTACATTAATAAATGGTTTAAAGCAGGGTTCCGCAACTGGCATCCTACGGGTTGAATTTGGCCACCCAAGTGCTAAGCAAAACATAACATTTATTAGTTGTTGGACATAAGACTAATAACACCAGCATGATTTTAATGTAGGAAATCTGTTCCACAGTATACCCACACATATCTACAGTATGCGACTGTATACAAATGTAAGCAAGGTTTGAAATTGTTTTAGTCAAATATATCAGTTTTGCGGTCTACAAATTAAATGTTATTGCAGTGCTGTCAGAAAATATTCTGATCGCTTGACTTTTTTCCAAATGTTGTTACATTAAATCCTTATTCTAAAATGGATTAAGTCAATCAATTTCTTCAGCAATCTACACACAATATTCCATAATGACAAAGTGAAAACTAGTTTTGGGGCATTTTTGCAAATGTATTAACAAAAACTTAAAGATTCGGCCCCTGACCATCTGCTCAAGAACATATCTGCCTGTGGCTGAATCTAGTTGAGGATTCCTGGTTTAAAGTATTCAAAAATGTTCCAAAACTAAAATGTAGAATTTCTTATTTTTCCCAAAAATGAACGGTGCCGACATTGGAATGGTTATCATATGCCGCATCACATCAACATCTAGGCCTGCTGTTTTGAGTCGTTGGTCTCCCTTGAATGAAATGTCATTGAAGTGGGCAGGTCAAAATTATTTCAGGTGGTTCCCATTTGAACTCCTATGTCTAAATCCTCCCCTCTCCGCACACTCGTCTTTCAGAACGGGACCGGAAAGACATTCTGTTAGTCTTTGACAACCTGCTATGCGAAGCCTTCCAGCAGGGTCTAGTAGCCTCGGATTAACTTCTGCTGCTCTTTGAGAACTGTGGCATAGCCTGATTTGCACAGCAAAGTTCTGTCTGCACTCACGACTACATGGTCAGGGAAACAGTTGCAGAACAAATGGCAAATCTGGTCGACTCAGACCAAACCAACAAGACACGAAAGTGGTTTTCCTGTCAGGACTTAGTTTTTACTTCAAGGCCTCTCATTTTGTTTTCACTTCTTTGGCCTCTTAGGATCAGAAAAGTCATTCTGTGGCATCTACAAAATGTCTGCTTAGTGTTCTAGCCCCCCCCCCCCCCTCACTGTGGTTATGATTCGGCATACAAGTCAGCAGTCGACTCTTCAATGTTGTGAATGAGATCAATTGAATCAATGTTGACAGAGGATTTAATGATGAATGTTTGTATATCCAGGCTGTCTGACGACCTCAGTGACTGTCACAGCACGGAGCTATGTCAGCTTCCACACAGCTTAATTTATTCATACCAGGAGCCAAGGCAAATTTGCTCTTAACTTCAAAATATCAGCTACACAAATGGCGCCATGGAACTGAATAATTCCATGGAACTGCATAAATTGTCTCTATTAAGAACCTATATTTATGTAACACTTGTGTAGCCTATGTCATTTGGTCATGCCTCCCCTAAAGAGAATAACAAAGTATTTTGTACTTAAGTGCTGTTTACCGGTAAACAAAGCAGGCCATTCTACAGCAATATGGGAAGTGGCTGTATGTTATCAGTCAGCATCTGGAACCCCTGTAATTACTTAACACACATACCATCTACCCTCTCCACAGACATGCCTCTTTCCAGCACTCAGCCCCAAACGCAATTCATTAGCCCAGGGGTTCACAAGCTTTTTTGCGACTCGGGACCCCTTTTGTGATAGCAAATTCATCAGGAACCCACTTAAAATCATAACACAACTCTGACTTGTGTGCGATTTAAAAATAGCATACAAGGAGTTACACTGTGACTGCTGCAGCGCGTGGCCGGACTAACCAAGTCTCAGGCCTTGGGAAAGAATATTAAAAGAAAAGAAAAGTCCTAGTCTTCGTGTCAGAGAATTTTGCAGTTCATGGTAATGTCTCAATTCTACACATTTTGCCATGGGACAGCAAGACAATTTAGCAGTTAAAGCTTAAATTAGCGCAACATTGTTTGGGGGGGGGGGGGGGGGATTGTGCATCTAAGGGTAGCCTCTAGTGTAGATTAACAATATTACATTGTATTGTACCCTCTAAACTTGTTCTACAGACCCCTTGGCCAAATTTGTATAATCTGTTGTTGCCAACAACACATTTTTAAAAGACACTATTTCACATGACAGTTTCCTGTGGCTACCCTGGGTAGGTATTGTGTTGAGTAGAGGACTTGAGATAAGTTGCTCTCTGGGCAATAAAAGTTGTTTTATACCTCGCTAGCCGTCACAGATTTGCCATGAAGTTTGCCTATCTGGCCCAGCCTTGACTCTGAACTGTAACAGCCATTTTATTTTGCCCTAAAAATAGACCGTTCATCGAATGCACCCATGATCATGTGGAACATACAAAGAGGGCAGTGTTGAGTCGATTTTCCCCTTGACCCCAGAGAACTTGGAAGTGTCAAGAAAGCTTTCTATTTGAGGACTGAGAGTGAGAATAGTGGTCAACTTTCAAGTCTCCTGACTCAGTTTTAATAAACTGTTCTGGGAAAGTGTCTGGACTGTCAGCAAGCCAAAGTAGAGAAAATATAATTCACACCTTTAAGAGGAGAGAAGATGGGGGGGGGGGGTGCCTGTAGCTGATGTCAATGGTGTGCTATCAGCCAGATGGAAACCACATCTTTTGTGTTTGATACCATTCCAATTACTCCATTCCAGCCATTATTATGAGCCGTCGTCTCTATTTTATACACTCGTCAGCAACAGATGTGGCTGAAATAACCAAAAGCACTAATTAGAAGGGATGCCCACATACGTATGGTACGTGTGTGCTAGCGCGCGCACATGTATGTACAGTGCATTCGGAAAGTATTCAGACCCCTTCCCTTTTTCCACTGAAATAATTTCCCCCCCCTCATGTACACACAATACCCCATAATGACAAAGTGAAAACAGGTTTAGAAAGTTTTGAAAATGTATTAAAAATAAAAACACTTACCTTATTTACGTAAATATTCAGAACATTTGCTATGAGACTCAATTGAGCTTAGGTGCATCCTGTTTCCATTGATCATCCTTGAGATATATTTTTACAACTTGGAGTAAATTCAATATATTTGACATGATTTGGAAAAGCAAACACCTGTCTAGTTAATGGTCCCACCGTTGACAGTGCATGTCAGAGCAAAAACCAAGCCATTAGGTCAAAATAATTGTCCGTAGAGCTCTGAGACAGGATTGTGTGGAAGCACAGATCTGAGGAAGGGTACCAAAACATTTCTGCAGCATTGAAGGTTCCCCAAGAACACAGTGGCCTCCATCATTCTTAAATGGAAGAGGTTTGGAACCACCAAGACTCTTCCTTGAGCTGGCCGCCCAGCCAAACTTAGCAATCGGGGGAGAAGGTCCTTGGTCAAGGAGCAGACCATGAACCCGATGGTCACTCTGACAGAGCTCCAGAGTTCCTCTTTGGAGATGAAAGGACAACCATCTCTGCAGCACTCCACCAATCAGGTCTTTATGGTAGAGTGGCCAGAACTCTACCATTATGGTAGAGTGGCCAGAACAAAACCACTCCTCAGTAAAAGGCACATGACAGCCCACTTAAATGACTCAGGCCATGAGAAACAAGATTCTCTGGTCTGATGAAACTACATGAGATTTTTGGTTCACCGTGTCTTTGTGAGACGCAGAGTAGGTGAACGGCTGATCTCCGTATGTGTGGTTCCCACCGTGAAGCATGGAGGTGGTGGTGTGATGGTGTGGGGGTGCTTTTCTGGTGACACTGTCAGTGATTTATTTAGAATTCAAGGCACACTTAACCAACATGGCTACCACAGCATTCTGCAGCGATACGCCATCCCATCTGGTTTGCGCTTAGTGGGACTATCATTTGTTTTTCCAACAGGACAATGACCCAAAACACACCTCCAGGCTGTGTAAGGGCTATTTGACCAAGAAGGAGAGTGATGGAGTGCTGCATCAGATGACCTGGCCTCCACAATCACCCGACCTCATCCCAATTTTATTTTTTATTTAACCTTTATTTAACCAGGTAGGCTAGTTGAGAACAAGTTCTCATTTACAACTGCGACCTGGCCAAGATAAAGCATAGCAGTGTTAACAGACAACACAGAGTTACACATGGAGTAAACAATTAACAAGTCAATAACACAGTAGAAAAAAAAGAGAGTCTATATACATTGTGTGCAAAAGGCATGAGGAGGTAGGCGAATAATTACAATTTTGCAGATTAACACTGAAGTGATAAATGATCAGATGGTCATGTACAGGTAGAGATACTGGTGTGCAACAGAGCAGAAAAGTAAATCAATATAAACAGTATGGGGATGAGGTAGGTAAATTGGGTGGGCTATTTACCGATAGACTATGTACAGCTGCAGCGATCGGTTAGCGGCTCAGATAGCAGATGTTTGAAGTTGGTGAGGGAGATAAAAGTCTCCAACTTCAGCGATTTTTGCAATTCGTTCCAGTCACAGGCAGCAGAGAACTGGAACGAATGGCGGCCAAATGAGGTATTGGCTTTAGGGATGATCAGTGAGATACACCTGCTGGAGTGCGTGCTACGGGTGGGTGTTGCCATCGTGACCAGTGAACTGAGATAAGGCGGAGCTTTACCTAGCATAGACTTGTAGATGACCTGGAGCCAGTGGGTCTGGCGACGAATATGTAGCGAGGGCCAGCCGACTAGAGCATACAGGTCACAGTGGTGGGTGGTATAAGGTGCTTTAGTAACAAAACGGATGGCACTGTGATAAACTGCATCCAGTTTGCTGAGTAGAGTATTGGAAGCTATTTTGTAGATGACATCGCCGAAGTCGAGGATCGGTAGGATAGTCAGTTTTACTAGGGTAAGTTTGGCGGCGTGAGTGAAGGAGGCTTTGTTGCGGAATAGAAACCCGACTCTAGATTTTATTTTAGATTGGAGATGTTTGATATGAGTCTGGAAGGAGAGTTTACAGTATAGCCAGACACCTAGGTACTTATAGATGTCCACATATTCTAGGTCGGAACCATCCAGGGTGGTGATGCTAGTCGGGCGTGCGGGTGCAGGCAGCGAACGGTTGAAAAGCATGCATTTGGTTTTACTAGCGTTTAAGAGCAGTTGGAGGCCACGGAAGGAGTGTTGTATGGCGTTGAAGCTCGTTTGGAGGTTAGATAGCACAGTGTCCAAGGAAGGGCCGGAAGTATACAGAATGGTGTCGTCTGCGTAGAGGTGGATCAGGGAATCGCCCGCAGCAAGAGCAACATCATTGATATATACAGAGAAAAGAGTGGTTTGGGATGAGTTGGACCACAAAGTGAAGGAAAAGCAGCCAACAAGTGCTCAGCTTATGTGGGAACGCCTTCAAGACTGTTGGAAAAGCATTCCAGGTGAAGCTGGTTGAGAGAATGCCAAGCGTGGGCAAAGCTGTCATCAAGGCAAAGGGTGGCTACTTGAAGAATCTAAAATATATTTTGATTTGTTTAACACTTTTTTGGTTACTACATGATTCCATATGTGTTATTTCATAGTTTTGATATCTTCACTATTATTCAACCATGTAGAGATTATTCTGCAATGTAGAAAATATTAAAATAAAGAAAAACCCTGGAATGAATAGGTGTGTCCAAACTTTTTACTGGTACTGTGTGTATATATAGTAGTCTGTAGACTGAATGTCCCCCAGGCGGTTTATGCCACCAGTCATAGTATGTACAGACCAGGATGTGACAATTCCAAAAGGAAGGGCAGAAAGTGTATCAGCAAAACGCGAAACGCTGTCACCAGTGGCGGAGCTGTGGTGAACACAGTCGGTTCATTGCTCTTGCCTCATGAACTGCGCTCCACCCTGTGAGTGAGTCTGTCGTCACCACCTCGCTCGAAGACACTAACCCTAGGGAAGTGCCCGAAGCAAAGATGGAGAGGGTCTTCCAGTGACGGAGAGCCGAGAGACAGTCTGTGGTCAACTTACATCTTTTGATTGTGGTGCAGACGTGGACACGGGCAATGGAGCAGTTACCCAACGCTCAGTAGTCCTAGTGGTAGTACCAAGATGGACGCCATCAACCCCAGCACTAGGTGACACGTTTTGAGCGTGTCCGAGCGCCCCCCTGTTGAACAGGGAGAGGCACTGTCGGAATGATGTGATAAGGCTGTCAGAGAGTGTGGCCCAACGAGAGATAGAATCCATCTTGACCCGTAGGTATTCTATTCTCTGTGCTGGCACCAAACAACTCTTTCTGGTTTATCTTGAACCCTAGCTCGTTGAGGTGGGTTACAAGAGAAGCTGTGTCTCGTACCACTTGCTCCTGTGTCGGGGATCAAAGCATGTAATCGTCTATGTAAGCAGATACTCTTAGTCCCTTGATTCTCAGGGGTGCTAGAGCTGTCACTACACACTTGCTGAACATTTGGGTAGCGAATGTTAGCCCTAAGGGGACAGCGAGGTATTCGTAGGCTTTTCCTTGAAAGGCAAACCTGAGAACTCCTGCGTGTCGGCAGAGTACTTTGTACCCTCTACTTTTCCAACTAAGTTACAGCCTGAATTAAAAATGGATTACATTGAGATTTGTCTCTTCCCTACACACAATACCTAATGTTAAAGTGGAATTATGTGTAGATTTTCTTTTAAATGAAAAGCTTTGGTATTCAACCCCTTTGTTATGACAAGCCTAAATAAGTTCAGGAGTAAAAATGTGCTTAGCAAATCACAAGTTGCATGGACTCAATGTGTGCAATAGCTAGAGTTTTTAAATAACTACCTCATCTCTGTACCCCACACATAATGATCTGTAAACTCCTGCAGTTGAGCAGTTCATTTCAAAACAGATTCAACCGCAAAGACCAGGGATGTTTCCAATGCCTCGCAAAGGGCACCTATTGGTTTGCAACAAAGGCACTAAAGTAAAACTTTAAAAAAATGTGGCAAAGCAATTTAGTTTTAGTCCTGAACACCAAGTGTTATGTTTGGGGCAAATCCAATACATTACCAAGTACCATGCTGCGTATTTCCAAGCATAGTGGTGGCTGCATCATGTTATGGGTATGCTTGTAATCGTTAAGGACTGTGGAGTTTCAGGATAAAAACAACAATAAACTGAATGGAACTAAGCTCTGGCAAAATTGTAGACGTTCACCTGGTTGTCTGCTTTCCACCAGACACTGGGAGATGAATTCACCTTTCAGCAGGACAATAACCTAAAACAAAGACAAAGTAACACTGTAGTTGCTTACCAAAAAGGCAGTGAATGTTCTAGAGTGGCCGATTTACAGTTCACTTAAATCTGCTTGAAAATCTATGGCAAGACCTGAAAAAGGTTGTCTAGCAATGATCAACAAACAATTTTATAGAGCTTGAAGAATTTTGAAAAAAATAATGGACAAATGTTGTACAATCCAGGTGTGCAAAGCTCTTAGAGACTTACCCAGAAAGATTCACAGCTGTAACCGCTGCCAGGGGGGGTTGAATAGTTATCTAAATCAAGATAGTGGAAGAAAAATGCTGACATTTGTTTAAAAAAAATAATGTTTAAAAAAAGAGCAGTTGTGTCAAAAAGGGACAATTAAGTTCATTATAATAAAACGTCAAGGGTTGTGAATACTTAAAGGACTGTATATGAAAATAAGCGTTGTGCAGGTCGACTGAAGTGGACCAGTCACCTTGACAAACAGAGCGAGACCGCACATTGAGCGAAGGCATACGGAACGTGTACACTCAGAAAGCTGTTGAGGATCCGTAGAGCCAGAATGGGGTGTACCCCCCCCCCCCCCCATTTTTGGGGGAACCTGGAAGTACTGGGAGTAGAAGCCACAATGGCTCTATTCCGCTGGTATTATTCTGAAAGACCCTTTGCTTAATAGAAAGGATATCTCCTCTAGTATGCGCCCTGAGTCACCAGTTGCTGTTGTCATCAGGACCCCGTTGAAAGCGGGAGGCTTCATAGCAAACTGTATCCCTTTGTGACTGTTGACAAGACACAGGGGTGGACTGCACATGTGTGCAAATTCCCTTCTCTTGCAGCGAGTTGCCCACTAGTCAGATGACTCTTGCTCACCAGTGGTGCCGTAGCGCTCTTTTGTTGTATTTATTCTCTGTTCCCTCGGCAAGATGCTTTAATGCGACAGAGACTTTAATTAACAAGGGCAGCATTATATCACTGGGATTTGGGGATAGTTCATATTAGCAACAGAGCATTTGTCTTCCTGCCTCAGCTGCTGTGAAAGTGTTGAGGGGAGAGCTGTAGCACGGGGGGCACTTGGGTGTCAAGTTGACCATTGACCAGAACAAATGTGACCAACCTGATAAGAGCATATATATGCTCTTATCTAGCCCTGATTATAATAAAATAAAATAAAGCCCTACAAATCTTACTACTCCCATTCCCCCCACCCAAAATACCACCCAAACCCCATTCCCATCCAACCTTTCTGACCCTGTCAAACAAACTTGCCCTTTCTACAGGGCTTCAGGAGCATTAGAGAACTCTTCACAAGGAAGAGAGGTGAGAATGACGAGAGGTGGTGTGAGCCCTCTCTGTTTCCAACAGACGCTGTGATTGGTACTTCAGTTAAAAATATATCTTTCAAACGGAACTCTTTTTCGGAGGCCCATTTGTATCCATTTCTTGTTATTGTTGGTGACCTCAAACCCAGACCAGCCGGTGGCCATATCTGTGGCTGCGTGGTATGGACCATATATTTTAGATGTCATCCACTATATTTGATCATGAATTCATGACAAGACACAAGAAGGCAAAACTATTCACAGTGCACTTAACAACTGTAATTGTAGTTTCATAGTTGGGTTATGTATGAGGCCAGCCACTGTATTAGCCTGCTAGTAGATCTCCATTCTAAAGGAATGGACTACAGTTGTGGCCAAAAGTTTTGAGAATGACACAAATATTAATTTTCACAAAGTCTGCTGCCTCAGTTTGTATGATGGCAATTTGCATATACTCCAGAATGTTATGAAGAGTGATCAGATGAATTGCAATTAATTGCAAAGTCCCTCTTTGCCAAGCAAATTAACTGAATCCCCCCAAAAAATGTCACTGCATTTCAGCCCTGCCACAAAAGGACCAGCTGACCTCATGCCAGTGATTCTCTCGTTAACACAGGTGTGAGTGTTGACGAGGACAAGGCTGGAGATCACTCTGTCATGCTGATTGAGTTTGAATAACAGATTGGATGCTTCAAAAGGAGGGTACTGCTTGGAATCATTGTTCTTCCTCTGTCAACCATGGTTACCTGCACTGAAACATGTGCCGTCATCATTGCTTTGCACAAAAAGGGCTTCACAGTGAAGGATATTGCTGCCAGTAAGATTGCACCTAAATCAACCATTTATCATATCATCAAGAACATCAAGGAGAGCGGTTCAATTGTTTTGAAGACAGCTTCAAGGCACCCAAGAAAGTCCGGGAAGTGCCAGGACCGTCTCCTAAAGTTGATTCAGCTGCGGGCTCGGGGCACCACCAGTACAGAGCTTGCTCAGGAATGGCAGCAGGCAGGTGTGAGTGCATCTGCACGCACAGTGAGGAGAAGACTTTTGGAGGATGGCCTGGTGTCAAGAAGGGCAGCAAAGAAGCCACTTCTCTCAAGGAAAAACATCAGGGACAAACTGATATTCTGCAAAAGGTACAGGGATTGGACTGCTGAGGACTGGGGTAAAGTCATTTTCTCTGAAGAATCCCCTTTCCGATTGTTTGGGGCATCTGGAAAAAAGCTTGTCCGGAGAAGACAAGGTGAGTGCTACCATCGGTCCTGTGTCATGCCAACAGTTAAGCATCCTGAGACCGTTCATGTGTGGGGTTGCTTCTCAGCCAACTAAGTGGGCTTACTCACAATTTTGCCTAAGAACACAATTCATTTTCCAGCATGATGGTCTGGCTCGGGGAACAAAACATTGATGTTTTGGGTCCATGGCCAGGAAACTCCCCAGACCTTAATCCCATTGAGAAGTTGTGGTCAATTCTCAAGAGGCAGGTGGACAATCAAAACCCCACAAATTATGACAAACTCCAAGCATTGATTATGCAAGAATGGGCTGCCATCAGTCAGGATGTGGCCCAGAAGTTAGTTGACAACATGCCAGGGCGGATTGCAGAGGTCTTGAAAAAGAAGGGTCAACACTGCAAATATTGACTCTTTGCATCAACTTCATGTAATTGTCAATAAAAGCCTTTGATACTTTTGAAATGCTTGTAATTATACTTCAGTATTCCATAGTAACATCTGACAAAAATATCTAAAGACACTGAAGCAGCAAACTTTGTGGAAATTAATATTTGTGTCATTCTCAAAACTTTTTGCCACGACTGTAATCTCTACACAAGCCCAAATATGCCATGTGATCATTTGTTGTGAGAAAATTTTATCAGTCTCTATTAGTATTTGTCGTCACGTGTCTACACAAGCCCACTCAATATATCCTAGCTTACTCATTCTTCTTCATAGCTGTAACATACGTTATGTAGGCCTACTGTTACCATTCTAAATGCCACATGAGATCATGTGTTGTTTAAGTGATAATGCCCTCGAAGCTGTTGTTTGGAGGATATACTGTATTGGCATGGGTGTTGTTGTTGGAAAACAATGCCAACATCAAATGAAAATCAAATCAAATTGTATTGATTATATACACATTTAGCAGATGTTATTGATGGTGTAGCGAAATGCTTGTGTTTTAGCTCCAACAGTGCAGTAGTATCTAAAAAGTCACAACAATACACATGAATCTAAATTTAAAGAATGGAATTAAGAAATATATAAATATTAGGTTGAGCAATGTCGGAGTGCCATTGGCTAAAATACAGTAGAATAGAATACTGTATATACGTGAAATTAGTAAAGCAGTATGTAAACATTAAAGTGACCAGTGATTCCCTGTCTATGTATATAGGGCAGCAGCCTCTAAGGTGCAGGGTTAAGTAACCGGGTGGTGGCTAGTGATGGCTATTTAACAGTCTGATGGCCTTGAAATAACAAGCTGTTTTTCAGTCTCTCGGTCCCAGCTTCGATGCACCTGTACTGACCTCACCTTCTGGATGGTAGCAGGGTGAACAGGCCGTGACTCGGGTGGTTGATGTCCTTGATGATCTTTTTGGCCTTCTTGTGACATCGGGTCCTCTAGGTACCCTGGAAGGCAGGCAGTGTGGCTCGGGTGGTTGATATGTTGGACGGACCACACCACCCTCTGGAGAGCCCTGCAGTTGTGGGCGGTGCAGTTGCCATACCAGGCGGTGATACAGCCTGACAGGATGCTCTCAATTGTGCATCTGTAAAAGTTTGTGAGGGTCATATTTATATTGCTGTTGTGCCTTCTTCAGCACATTTTCTGTGTGGGTGGAACATTACAGATTGTCAGTGATGTGTATAATACTGTGGTCCCGTCAAAGTGGATAGCGGCGTGCTCCCTCTGCTGTTTCTTGAAGTCCACGATCAGCTTCTTCGTTTTGTTGACTTTGAGGGAGAGGCTATTTTCTTGGCACCACTCCGCCAGGGCCCTCACCTCCTCCCAGTAGGCTGTCTCATCATTGCTGGAAACCAGGCCTACCACTGTTGTGTCCTCTGAAAATGTGATGATTGAGTTGGAGGCGTGCATGGACACGCAGTCATGGGTGAGCAGGGAGTACACACACCCTTGTGGGGCACCTGTGTTGAGGATCAGCGAAGTTGAGGTGTTGTTTCCAACCTTCACCACCTGGGCCTGTCAGGAAGTCCAGGGTTCAGACCATGGGCCCCGAGCTTAATGATGAGCTTGGAGGGTGCTATGGTGTTGAATGCTGAGCTGTAGTCAATGAACATCATTCTTAGATAGGTATTCCTCTTGTCCAGATGGGATAGGGCAGTGTGCAGTGCGATGGCAATTGTATCGTCTGTGGATCTATTGAGGCAGTATGCAAATGTAAGTGGGTCTAGGATGTCAGGTAAGGTAGAGGTGATATGATCCTTAAAATAGTCTCTCAAAGCACTTCATGATGACAGAAGTCATTTAGTACCTTTGCTTTCTTGGGTACAGGAACAGTGGTGGACATATTTAAGCAAGTGGGGACAGCATACGGGGATAGGGAGAGATATGTCCGTAAAAACTCCAGCCAGCTGGTCTGCACATGCTCTGAGGACGCGGCTAGGGATGCCTTCTGGGCCGGCAGCCTTGTGAGTGTTAACATGCTTAAATTGTCTTACGTCGGCCACGGAGAACAAAAGCCCACTGTCCTTGGGAGTGGGCCGCGTCGGTGAACCTGTGTCATCCTCAAAGCGAGCGAAGAAGGTGTTTAGCTTGTCCGGGAGCAAGATGTCGGTGTCCCCAACGTGGCTGGTTTCCCCTTTGTAATCCGTGATTGTCTGTAGACCCTGCCACGTACTTCTTGTGTCTGAGCCGTTGAATTGCGATTCCACTTTGTCTCTGTACTGACGTTTAACCTATTTGATTGCATCATAATGTTTGTATTCGACTATATTCCCAGTCATCTTGCCATCGTTAAATCTGCTGGTTCACGCTTTCAGTTTTGTGCGAATGCTGTCATTTTTCCACGGTTTCTGGTTTGGGTAGGTTTTAATAGTCACAGTGGGAACAACATCCCCTATACATTTCCTGATGAACTCAGTCATCGTGTCCGTGTATACGTCAATGTTATTGTCAGAGGCTACCCGGAACATATCCCAGATCAAAACAATCTTGAGACATGGATTCCAATTGGTCAGACCAGCGTTGAATAGACCTGAGCACGGGTACTTCCTGTTTGAGTTGCTGCCTATCATTTTCTCGAGGAAATCTCAGTAGTCCCGTACCACATAGACATGTCCCAGAGATGCCTATAGACAGCTGTCGGTGGGGTTTCTCTGAACAGCCCTTACCCATCACAGCTGTTACCCTCTCAAACTTGTCAATGGCTTCTCCTGTCAGTGCTCACTATCTGTAGATCGACGGGTGGTGGTGGACTGAACCCCTAGATAACGTTATAGATCGAGAAACTCCGCTCACACAGAACTGTCTAGGGTATTCTTTCAGACACACACCTCTTTCACATCACACATAATCCCTATATAACATTATAAAGCTTAGGTTTTCACATCCACAACACTTCATGTGCATCTTCAATGATTCTCTGTCAGTACATCCTAAGCACCATATGTTTCTTCAATGGTTATTGCCGCTACTTCCTATACATATAAAACAGCACACCGTGCTCAATAACACCTTGTGCTATTACTAGTATTTTTTTATTTATTTTACGTTTATTTAACTAGGCAAGTCAGGACGACGCTGGGCCAATTGTGAGCCGCACCATGGGACTCTCAATCACGGCCAGTTGTGATACAGCCTGGAATCTAACCAGGGTCTGTAGTGATACCTCTAGAACTGTGATGTAGTGCCTTAGACCTCTACGCCACTCGGGAGTCCAGAGTAGTACTAGTAGTCCCAGACTATGATGGGCGGTGGAGGACAGAACCCCTAGCTAACGTTATATATCGAAACGTATTATCCAAACACACTCAGTAGTCCCAGACCACATATACAATTCCCAGAAATGCCTATAGACAGCTGTCGGTGGGGCTTCTCTGAACAGCCCTTACCCACCTCAGTAGTCCCAGACGACTTTAGCCTCCCAGAGACTATGGTACCTTTCTAGTAGTCCCAGACTACAGTGGTCCCAGACCAAATAGACGTAATTTCATTTTAATGTTTAGTTTAATTTATTTTGTAATAATTTTCATACAATTGAATTGACATACATAATCAGTTGCCGTGTCCCTCAATTGTTTGTGGATTATGTGTCTCCTCCTGGGCAGCTCGCAGTAAGGGTCTGGTCTGGGCGGGTCCTCGTCGTCTTTTGCTCAGTTGGGAATTTCCCTTATGCTACAGAAAATGGGCCACCGGTTTTCCTCCCAGACCCTCACTAGAAAGCTCCACAGGCACCAAACTGTTGTGGAAATGACCACCAGGGACACCTGGTTTTCACCTATTAAATGAAGCATTCTTTATTATCAGCATGCTGAAGAAGATTCCAACAAACCATAGTACACGTTGGTTGGGAGCTCTGCCGGGGCAGTCCCGTTAGTTCTCTTATATACTGTTTACACAGACAAGTTATAATTGCATGATTTACATTATTCATTATTCATCATTAATTCATCATTAACGTGTGGTTCCTGCATGTGAATGACCAATACCTCAAGAGGCTTCTTCTCTCCAAGCTGAGACCTTGAAACTGAGATACCTCTTTCGGTACTCAAAACAATGTTCTGGGCGTACTGCCAAATTGCTTATACTGATAGTGAGGATTCCTTACATGCACGATCAATCAGTCACTTGCGTGAAACAAGTCTAATTGGTTATTAGAAAAGCACAAACGTAACATTTTCCATCAAAAGTGAATATTGTAATCCGTAAAAACGGACTATTGCAGTTATGGAGTATTTATAATTGTTTATGTCTGCTTGTATAATTGCTACTGTGAATCCACACCATTCAAATACTGAATTATCATACAGTTTGAGTATGTACTATATATAACGTGAGACTATTGGTTGAGGAATAGGATAAGAGGGGAGGCTAGAGGGCTTTGTATCTTTGTAAGACATGTACATTAGATCCTAAAGACTGTTGTTCTTCTTCCTTCCAGGGAAGATCCTGTTCAGGAGAAGCCATATCAGGGATGTGGCCATGAAGCGCCTGAGGCCTATTAACGAGTACTGCAGGGTGAGTAGGCTCTGACTGAGACCACTGCTCAGCTGGTGTGGAAATTCAGGGGTATTACATCTTCCACATGACCCAAACTTGAACCCCTAAAACCTCCCATGGGGAAGAAGCCTGGAGAGGAACCTAAATCTCAGGTATTAGGACATTAGCACTGTGGTAGATAGAGCTTCAGACTAGAGCCAGGGGTTTGCATTCATGATCCTGCTGACCGGTTTACCTCACTGATAGCATGGCAGTCAGAGTTAGACTGTTTTGGATTTCATACACCCTAGTTTCTAGTTCCACTGACCTGTTATAGCCATTCTGTTTCTCTATACAAAGACCAATGCACTAGCAATGTTAAAAACATGCATATCTTATATGTTTATCATTACCCACTGGGAAATATACGATAACAAAATCAGTCATCCTCGAAAATATGATATTTTCTTCAGGAATTAGACATTGCGGAAATACCGAATAAAACAAGTGTAGACGTTAGCGTGAAATGCTTGCTTACAAGCCCTTAACCACTAGGCACACACTGGTTGAATCAGCATAGTTTCCACATCATATTAATGAAATTATGTTGAACCAACGTGGACTAGACGTTGAATTGATGTCTGTGCCCAGTGGGCCATGTTTACTTTTAAAGGGCTTTCCTATAAACCAGAACTGCCTTTTTATGTTGCCTGGGGAATTTTTGAAAGGTGGTTCCATCTCAGTCATGCTCTTAAAAAACAACATATTCCCTGGCATGTGGCCAGAGAACCTTTGTTTATGAAGCCAGGACACTTGTGAGAGAGATGGGGTACACATGGGAGGGGAGGCCTAGGGGTCAGGCTACCTCAGGGGGTCATTTTGGGTAACTAAGGTTCTAGAGTTGATGTGTTGTGGGTGTGTTTAGGTTTATGTGAATAGTTTTAGACTAAGTTTGCACCACTTCTATGGGATCACATAGAACTTCCTCAGTCTGGTCTGCAGTCACGTTTGTTGTTGTTCTGGGTTCCATAGAGGACTTTGATATACTGATTTAGTAGCATCCTCAATACAAATTAACACATTGAATACAAAGAAAATGTTTAATACAACTGCTCTCCTCTTTGTCAAGGAGGGCTTAACCTCTCTAGGTTATGTGGGATGCTAGCGTCCCACCTGGCCAACATCCAGTGAGATTGCAGAGCACCAAATTCAATTACAGAAATACTCATTATAAAAATTCAGAAAAGATACAACTATTTTACATAGGTTTAAAGATTAACTTCTTGTGAATCCAACCACAGTGTCAGATTTCAAAAATGCTTTACGGCGAAAGCATACCTTGTGATTATTTGAGAACATCACCCAGCAGACAAATCATTACAAACAGTAACCAGCCAAGAAGAAGAGTTACACAAGTCAAAAATAGAGATACAATTAATCACTCACCTTTGATGGTCTTCATATGGTTGCACTCAGAAGACATTCATTTATTCAATAAATGTTCCTTTTGTTCGATAAAGTCAATCTTTTTAACCAAAAACCTCTGCGCGTTTTCTTCAGTAATCCACAGGCTCAAACGCAGTCACAACAGGCAGACAAAAAATCCAAATTGTATCCGTAAAGTTCATAGAAACATGTCAAATGATGTTTATATTCAATCCTCAGGTTGTTTTTCGCCTAAATTATCGATAATATTTCAAACGGACAATAACGTCGTCAATATAAAAGGTTAACAAGAAAGGCACTCTCTCGGTCGAGCGCATGAAAAAGCTCTGTGACACTGCAGGGTCCACTCATTCAGACTGCTCTTACGCCCTCATTTTTCAGAATATAAGCCTGAAACAATTTCTAAAGACTGTTGACATCTAGTGGAAGGCATAGGAACTGCAATTTGAGTCCTAAGTCAATGGATACTGTAATGGAATTGAATAGAAAACTAAAACAACAACAAAAAATCCTACTTCCTGAATGGATCTTTCTCAGGTTTTCACCTGCCAAATCAGTTTGATTATACTCAGACACTATTTTAACAATTTCGGAAACTTTAGAGTGTTTTCTACCCAAATCTACCAATTATATGCATATCCTATCTTCTGGGCCTGAGTAGAAGGCAGTTTAATTTGGGCATGCTTTTCATCCAAAATTCCAAATGCTGCCCCCTACCCTAGAGAAGTTAACAAAGTCGTCTGGATACAGCATTGAATAATTCAATGTTTAGATCTACGGCCACCTATGATCGATAGTCTCTTTGTTGACTGTGTTGGTGGATTGCCTTTATAGACCCAATACTGCTGTTTTTATCACAATATCAAAACATTTTTGGGTAACAATTAATTACCTTACAGTTCTTATTTCCATAAAAAAAATGGTCAAAAATAAACAAAAATAGCTTCTTAGCAAAGAGCATTTTCTTAAGCAAAAATGTAGCTAGGACTGTCTGAGAGTGGT
Organism: Oncorhynchus clarkii lewisi; assembly: GCF_045791955.1. Classification (NCBI taxonomy): domain Eukaryota; kingdom Metazoa; phylum Chordata; class Actinopteri; order Salmoniformes; family Salmonidae; genus Oncorhynchus; species Oncorhynchus clarkii. The sequence continues at coordinate 52,550,225 of NC_092158.1, read as the reverse complement.
ATGAGTAACATGCTGACCACACCTCTCATGTCACATGCGCAAGCGTTGCAAAATACATTTACACATACATACATGTTATTCAATCTTTACACCCACACTGCTCACACGTGCCAACAAGTGTCTGCGCTGCCAAGCGCTAAAATAGAAGTCAGTTCTATTTGTGACTCTAAACGCGGTGCAAGTCCTGCCTCTCCCATCTCTTCATTGGTTTATAGAAGCAGATACCCACGTGCCATCTCCTCATTGTTTATACCCACATGGGTGATTGAAAGATGAACAGAGTTCGATCGGTTGTTGTGGTAACACTATAAAAGTAACACTATAAATATGCCAATTGCCGTATAAAGTCCAAAGAAGAAAAAGCCTGGAAGGAGGAGAGATGACTAGAAACGAATCGGTTGACCGTTTTATGTGTGGATTAATTGTCGGTGTAGAGGACCATTTCAACATTTATATCCTAGGACAAATTGGCTTGCAACCGCAAGCTAGCTAAATAGGACAAATAAGCTAGCAACTGCAAACTAGCTAGCTAAATTGCCATAAATAATTAATGCTTTTGGACCTGTCCCCAAATTAATATAATTGGTTCAGAGTTTTTTTTAAATATTTCAACCTGCGTGTCATGATCGCGTTTTGGTGTGGGGGGACAAAATCTATTTGCGCACGATGGTGCACGCACACGTCCGGTCTGGAAACTAGCTGTTATTAGCAGCGATGTTTGAAACTGACTTTGTTATCGTTTTATTAACTTACAGTAAATTAATAAATAGTATTCATTCTTTATATCTGTGTCCATATTGTCCATGAATTTATAGTAGATAGACCATATGGTTCAAGAGAAAATAGCCTAATGCATATGTTTAAAGCATCTAATCAGCAATGACATTATTTTCGTTATTTTGAACTCTGCACCTCTTTCAACTATTGACTTTTTTCAGAACTGACACCAGTTTAAGGTCAAAACATTGAAAACAAATCCATATTGACATATATATATATATATATATATATATATATATATATATATATATATATATATATATATATATATATATATATATATATTGACATATGACAAATAAATGTGTGTAAAAAATGTCATGCTGAAACTTTCATGTTAAACAAGAATGGTATTCACTATGTTGATGTATGTTGTCATTCTAATTATTCATTTTAAAATCATCAAGTACCCAAATGAGCCACTAGATATTTTGTAATAGATTACATAAAATAACAACATTCTGGTAGTTTACTGGTAAAGTTTGAAAGTTTCCAGTACCCCGTCTTTGCAACCATACCACTGGGTGAGTGTCTTTAATGGGGGAGGGGGGTCAGATCAAAGGTCTGTGGTTCTGTCCAGTCTGGCTGGCTAGTTTGGAGAGAGGGGGGTTGGGGGGTGGCACCCCTCTGTCTTGACCAGGGTCAAGACAGAGGGCTGAACGAGTGAAAAATGCAAGGTGTTTACTTTATATACTGAACAAAATGTAAAGTGTTGGGTCCATGTTTCATGAGCTGAAATAAAAGATGCCAGAAATTTTCCAAATCGCAAGAACCTTCTTTCTCTCAAATGTTGTGCACAAATTTGTTTACGTCCCTGTTAGTGAGCATTTATTCTTATCCAGGATAATCCACCCACCTGACAGGTGTGGCATATCAAGAAGCTGATTAAACAACATGATCATTACACAGGTGCACCCTGTGCTGGGGACAATAAAAGGTCATCTAAAATGTGCAATTTTGTCACAGAACACAATGCCATAGATGTCTCGCGTTTTGAGGGCGTGTGCAATTGGCATGCTGACTGCATAAATGTCCACCAGAGCTGTTTATTTCTCTACCATAAGCCGCCTCCAATGTCGTTTTAGAGAATTTGGCAGTACATCCAACCGACCTCACAACTGCAGACCATGTGTAACCACGCTATCCCAGGACCTCCACATCTGGCTTCATCACCTGTGGGATCTTCTGAGACCAGCTACCCAGACAGCTGTTGAAACTGTGCGTTTCCACAACAGAGGAATTTTTGCACAAACTGTCAGAAACCTTCTCATGGAAGCTCACCTGCATGCTCAGCGTCCTCACCAGGGTCTTGACCTGACAGCAGTTCTGCGTTGTAACCGACTTCAGTGTGCAAAAGCTCACCTTCGATGGCCACTAGCACGCTGAAGTGTGCTCTTCAGATTAATTCTGGGTTCAAATGTACCGGGCAGATTTCAGAAAGCGTGTATGGCATCGTGTAGGTGAGTTGTTTGCTGATGTCCACATTGTGAACAATGTGCCCCATGGTGGCGGTGGAGTTATGGTATAGGAAGGCATAAGCTACGGACAACGAACGCAATTGCATTTTATCAATGGCAATTTGAATTAATAGAGATGCTGTGACGAGATCCTGAGGCTCATTGTGGTGCCATTTATCCTCCCCCATCATCTCATGTTTCAGCATAATAATGCACTGCCCCATGTCACGAGGATCTGTAGACAATTCCTGGAAGCTGAAACTGTCCAAGTTCTTCCATGGCCTGCATACTCACCAGACATATCACCCATTGAGCATGTTTGGGATGCTCTGGATCTTCATGTATGAACGCATGTTCCAGTTTCCGCCAATATTCAGCAACTTCACACAGAATTGAAGAGTGGGACAACATTCCAGACGTCACAATCAACAGCCTGATCAGCTCTATGTGAAGGAGATGTGTCATGAGGCAAACGCTGATCCAGACCCCTACCTTTTTTTTAAAGGTATCTGTGACCAACAGATGCACATCTGTATTCCCAGTCATGTGAAATCCATAGATTAGGGCCTAATGAATTTCTTTCAATGTACTGATTTCTTTATTGACTACAACTCAGCAAAATATTTGAAATTGTTGCATGATGCATTTATGTTTTTGTTCAGTGTAGTTGCTTTCATGTTTGGCTCAGAGGATCACCATTTCGACCTTTCTGTCAAAATGCTGAGTGAGTCCTAAACCTGAACTTGACTCGCATGGAATGACCTTTGCTGGAGTTTCTGCTGTTGGAGAGGAGACGTTGATTCTTGGAGGATATAGGTTTTCACTCCAGTTTTGCCCTTTTACCATTGAGAAACAATCTTCAGAATTGCCATTGTTTGGAAAGGGTGGGCTATAGAATGCTGGTGTATGCTGTTTAAGAAAGGGAAAAGGGGATACCGAGTCAGTTGTACAACTGAATGCTTTCAATTGAAACGTGTCTTCCGCATTTAACCCAACCCCTCTGAATCAGAGAGGCTGCCTTAAATCGACATCCACGTCTCGGCGCCTGGGGAACAGAGGGTTAACTGCCTTGCTAACGGGCAGAACGACAGATTTTTATCTGGTCAGCTCAGGGATTTGATCCAGCAACCTTTCAGTTACTGGCCAAACGCTCTAAACACTAGGCTATCTGCAACTCCTATAATCTACTTGTATATACATGTAATATATGTGTGTTCTCTCCCCACCTTCACTGTTTTCTGTTTGACTTGCACACATGCACTCAACGCCACACACACACACACAATTAGGTTAATGCTGACGGCTGTAAAGAGCACCAATAAAGTCAATTTGCTGTAATGTGCCTTCCGGCTCCCAGTCTCTGGGGAGAATACTAATGACCTACCAGGTCACAGGCAGAGTGAAGGGGTGAGAAATACAGGGGGAGTATGTTCTTCCTAACCCCATACACAGTGTACCAGATTCAGTCAGAAGGACCAGGGGATGAAGGGGCTCCTCTGGAGGTCAACACTTAAAACATTTATCATCTGTCTCTTAGCTGACTCCAGAGAATCATTTTGATTTTTCTCCCATTAAAAAAGGCATTTTAATCTTTGTAATTGACCACTGGACAGTCACACACGTACGTATGCACGCGCACACACACACACCCTCTTGCCCTGACGCTAATGGAGAATAGGGTTTCAGCTAAGCCTATGGCAATCCTCCCATACTTTTAGCATGGGCAGTCTGTTGGCATGGCTTCCCATACGGTGAGTCAAAAAGGGCTAGGTGCCACACTGGACAAGGGCACCTTGAACTCTGGCTGGCCAGTATTTTATGATACGGGCCAGCCATATCATAATTCAGGCTGTCGGGGAGCGAGAGAGAGCTGCCCCTCTCTGGGTGGACAGTACTGAGGCACTTAGCCTTATTAAATGCAGAAGTACGCTGGGCCTGAGGCTGAGATGGATAGCTTTGAGAAATGCCTCATGGCAGCGAGGAGTGTGCTGCATGCTTGCCTCTGCACACAGTGATAATAAGGGCTGTTTTGTTGGAGAAACCCACCAGCTGGTTCTAGGCATTGGATCAGTTGGATCACTGAGGTGCTGAGGCCTTTGAGGCTGAGAAAGGGAGAGAGATATCTCAGGCCAGTTAGCCTTTCATCTCCTGAGGAATGGCCCTGTCAGCCTGCATGTCTCCCCCACCACTAGATTATCCACAGAGCTGTGGTCAGAGCCACAGCCCTGCGGGCCCCCACAGGGAGAAAGGATCAATGATGTTAGATTAGAAACAGGAAATAGAATAGAGTGGACTTGGCTCCATTTAGGTACAGTAGATGCTTTTTCTATGTTGGTGTGGTTGGGTAGTAATGGCTGCTGTATGTTGTTTTGCCTACGCAAGAGGACGTGGTATTTGAATGTAGCATCTGTACTATAGCTGTCATTCACTTTGCTGTATCACTATTTGTCATGTAGTAGTTCCCCTGGGAAACAGGCTACATATTTCCTAGTGAACACCACTACTCCCAATACCACTGCCACTGGCATAAATACAATAGCAGCATTTGAGTTTATTTCCAAAATGCTATATCCACAAATATTTCATGTGTTCTTTCATCAGAAATGATTGCTTATGGGTAAGTTCATGTGTGTGTAAAATATTACTGTGCTCAGATGTTTAAAACATGTAAATGAAAATGTATTTTATTTTGCACAACTCTATATCCATTGTTTAGCTGGAATGGAATGTTCGTATCCTGTATATTTCACTGTGATATGTGGTTGTGTCACCTGGCTATCTTAAGATGAATGCACTTATGTATTTCTCTCTTGTGGTGAATACTCAGGGAGAAAAAGTTGTAGGTTCACACGCAGAGCACAGCAGATGTTTCGTAAGCCTTCGCAGAAGGCAGGAATCGTGGTCACAGGCAGACAATGGTCAAAAACAAACAATACCGCACAGCCATACAAACAGAAAGAACTGAACTAAATAGGGAAGCTGATGAGACCAGGTGAGAAAAACGAACAGGTGAAATCAATGAAGAAAAATGAAAGACAGGGCTACATTCCAGAACACAAAGAAAAATAACAAGGTTGGCTAAGAAAAGGAAAGCAGAACCTTACAGCCTTGGATAAGAGCATCTGGCAAATGTCAAATGTAAATTCTTTAAATACAGATATCATATTACTACTATATTGACTTATAATATATACAGTTGAAGTCGGAGGTTTACATACACTTAGGTTGGAGTCATAAAACTAGTTTTCAACCACTCCACACATTTCTTGTTAACAAACTATAGTATTGGCAAGTCGGTTAGGACATCCACTTTCTGCATGACACAAGTACTTTTTCCAACAATTGTTTAGACAGATTATTTCACTTACAACTCACTGTATCACAATTCCAGTGGGTCAGAAGTGTACAAACACTAAATTGACTGTGCCTTTAAACAGCCTGGAAAATTCCAGAAAATGATGTCATGACTTTAGAAGCTTCTGACAGGCTAATTGACATAATTTGCATCAATTGGAGGTGTACCTGTGGCTGTATTTCAAGGCCTACCTTCAAAATCAGTACATCTGCGGAAAAGCAAAGGAAATCAGCCAAGAACTCAGAAAAAAATGGTAGACCTCCACAAGTCTGGTTCATCCTTGGGAGACATTTCTAAACACCTGAAGGTACCACGTTCATCTGTACAAAAAATAACACACATGTATAAACACCATGGGACCACGCAGCCATCATACCGCTCAGGAAGGAGACGCGTTCTGTCTCCTAGAGATGAACGTACTTTGGTGCAAAAAGTGCAAATGAATCCCAGAACAGCAAAGGACCTTGTGAAGATGCTGGAGGAAATGGGTACAAAAGTATCTATATCCACAGTAAAACGAGACCTATGTCGACATAACCTGAAAGGCTGCTCAGCAAGGAAGAAGCCACTGCTCCAAAACCGCCATAAAAAAGCCAGACTATGGTTTGCAACTGCACATGGGGACAAAGATCGTACTTTTTGGAAAATGTCCTCTGGTCTGATGAAACAAATAGAACTGTTTGGCCATAATGACCATCGTTATGTTTGGAAGAAAAGGGGAGGCTTGTAAGCCAAAGAACACCATCCCAAACGTGAAGCACGGGGGTGGCAGCATCATATTATGGGGGTACTTTGCTGCAGAAGGGACTGGTGCTCTTCACAAAATAGATGGCATCACGGTTGGGATGGTGGTATTTGGCTTGCAGGCCTCCCTCTTTCCTCCAAACATAACAATGGTCAAACCTAGCAGTACTACTTATTTCTGTGAGAGTGAGGTGGATATGTAGCATTTAGCAAAAAAACATGAAATTGAACCAAGTGATAGATTTAAACAAATACATGTATGTCATTGAACAACCCCATGCCATGATTAGATAGTGAAAAAAATGTACAATTTCTCAATTTCTTTAATCAATAAAAGCAACTTTACCAACAATTCGGAAAATGGATATACTGCATAGCTTTTTGGAATGAAACTCTTCATTTGGTTCTGATTAACATTCAAACCTTCGTGTGTTTCTGTGTTTATGCGCAGGCTCTGATTCAGCTGCCCGTGTACGTATCCCAGTGTGAGGAGGTTCGTGTATTCTTCGAGACCCGTCCTGAAGACCTCAACCCACCTAAAGAGTAAGCTACACATCGCACCATTCGTCACCTTCTTGTCAAAGGAACACACTGTCACACAGTCTGACAAGCAGCACAAATACATATAAGTTATACAGTAGGCACATTCAAACATTCAACATGTGTACTGGGCCAACAACAAACACTACAAATAAAGAAAAAGAAGCACAATGCTTTGTGCAGGCTTTGTTTCATGAAGTAGCAGAAAGGACCTCCTCCTGACCACCATTTCATTTCATGTTGAAACAAGCCAATCCATCAGTAATAGGTTATAATAGAGTGTAATGACCATGATGTCATGCTCCCTCTGGTATTGCTGTGTTGGAGAGGGGAGCGGTTGGTTTGCCCTGAGTGAGAGCTACATAACATGTAGCCTAGCGGAGCAGTGTATGAGAGAACTGCTGAGGCGGCATGAACTCTTGTAAATCTCACTCAACACATTAGTGTCATAGTCAGCCTGACAGTTACAACGTGCCAACACAAGTCATAAAGTCACCACGCCATTTACCCCCCATCACGTATGTGTTGTTGAGCTACCGGACGCCTGGAGGGCAGGAGGGGTTACTAGTGGTTACAGGTGACTGCTTTTGACTGCACTGGGCCTTTAATCTATTGCTTGCTCAGTGATGGCTGGTGAAATGTATCAAACCTGCTGCTTTTCAGATGATATTTTTCTTCCTTCACCATTTGACAAGTCCCACATTTTTCTTACTGGTTTTTCTGCTATAGCAAACAGCTTCCTATCTATGTGTACTTTGACATGCTCAGCTACAGTCTTCTCGCCACCTAACTAGGTCTATGTGTTCTATTTATTTATGTAGAGAGGCGTTCGACTCACACATCCCAAAACTACTTCAGGGTTTATGGGAGTAATGTTACAATCTTATCTAGGCTGTCCAATCTTAACCAGACACTTTTCTGCGCTAGTTTGTCGATTTAGCTTTTTTTTGTTGCTGTGCGCCATTTGACGCACAAGTCAATAGAATGTGACTGAACATCAACAATATAATTCTGCACCGTCAATCAGTGATTTTACACAAGGATGCTTATCATTCCTCAGAGTTTGTTGGCCATCGACATTCTTGCAGCATGTGTACCTTGGTCGAAATCCAAAATGGCTGCCTGGTGCCTGATTGTTTGATACAATATGTGTTCAGTAACTGCAGAGGAGATGAATCTCTGTGGAAGGAGAAGAATACAAGGCCTGTCACTGCGCTATGAATGGCTGCTGTCAGGTCACCTCCTTAGACGGACAGATGGAGGAGAGCTAGTTCCCTCTGGCCGTTGCCAAGGACACATACCTTATTAGCTACCTCTCAGACAGACAAACTCCAAGCATCTGCTTCTAGGGACGGGGGAGGGGGGTATGGAGGGTCGGAGGGAGAGGTAGATGAATATAGAAAAGACCTTGGTTTGTCTTTATTAAAATTGGATTACAGCTCTCTAATGCAGACTGTGTTCAGCTGGGCTGACATCGTGTCACCAGCCCTTCTCTCTTGGGTCGCTATACAGCCCTCTATAAATCTACCAGAGTAAGGAGGGATGTCACTGTCTGTCCATTGGCGAGATTGTAGTAGCAGGCATGAGAGAGTAGTGGAGAGATAGGAGAGGGAGCGGTAGAGGGGAGATATAAAAGACAGGCGAGGAGAGGAAAGGAGAGATAGTGGAGAGGTATAAGGAAGATGTAGAAGAGAGGATGAGCCCCCGTATTGCTAGCTCGTCATTGGTTAGGACCTCTTGTGGTCTGGCACCTGGTAGTGGAATGGGCTTGCTCTAGGTTTTAAAGCTCCATATTGAACACAGTCCTCCCATCCCCACCACGGATGTGTTGGTCCTCCTATTCAATGTATCCTTGACCATGATTGACTCATCCATGGTCCAATAAAACCTCATTTAGCGTGAGGGGGAGGGCTGATTTGATCTTATGGAAAACTCTTGTAATGTACCTTTCTGACCCTGTTCTGACTCCAGTCTGCCACTAGCCGTCTGCTTCCCTTTGATAAGTCAGGCTAGTGGTGGAGCTGTGGCTGTCTTGGCTGGAGACTCTTGACAGTACGCTAATAGTCAAACTAATGGCTGTAGATATATTACATTTAAGTAATGTAGCAGATGCTCTGTGGCTAGCGCAATAACAGAGTTGCCTGGCGAACAATGCATTATGTGATTGAGGGTGAATTTTATTCAGGAGGAAAATAAGATGGACAGATTGTGTGTGTGTGTGTGTGTGTGTGTGTGTGTGTGTGTGTGTGTGTGTGTGTGTGTGTGTGTGTGTGTGTGTGTGTGTGTGTGTGTGTGTGTGTGTGTGTGTGTGTGTGTGTGTGTGTGTGTGTGTGTGTGTGTGTGTGTGTGTGTGTGTGTGTGTGTGTGTGAGAGAGAGAGTGTAGAAAGAATAGAAAGTCAGGCTGAATTAGCCACCTCAGTCTCCCTGGGCATCTGGACATTGAATCGGCTACCACAAATGAGAATGGCTAGAGGATCGCAGTCCAAATGGATAAAGCAGACTGAGCAGATACAGTATCATGTTCTCATTCAGCCTAGTTTCAGAAACTCACTATCAACCATATCCCCTCTCATCTGGTGCAAAGGTCAACACATCTGTAGATATGTAATGGATCTTGCAGAGTTTAGTTTCACTCATCTAGAGCTTGCATGACTAGCAGAACAAATGTATAGTTGAGATTTGAATGTGATTGAATAGTGGTCAAATTGAATCGAGTCCCAAAACTTGCCTGAATTAAATAAATAGAATCAGTGTGGTTATTCACAGGGTTAACGTTTGATATTTTTAGAGTTTTCAGAGACATATATCCGTCGTTACGTAGGTGTAAGTGTTTCTAAGTAATAAAACGTTCCAAACTCCTTCACTGACTCTGTCCAAGTTATATATTTCCTCTTACTTGAATCTAATGATTTTTTTTCTCTCTCTTTTACAGGGAACCCATTGGAAAGAAGAAGCCAGGTAAGGAAGTTTTGTATTACATTTTGGTATAAATTATTATTGTTTGTGGTATTACGTTTATGTGGGCAATATCATCTGGAATAGATTAGGATTAACATATCCTGCACCAGTATTTAATATCATCTGGAATAGATTAGGATTAACATATCCTGCACCAGTATTTAATATCATCTGGAATAGATTAGGATTAACATATCCTGCACCAGTATTTAATATAATCTGGAATAGATTAGGATTAGCATATCCTGCACCAGTATTTAAGAGTCCAGCCATAGTACAGTCGTGGCCAAAAGTTGAGAATGACACAAATATGAATTTTCACAAAGTCTGCTGCCTCTTTGTCAGATGTTACTATGGAATACTGAAGTATAATTACAAGCATTTCATAAGTGTCAAAGGCTTTTATTGACAATTACATGAAGTTGATGCAAAGAGTCAATATTTGCAGTGTTGACCCTTCTTTTTCAAGACCTCTGCAATCCGCCCTGGCATGCTATCAATTCACTTCTGGGCCTCATCCTGACTGATGGCAGCCCATTCTTACATAATCAATGCTTGGTGTTTGTCCGAATTTGTGGGTTATTGTTTGTCCACCTGCCTCTTGAGGATTGCCCACAAGTTCTCAATGGGATTAAGGTCTGGGGAGTTTCCTGCCGTGGACCCATAATATACAGTGCCTTGCGAAAGTATTCGGCCCCCTTGAACTTTGCGACCTTTTGCCACATTTCAGGCTTCAAACATAAATATATAAAACTGTATTTTTTTGTGAAGAATCAACAACAAGTGGGACACAATCATGAAGTGGAACGATATTTATTGGATATTTCAAACTTTTTTAACAAATCATAAACTGAAAAATTGGGCGTGCAAAATTATTCAGCCCCTTTTACTTTCAGTGCAGCAAACTCTCTCCAGAAGTTCAGTGAGGATCTCTGAATGATCCAATGTTGACCTAAATTACTAATGATGATAAATACAATCCACCTGTGTGTAATCAAGTCTCCGTATAAATGCACCTGCACTGTGATAGTCTCAGAGGTCCGTTAAAAGCGCAGAGAGCATCATGAAGAACAAGGAACACACCAGGCAGGTCCGAGATACTGTTGTGAAGAAGTTTAAAGCCGGATTTGGATACAAAAAGATTTCCCAAGCTTTAAACATCCCAAGGAGCACTGTGCAAGCGATAATATTGAAATGGAAGGAGTATCTTTAAACTTTCAGCTCATACAAGGAGAAGACTGATCAGAGATGCAGCCAAGAGGCCCATGATCACTCTGGATAAACTGCAGAGATCTACAGCTGAGCTGGGAGACTCTGTCCATAGGACAACAATCAGTCGTATATTGCACAAATCTGGCCTTTATGGAAGAGTGGCAAGAAGAAAGCCATTTCTTAAAGATATCCATAAAAAGTGTAGTTTAAAGTTTGCCACAAGCCACCTGGGAGACACACCAAACATGTGGAAGAAGGTGCTCTGGTCAGATGAAACCAAAATTGAACTTTTTGGCAACAATGCAAAATGTTATGTTTGGCGTAAAAGCAACACAGCTCATCACCCTGAACACACCATGCCCACTGTCAAACATGGTGGTGGCAGGATCATGGTTTGGGCCTGCTATTCTTCAGCAGGGACAGGGAAGATGGTTAAAATTGATGGGAAGATGGATGGAGCCAAATACAGGACCATTCTGGAAGAAAACCTGATGGAGTCTGCAAAAGACCTGAGACTGGGACGGAGATTTGTCTTCCAACAAGACAATGATCCAAAACATAAAGCAAAATCTACAATGGAATGGTTCAAAAATAAACATATCCAGGTGTTAGAATGGCCAAGTCAAAGTCCAGACCTGAATCCAATCGAGAATGTGTGGAAAGAACTGAAAACTGTTGTTCACAAATGCTCTCCATCCAACCTCACTGAGCTCGAGCTGTTTTGCAAGGAGGAATGGGAAAAAATGTCAGTCTCTCGATGTGCAAAACTGATAGAGACATACCCCAAGCGACCTACAGCTGTAATCGCAGCAAAAGGTGGCGCTACAAAGTATTAACTTAAGGGGGCTGAATAATTTTGCACGCCCAATTTTTCAGTTTTTGATTTGTTAAAAAAGTTTGAAATATCCAATAAATGTCGTTCCACTTCATGATTGTGTACCACTTGTTGTTGATTCTTCACAAAAAAATACAGTTTTATATCTTTATGTTTGAAGCCTGAAATGTGGCAAAAGGTCGCAAAGTTCAAGGGGGCCGAATACTTTCGCAAGGCACTGTAGATGTTTTGTTCCCCGAGCCACTTAGTTATCATTTTTGGCTTATGGCAAGGTGCTGGAAAAGTTTGGAAAAGGCATTGTTCATCACCAAATTGTTCCTAGATGGTTGGGAGAAGTTGCTCTCAGAGGATGTGTTGGTGCCATTCTTTATTCATGGCTGTGTTCTTAGGCAAAATTGTGAGTGAGCCTACTCCCTTGGCTGAGAAGCAACCACACACATGAATGGTCTCAGGATGCTTTACTGTTGGCATGACACAGGACTGATGTTAGCGCTTACCTTGTCTTCTCCGGACAAGCTTTTTTCCGGATGCTCCAAACAGTCAGAAAGGGGATTCATCAGAGAAAATGACTTTACCCCAGTCCTCAGCAGTACAATCCCTGTACCTTTTGCAGAATATCAGTCTGTCCCTGATGTTTTTCCTTGAGAGAAGTGGCTTCTTTGCTGCCCTTCTTGACACCAGGCCATCCTCCAAAAGTCTTCGCCTCACTGTGCGTGCAGATGCACTCACACCTGCCTGCTGCCATTCCTGAGCAAGCTCTGTACTGGTGGTGCCCCGATCCCGCAGCTGAATCAACTTTAGGAGACGGTCCTGGTGCTTGTCGGACTTTCTTGGGTGCCCCCGAAGCCTTCTTCACAACAATTGAACTGCTCTCCTTGAAGTTCTTGATGATCCGATAAATGGTTTATTTAGGTGCAATCTTACTGGCAGCAATATCCTTGCCTGTGAAGCCCTTTTTGTGCAACGCAATGATGACGGCACGTGTTTCCTTGCAGGAAAACATTGTTGACAGATGAAGAACAATGATTCCAAGCAGCACCCTCCTTTTGAAGCTTTCAGTCTGTTATTCGAACTCAATCAGCATGACAGCATGATCTACAGCCTTGTCCTCGTCAACACTCACACCTGTGTTAACGAGAGAATCACTGACATTATGTCAGCTGGTCCTTTTGTGGCAGGGCTGAAATGTAGTGGAAATGTTTTTTGGGGATTCAGTTCGATTTCATGGCAAAGAGGGACTCAATTCATCTGATCACTTTTCAAAACATTCTGTGGTATATGCAAATTGCCATCATACAAACTGAGGCAGCAAACTTTGTGAAAATTAATATTTGTTTAATTCTCAAAACTTTTGGCCACGACTGAAAACTCAGAGGTGCTATTGCCTCTGGCAGAGAAAAAAACTCTGTGTGGTGTTTGCATCCATCTGTTTACATTTCTCAATGGGGATTGGAGCGCCCTCTAGCTGTATTGTTGCATACTCTCCATTACTTTCACACTAGATTGCTATATAAAGATGTAAGACTATCATTATTACATTTATTTGAAGTTAGATACACACCACTACTTCTACATAGTGTTTTGTTTCAGAGTTTTGCCTCTTCTTTTTTCATCTAACCAACCCATATATTTTCCATCCATGTCAAGTTTCAATTTCCTTCATTTTCCTCCATCAGGGATTGTGGAGAGAGCGACTACTTTCCTAAAGAGAGGTAGTAACAGATTCATGCTTGGACATACTTTGTATGTGACCCCTGGGTTGCTAGCCCTCCGTTAGGGGCCCTTGGCTTTTGGGCCTTTTAGCTGGGACGTTCTCTGAGGTGGGCCTGGGCAGTGCGGGGTCGAGCGGGGGAAGGGATAGCCTTGTATGTGATTCAGCCAACGCATCTGTCTCTATATCAAGCTAAAGCAAATACAGGTCTGGGACCAGGCTAGGGACAGGTGGGGTAGAGAGGGCAGGGTAGGGCAAGCTTGGTGCTCACTCTGTGTGATGTGCATGGCGGTGTGTTAGTTATGTCAAGAGGGCACCAGATGGTGTGTGTCTGACTGTACACCCCGCCCAACTCCCTTGCTCCTGTGCTGAAATCAACCCTGTCTTTGGTTGTGGGAAATAATCGTCACCTTGATAGATGTGCATGCTGTGCCACAACAACAACAACATTACCATCCTCATTCTGTGTCGTTGGCTCTTGGGGTATCAGACGTGACAGTTTTCATAATCTATAGTATCTAGTTCAAGAGACGTGATGCAGGATTATTTAAATACAAGGCTCCATCTCTGGACAATTATGCATTTAGAGGATATTATGAGTGCATCACACTCTGCATCCCCGGGGGTAGCTCTGGTTGTCATCCCATCAAGGGCACATTACAGAGCAGGCCCTCTTGTTGTTCTAACCTAAAGCATTGTAGTAGTCTAGGTGTTGGGGTGTCCTGGTGGCGGGTTGTCTCTGTATCTCTGTGGCAGCCACACGGTTTATTAGCATAACCCTCCTTCCTATCCTGTCGTCTGTCATAACATCTCCCCCTCTCAGCTCTCTGACCACCATTTTATTCTTCCGTCTCGAAAACCATGCCTGCTTCCTCTTCATCCTCATCCTCTATCTGCGGTGGTGTGGCTGATAAGAGGTCAGATCTACAGTACCAGTCAAAAGTTTGGACACACCTACTCAATCCAGGGTTTTTCTTTATTTTGACTATTTTCTTCGTTGTAGAGTAATAGTAAAGACATAACACACATGGAATCATGTAGTAACCAAAAAAGTATTAAACAAATCAAAATATTTTAGATTTTAGATTATTCAAAATAGCCACCATTTGCATTGATGACAAGCTTGCACACTCTTATCATTCTTTCAAACAGCTTCATGAGGTAGTCACCTGGAATACATTTCAATAAACAGGTGTACCACAACATTCTTCAGCAATACACCATCCCATCTGGTTTGCACTTAGTGCCACTATCATTTGTTTTTCAGCAGGACAATGACCCAAAACACACCTTCAGACTCTGTAAGGGCTATTTGACCAAGAAGGAGAGTGATGGAGTGCTGCATCAGATGCATTAGCCTCCACAATCACCTAACCTTAACCCAATTGAGATGGTTTGGGATGAGTTGGACCGCAGAGTGATGGAATAGCAGCCAACAAGTGTTCAGAATATGTGGGAACTCCTAGTGTGCAAAGCTGTCATCAAGGCAAAGGGTGGCTACTTTGAAGAATATAAAATATGTTTGGATTTGTTTTACACTTTGTTACTACATTGTTCCAAATGTGTTATTTCATAGTTTAGATGTCTTCACTATTATTCTACGATGTAGAAATTGTAAAAATAAAGAGAAATCCTTGAATGAGTAGGTGTGTCCAAACTATAACTGGCACTGTACATGTATGTGTGCTCTGTGTCCCTCCCTGCAGGAGACTCCACCTCAGCTGACCCTCTGCTCCTAGACCAGTATGTGGCCGTCACTGACTATGAGAAACAGGAGAGCTCTGAGATCAGCCTGCACGTGGGACAGACGGTGGAGGTCATCGAGAAGAATGAGTCTGGTACGAGACCTGGATCAGATGGCGGCAGACTTTAGCTAAATGACTGAGGTTGCGTCCCAAATGACACTTGTTTATATAGCGATGGCCCTGGTCAATAGTAGTCCACTATAAGGGGAATAGGGTGCCATTTGGGACCCTTAACGTGTTTTATAAAACAACCCCCCCCCCCCATCAACTGAAAGAATGTTATCATACTTGAATGCACCTGAGATACAGGTACTTTAATGTGTACCAAGACGACTGCCAAATAGCAGCAGCATAATGCTATCACGTTGTCCTCAGAGCCTTCCAAATAGCCAATACAGGCCAATACAGGACCTAGAGCGAGCCTCTGCTGTGTGACGGACTCTTCTGTGTTTGTGTGTGTTTTGCTCTTTGTGTGAAGGTTGGTGGTTTGTGAGTTCAGACGAGGCCCAAGGCTGGGTCCCTGCCACCTGCCTGGAGGCCCAGGATGACCCTGACGACTTCTCCCTTCCCGGCGAGGAAGGTAACTCGCTCCGTGTGTCGCACTGCCCTAGGCCACATTGAGTCAAAACATAGGCCTACAGTAATTACTGATCACATTGGCAGCCATAAGGAGCAGCTCATAGTCAAAACTCAAGGTTTGCTGCCAAGTCATTATGACGCAAAACAGTGTGTCCTCATTGATTAAGATGTAGGAGAAATGTGGAACTGTAATGAATTAATCTTGGAAGCAGGAATTGAAATCGTTACATTACGTAATGTATGTGGGAAAATGACCTCTGACTGTCTATCACCTTCACCTGTCTCTGCCCGTCGATGATGTTGCGTTCATAACCAAGTGGGAAGGTGGTAAATACCAATTGTGAAGTTGGATGCTATCACGTGCTTTGAACCTGTTGAGAAATGCCAATTGGCTAATGGCCAACAAGCTGCATCAACTATAAACAAGAAATACAGCTATCATGATTGTAAACAAATTATACTGTTCAAAAACCATATTAATAGATTGCTTTTTTATAAATAATGTTTTGTTTTAACTGTGGAAAATGCTGTTATCAAGGTCATCTCCTTAGTAGGTGACGTCAGAGGTCAGCATGTTGGGAGAAGTCGGAGCTTTGGGATGATACATGTGTTTCCCACGAGTTCCCAATCGTATGTAGTACATTCCACCTTTGGTTATGAATGCAGTGTTCGAACCAACCATAGAGATAAATAGAGGACTCTAGTGCCCAAATGCCCTTTTTAGCATGGAGTGCCATTGAGGACTTCCTATAGGTTAAGGAAGGATCACATAATTCCATCTGGGTCAACAGGAGGGATCAGCCAATTAATTATGCTTGTGAGCAAACATTCCATAACTGCAGGTGGCAATTAATCGCCAACCTTGACTTTATACTGTAGCTGTTCAAACAACACACTCCAGATGGCAGTATGCACCCTTTCAGTTTTTTTACCAACTCATAGAAGTAGAAAAAAAAGTAATACTTAAAAATTGAGAAGCCAGTGCGCTCATAGAGGCCATAATAGGGCAGATACAATGAAGAGTCCTCTATAATCTTCTATGGAACTAAGAAAACAGAGCCAGCGTATTTACTTCCTGTTTACTTACTTCCTGCTGCCCACTGTGCTCTGCTGTCAGTGTCCCGGAGATACTGGTCACTGCCGAGCCTTGTGGGCCGCCGGCGAACGTTAGGGGATCTGTTCAGCACAGGCTTTGGGCAAGGTGGAGCGCACGACTCTTTTCTCCCTTTTCTCTATCTGTGTGTAAAATGTAATGTTTAGCATGAAAAACCCATGCATGACCAACCCAAGCCTAAGACATGCATGTGTGGCATGGATTGTAATGGATGTGTTGGTTTATGTTGGTATGATTTGTTCTCTCGATGGCATGCTGTGGAGAAACAGTTTCTCACTTTTACTGTTATTTCAGTGAAATATGACATTTGAGATTGTTTGTTCTTTCTAACTAGAATATTTGTGTAACAATCACTTTAATTCAGTAGACCTAAAATGGACCCGTTATGGATTAGTTATAAAAACCATTTGTTACAAGTGAAGGGCATTTCCATGTAAAAGGACCCATGAGCATCAACATGTGAAGTTCATAGGAGCATGTCAAATGGATGCTAAGAGTCTATATTTTGGGGAAATGAAGGCATAGATGCATTTTAGCCATTTTCCATCTTAAACATTTGGTATATTTAAAAGGCTTTGATTTCTGAATAAACAGATGGAAAAGGGATCTTAGAAAACATCTAGCAGAAAAATTCTTAAAAGGAATCAGAAATGCATCAAAACACAATGTTGACATACCATACCTGCCAACTAATAAAGACTTTTATATTTAGCTTTGGAGAAATTATTTACCTTCTGTAAGTAAAAAAATACATTGCGTAGTGCCTTGTAATTATGTTACCAGAAACCACATACACTCCATGACCAGAAATATGTTGACACCTGCTCGTTGAACATCTTATTACAAAATCATGGGCAATAATATGTAGTTGGTCCCCCCCCCCCCCCCCCCCCTTTGCTACTGTAACACCCTCCACTCTTCTGGGAAGGCTTTTCACTAGATGCTGGAACATTGATGCGGGGACTTGCTTCCATTCAGCCACAAGAGTATTAGTGAGGTTGGCCACTGATGTTGGGTGATTAGGCCTGGCTCGCAGTCGGGGTTCCAATTCATCCCACAGTTGTTTGAAGGGGTTGAGGTCAGGGCTCTTTGCAGGTTATTCTACACCGATCTCAACATACCTTTACTATATGAACCTCGCTTTGTGCACGCACGGGGGCATTGTCATGCTGAAACAGGAAAGGTTGTTCCCAAAACTGTTGCCACAAAGTTGGAAGCACAGAATTGTCTAGAATGTCATATGCTGTAGTGTTAAGATTTCCCTTCACTGGAACTAAGGGGCCTAGCCCAGACCATGAAAAACAACCCCAGACCATTATTCCACCACCACCAAACTTTACAATTGGCACTATGCATTGGGCAGGTAGCGTTCTCCTGGCATACCCAGATTTTTCCGTCAGACTGCCAGATGGTGAAGCTTGATTCATAATTTCCACTGCTCCAGAGTCCAATGGCAGCAAGCTTTACACCACGGCAGCCGATTCTTGGCATCGCACATGGTGATCTTAGGCTTGTGTGCTGCTGCTTAGCCATGGAAACCCATTTCATGAAGCTCATGACGAACATTTATTGCGCTGACGTTGCTTCCAGAGGCAGTTTGGAACTCAGTAGTGAGTACTTCAACCGAGTACAGACAATTTGAGCGTGCAACGCTCTTTAGCAATTGGCGGTCCCATTTTGTGAGCTTGTGTGGCCTACAACTTTGCAGCTGAGCCATTGTTGATCCTAGACATTTCCACTTCACAGAATGGGACAGCACTTAGTGAGGGGGGGCTGCTCTAGCAGGGAAGAAATTTGACAAACTGACATGTTGGAAAGATGGGATCCTATGATAGTGCCACATTGAAAGTCACTGAGCTCTTCAGTAAGGCCATTCTTCTGCCAGTGTTTGTCTATGGAGATTGCATGGCTGTGTGCTACATTTTATACACCTGTTAGCAACGGGTGTGGCTGAAATAGCCAAATTCACTCATTTGAAGGGGTGTCCACATACACTGTATATACAAAGGTATCTTTAAGATATTTTCGCTCTCTTGTGAGAGAGGATAATGAAAGTTCACAGAAGTAACAAGTATTGGTAGACCTACCAATTAGTTATAATGATTTTACTGATGCAAATTATGTTTATGAATTATGAAGTGATTAAAATTAAATGGAATTACTGCACCCGAATTGGCTACAAAGGGAAATCATAAGTCACAAATCACAGTTGGGTCACCTGCTACTGTCCTCCTGTCCACTGGCATACTGCTGTGTCCAGTTCATAAATGTTTTATTTTACTTTCTGTTTGGTGGTCAAACCAAGAGTGTTAAAACTGAGTCTGGAAAACCCCTCCCTCTCTCTCTATCCAATTAATTTCACCTCTCACAACGCTTAATGACACCTACCCATGTAACCCCTCTCTTTCCATTTACTGTAACCAGTTTCCTCACCCTCTGAGCACCGACTGACACCAGACATCGAAAAGTAGTTGAAATTTTGTCAGTCTACCCTGGCCTTGATATTAACGTCCACAGATGGACTGGACCAAATCTGAACCTATCATAGACGCATGTTTCACAAGTTTGGATAGCATAGTACAGTGTTGTTACTGTAGTTCAATAACCAAAATATATATTGAACTCAAGGTGCCATGTCATAGCTTACACCCCATTCTTTCTGCAGACATGTTTGAATCGTAATTTGGAGCAAATATTTAAAAGAACCTGAGGGAGATTTTACCGTAATCTGTTACCAAAGTTTGCACCTGCACAGTTCTTCCACAGAATTAGTTTTTTTGTTACAAAAAATAATAGAAATTGTTAAAAGTAGTCCGGGTGGATATAGTTCTATTGTTAAACCTTTATATCAATGTTTTTTTGTTTGGCATACATTTTAAAGTGAAAAGACTGAGTCAAAGCGCAAATATGTTACTGTGCAATTGCCCTGAACTCCTAATGCTAGCGTAGTTGTAATTCTGTCTTGTGTCTCACTGATGTTTTGTGTTGCATGATGTGTGTTGCATGTCTTCTCACTCCACAAGTTAGATCCCGCCCAGTCCCTGTCTACAAGGAAACACTCGCTGAAAGCGTTCAACTGATTACTAGTTTATGATCTGGGAATGGTGTACTGGGGGCTAACACATTACATCCACTAGCAGATAGTGGGAGACTAGGTTCAGAAATTCCATCCAAGAAAGGTAAAGAAAGTTGTAGCTTATTTATGGAATTTCTATACAATTTTGGAGAACAGCCAAAAACAAACATTGTTTGCTGCAGCTTCACCTCAGTCGATCTACAAACACGTAGCCTATTAGCTATACAATTAGCCGCTATCCATTTACTCAGGACCTGGATTAAAAACAATAATTTCATACGTCCAGAGGGATCTGTTAGCGGAAAAATGTATTTTTATTAACAAACGGTAAACCGATACATTTTGCTTTACAGATTTATTTTATACAGCTAATTGCCTGCCATTCTACACATTTTGGAATGACATATGCAGTGTTAATATGATATCTCAGTGAGAGTGACTAACAAAATCAAAATGGGGGCCACCTGGAGGTCAGGGACCCTGGGCACATGGTTGGTAATTCGGCACTGATTACAATGAGTTTAGGTTGACTGGTAAATTAGTGTAGCCAGCTAACATTTTTTTTTACTGTTTTCCATCCAAAATATGCACATTTTCCCACTAGTGGTGTATTCATACCAAACAGACTTGTTGCAAATACAAATCAGTGAGTGATGTAGTGCACACAATCAACTTTTCTGCTTAAGGTTTCATGTACCTAATACAAATCCAATGTTCAATGTGTTTCTATCGCATTTTCAACTATACCGATAGTTTTCACAAACTGTTGCGTTAAATATCAAAATGTACCTATTCTGGTCTTGGTATTTGCGCTCTAGCGAACAGTTTGCAGATACAGTACGGGTAGGCTGTGCGGGTAGGATAGTCTACATGATGAGATTATTATGGATAAGATCTAGAATGTTTTGATTTGTCAAGACGGTAGTCAAGCATCTATCATCATGTCACCAAAATAAGACCCTAGACATTTATTGGAAGGAGGAGCATCAAACTCATACCATGCACTTTCACCACCCTGTGTTCATCATCAATTTATTTAATCTGTAGCCTATTAACAGCATGGTTTCCCGAGGTATAGTGGGAGGACCACAAACCATGTCATTGCGTGACTCCAACTTTACTTCAATATGTTTATTATAATCGATATTTGCTCATAAAGGCGTTTCCACCGCCATTTCTCGCATAATTAATTTTACCAACACAAAAATATCCTACCATGTCAAACTAACAAATGAGACTTCCTGTTTCATCACAGCTGTTGCTTTAGTTGCATAAAAACTGTGGATGGAAACGTGGTTACTGAGTGTCAATTAACAAGAGGAAAACTGCTGATGCACAACCAAGTTTCGAAAATTGCACCTCGTGTATTCTACTATTGTTACTCTCAACAGTAAGCTAAGATCCCCAGACTGAGTGCCTAAAAAAAAAAATTAAAAGTTTATTTGGATTTCATAAAAAACAATTGTACTCATATGTAGCTATGGCCCTGGGTAGGTTATTAGGATTTGGTATAAAGATAGCATATCTAAATAATGGTGTGTATGGACAGTATATGAATAGAAAGTGTGTACTGTACATAAGTGACTAATGTTCAATCACTATGTACATAGGGAAGCAGTCTAAGGTACAGGGTAGAGATGCATTTATATAGATGAGTTGTACTGTATTTACATATACTTGCACTGTCTAGACTGCCTCATTAACTACTGTTGTTGTCATCACTTACTGTTGCATAACTCAACAATTGTGTCAATAGCAGGATACTCTCAAATTTACAATCTACACGTTTGGCACTAGATTACTGCTTTACATTGTTTGCGAGATCAGATATAGGGCGGTGCCAGAGCGCAGAATAATTTACAAACGCTCAACACCTGTTGAATATGGCCGGTGTCAGTAAACATTGGCCAAAAAAAAGCGTAATTAAATTGTTGCCAGCAGCAGTTACAGTCACCAACACTCTGTATAGCGTAAACACAGCCTAACCAGCTCTGCTAGGGCGAGTAAAATCATCAGAGTGAGGTGTTCTCTCATTTGTGTCTGGAAGTAGCTAGCAAGCTAGCCAGTTAGCTTGGGTGCTTGACTGCCGTTGTGATCAACCCTACTGATCGGCCAGAGCGTCCAGTATTTTTCCTGTGTTAAATTGTAATTTAAACTGTATTCAATTATTCCTTTTTAAAAATTCCACCCAAAAAATAACACCCATCAAAAGTTTTTTGTTTTGTTTTTTGTGATGTGTCGAGACGATGCGTTAAATCCCCGACAAAGCTTTAGCGTTCTTATAAACTGATGTTACCCACTCTTCTGCCAAGGCACCTGCAGGTTCCTGGACATTTCTGGGGGGAATGGCCCTAGCCCTCACCCTCCGATCCAACAGGTCCCAGAAGTGCTCAATGGGATTGAGATCCGGGCTCTTCGCTGGCCATGGCAGAACACTGACATTCCTGTCTTGCAGGAAATCACACACAGAACGAACAGTATGGCTGGTGGCATTGTCATGCTGGAGGGTCATGTCAGGATGAGCCTGCAGGAAGGGTACCACATGAGGGAGGAGGATGTCTTCCCTGTAAAGCACAGCGTTGAGATTTTCCTGCAATGACAACAAGCTCAGTCCGATGATGCTGTGACACACCGCCCCAGACCATAACAGACCCTCCACCTCCAAATCGATCCCGCTCCAGAGTACAGGCCTCTGTGTAACTCTCATTCCTTTGACGATAAATGCGAATCCGACCATCGCCCCTGGTGAGACAAATCCGCGACTCATCAGTGAAGAGCACTTTTTGCCAGTCCTGTCTGGTCCAGCGACGGTGGGTTTGTGCCCATAGGCGACGTTGTTGCCAGGGATGTCTGGTGAGGACCTGCCTTACAACAAGCCTACAAGACCTCAGTCCAGCCTCTCGGGCAGTTGTTGTTGCCATCCTGTACATGTCCCGTGGGTGTGATGTTTGGATGTACCAATCCTGTGCAGGTGTTGTTACGTGGTCTGCCCACTGCGAGGACGATCTGCTGTCCGTCCCGTCTCCCTGTAGCGCTGTCTTAGGCATCTCACAGTATGGACATTGCAATTTATTGCCCTGGCCACATCTGCAGTCCTCATGCCTCCTTGCAGCATGCCTAAGGCTTGTTCATGCAGATGAGCAGGGACCCTGGGCATCTTTCTTTTGCCGTTTTTCAGTCAGTAGAAAGGCCTCTTTAGTGTCCTTAGTTTTCAGAACTGTGACCTTAATTGCCTACCGTCTGTAAGCTGTTAGTGTCTTAACGACCATTCCATAGGTGCATGTTCATTAATTGTTTATGGTTCATTGAACAAGCATGGGAAACAGTGTTTTTTTTTTTTTGTTGCTGAGTTTAGATGTCATGGAATGACGATGTATTCCATTTAGCCAATTTCAGCCATTACCTGGGTGTGTTTGACAGCTCGTTAAACGTTTCCGCAGTCATAATATTAAAACGGGAGAAAAACGACAGGCACAAGCAAGCGTATGAAAGAGTCGCATGAGTAAAATGAAAGCAATTAATCCAGCGAGATTTAAGTGACAGGTGAATTATTCACCCCTCAAACACAGGAAATAGATGGCTGAAATAGACCGATCCTCAGATAGGAGGGGCATGTGCGTTGCTACATAATGTGCTGTCCCTGCCAATTTGTTGACTCCCATCTGCTTGATTGACATTCTTTTAAAAGTTAGTATGCAAGATGAAAAAGACATCACCTAATGTCATGTGTTCTTTGCCATTTCCAGAGGAGAAGTACACAGTGATCTACCCATATGCAGCGCGAGACCAAGATGAGATCGACCTAGAAAGTGGCATGACGGTGGAGGTCATGCAGAAGAACCTTGAGGGCTGGTGGAAGATCAGGTAAAACACAATACCCCAGAAGTGTGTCTGTATACAGTGAATGCATGTTGGCTCTGTGTGCATGTGCATTTCATTGAGTGAGTGGATCAGAGTTGGTTGCTTGTTTCTACTAAATAAGGCCTTTGTTTGTTGTTTCTCTCTCTATTGAAGCTGTGAACGTAACCTCTCTGCTGCCCTCTACAGGTACCAGGGACAGGAGGGCTGGGCCCCGGCGTCCTACTTGAAGAAGGCCGACATCCTGAGCCAGAAGCTGGTGGCAGGGGCAGCGGGCCACTCCAGCACTAACGACCTGGACGGATTCTCTAAGCAGCAGAGTCAACAGAACCAAGCCAAGGAGAGCCGAGGAGACAACAAGGATCAGAAAGACAAGGGCTTCTCCCCCTTTGCCAAGCAGCACAGTGAGTAGGAACTAGAAATGTAAACAACTAACTAGTTTAACAACAAAGAGCTGTAACGCTCTACTTAATGCCTGCAGGTAGGCGTTATTAAAATACATTATAAACCCTATAAGATATAATAAAGCATTCTACATTATGCAGGCTTAAGTAGTGTTACCAAGACGTCCCATCTGTATGAGGGATGCTTCCTCAGTCTCCTTCCTGCGAGGCTCTCTAAATCAATGCCTGAGTAATGTAAAACATCCCCTTTTTATTCCTACAGTGTGTAAGTAATTGAGGAGCTGAATGCTTTCCACAACTACACCTCCATCAGTGAGGATGCATTACACATCGCGTTAGAGCCGAAGTCCCCAGTCTCCAGATTTAATTAGTCTACATCAAACAGTGCTCTCTCCTTCTTTCTCTCTCTCTTGCTCTCCTTTCTCGCTCTCTTTCTATGGTCTCTCTCGCTCTACTCACTAATCTCTCTCTCGCTCTCTGCCAACTGGGCACCAACTGGCTGAACCAATGTTGTTTCAAAGTAAATTGTCAACATATTGTGATGTGGAATCTACGAATCTACTGGATCTACGAATCTACTGGATTTGCAAAAAAAGTCCTCAACTGTTGTTTTGAGGGTATTTTTTTTTTGCACAGGATTATGTCATGGTAACCATTTTTCAGACAAACCGTGTATAAAATGTTAAATGTTTTCCTTTGAAACAACGTCAGATTTTCAACATTATATCCACTACAATAATAAAACAATGGGCTGGGCGGCACCTCCTATTGGAGAGTTAATCTACAACTATCTCTTTGGTCTCTCATCCAGGGTTTTAACTGTCACGCTGGTATGAAGAGTCGGGAGACAGGCGCAGGAATGCGTAATAATGGTTTTTATTAAGCCCCAAATTACAGCGTGCCATGTAACGGCACGGGGACGAAGACCAAACAAACACGTAACAAAACACAGGGTTTAAACCAAAACAAAAGAGCGAGGAGGACCTCGAATAAATAACACAAGCGCCCAATGATTATCACACGGGACGAGTCCCATAATCATCTGCGCAATCCACAAGGGCACGAAAGCCCAAAACCCATAGCACAGGTATTCACACGCACCAACGGACATAGTAACAATAATGGACACCCCAATAGAAACCAAATGTCATGACAATAATGACTTTAAAACAGAGTTGGCTATGATAGGAGAAAAGTGAGGATGGATCAACAACATTACTCCACAATACTAACCTAAATGACAGAGTGAAAAGAAAGAAGCCTGTACAGAATAAAAATATTCCATGCTACATGTTAAAGGTATGCTTGTCATCGGCAAGGACTAGGGAAAGACATGGCATAGAGCTAAACACAGGCATAATCATTGCAGAAAACCTGGTTCAGTCTGCTTTCTAACAGACACTGGGAGACAAATTCAACTTTCAGCAGGACAAATCTCTGGCTGGGCCACTCAAGGACATTGAGACTTATCCCGAAGCCAGTCCTGCATTGTCTTGGCTGTGTGCTTAGGGTCATTGTTCTGTTGGAAGGTGAACCTTCACCCCAGTCTGAGGTCCTGAGAACTCTGGAGCAGGTTTTCATCAAAGGATCTCTCTGTACTTTGCACGATTTATCTTTCCCTCGATCCTGACTAGTCTCCCAGTCCCTGCCACTGAAAAACATCCCCACAGCATGATGCTGCCACCACCATGCTTCACCATAGGGAAGGTGCCAGGTTTCCTCCAGATGTGACACTTGGCATTCAGGACAATGTGTTCAATCTTGGTTTCATCAGACCAGAGAATCTTGTTTCTCATGGTGTGACAGTCCTTCAGGTGCCTTTTGGTGCACTCCAAGCGGGCTGTTGTGCCTTTTACTGTGGAGTGGCTTCTGTCTGGCCACTCTACCATAAAGGCCTGATTTGTGGAATACTGCAGAGATGGTTGTCCTTCTGGAAGGTTCTCCCATCTCCACAGAGGAACTCTGGAGCTGTCAGAGTGACCATCGGTTTCTTGGTCACCTCCCTAACCAAGGCCTTTCTCCCCCGGGCGGCCAGTTCTAGGAAGTGTCTTGGTGGTTCCAAACTTCTTTCATTTAAGAATGATGGAGGCCACTGTGTTCTTGGGGACCTTCAATGCTGCAGACATTCTTTGTTACCCTTCCCCAAAACTGTGCCTCAACACAATCCTGTCTCGGAGGTCTACGGACAATTCCTTCAATCTCATGGCTTGGGTTTTTGCTCTGATATGCACTGTCAACTGTAGGACCTTATATAGACAGGTGTGTGCCTTTCCAAATCATGTCCAATAAGTTTAATTTACCACAGGTGGACTCCAATCAAGTTGTAGAAACATCTCAAGGATGATCAATGGAAACAGGATGCACCTGAGCTCAATTTCGAGTCTCATTGCAAGGGGCTGAATACTTATGTAAATAAGGTATTTCAGTTTTTTTTATTTAAATATTTCTAAAAACCTGTTCGCTTTGTCATTATGGGGTTTGGTGTGTAGATAAAAAAAATCAATTTTCAAATAAGGCTGTAATGTAACAGGTGGAAAAAGGGAAGGGGTCTGAATACTTTCCGAATGTACTATATTTATACTGAACAAACATAGAAATCCACCATGTAAAATGTTGGTCCCATGTTTCATGAGCTGAAATAAAAGATCCCAGAAATGTTCCATACGCGCAAAAAGCTTCTCTCTAAGAATGTTGTGCACAATTTGTTTTACATCCCTGTTGGTGAGCACTTTTTCGCCTAGATAATCCATCTACCTGACCAGTGTGGCATTTCAAGAAACTGATTAAATAGCATGACAATTACACAGGTGCTCCTTGTGCTAGGAACGATAAAAGGCCACTCTAAAATGTGCAGTTGTCAATTGGCATGCTGACTGCAGAAATGTCCACCAGAGCTGTTGCCAGACAATTGAATGTTGATTTCTCTACCATAAGCTGCATCCGTCATTTTACAGAATTTGGCACGACATCCGCCCGGCTTCACAACCGCAGTTTGCTGATGTCAACGTTATGAACAGAGTTCCCCATGGTTGCGGTGGGGTTATGGTATTGGCAGGCATAAGCTACAGACAACAAACACGGATTGCATTTTATTGATGGCAATTTGAATGCACAGAGATACTGTGACAAGATCCTGAGGCCCATTGTCGTGCCATTAATTCGCCGCCATCGCCTCATGTTTCAGCATGATAATGTACAGCCTCATGTCGCAAGGATCGGTACACAGTTCCTGGAAGCTGAAAATGGCCTGCATACTCAGACGTGTCATCCTTTGAGCATGTTGTTTGGGATTCTTTAGATCAACGTGCTCCAGTTCCCGCCAATATCCAGCAACTTCCCACAGCCATTGAACATTCCACAGACCACAATCAACAACATGATCAACTCTATGCAGAGGAGATGTGTCGCTCTGCATGAGGCAAAATTAAAGTTAATAATATGTTGGATTCACTCCATTTTAACCAAAAGTTAAGGTTAAAGAAAAGGACTAAATCAAAATCAAGCTTTGCATAAAGTGCATTTAATGTTTGATTTGACTGGATTTAGTCCTATTCTTTAAATTAGATTTTTCGTTGAGATGGAGAGGTGAATCCAACATATCAATGATTCATTTGTAGACAAACATCTCCTTCAATATCCAGTATCTTCTGGTTGAATAATTCATTCTGTGCCATGGACTTAGTCTGGCTTTAATGCCAGTTTGCCTACAAATGTAATAATTGATATGTTGGATTCACGTCTTCATCTTCAAAAATCTAAGTTAAAGAGTTGGACTAAATCAAATAAGGTTTGACTCTCTCTGAAAACGTAATGACAACTAAACAAAAATAATCTAATTGTTTTTACCATTGGAATTTGGTTGTGCTTTACATCTCCTCCTTTAAACGTTGATAATTGGTTTTGTTGTCAACCTTACACAATTCAATATTACTTTAATACAGTTAATAATTTTAGGCTATTAACTGTATCTTAAATTAATGTGACAGTATGTATTCAATGCTAAAATGAGTAACGCGCCCATGACCACATTGAGGTTATTGTAACTCTAGATATCTTTATGTAATCGTAGAAAGTATGCATGTTCAAGATAATGCAAGGGTCACAGGTCTGTGGAGATCTTCACAATTGCTGTAATAATCTGTGCAGGATCTCGAACCGCATTGATCACTTGCACTATGTACTTTTAATGTAATCCAGATCATGTGGTTATGCTATTAGATGAAGCACAGTGATAAACACTAAGTTGTTGTATAAATAATCTAAATATCTGACATTGTATTCCTATGAGCAGCCCTGAATCTGTCCACAAAAAATGTGTTTTTTTTGTACGGAGGTCAATGAAAGGGTTCCCACTTTTAGCGGAGACTGCATTCACGGTAAACGCTGCTAATGTCGGCGCAATCATCACCTTTTAAATTTAGGAATCTTTTCAGATTGAATAAAGCCCTTGGTTTCCCTCTGTCTGGAACTAATATCTCCTGATATGAGCAGTCGATGTCAATGCAGGCAGTGTTTTGAGACTGAGGTGTGCTGTGCCTTTTCCTCTACAGAACAAGGGGCTAGACAGAGACCACCTCCACGCAGGGATCTCACCATCGTAAGTACCCCGCTCCAACCAGTTAACCGCACAATGAGACGCCAACAGCACTCATAAAGAAAGACATTTGACTAAATGAGTTTTGCATTGTTTTGTGTTGACCTGCCACAAGTCAAACCTGATACTGACTTACTCTTTCTTCACACCCTCCCTCCGTTTAGCCGAGGGGGCAGAACCTGCCCAAGCCACCCACCCCTCCCCAGGTGGAGGAGGAGTTCTATACCATCGCAGACTTCCAGACCACCATCCCCGACGGCATCAGCTTCCAGGCTGGGGTCAAAGTGGAGGTGAGACTCGTCACATCTCATCACACATTGGTAGATGGTTATTGCTTGAATGTGAACAGCCTACTAAATTCAACCTAGAGAACCGTTTTTGATTGAATGGAAGTGCATTAACTGCTTCCCCTGCTGTGTATTGATTCCTGATTCCTTGAATTCTCACTAGTTTCTGTTTTTTCAGGTGATAGAGAAGAACTCCAGTGGCTGGTGGTACATTCAGATTGAAGACAAAGAGGGCTGGGCCCCTATCACCTTCATCGACAAATACAAGAAGACCAGCTTGACCCCGCGCCCCAACTTCCTTGTACCTCTGCCCAACGACTTGGCCCAGCTGAAGCTGGAGGATGGCACTGCTGGCGGTGCGGGGCAAGAGGACAGCTGGTCCAAACCGCTGCCAGACGAACCCACGGCGGGGAGCGAGTCCGTAGCCCGGCCCAAGCTCAGGGACTGGAAGTCCAGTGCCAGTAAGGCGGCATCTGCTTTTTCCGCTCCCCTGCCCCCAGCCCCGTCTGCCCCAATGACTGAGGAGAAGCCAGCCCTGCCACCCCGCAGGGAGTCCATCAACAAGAGCACGGACATTGAGATTACTGTGGAGAAACCCAGGCCAGACCTATCCAAACCCTTGCCTTTGAAAACCCCTGCCCCGGGGGTCATCATGCCCCTGCTCACCCCCAAAGCTGCCCCCTTCAAGCCAGACAAGCCCCCCGAGCCCAAAAGAGAGGTCACGAACAAACCTCTGCATTTGAAGAATGAGATGGGTCTGGAGTGTGGCCACAAGGTCACCGCCAAGGAGGTGAAGAAGTTCAACCTGAAACCTGTGGCTAAGCAACCACCCAAGCCCATGCCTGATGCACCGGAGGAGAAACCAGAGGCCATTGGCCCTGCACTGTTCATGAAGCCTAAACCCATAGTCCGGCCCAAACCCGTCCCAGCTGCCAAGCCAGAACCGCCAGCTGAGAACAAGCTGGATATCACCAACCTGAGGAGCAAGCTGAAGCCTTCAAAGCCAGCTGAACCAGGCTCTGGATCAGCAGAGACAAGCCAGCAAAACGGCGCTGCTCCAAACAACGGCCCTAGCAACGCTCTCCCCAAGATGCCGCCGCCCAACCTCCCCCCTAATAATGCTTTACCCAAGATGCCTCCTGGTAATGTACCCCCCAAGATGCCCCCTCCTAATAATGTTCTCCAAAACATGCCGCGTCCCAACAGCCCCCCTCTCAATGCACTCCCCAAGATGCCCCCGGCCCCCAATGCTCTCAATGGCAAGGCCAGCGACGAGCCCAAGTTCCCCCCCAAGCAGCAAAACGGCCACGGACAAGTGAGCCAGGATGTCCCCAAACCCGCCGTCCCCCCCCCCAAAGAACCTCCAGGGAGGCCAGCCGTCCTCCCTAGGCGACCCCCTCCACCCAAAAAGACCTCAGAGCCATCCAGCCCCACAGAAACCAAAGCTCCCCTGAAAGAGCTCCCAGACACCAAGCCTGCTCCCCCCCAGCTCAGCAGACCACCTCCCCCTAAACCTAAGGCCTTCATGCTGCCCCCGCCTAAAGACAAGGACAAGGGGGAGCCCAAGGCAAAAGTGCCTGTGGCCCCAAAGCCCCTGGTTAAGATTGAGAAACCAGGCCCTCCGAGGGATAAGCTGCCTCCTCTGATCAAGGATCCCAGTAAAGAGGAGCTGTTCTTGGCCGTGGCGGACTTTGAGGGTGACGATCAGATGGGTGGCTTCAAGGAGGGCACCGTGTTCGAGGTGATGGAGCGGAACAGCAGCGGCTGGTGGTTTTGTAAAAATCTAGGAGAAGGGCCAATGAAAGAGGGCTGGATCCCCTCCAATTACCTGACCAAGAAACCCTAGGTAACAAGTTCTGTTGGCCTTTTTAATAAAAATATTACTAATTGTATTTAATTAGCTTTTTATTTATAGGTACATTTTTGATTGAACTTTGTTAAATTCCATTTGTTTAGCAAGAATGAACCAGCAATGTTTGTTTTTTTGCATCTTGTTTAGTTCTTTTTTTGTACTTTTTATCCTCATTACAAATTACTAAGCATAAAATCCGTAACAAGCAAATGTTCCTCATGTTGTTCACCTTTTGTGCCATATGTTAATCAACAAGCCTATAATGTAATTTTATGATACAGTAATGTTATCACAAGCTTTGTAATAGAACAGATGAATGTCTTTCCAAGCCTTCTATAATATTGTGCCTCAGTTTAGTGCTTTAAGCTTAAATATATGCAATTTAGGTTGTTAGTTTCTCAGTTAGTATATCAAAATATACTTAAGTCTAATGAGTGGAGTCATAACTGACAGTGCAATGCATTTGGAAAATAAATCACACCATACACCAGAGGAACCAGGGTCCGTATTCACAAAGCATCTGACTAGGAGTGCTGATTTTAAGATCAGTTTTGCCTTTTAGATCATAATGAATAAGATTACATGGATAGGGGGTACCTGATTCTAGATCAACACTCCTACTCTGAGAATCTTTGTGAATACTTGCTGAGATAATCACAAAACAAACAGCCAAAACCAGCCTAAGGCAGAAGGCCATGGATACTCAAGATTCCTCAAAGAACACCCCTCCTCCACTAAGGCTGCAATGGAGGTTACAATAGGAGTTCAAGAGGACATTTTGGCTTTCAAGTACTAAAATATTAACACTTCAAGCAACGTTTTTGACGAGTGCCAATACTAAACATTTATACAGATCTTTTCAGGTTTGTGAACGCGTTTATTTTTCTTTCGGGAACTGCATAATACTGATGCGGCTGATTTGTAACAGATGTGCACTTTTCAGATTATTCAGCCATTCAGACAGTTCAGGTTTGCAATCTGGATTACCAAACTGGGGGAGTGAGCCTGTCTTTCAACTCACTCTTGAACGTTGTAATAGAATGCACAAGGTGCAATTTTTAAATTAGGCAGTGCATCAGTTTCCCTCTTGTCTGTCATTGCATACCTTAGAGGTATTTATAATTTCTCAGAAATGTCCAGTGAAAAGGCTTGGGAACCCCTGGCTTAATAGACCGATGGAGAGGAAGTATAGAATGTACAATTGAAAGCCACAGCCATGTTTTAAAACACTCAAAAGGTTGCTGCAAGACTTTGGGAGCTGCATTGTATACCAGGGTTGGAGTCCCAACTTCTTTCAGGAAGCACTGAATTGAAATGAAAATGGACCCTTTCCCTGGTGTTCACAGTACAATAGGTGGAAAACATCCTATTGATTTCATAAACTCTAGGTCTACCATTATCAATACAGCCCCTAAATATGAGAATTGACCTGCGATTGATGCAATAATAATAAGAAATATAAACAGCGTTACTGGGTTACTGGATCACAAAAAAAAGGTGCTCAAATATGTGTGATAATTATAAAAAAAACATTTACATTAGTGTTTGACTGGTTTCAAGCACAGACTTAGCAAAAGTTAGTTTTATCGTACTTCTAGAATGAAGTAATGTCAGCTGTCGTTTACTTTTCACCCTTTGCCAGGCCTGGTTTGCCGTAGTTGGAACTTAATCATGCATTGTTCCTACAGCCGAAGTAGTAACATGTGTTTCCCAAAACACCACGCAGAGAGGACATTCAGCAAGAGCGTCGTTGGAACATGTGTCGACACTATTAGGTTCGAAAGAAAGATAGCGGATCCTAGAGAAGCGCTTTCTCCATTCAAATTTGACCTTTAAAATAATTGTCACAATACTGGACGACTGATCAGCTCCTTGAGAGATATCGCCTATGGCTGCAAAGATCGAGGTGGCCTATTATAATGGTTACCCATTAATGCATTACATCACATATTTGGCACATCATTGCATTAATGTTCCTACACATTACATATATAGAGGGAAATAGCAGACAGTAGCCTACGATTAGATAAATAGAACATGATGTTGATTTAAATATGATCAAAATACATAAGCAAATGTAGTGTGTACTTCATTTATTGTCATCTTGGTTTTCATTTGAAGCATATTTTGTTACAATTGCAAAGACATTGCCCACTTTGTAGCCTATTTAAAGTTATTGGTGGTCACAGATGGATAAAAATCCATTGATTGTGTGTTTAACAGAGGTCTTCTGTGTATAAAGTGACGTGGAAGGACAAAAAAAGCATGTAACGATGCACTTGGCTTTTCAAGTGGTGTGAGGCAGTCGGTAAATAGGCCTAACAAGCCTTTAAGTGTGACTAGTAACAATGGCTACTACGAAGGATCTAACAAACTTAGCCTTAAGATACTTCTGGGAAACTGGGCCATGGTCATGGAGAAAGAGGGTTGGTCTCCTAGGAGACACACTGACAAGGCTGGGAGTGCCTGTAGCTCAGGTTAATTGGAGAATCTCAGAATATGGTTGATCTGATTCTGCTCCTAGTTACTTATAGTAACATAGTATCCAAGCAACTAGGAGTTTTCCGTCTTTGGCAGTGCGCATAGTACACAATGATATTCATGTCAGATTTGTAATGATCAACACTAGTGTCAACTCATTGAGTAAGACCTGAGTTAGTGGAATGTGAGTGAAACCTAGATTGGGTTAGGGTATGGGTTGGAAAGACATGCATTCAACAGTTTGGTTACTGAAGCATAAGGAGAGGCACACAGGGATGTCAACGCTACAATAAAACAGTATGGATTGTCTTCTTGCTATAAGTAATGCTTTACCCTAAACTGGTCAATTTAATTTGAAAATGTATCAAAAGAAAACTGCTCATTCTTTATTCTTTGAGATATGCAGCATAAACACCTTTCCCGCTGACATATTGCGCATATCCCATCTTAGTCCTGTAATGTATTTGTAATACTTGTGTATTTCCCCTCATGGTTCTCTTTCATATTAAGTCAATAAACTTTTTTTTTTTTAAGTTACATGGCATCTTGGTTTTCCTTGGAAAGGTTCCTTTATTTTGAGGAAACGGATGCAACCTAGATCAAGAGTTAACCGCTGATAGCAGACACTGCATTGGGGCTGTCAAAATCGGTTGAGCAGCTGCTCTTCATTGTCATGAAGCCACACCCATCCCACTCGCTTTAGAAGTTCCGAACAAGAACGTGTAGGTATATAGAAATGACGCTCAAATTGAAAACCAGTCAACAAAATGAGGATTTCTATCAGCCTAATCGATGTTTAACTTACAGATCACATTCCAATGTTCGAACTTATAAACAAGGCTGCATGGGATTTCTCATGAATGCAACTCTGTGCAGCCAATGGCAATGTACGCTTTAGGTATAAAGCCGGGGGCCACGTGGATTTGACAGTTTATGCGGGTGTCGGCCATTGCGGCTCTGCTAGAATCTAGCCCTTACTTGAGGACAAGCGTAGACATTAGAACGTTTGCATTTATTATTAGACTCATGTACAACAATGGTTCCTTCTGCTGAACAGTCATTCACTCACACCCCTTACAAAATAAACTAAAAAAAAAAAAAAGGTAAACAGAGACAGAAAAAGACAGTCATTGCAAATGACAACAGAAAAGAGAAAAAACAAACAAATTAAAATACATCTTGAGAGAGTAGTTGTACCTGACAGTTGACCAAATTACTGTAGATTAACACAGCGCTGTCAAACCCATTCCATGGAGGGCATAGCGCCTGCTGGCTTTTCCTTTGAATTAAGACTTATACAACCAGGTGTGGGGAGTTCCTTACTAATCAGTGACCTTCATTTATCAAATCAAGTAGAAGGGAAGAGCGAATATCCGCAGCCACTCGGGCCTCCAGTGATCTAACAGGTCTAATTGGTAAAGAAAACAAGCCCCATTTTCAAAAGCAGCAGGATACATATTAACTGCAAAATAGCTCCGATGCACTACCTCATAACTTAATGTACTCCTCAGTGCAAAGAAAGGCATATTTGGTGGAGGAAAAATTACATATTGCACTTTCGTTAGCAGACAGTACATGTATTATCAACAAACAATGGAAAATAAACCCAATACCCTTATTTAAATGTAAAACTTCTCTTAAGATTCCTACAAAGACAGTATTCCACTTTGCCTTTTAGTTCCCATCCAGTGTGCTAGTATTGCCTTTACAGTAAAAATGCAGCACAGAAAAACATTTGAGACATGAACACAATCAACTCAAAATATCAATTTTCTTCAACCCTCAAATTAAAAAATAAAAACAAATTGGACTACAAATTACTTTTCCCTGACTTCTCCTGTATTCATTACGTGTTTAAGCTTATCTCAAATTGGAAAACTAGGGCTCTATTCTGATCGAAACAAGGGCAAATGATCTGAGCATTTGAATGCAATTTTAAGTTAATATATAATACAATATGCCATTTAGCAGATGCTTTTATCAAAAGCGACTTACAGTCCAAGTTAGTTAAACTGATTTCGCTGGGAATTCTATTAATTCACTGTGTTAACAGAAAAGTGAATTCTGAAGATCATGCTCTGTGCTAATCTTTGTAAAGTAATAAAGAAATGTCAAAAGAACATTTGTCAACTTGATATAAAACTCAGCAAAAAAAGAAACTACCCGTTTTCAGGACCCCATCTTTCAGAGAATTCGTAAAAATCAAAATATATTCACTGTAAAGGGTGACTGTTTCCCATGCTTGTTCAATGAACATGCACCTGTGGAACGGTCATTAAGACTAACAGCTAACAGACGGTAGGCAATTAAGGTCACAATTAAGGACACTAAAGAGGCCTTTCTACTGACTCTGAAAAACACCAAAAGAAAGATGCGCAGGGTCCCTGCTCATCTGTGTGAACAAGCCTTAGGCATGAGGAATGCAGATGTGACCAGGGCAATAAATTGCAATGTCTGTACTGTGAGACGCCTAAGACAGCGCTACAGGGAGACAGGACAATCAGCTGTCCGTCCTCGCAGTGGCAGACCACGTGTAACACCTGCACAGGATCGGTACATCCGAACATCACACCTGCAGGACAGGTACAGGATGGCAACAACAACTGCCCGAGTTACACCAGGAACACACAATCCTGCCATCAGTGCTCAGACTGTCCGCAATAGGCTGAGAGAGGCTGGACTGAGGGCTTGTAGGCCTGTTGTAGGCAGGTCCTCACCAGACATCACTGGCAACAATGTCGCCTATGGGCACAAACCCACCGTCGCTGGACCAGACAGGACTGGCAAAAAGTGCTCTTCACAGACGAGTCGTGGTTTTGTCTCGGTGGTTGGATTCACGTTTATTGTCGAAGGAATGAGAGTTACAGAGGCTTGTACTCTGGAGCAGGATCAATTTGAAGGTGGAGGGTCCGTCATGGTCTGGGGCGGTGTGTCACAGTATCATCGGACTGAGCTTGTCGTCATTGCAGGCAATCTTAACTCTGTGCGTTACAGGGAAGACAACCTCCTCCCTCATGTGGTACCCTTCCTGCAGACTCATCCTGACATGACAATGCCACTACTCATTCTGTGTGTGATTTCCTGCAAGACTGGAATGTCAGTGTTCTGCCATGACCAGTGAAGAGCCCACATCTCAATCCCAATGTCCACGTCTGGGACCTGTTGTATCAGAGGGTGAGGGCTAGGCGAGGGCTTTCTCCCCCAGAAATGTCCGGGAAATGGCAGGTGCCTTGGTGAAAGAGTGGGGTAAAATCTCACAGCAGGAACTGGCAAATCTGGTACAGTCCATGAGATGCACTGCAGTACTTAATGCAGCTGGTGGCCACACCAGTTACTGTCTTATGTTTTATTTTGACCCCCCCCCCCCCCATTCAATTTATGTTAGTCACCTGTCTGTGGAACTTGTTCAGTTTATGTCTCAGTTGTTTAAGCTTATGTTCATACAAATATTTACGTGACATTTTCTGAAAATAAACGCAGTTGAAGTTTCTTTTTTTGCTGAGTTTATGTGCGCCATACTTGGGTGTGTTCATTAAGCGAGAAACTCTTTGGAAGGAGACCGATATTGCAGTGAAACAAAAGTGCGTTTTCATTGGCTCCCACCAACACAGCATTGGCTGAAGACCATTTTTTTCTTGTGTTCCACATTGCACCTAAACTACTGCTCCTCAACTGACCCTCTTTGGGATATGGGATGCATCTCCCCACCACACCCTTCTAACTATTAGGTTAGTCTCATGCTTATTGGGTAGACAAAACAATGGGGATCTGAGTCAATTTGGTGCTGGCAATTTGGTGCTGTAGGCAATATTAATAAGAATGAAAAAAGAAACACTGCATGGATGAAGAACACCCTAACTATCAAGCAGCCTGATGCACATGTGGAGTTAAAGACAATCCTCAAAGAAAATATGACCAATCTTTGCCATCTTGGGTTAATAAAATGATAAAATCTTATAAACAGGACTTAAAACATAACTATTCCTTTAAAATGAAATAAAAGTTCAGGAGGAATGAGGAAGCTGACAGTGGTCCTTCTGGGCATGGTGTGGGATAAGGGTGTTTGGGGGGGGGTGAGATGCCAGTCTACGTGGTAGAGGATTCAGAGTAAGGGAGGAACTTGGTGAGTTTGTTTGGGGAGCTGGGGCTCAGGCACTCAGAGTTCTCACTCATCTTAAAGAACACCTCCTGTTCCCTCTTCCTCTGGGTGAGCTCCTCTTCCAGAGCCTGGGAGAGAGGGGGGAGGGAGAGAGAAGAAAGCGAGAACAAGGGAGAGATAGGAGGGCGAGAGAACGAGAGATGGGTAGAGAAAGACACTTTAAAAAACGATCGCCAGCCATTTCAAACTTTCTGCTGAAAAACAATATACCAAGACTAAATAGAGTCCGTACACAAACTTAAAAGGGGCAAGCTGCAGTTGAAACAATAACATATACTCCCACCTCTGTTTTGGTAAAATGCTGGGGGATGGGCCTGGAGAAATAACCACTCAAATTCACAGACCGAGCTATGGATGCAAGGACTGACCATCCAAGATACCCAAATTATAGTTAAGTATTTGAGGCTAGACAGCATGTTTACATTTAAAATGTTTACAAACGAAGTAAAAACAAGCTTATAATTTGGGATTTTATTTTTGAAACGGTGCGATTTGTTTTGATTAGCGAATGAATCAATGTGATCCGGTTTGTCACGACGCACTAATATTGTTTAGCATAAAACTCATTCATTTTCCATTCTAAATTCAAATCTGCTGCTGGTGGAGTTTATGAGCTGGGGCTCTCTTGAGCAGGATCTGCCTGAGTTGATTTTTGTGTAAATTATGTATGTACTATGTAGGCACGTGTGACTAGGCATCTACCACCCCACTATCAGATTAGGGGGCAATGTAGCATGTTTTTTGTCCCCCCACTTTGGTTCTGATATCACCATCATCCACTTGTCATTTTTGCAGATTAAGTGTTAGAGCTAATAATGCATCAATATTTATCATTTACAAACTAGCTATGACATCGCCAATGAATATATAGCACAACTTTGGAGCCCCCCCCGCCAAAAAAAATCGAATGGTTTTGACTGTTTGAATGTTAAGTGCGCTTTCTTTGTCCTCCTGCTTTACACCTTGCAAAGTGATTGCTGTAGTCATTACGAAGTTAGCAACTTTGTCTAAAAATGACCATATACACCGATTGTTTAAAGCAATACTACCAGAACTATTGCTGATGGTGAACCTGAACAATCAAAATATTGTAAGCCCCATTCAGCAGGTAGCATATAGTCAGATGAGAGTTGTGTCTACAGTATCTTTTAATTCCGGTAAAAGGCTATTTTTCATCAGCGCATAGCAATAGCCTAGTAAATTACATCGGTTGTCACAGCTAAAAGCCTAATATCGCGAAAACCATTTTTAGCATTTTAATGCTGAAGGTGCTGCGCAGATATGCACGATCAAGAACAGGACGCCTACCTCGTGTTGGTGAGCATGCAAAACTGGGCACAGTGCGCAATTTGACTAGGCTACTGATATTCCCTGGGGTTATTCGGCATGCAAAATTACTTGTAGATTGATGACTGTCAACACAGTTACATACTTATTTCGACACTGAAAGAGAGGACTCAGTTATCCTATCTTTTGTAAAAAATTTGGAAGGTAGAAAGAAAGCAATATGAGCAACAACAAAAAAGTGAATCTGCAATTTGTAACGTTTTAATCAATTTTCGGACAAATACATGCTAAAATTGAATTGGTTTGGGGTCCGTGGAACGATGCAGTCGTATATTAAACATTTGAAATCGTGACCAATGCGTTACATCCCTAGTGTATGTATACAACTAAATCATAAATCCCAAAATTGATGTCGCGGTATAAAAATATGTTTAGAGGAAAAAAAAGGTTTTTTTTTTGACAACTGCAAATGTTAAGGGGAAGGCCATTCAAGTAGTTGTGCCTTGGCATACCTGGCCCACTTATTGAGCTATACCATTTGTTAAGTAAATCAAGTGACAAATAAAGGTGAAAAGAATACTGGAGTAGGACTTTAAATCTTGTCTAATGGCAACAACAGTAATGGACATCAACGTAAAGTGCAAATGACACCCAATGTTAACTTTTCAATGTCAACGGTATGATCACATACCTTCTTCCTAGGCTTGAGCTGCTCCCTCCACTCCTTGAGATGGTGGTTGTGCTGCTCATCCAGAGACTTGAGCCTCTGAGTCTCGTTCTCAATGAGTAGGTGGCACTTCTCATTCTGCTCTCACACCACAATACAGTCAGTCATTACATAACACTTTTCATGGAGCACCTGTGGAACTTATTTCCCTACTTTACAAACCTACTGAATTTGTGGATCTTCCTATTATTGTACATTATGCCACATACATGCAGGCATTCTAATGCAGATAGGTTCTCATGGCTTTCAGGCTGGTGGGTATGCTCAGGACAAAAATGATGTGTAAGGGTTTGACACCCAGGGTCAATTAAGATAAAGATATATAGATGGACATTATTCAGAGAGAGTTGTGTACTGTGGTCACCTGTAGCTGCTGGAGCTCCCTGACGTTGCCCTCACACTGGCCCACCATGTCCCTCATCTGGTGCTCATGCTTCTGCTGCTGGTGCAGCCGCTCAGCCTTCTGACGCTTGTCCTCCTGCTGGGCAAACTGGGGAGGAGCGCGCGCACACACACACACACACGAGAGGGAGAGAGATGGGGATGAGGGATTCGTTTACACCACTTAGGCCTGATATAGTTCTGTGACACGAGTATGATATTACTATTTTCTAGCTAACACTTGCACGTGTTTTCTGACCGCTTGAAGAGACATCAGCGCTCATCTATTTGGCCTTCTTGCCCTTCTCTACCCTCCATCCCACATAGCTACACTACTACAAGTTTGATGTGTTCCGCCCCCCCCCCACCAGGCCGTTCTGTAGTTGTCTGGTACCTGTTTGATCTTCTCGCGGTCCTCCGACGTGCTGCCCGTGGAGTTGATGCGGAGGCTCTTCTTGAACATGACCATGCGGGTCTTGCCCTCGCTGCGCTGGATCTTGGGCAGGCGACCCTTCTCCTGCTGCTGCCGGGCCTTCAGCAGCTCAATCATCCTCTGGTTGTAGCACTGCATCTGCTCTTGTTCCTAGGGAGACAGTCATGTGTGAGGATGCGCACACACACACAGATAAGTGCCCACACACACACACTACGCAAAGGTAAGGGGTTGTTTGAGGATATTAGCTGGGCATAACAAGGTTTAACCCCGATAACTGCAGGAGGTTCCTTTCCCAGCCACACGGATAGGGTTGCTATACCTTCTCATGCTTCTTGAGCAGCTGGTGCCGTTGGAGGAAGTACTGGTCTTTTAGCTGCTGTTTCAGTAACTGGTGCTTCTCGTGAAGGTTCTTCTCATCTAGGTCCCAGATAGTAGCTTCCCTGTCTGAGGAACAAAAAGTGGAGACAGCCAGTGAATGAAAATGGTTTGGAAAGCAGTTGGAAGAAGACAAAGATTCTCTCAAGTCAGAGATAAAAATATATCTGAGGTGAAAGATAAACATTAAGTAAGCATTTGTTAAATGTTGAGGGCTTAAACAGAGATCAAAGGTGTACTTTACAGGGACAGTTTGAGATTTAGGCAATGAAGCCCTTTTTTTCTATTTGCCCAGAGTCAGATGAACTCATGGATAAAAATGTTGTCCTCAGTGTGCAGTTTGAAGGAAGTTAAAAGGTTGTTTCTGGAGACATTGCTAGCTGCCTCATGTAGACTTCCAGTCATTGCGCTAATGGAAGTTAGCAAATCCTCCAGATACTACCTTCAATGTGCATCCTTCAAACTGCACAGAGTTAATCTCTCTGCGAAAGTGGAAACTGACAAAATCTCAAACCATCCCTTTAACAGATCTCAGGGAGTTACTAGACCCCTTCCCAGAGGAGCAGCTACTCTCATTCTAACAACAGTGTTGATGGCGCCCAGCCATCCAGTGTGACTGATGCTTGTACCTCTGACAAGGTTCTGCTTCTTGTTGAGACACTGCCTCTCTGTCTCGGAGATCTCCCTCTTGTTCTCCGAAATTATCCTCTTCAGCGTTGTGTCCAGGTGGTTCTTCTGGGCCGACAGGAAGTTCTGCTCCTAAACCACAGGAAACAGTCAGTGATGCGACTTTATTATGTGATTATAGCTAGCTACTGTTAGCATGTTAAATGGATTTAGAGGCCAGTGGTGGAGCGATAAAGAAAGCCGCTTGTGTTTACCTCCGTTTGTTTCATCTGTGTAAAGGTGTTCATGCTCTGTTTCATGCTGTCTTTCCTTGACTTTCTGGGAAGCTTCTCAATCTCATTCTTCACCTGGAAAGATGATTGTAAGACGTATGGACTTAATAAACACTCTCATTTTTATGCTCACTGTGCACACGCACTCACCTCTTTTTTGTTGCGCTTCATCTGATCCTGGAACTTGTTGTAGTCGCGGTCCTGTTCGGAGCGGATGCGTTTGGTCTCGTCCCTGAGCTTAATGGCGTGGTCCGTCTCCATCTTCTCGATGGTCTGCTTCTGGTGCTTCTCCAGGCTCTCCAGCTCTGTGTCGTAGAACTTCTTCTTCGCCTGGGAGGGGCAGAAGGAAGGAATTAAACATGTTCACTAAGAAATAAACCTGTTCACCATATTTATATCATAAGTAGCCATGATCCTGGAGGGGACAAAGCTGGGAAGGTTTGGAAAATGTCAAAAAGGATAGAGACAGGAGGCTGGTGGAAGGAGCTATAGGAGGACGGGCTCATTGTAATGGCTGGAATGGAGTCAAAACGTGGTTTTCATATATTTTATGTGTTTGACTCCGTTCCATTTATTCCATGCCAATGAGCCTGTCATCCCACCAGAGGATATCCCCTATTTGTTCATAGACCGATGTAACGCGTGTTTCTTTTGGCGAGGGGAGGGTTGTGGAAAAGGGATTCCCTTAACCAGACAGCTATCTAAAGGGATGTTGATATGACACGAGTGTGGGTGTTCGAGTTAATTCAGGGGTTCTGTCCTGCCATAAACAGCAGAAGAGAGATATTATGGTGTTGGTGTAGATTGGAGAAATTCTGGTATTTTACACATTAGTGGGCGTAGATACAAAAAAAAAAAGAGACCATTGGTATGTCAATTGGTATGCCTCTCAGTACACACCAGCCCCATCAATTACGAACCCCACCCGATATCAGGACAGATTTTTCTACATAACCCGACCCACCAGCATAGAATTGTTCCCGAGAGCCGATCCTTGAGTCTCTAAATATAGCCAATTCAACCATTCTCGTATGTTTAAAATCTCAGCTCCTTTTCAGTTGTCCCAACTTTTTTTTCTACAAAAAAGGGCCCCATTGTCAGCAAGACGCATCAGTTAAATTCAGGCTACAAGAGTTTAGGCCAGGGTTTCCCCAAACTTTGTTTTTGTCCACGACCCCATTTTCATATCTGAACATTCTTGCGACCCCAACCATGGGAAAACATTTTTTTTTTATTAAACAGCCGTGGGTATCCAAGACTATAGTGTCAGTGGGTGTGGGTGTGTCTAGACCTACGTTCATCTCCTGGTCGAAGCGTCGCTGCATCTGCTCCTTCTGAGCGTCCAGCTTTGTGTTCAGTAACGCTTGGGCACGGTGCTCCTCCTTCTGCAGCAGCCGCAGATCCCGGAGCTCCTGACGCCTGCACACACACAGTTCAAATACTCTTACGGTCTTGACCTTGACAGACTTTTTGACAATCTGAGGGAGATGACATTGCCTTGAAGTAAAAACAGTTGGAGGCAAATAATTCCACATCAAAAGATCTAATAAATAGTCAAAACAATGTACACTGAATCAATTCTAAGCACCATGAGACAAATTGGCCTCTTGTATCAGAAGACAGACTGGGGAATATATTCTCGAAATGGAGATACGAGAGGAGAGTTCATGCGAAAGCCTTGCTCCCTCCATCACAATGAGAACATAGAGCTTAGAGGAATCTGACTACCAGGTAGTAAGTGTGCGAGTCATCACCAGTCTCTGACACTGCCTGAACCAACAGTGTGGTGTCAAATGATCACCACTAGATGGCAATGACGGCACACTTGGCTCCGGATCTTCAACTCATGACGTTTCAGAAACCTCTACCAAGTTTCAATTATTTGTTGTCAAATTGGGGCAGTTTAGGGACTCGCACATGTTCATGCAAAATAGTGAAATATTTGGCCCATATCAAAACCAGTGACTGGTATACATTGTTTACTGGTATACTGCATATCTTATCACTGTTAGGAACTTATCACAATCCTTCCTTTTCACTCACAAAAATAGTATGTTCCATGCTGTTGTTCACACTTGACTCACATGATCTCAAAGGGCAAAGAACAGACCAGGATGGACAAAATAGGACATCTAAACACCACACCAAGCACTCAACAACTCTCAGTATACCAAAGATCCTATTTTATACAGAGAGGAGTAGACCGGGCCCCTTTTCCTGACCTTGATTCAGGGAGAAAAAGGGTTTAAGGAAGCAGTGTGACTTGCCTGAGAAACCTCATCTCTTCATCTTTCTTCTCATCATCGCCGATGATCTTGGATGTGGTCACGCTGACTTCCAAGCCGTCAATGACAAACTTCCTGGTGCGCTTCAACGTCTTACTGGAGAAACGAGAGTCCTGGAGGAGACAGGGAGTTATTAGGGGGCACAGTGTGTGTTTTGTGTCACAATAC
This sequence comes from Oncorhynchus clarkii lewisi, assembly GCF_045791955.1. Classification (NCBI taxonomy): domain Eukaryota; kingdom Metazoa; phylum Chordata; class Actinopteri; order Salmoniformes; family Salmonidae; genus Oncorhynchus; species Oncorhynchus clarkii. The sequence goes on along the minus strand of NC_092158.1, from coordinate 52,505,925 downwards.
AGTACCACGACTGCAGTAGTGTTATTTTTACCATTAGGACAGTAAAAAAAAAAAAAAAAAAAATGTTTTTATATATATATATATATATATATATAAAACAACAAGTCAGGGCGTTCAGTCTCCTTGGCATGATACATGACGACAACACACTAGTGTGTCTAAAGGAGGTGGTGGTGTATGGAGAGCACTTTACATAGTCTGCCTGCCAGTTGACAGGAAAGAGCAGTAGTGGAAAGGCATGGACACACCGTCGGCGTTTACTGGCTGAGAGCACTTAGCAATTCTAAAAACAGGGTGCCGGCAGTAATTTGCAAACCAACTCTACAGCGGGTGGTCCCTAAAACACGCTACGCCGAACGAACTGCAGATCAACATTTGGTGCGTGTGTGTGTATGTGTATGGTCCCTAAGACAGGGTGATCCTGCTGGGCCGGTCCTCTTTAATTACCCTGCTCTGTCGTACAGGGAGGGAGTGCCAAGCAGGAAGTTGGATTCTCTATGACAACAGAGCTCTCATCCCCCAGTACAGAAACTGAGACTCACTGTTTCTTACTAGGTCACTAGTCCAGAACCACACCAGTCTCTGCCCAGGAAAAGTAGCACAACCCTGGGTGACATGGCTACTTTAAGGGCTTTTTCGTGGAAATAATGATCATCCTATTGAGGAAAAGTGAAAACGGAAGGGGCCAGCAGAACAAACACCGTTCCCTGTACGTCTCTCACCAGAGAAGGTACTGTAAGTAAACATGTCCTGCTATAGCCATTCTTCTAAACCTTTGACAGAGACACTGTGTGCAAGGGTGTGTGTGTGTGTGTGTGCGTGCGAGCGAGAGTGATGACATCGGTGCATAATGTATGTGACCAAGTTGAGCACACATCCAGCGTGCTCCGAGGGCACAGGTGAATGTACTGCAGCAACAGCTCAGATGGGGCCTAGCCTCCCTCCCTTGATCCGTGTTCTCTCATACAGATCCATTCATAAACCCCTGGTTTTCCTGACATGCCCATCTCTCATAGGCTCACACTGTTACTGGGTCAAACATAGATGTCCCATTCATCTAGCCCGGCGGAAAATGAACTGCTGAATAATCGGTTCTGGAAAAATACATATCACAAATGGAACACAAGTCCAATGAATAGATGTCCAGTGATGGCCAGTCCATAAACAACCAGAAGCTCCCCGAGCAACAATGGCTGTATAGAAATGACATCCACAATACTGAATAGAGCTCAAAACAAAGAGCCATTGGTCATAATGGATGGGAAATGGAATTGCATTAGTGCAAACAGACTCATTATTAAAGGATGGGGTGTGTCCATTTTACAGAGAACATCAGTCTGATTCCATCCCAGAGCCTCTTCTGCTAGAAATGATGCTTTTGCCACAACACTTTGAACGTAGCAGCTTATTTCAGTGGAGTTTGACTCATTGACAAGTGCATGTATGAATGCAGGTTCAGGGTAGTTTAAGACAAGCTGTTCTTTGTTGTGAGATCACACCCTAGGACAGGGTTCCCCGACTGACGGCCCGCGGGTGGTTTTATTTGGCCCCCAAAGTTCTCTGAGCAAAAGAAAATAAAATGATTTATTGGACATAAGAAATCAGCTCCAAGTGATTTTATTTTAAGAAATGTATCCATAAGCATAATGGAGACGTGATCATATTCAAATGTAAGCAAGGTTTGAAATGGTTATGTTTTAGTCAAACATTATACACTATATATAAACTCGGAAAAATCCAAATAACTTCACAGATCGTCATTGTAAAAGGGTTTAAACACTGCTTCCCATGCTTGTTCAATGGACCATAAACAAATAATGAACATGCACCTGCCCGGACGACACTGGGCCAATTGTGCACCGCCTCATAGGTCTCCCAGTCGTGGCCGGCTGCGACACAGCCTGGGATCGAACCCTGGTCTGTAGTGACGCAGTGGCTTAGACAGCTGCGCCACTCAGGAGGCCTCACAGCTAGCCATTGTTATGTAAAATGTTGCCCAAAATATCCCAGTGGTCTTGCCTTGGCCCCAAGCCAGAGCAGGTCTGCCGAGACCATGGCCCAGAAAGTCACTGGAGCCAGGCCGTGGAAATACAAAAGTCTGAGGTTTTTTGGTAAAACACTAGGATAAATCATTGGAAATGTGACATTAAACATGGTGTTACTCACCACCCTGGGGCAGAGGGATCCATCGTCCTTGTTGACTGACATGTCTCCTGACAGGTTGAGGCTGATGTCCATGCTCTCAGAAGCAGACACGCTGCCCGCGTCAGAGTACCTCTTGGAGATCATGCCATTGGCATTGTGGTGGGCCATCGGGTTGTCCATGTTAGCCCCTATAGGGACCCTCTCCCTTTTCGAAGGCCCTCTCTTCGTGCTGCCGTTCAGCCCGATCAAAGGTGTGGGGTCTGGGGTAGGGGTGGGGGGCCCTTTTTCCCCAATCACGGGAACCACCCCACTGGCCATGCTGGCGCTTCCTCCCTTCACCACCAACTGGCTTTGGGGTATTTTTGGTACCATCTCGGGCTGTGCCAGCAGGGCCGGGTTCTCTGTCAGAGGTGTGTCCACAGGCTTGCCCTCATCCGAGGTGCTCTTCCCATCCTCGATGCCAGAGTCGGAGCTGGAGAAGACCTTGCCAGAGGCCTCGCTCTCGGGCTTGTCAGAGTCCACAATGCTGATGCCCTCATCAGGGAGCTGTCGGTCGATCGGCTGGCCATCCCTCGTGCGGGAAGGTCTCACGGGGGGTTTGGCCTCGGCCCCCACGGGGGTTTTGGTGAGTGTGTCTGGGGCACTGTCCCCTTGTAGACTGGTCTGACTGGTTTGAGACGGGTCCTTGCCTGGAGGCTGGGGAGAGGAGAGGAACATGGTTATGTGTGGCAGTGACAAAGCATTTCAACACGGGTGCCTTTTTCGCACCTTTTCCCCAGAAGCACTATGTTGAAAGTAATCCCACTAATACGAGCCAAATGAAATGGACTTCGCCTTAATGCTCGATGGTCTGATTCTCTTGGCTTTCATATTGCAGTGTTGACCTTTAGTGGTACTGTCTGTAGCAACGCAGATGTTCCTTTCTAAACTCCTACCTATACAACTTACCTCTTCTGCGCACCGGAGATAAAGTATGTCATCAGTGATAAAACACTAATAACAACAGGTGCAGATCCTGTTGACGTCCCGTGGCTCTCACGTGCAGAGAGCCGCCTCAGAGCGTTAAGCTAACAATGGTCATCAGCCACCTTTACGACCGGGGCCAGCCTTTCGAAAGAACTCTAAAAAGACACAGTCGGAGAGAACTGGCTGGCTGCTCTCCAGGCCCCGAGACAACTGTTTACAACCTCTCCGCCAATACACCCGCTGCTACGCTCTGTGTGTTTCAGGGCCGCCAGCAAAACGGGTGGCGAGCAGGCATTAGCCCCCAGTACTTTTCAATTAGGTGGGGGCAGAACTCCACCACTTCAGATTTGGTTTAATACAAAATGACACAAAAGCGTTGAAAACAGGGACAAAGTAGGCTTACTGTTTCTTTTTATAGATGGCCTTGCCTCATAATTCGTCAACTCGCACACAATTTTGTAGCCAATGTCTTTCTCACCAGAGTGCTGCAGGGTGTGTCGACCAAATCAGATTTACGGAAATTGCGGGTCTGGCATGTGCACGGCTATAGAAAGCAGTGCGCACTCTCCACTTCACGCCAGTATTATTTTAGCGAACAGGAAAATAAACTCACCCACCGACACAAGCAAAAACACTTTACAGAAATGTTGTGGCAGCCTACACCTAAAACAGTAGCGATCTGACACGCTGTATCACTCTGATCAACTGTGGCCTACACCTATGCGCCCTGCCCTGTCCCATTTGGCCAGGGGAAACTGGCTCTTCCTAATGGAACAACAAATCAGGCTCAACTAGCCCGGCTGCCATTAAATTGTCCGTCTTTCACTTAAACAATGGGGATGATCCAGAAAGACCAGTTTTAGGCTTGCTGAAATTCCTTACATTTTTGTGCTTTTCATTTGATCGCCTGGGCAACTTTAGAGCAGGCTCAACTTGCCTGACTGCTCAGTTTACTTGCTCCAGACAATAGGGCAACTCTTAAGGTCCCTGCTACAACTAGGTTCTAGAGTTTTACCAGCTGGTAAGCATCAGGAAGAAAAATATGGCACGACCACTCTGGGACCTGTGGTGCCACCTCTGACCGTACATGATACAGACGACATCTTGGAGTGTCTACACTCTGAAATACGATTTAACATATTCATGTATTCAACTTTACAAATATCTCAAAACAACCCTTTTTGATCATACTGTACCTCGTGTGTGTGTGTGTGTTGTGTTGTGTGTGTGGTGAACGACGACTAAGAATTCCTGAAAGCTGCACTCTCAGGCCTTGCATTTCCCTCTGGGGGGGGTTCTGTCATGATGAGGAATGAAACATGCTGATCTCGACTGCGCAGTAGCTAGAATGCAAGAGGACAGGAGAGACCGCTGACTATACTGATGCTCTAAGGGTAGCAATAATGAAGACCGCTACGGCCCATCCAAAATGATCTCAGGTCCATATCACATAACAGTTATGAATGACTTATTTTCACCTAGAAACAATCCAATCTAACGTCCAACTTCAGTACTGTTTGATTAGGAAAGCATACAGTTTAAAGGCAAGTGTATATGTTTACCTAAAAAGGTCACGTCTGTGGAAAAGAAAACATGTCAAACGCGATACGTGTGCCAGTGTACAGGACAACAAACAGCATCCATTTTTAACGGTGGGTAACTGGGTGTGTGAAAGCAAGTGTTCCAAATTCTGTTCCTCGGTTTGAGCACCAGTGATTTAGTGCCCTCTGATTTCCCCTCGCTTTCTAATCCAGTCGACCCACACATTCATATACAGTAAACCCATTAGGCTCAACCTGAATAAAACGGTTAACTGGAAGCGTTTGATTAGTAGATGTTTTAGGGCCGGTTTCCCGGACGCAGATTAAGCCAAATCCTGAATTCAAACCCATTTTCAAAAATGGAGATTCTCCATTAGTCCAGGACTAGGCTCAATCTGTCTTTGAATAGTAGAAAGACCATATGGAGTCCTCATCAGGGACATAATGACCACGGCAGCTGGAGTTTGAGGTCGCCCAGGGAGTGTGTGACTATCAGTGTGTGCAGAATGTGCTCTAGTATGTGTGTTCTATCCTCTCAGTGAGAAGTGTGTGTATGTCCTCCTCCCCCATCTCAGTGTGCGATCCGAACACCACAGAAACACCCCCACTCTTTAGAGAGCGCTGCCCTGCTGAGTCAACACCAAGTTTTCCCAATCTCCGTCCTGGGGGCACCCATTGTGTTTTTTTCCCCTTAGCACAACACAGCTGATTCAAATAACCAACTCATCATCAAACTTTGATTATTTGGATCAGCTGTGTAGTGTGTGCTAGGGCAAAACCAAAACATGTAGCCAGGGTGGGGGGACCCCAGGACCGAGTTTGGGAAACCCTAGTCTAGACCACACACACACACATACACACACAGGAAGTTGCAGATTCTGGGGTGTGGGGCACGCTAGCAGAAACTATCAAAAGAAAATAGAACATTCCAAAAGTAGATGTACTGTACTTTGATTCAGCTATGTACATATCACAATATCCTCCCTTAATGTCACATACATGACTGCTAAACAGAATGTCTTGGATGTATAAACCAAACTACTTTGAGGCCTACGTGAAACGAGAACTTCAGGAAACAATAAGAAAACTGCTAAGAACAGATGTGAAAGTTCATCATAAGAGAGAGGAGGATATAGGATAAAAGGAATGCAGGAAAGGAGAGAGACAGGAGAGAGTGAGAGCAGTAAAAGGGTCTTACCACTGGGACTGAGAGCTCAGCGGTGTCCTCCTCCTCTCCTTCCTCTCGATTGTCCTCGATTTCCTCCATGACTTCAGCCTTCGCCTCAGCAACCAGCTCTCGCAAGGGTCTGTTGGTCTTCACCGAGCAGACAAAGGGGTGCTGGGGGGACAGGGAGGAGGTCAGGACAACCATGTTACATCCATAGAACAACACTTGATTGACAGGGGCATAGAAAGCAAACAGGGGGAAAAGGTACTTTCACAGGAGAGTGAAACTTAATCTGTCACCTGTATCTACCCATGGCCGTTTCTAAACCGTAGCAACCATCAATGAGGCCAGGGTATGAGCTCACCCTGATGAAATAATGAAGATGACCCCAAATCCTCATGTACTTATAATACCAAGTTCCTAGATAAGACAGGGCAAAAAAAATAAATAATAATGATTTAATTAGCATAATAATAGGAGCAGGCTTGAGAGGGGATAATTTGACAGCCACAGACAAGGCTGTGAAAATGTAAGTGCAGCGAAAATAAAAGAGCAAGCATCTATTATTCAGGTGATTTGAACAATGGCTAATTTAATTGGCCCAGCTGGCACAGGCAGGTAGGCAAGTGACAGGAGTGTGGCTGAGGCAGAAAGGGGCCCTCTGGGCTGCCTCCATCCGTGTGGATAGCATTAGCGATAGCTTTAAACTTCTCCAATGACAGAAAATGCATCAAGTCAACAATGACTCGGGGAAAGCAGAGTGCCAGCTATCACACAGGAGAGGAAAAACCCCCAGTCAAAGTGCTACACTTGAACACCACAACGCAGTGTCTGGGGTTTCAAGGAAAGCAGGGAGAAGCATTTGAAACACCTCACTAAGACTTATGGAGTTGGCTCACTGGAAGTCCAACAGAACTCATTTGGACGCTCTTTGAAACGTCGCATCAACACTTCCTGGGTATACATGGTAGCTATCTCTATAACCGTTATAAAAAAAAAAAAACACTGGTTTGGTTTCCGGCTCAACTAAACGGTGAATATTTTTCTGGCAGGTCGTGGTAATTCTGTTGATTCAACACATATCACACCGCAGCACCTCTGTGACCCCATGAGACCCTCTCCCCATGCTCTGTCTCACAAAGGAGCTTCACAACTCAGGGCTAGTATTCATCAAGCATCATGGAGTAGGAGTGCTGATCTAGGATCAGTTCCCTTGTCTATGTAATGTACATAATGAAAAAAAGGCAAAGCTGATCCTAGATCAGCACTCTTATTCAGACTTTACTCTGCCCCTCCAGCTTCAACAGGTTTACTATGAAAACTGAGCCTGGACCACCACTGCTACACTAAGCAAAATGTTCACTGGGTGAAGAAAGCAAACGGACCAGCATTAGTTCCCAGCCATGTTTGATCCAGCCATGGCTCAGCCCGGCTTAACAGCTCCCTCTGATGTTTGCAAGGGTGGGGCTGGTCTGGATGGCTGGTCCGAAATGCTTCAATGTGAACCACATGGCCGGCTTCAGAGAGGTAGAGGCACAGAATGGCTGGAAATGGGTGATGTTATTCTTAACCCCTGGTCCAGGGTAAGTTATCGTTTGTTCCTCCTAATGGTTAACGTTAGGACTTGGTCTTGGGCAATCTGATCCTAAATCTGTAGTTAGGGACCAATGTTTACAGCTGTGGTGAATTATGATACTTCATTCATGTGGTTGTGTAGACAACATGTATACAACATTCCCCCACATGGGATGAGGCGGCCATGGACATGACATAACAGAGTAGGAGAGAGGAGAGCTACAGTCACATTGACTAGACTTAGTACGTGTCAGGGGACAAACATATCACACATGGACACCGTCCAAGTGTTGACTGGAATAATGGATGTAAATAAACTGACTTCTAACGATGAGATTTCCAGCAATCTCAATCAATGAGTGATCCACAGACCAAGTAACCCCCAAAGCCTCCTCCCCGTGTCACAATGCATGCCAATAAGCCACAGCGGGTGCTGTTGGCAGCTGTACAAGGCGTCGCATCAACGCCATCTCACTGGGGTTAAAAACAGCCGTGGTATGATAGAGATCAAAACCTTCAGTGTGGCACCGAACGTGACCACTCCTGTCTCTCTGGTGCAATTTAAAAACTCCCAGCAGGCTTTTGGCCAGGATACTCGGCCCCTGTAATTGTCCAGGGGTGGAGAGAATATGGAGGAAAAAAAATCCCAAAGTGCCATTCACTAGCAACAGTAATACAAATTACTAGCAATCCCCCCTTGCTTTTAAACCCAGACAGGAAGTAGTGGGTCCTGCATTTTAATAGACGCCTCATCTCTTTTCTTTCCTCGTGCTCTCTCGCTCTCTTTCTCCCTTTATCTCCCAGATGCCCTCTGTATGTTACTGCTCATTTGCCCATTGTATCATCTCCCTAATCCTCGTGTCTGAAAAAGCTGATGTTTGGGGGTGATTAGAACGTGGACCTGTGAATAATGAGATAAGGGAAAACCGTCCTCATACATCAAAGAGGCCGAGCTAGAGTATAGTGTGACCATCTTACCTCCAGGAGCTGGGCTGCGTTTGGCCGACTCTCCGGATTCTTATCCAACGACTTTTTCAGGAAGTCCTTAAACTCCTGTGACCTTAAACACACAGAATTCCGGGAACATTAATCAAAGGAAGACAGAAAGGAGGAGATAGGGTGGTGGTATTTTCACTACACAACATCTTGACAATCTGAGGCTGTAACGGAACAGGCTCAGAGTTGAATGGCTGTGATAGGAGAAAACTGAGAATGGATTAACGTTGTAGTTACTCCATAATACTAATATAACTGACAGAGTGAAAAGGAAGCCTGTACAGAATAAAAAAAATATTCCAAAAATATGCATCCTGTTTGCAACAAGGTTCTAAAGTGATACTGCCCGAAAAAAATGGCAAATAGCACTTTGTATCCAGGACAAAAACTGCTTGGGGCAAATCCAATACAACATATTACGGAGTATCACGCTCCATATTCGCAAGCATAGTGGTGGCTGCGTCATGCTATGGGTGTATTTGTAATCCTTACGGACTGGGGAGTTTTTCAGGATAAAAAAAATAAAGAGAATGGAGCGAAGCACAGGCAAAATCCTAGAGGAAAACCTGATTCAGTCTGCTTTCCACCAGACACTGGGAGATGAATTCACCTTTCAGCAGGACAATAACCTAAAACACAAGGCCAAATATACATGATTTGCTCACCAAGAAGACAGTTAAAACTGTTACTCAGCAACATAGATTTTCAAGCAGATTTAAGTCGATGGCAAGATCTGAAAATTGTTGTCTAGCAATTGTTGTCTAGCAATCAACAACCAATTTCATAGAGCTTATAATAATAAAAATGGGCAAATGTTACACAAACCAGGTATGGAAAACCCTTGGAAGCTTAGACAACTGTAATCACTGAATTTGGATAATTATCTAAATCAAGACCACTTGTGTAGTGTTGACAAAAAAAGACAGACAATTATATCCATTTTAATCCCACTGTAACAACAATATTTGACCCACCACCTGGATTCGGTCCTATGTAGCAAAATTTCAAATCATGTTTTTTTTTTACATTGGAAACAAAGTAGAAACTAGAAAATGGTAAATCGTACACTGCAGTTGAGGAACAATGGGGAAAGTAATTCTGCTTTGAAAGTTGATAAACCTGTAACTCCACTTTTGAGAAAATGGCCGTTGAATGTTTTGCTACAGCTACTGGAGAGCTCTTCGTCTACACCTAATTCAGCATTGTTCACACCCTCTTAACCTTTAGCCCAAGATAAAAATACACTATCTAGTCCTTGGACTAGATCCCAATCTGACTTTGAACGTGTCCATATAAAGATACTGTATACATATTTTATAATATCATGCTTACTCAGACACTTAAAAAGTCTATAACAACCCCCCAGCCACATCTAGCTATGTGGTTGGATCACTATTGTCTAGACATGTACACATGTTCATGAAATACAATAGATGGCCGTAATCACCCCTAGACACACCTGGCTAACTTGATGGGTCATGTAATCATTCTCTTGCGAAGTCGAGTCTTTTGTTTAGACATGTAGCTAGCTAAACAATGATCCACAATCCCAACCCATAGCTACAGTACATACAGATTGGCATAGCTAGTCATCATTCATGAAATGCTTGAGTATGAATATGCAGGTAGCTAAAGCTAATCAAAAAGGTTCAATGTTAGCTAGCTAGTTAACATTAAACTATAACAAGCAATGCGAATGGCCTTCTGCGATACAAATAGTATTACTACACAGATCATACACATAACATTAACTAGCGAGCCAGCTAGCTAGCTAACGTTTGCTAGCTAGCTAACGGTATGCTTTAACTTGCAATGATTGGCAAAATTAGAAAGATATATCTGAAAATGTAGCTAGACTCTTAGCCGTATACATGGATGAATGAGTCACGGCAGCGTGTCTTTTCCATTTGGTTTGTAGCTAGCTACAGCTTGTTTGGCCCGTTGTTGTGTCAGGACACTGCAGTCAACCATGTGCAGAAAGTAACGTTTGTCCATCCCACTGATCTTTGAGGGCCGTAGCAACACTTTGTCAGTTCTCTATGGCTAACATTATATCTTTCAAGAAAGCTGAGGTATCAATGGTTATTTACACATACTGAGCAGCTCATGTTATAGACATGGAAGAACAATCCGAACTCATCTCTAGATATGTCTAGCCCATTCATTATCCTCAGCCAGTCATGGCTAGTGGGAAGATTCCTGTCTTTTTCAGTGGCTAAACCAACTAGGCTCGGAATTTAATAATTTTATTCGTATTTACAGATGGCATAAAAGTTTGATATTAAGGCACATGGAAGTTCACATGTTTTACAAGGCATTTCTGCACAAAAAAATGCATTTTGATTAAAAACACAAATAATAATAAAGCGTTGAAATGCCTCTCCTGTGAAGTAGTGATGTGCAACATATGCCTAGCTTCTTGAAACGGGACATAAATGTGGAAAAAGTCAAGGGGTGTGAATACTTTCTGAAGGCACTGTATTTCCTTAGAAAAATAAAGCTTTCACTAGGAATGCTCTTTTCCCATCTGGAGCATAGCTCTCTCCCCCCCCGGGTCTCACCACTTGTTGGGCTGCTCCAGGGTAGGGGGCTCAGACTTGGCTATCTTCAGCAGGACCCTCATGGGGTTGAGTTCGTGGTGCGGGGGCTCGATCTGGGCCAGCTCGATCAGGGTGATACCAAGGGACCAGATGTCAGCCTTGTAGTCATACGGAGCGTCCTTCATGGTCTCACACATCACCACCTCCGGAGCCATCCTGGAATACAATATAGCACAAAATGGTTAGCCTCTAAATGCAAAATCTGGTGCACATGTATATTTTGTGTTTGACATGTCAACGCACTTTGGATTCAGCTATGTTTACAGACCAAGTGAAGAGTAGGCCTATAAACTTCAATTACCAGAGGCCTATCCAGTGTTTGCCTACGATCAAAAGTGCCATATTACATCATCTTCAGAAATAGGATACTGCTTGGCTTCACATTCACTGTAAAATACATAGAGTGAAGTTGCATCTGTTACTCATTTATGAAGCTAGTGAACAGTGGGCAACACCTGGGCAGGTTGACTGAGAGGCCATTTCAGACGACAGTCATTGCCTTGGAGGAGGCCTGCTCTGGTCAATAGTTAACTTCAACCTGACCATGATCGGAGGACCAGTCAGAGCACAAGGTCCAGAACCACAACAACACATATCAGCTTTCACAAGAGCCTTGTAAAAGGTTTACGATCAAACCATAACGACTGAGCACTACTGTACGGAATGCTCTTATGATATCAAGCAGGGCATACAACTGGTTCAACAAGGCGTCGTGGATAGTAGGAAGGATGTTCTTAACTTCGTCATGCAGTACCACTGTAATCCCATTAAACACTGTGCGCTCAACTGGCACCCATGGCCCCTGGTCAAAAGTAATGCTCTTTAAAAAGGGAATAAGGGGCCATTTGGGACACACCCAGTGGCAGACACCCATTTACATTACTCTGTTTTCATGTCTATGTACCAGTACTTACCAGTAAGGTGTCCCTATGAAAGAGTCCCTTCTTTGTAGGGTTTTGGTATTTTTCGCTGACACCCCAAAATCCGCTGCAAGCACAAAGAAAAGTGTTGTTAAAAAAAAAGTTTTAATTCAATTTCTTGGTAAAGTGAATGATTAATGGGCCAGTGTTATAACCTGATATCTTCTTTCGGGGGAGGAATACCGTAAAATAATGAATAGCCCGGGCGCTTATTTCCTTCAAAATCACTGAACACAACCAGCGTTTATTAGAGACGGGCTTCCATTGGAGCCAGGCGTCTATTTCCTTCAGACGCATAGCTTTTGTTCGATAAAACATTCAAAAGACTACCACATTGTTTATTGTGACCAGTATAAACATAATATCAAATCCATCGCAGAGCAGACTAGTCTTCCTATCATACACTCCCGATGTCACGTTTAAGCATCATATTTGTTTCCACAGCGTAAACTGCCATGACATCATTGAGGGGAGACGCAAAGCTGAAATTCAATTTACTGAACAGGCAAAATATCCAAAATTTCCCCAGACAAGGTGTCAGTTTCCTGTTAAACCTTGAGGAATTTTTTAGGGGCCAATGACTTTCAATGAAAGATGAATGGGAATACCCTATAAACTGGGAGCAAAATATTCAATAACTTTCCCCATCCGTGTGATTAAATAGTTACCATGGGTCTCCCACCTGACGAACAAATCTAAAATGGTCTAAATCTGTGGAACAAAAAAACGTAAAAAAGGAAAAACGCATAACAGACTACTATATGACACGTACATGTCGGCCGTATTTGGATAACTTGTTGTTAAAAGCTCTCTGTTAAGCAGCAACAGGGGTTTTTCTGAGACCGACTGGACTGAGACTTAATGACTCCAGAGGCAACTCCCAGTCAATAAATCAAAGTTCTGGTGTCTCTGCTTGTGGGAATATTTAAGGGCATTGAAGAGGGCCTTGTAACATGAAGGATCAGTCAGACTGCACAAAGTTTCTGAACGGTGCCGAGGCCCATGCCGAGGCCTGGTCAAAAAGAAGCTGAAATGGGGAGTCCACAGAGGTTTCTTAGTTATCGGGCAGCACTGTAGAGTACAGTACAGTTCCATATCCTGCTCCTCAGTTTCTCTCCAATTTACATTTATAAAAGCTATTATACTGTAGGCTCCACAAAGCAGGGTTATTGTTAAGCAAGTGGTGCTTCAACAAAAATCTGATATCAACCGTTTTGACCCAAATCCTCCCGAATTTCAGGAATGCTGAAAATCAACAGAATACTAGCAACAAATCACATTTAGCAGAAAAAAAAACTTGTCAGAACACTGTTTTCCCACACTTCTCACATTTTATGCGTCGGAGAGGTCTCAGGGAATGATTTCGTCTAAGTGGGTTGGTTGTGTGTTCGCAACATTCATGTAAACATTCCCACCCCGCTCTTACTGACCAACAAGATGACCCCAAAGACAACGTGATCATTACACACTGTCCAATGAGAAGACTGTTGCTTATTGGAGTATTATTCCCCCCCAAAATTGATTAAGGTGGATAACAGCCCTGGTCTGTGGGATGGACACTTGATAGGAAAGGGGCATAGAGGAAGAGTAAGGATGGCTAGATGCTGTGGAATCTAGAAGATCCAATGAGAAGAAAATTGGTTCTAGTATTCTGGAAACTAGAGGAGGTCTCAGTGTTCTAGAAGAGGAGTACATTATAGGAGTAAAACATTGTGGAGGGAGAAGATGGTCTCACCTAGCTTGATGTCTCCCTCCAGGGTGAGGAGGATGTTCCCGGCCTTCAAGTCTCTGTGGATGATCTTGATGCTGTGGAGGTAGACCAGGGCCTCCAGCGTCTGTCTGCAGATCACCTGGATCTGAGGTTCCATCAGGCCCCGGTCCAGCTCTGCAGACCAGAGAGAGAAGAGGACACAGGTTAGGGGAAACTGACATCACTAACGCAGTGACATCAATGGCTAAGGTTTTACCAGAACAGGAAAATGGTACAACTCAACAACTTTAACTGAGAACCAAAGTCCCTCTAAAGAAAAGGCAAGGTGGGTTCGTTGAGACACCCGAGTATTTCCCATGAGGCAGATGGAGCTGCTGCCAGTACAAGCTGTAAGAGAATGTAAATTGGCTCTGATAATACATTTACATGCTAAAACAGGACTTTTTCCTCTCCGTGTTTAGTTAGTTGTATTTGGGGCCAACAACTGCTGTATGAAGAGCTGGATTATCAAAGGATAAGCAGCGCAGGGGTATTTCCCACAGTGTGTGGGTCTCGATCTGCCCCTAGTACCTTGCTACAATGGCAGACTCATTACAACGAGACATCACTTGGCCCTGTTCGCTAATCCTTTCATAATAAAGCAATATCCTTAAGAGCAACAGTGCCGTGGCAGTTGTAGCTACGACCACAGGTACGGAATGTGAATCAAAAAACGGCAGAGGTGGGGAGCTTAGGAAAACAATGTTCCAAGGGACGGAGCACATATTATAGATTGCACACCTATAAAGGAATACCCCGGCCTACAGTAGTGCATGTCTCCTCACCTAACATAGTAGCGTCTACGGCTCCTCCAGGGCAGAACTCGATCATGATCTGTGAGGAGGAAAAGGAAAAAAAAAAACAGCCAGCATTGTGATTTACAGTTTCTTTTCAGGAAATTCCAATGGAAGACAAAAACTTATCCGGAAATGCAAACATACAAAACATCCTAACAGGGTGGAGGGATTCCATGGAATGTGAAAACACAATTTTCTACAGAACTATTAACATGACAATGTCAAAAAGGTAGACATTAGAACCTCATTGTGTTTAACTTTAACTGTGATTGCATAAAAATAAAAAAATATATAAAAAATAAATAAAAAAAAGACTCCCAAAGAACAGGACAAGGGGTAAAGAAAAAAAAAGAGGGGGCTGAGAGGAGACAAGAGGGAAGGTCCACAGAAGAAGTGACAAGTGGTAGCCTAACTGTTTTCAACAGCAGCAGAGAACAGGTCTTGTATAACCCTGGGAGAAGATTTGAACTCAAGAGAAGAGGGGGAGACAGACAGGAGTTCTGGGAAGTGAGGCCTCTTAGAACCCAGTCGATCTGTCTAATAAAAAGACAGCACTTAGACATGTCAGCAGACGGCCTGACGCTGCCCCAGTCAACAGGAGAGAAACCAACATCTCCCTTTCTAGTTGTACACTCCAGTCTCTGACACCTGTGGCGAAAGCCTTCTCAAACACTCTGCACTGCCTCGTGTCAATGAAGGCGGAACACACCGTGGCCGAGCAGGACAGGACTACGGTCAGTGTGTTTAGCGATGGATGCGAGGGTCACTAACTCCACAGCCTTCCAAGACACATAAACCAAATACCAACACTGCTGAGGTGAAACAGCAAGAGGGAAAAGGCCCACTGAAAACAAGTCTGAAAAATGTACTGTCGGAGAGACTTAATCCAGCTGCCAAAAACGTAATCCTTGTTTCCTCCTCTCTCACACACACACACACACACACGAGCA
This sequence comes from Oncorhynchus clarkii lewisi, assembly GCF_045791955.1. NCBI lineage: Eukaryota > Metazoa > Chordata > Actinopteri > Salmoniformes > Salmonidae > Oncorhynchus > Oncorhynchus clarkii. The sequence continues at coordinate 52,490,517 of NC_092158.1, read as the reverse complement.
CAAGTCCCTCCACACTGTACTTTCAAAAGCTACTCATGAATGAGTCATGCAAGTCAACGGGGGGGCCTAATCACAAAGCCAGAGTATAAATAAGTGTTTTAATAAAATTCCACGATTCTAGAGGGTCACTGTGGTACATTAACCTATAGCCAGGAGTTCAGAGAGCCACTAAAATGTTCAAAGTGGTGTGTGTGCGCGTGCGAGCAATGTGTTTGGTCTTGGGCACTCAGAAGGCTTGTGACAGCTCAATAGCATGCATACCTGCCCTGTGATCTCACAGTTACATAATTCCCTGCTGATTGGGCAAACACAGATGTACATCTTGTTTTAACACAACACAAAATGCCCTCTCCAACCCATTCACTCGCCCCTATGCTATGACACCATTATCAAAGCATTGGCAAACCCTGCTGGACAGGGTGGAGGAGTTTCGTACTGAACAAAATGGAGGACAAAACGGTGGCTTGTTACCGTACATCTAGACACACACACACAGCTGGGGATGGTGTACCAACCTTCACGCCGAGGGAGGTGCCCATGTCGCCACAGTAAAACAAGGGCCTCTTATGATATTAAAAATAGGTTTTGTGAGGTCAGCTTTATGAATCCCTGCCAATCCACCCGTCAACAAATAATTCCGATGTGGATGACAAGCCATGTACTGTACATAGGATTAAGGCGGCGGCGAACACCTAAAGGCTTAGTCAGATTTACGTGTCACACCATGTCGTTTTTAGGGGAATTTAATGATGACTATCTATTGCTGCTAGGTCGGTAACTTCCCCTCCCCTTTGAGGGATTGTTTCCTCATGACGTGAGCAATGTTGCACTGGTGATCCAACTGGTCAGATCTACAGCCTGTATTGGCTGCACATGTACGTACATACAACAACGTACACACGCTCACGCAAATAAATTGTACATACCGCATTCTTCCACCACCTACTCACACAGCTCCGTCAACAGAGCCTGGCGTAGGCAGCCACAAAATACATCCGGCGTACAGCCCAATAGAGCTAGGAGGGTAGACATTGGCTGTACACAACCACCGAGTCTTTGAGAGGGCTGTGTTATGGGTTCCGTGAAAAGGACATTGAGCAATATTCCCAGATGTTCTATAGGATATGTGATAATCCACCTCCTTTTGTTTCATTTGGAGAGAAATGGGTTAATTAATGGCTGTTAAAAGATGTAGTTTCACTGGCTAAGCCCTATTTAAATTCCTGCCATTGACTGCTCAGTCGGGCAAGTTAAGTTGAGCCGATACTGGCGTGTGGACCTGCAAAACACTATTAGATATACAAGTAAACTGGCTGAGGCAGCACCTAGGAGACATTGACTTAGGTTTATTCAACTGTCCACCGACACCGATTTACAACCTAATTTAACGAATCTCCTGGGTATTAAATAGTGTGTCACTTGTATTTAAAAAGACCACCATGCTTTCTCCATCATGTTCAAAATCAGCAGTATTATGCGTTGTGACACCATGGAAAATGAGTATCGTTTCAGTGACAGATGGGTACATAACACTTCCCTCAGGAGTGATTCAGAACGGAAGGGGAACAGGAAGGTAGACAACACACTGCTCCATGCAACGTTGTACTGTAGGTCCACCGGGACGGTGGAAAAGTGGGAGTGAGATAAAGTGAACAAGTCGATAACGACAGATTTACCGTACACGGAGTGAAGCTGTGCGGGGGAAAGACTCAAGAACAAGGAACCTACACTGACATTCACCTCCTGTTTAATGGACTCTTTCTGCCTCTGATTGGTAACAACAGAACACTGCAGCATTCCTTTACGCGGAGAGCCCTCTCCTCGTCAAGACGGAGCCTCAAGGAGGGACAGACGAGGTATAGACTATACACGCACACGGATGACATCCAGACTGTGCAGCAGGGATTTATGTTGGCCCTGGCAGCTGAACACGATACCCATCTGTTGACACCCGTTAATAGAGATTTATTGGTTTACCATGGGATGATTTCCAGATGAAAGCATTATCATGGCTGGCTGGCTGCAGTCGTGCGTGTTAATGTCAGCAGTCAGTGGCAGCCCGATGTTATAAGGCCCCCCTATTTCTCACACTGTAGAGCGGGTTGTTCCCAAACTAGAACAAACAGCCTTCTCTCCCTCTACAGTGCAGAGTGGGTGGGCAGCGGAATGTGCCACCCCTGCTCTCCGGCTGAAAAAGGGGGGTTTGAGGCACACAGCCCAACCGCTGGTTCAGTCTGCAGCATGTCGTCAGCAGAGACATCCCGCCCAGGCAGAGTGGCATGCTCCAGGGATCACACATCTTTAGTCATCCCCTCGGCACTGGCCCTTAGCCAGGGAGAGGCTCTCAGTTTGTGGTGCCAGTGTTTGTGTGGAGGTTTTATGATCGAATGCCTCATCCACACCCAGAAATGTATGAGTTGTTATGACACTGTAGATAGAGTGGCGAGGGAGAGTCTAAAACTAGAACATGCTTCTTTTGTAATGATATCCAAGTACGACAGTTCTATTTATGCGTCATCTACATCTCCTACAACTATTTTTTGAAATATATATTTTTTAGGGGGTAGTTCAGCTTTAATATTGCAGATAGAAGCCACAATCTATAAAATGTAATTATCTGCATAATATCCAATCGCCCATTTCTGGGTAAAAATATATTTTTTTCACATGTTCCTTCCTTACTATTTTCACCTAACCCCCATCATCCCTCCCCTAATTGGAGTAAACTAATGGACAACAATACTTAGGCTTCTACATACTATATACACATTTTACAGACAGTATATTAGTTAATTTTGTTAATTTTAGTCCCACCCTTTAGCTCCCCTCAACCCCTCTCTGAACACCATCCGATTTTGATTTCTATATATTTTTTCAACTGCGCCGTGATGTTTCACAAAGATTCAAAACTTTTCTACAGATAGCAAAAGTGTTTTTTATTTTATTTACTAAGAGCATTATTGATTGACTGACTTTTCAAAATCACCCAGCAGGTGCTATTTGCGGCATTAGCTCCAGGTAAATGTTGCAATTCTTAAGTCATTCCTGAACCTGCGACCAAAAACAACCTACATACGCACATTACCAAAACAAGTGAGATATAGATAGATCTATCTCTCTATCGATATATCTCTAAGAAAAAACGTTAAATGAGCAGGTGTTCTAAAACTTTTGACACAGAGACAGGGACAAAGAGTGTGTTCATTCACGGGTTTCTTTTTTACTATATTGTAGAATAATTGTGACGACATCAAACTATGTGTAGTAACCAAAAGTGTTAAACGAATCAAAATATTTTATATTTGATATTCTTCAAATAGCCACCCTTTGCCTTGATGACAGCTTTGCACACTCTTGGCATTCTCTCAACTAGCTTCATGAGGTAGTCACCTGGAATGCATTTCAATTAACAGGTGTGCCTTTTAAAAAAAGTTCATTTGTGGAATTCCTTTCCTTCTTAATGCGTTTGAGACAGTTGTGTTGTGACAAGGTAGGGGTGGTATACAGAAGACGGTTTTTTACCAAATAGGGCTAAAATAGCCAATTCGGAATGCTGGTGAGTTACCGCCACTGATATCCGAAAGTTATTTCCGTCTGTATGGAATAGCGCATAAAACGTTGAGCTAAAATTGTAAGAAACACACACACACAAAATAATACTGCAAAGTTGCTTAGGAGCTAGAAGCAGAGCTGCCATTTCTATCGGCTCCATAATAAGGTCACTTGTATTTGTCTTGGCAGACATGGGCTGATTACAAAGTACATGCAAAACATGCCGTCTATTCAATAATAAGAAAGCAGGGGAAAGCTCAAATAAAGTGTACCCTACAAAAAGGGAGGAACTGAAAGATCTAGCTTGATCCTCCTAGTAACCTATAGGGTTCACCATCAGGTCAGACCAGAATCTATTCTGTAATAGAGGGCTATGGAGGGGATTAAACCATTGAGTTGGGTAACAACAGAACAAACTCCACACGGCCCAGTTCTGGCCCACTGTTGGCCACTACGTTCTTACCCAGAGCTTGGCATCATGGTAGAAGGCATCCAACAGCTTGACGATGTAGCGATGGTCACACTTGGCCAGGATATCTATCTCCACCATGTAATCCTCCAGCTCCTCCTCAGTCTTCGTCTCAATGACTTTGGCTGCAGCCAGCGCTCCAGTCTCCTTATTCTTGGCCTAGAAGACAAACGAGTCAACATTTACATAACACTAAAAAAAAAATAAAAAAAAAAAATGGGGAGAATATTGGCTCTATCCTCCATCACATGACATTCAGAAGCCTAGATTCAGTCAATGGGCCTTCTCAAATTGCAATAACATATGAATTTTGAGATTCATTCTTAAAAGGAGTTATTATCTATTGAGACACTGGTAAAATAGCATAAGGCGAGCACACAGGTAGTACACAAATGATTTCTGCACAAGGGGGCTGTTTCAACAGGCTATACAAGGACAGTGAATTTTATATTGGTTAATACTAAGAAACATCATAGGTGGGGGCCGGCAGTATGGCGAACTAGTGGGGGTGTTAGGAAGGAAATTAAACTTGTGAAAACCACCTTGTTTAGAAAACACAGAAGTGAATTACAAATGTATGTGACTACAATTGAAAAAAGGTATTGAATACGTCATTGAGACCGTCATAAATTGCTAAATTAATTCAATTTTCTTAAATATATGTTTATTACACTTCACATCGATAATATACTGGAAACAGTTGACAGTAACGATCGGACTTCAAAACCATATCTTGGCCCTGCCTACTCAGTGAATTTCTCAGAGCGCGCAAGACTTTCTCATGAGAAGAGAACCCAATCAAAGCCCTAGGAGAGTCAATTCTCTGGCAAACACGAGTCTAATTAACATGTTACTTAACCGCACTTTAAAAAGCACAACAGGAAAGGAAACTCCACACCCTATAAGAGCTGTGGAGGAGGAACCACTGTAGCCAGCCAGCCCATCCACATTGAAAATGGCACTACACATTGGTTAAACACAAAACAGATTGTACATGTCCCCAACAGAATAATAAACAAGCATCAAAACAGGAGGGTGAGTCAGTGGTGAGCACATAACTAGAACTAGAAGGAAAGTATATGTTTTTGTGTCATAGTTATAGTTCTGAGAATGAGGGGTAAAGGTAGGGCTGGGAAATATGACCAAAATATATACTTTTTTTGACGGTATGGCAGTATTTCATGGTTTTTGAATAATAAAAAAGTTTGACATTTACTTTGAGTAGTGATTGACCCTAGGGAGGCAACAAATAAATTGTAAGCGATTTCAAAAATGGGGCTTTCTCCATTCTAATTGATTGATACCTTTCAATCCAACAGTATACAACTGTGCATGTTCTGTGCAACTCTACACAACATGGGGCCCCACCCAATTTTTTTTTTATTTTATTTAGCAAATATTGCAATTGCAATTTGACTTGCGATTTAGATCAAAGCACTTGGGTGAACTCTTGTAATCATAGAGATAGAATGATTACTCTAATTCTATAGTTGGAATATAATGGGCATCTTGAATAAAGAGTTGTTTGACATGACAATGAATGTAAAAGCAAGGGATGCGTTATTGTGACAGGGTAGGAACCAAAGTGTTGGTCAATGTTTCCTCAGGGACCCTATAACCTTTGGCTAGATGAAATGTTCTCTTAGCTAATTCATGTAGCTAACATATTCATGTTTTGCCTATTCCTCTTATTTGGAAGACACTGTTGCACAAACATACTGATTTAAGCCTACACCATCACTGGTATCAGGAAATTATTAGCTAGCTACTATCTCTGACTCACAGTTAACTAGCGATTAGCGGCTAACAGAATAAATTTAGACAGACATACATGTTATTTAATTATTGCGTGCCCGCCAACAAGTATCTGCGTTGCCAAGGGCTAAAACAGAAGTCAGTTCTACTTGACGCAGATCGCGCTGCAAGTCCTGCCTCTCCCATCTCCTCATTGGTTTATAGAAGCAGGAACCCACGTGCCATCTCCTCATTGGTTATACCCACGTGGGTGACTGAAAGACGAATGAGGTTGGTGGCAGTAATGCACCTAATTTATGAAAGTTGCCAACCGCATTATAAAGTCAAGAGAAGAAAAAGCCTGGAAGGAGGAGAGATGACTAGAAACGATTCGGTTGACTGTTTTGTTTTGTGTGTGTATTTCAAGTAAAATACAACTCAATGTTTATATCCCAGGACAAATTAGTTAGCAACAGTGAGCTAGCTAAATAGGACAAATTAGCTAGCAAGTGCAAGCTAGCTAGCTTAATTGGCATAAATGTTTAATGCTTTTCGACCTATCCCCAAATTAATATAATTGGTTCAGAGTTTGTTTTGATATTTTAACCTGGTGTCGTGATCGCGTTTGGTGTGGGTGGACGAAATGCATTTATGCACATTGTCACACGATGGCGCACGTGTGCAGCCGGTTTGGGTTCCGTATAACACAATTTATTTTTACCACAACTTGCTAAGACAAACTAACCGTTTGCAGACAGTAAGATACAAACTAATAGTGTGATTATAGAACACTTGTGGATTTATTTTATGAAGCCAAGCAGCATCATTGTCATCAACATCTTGTTGCATTGACCATCAAATTGTTTTTGTCACATGCACCGAATACAACAGGTGTTACCTTACCGTGAAATGCTTACTTACAAGCCCTTAACTAACAATGCAGATCAAGAAAGAGTTAAAACATTTACTAAATAAAGTAAAGAACAAGGTTATATACAGGGGGTACAGGTTAGTCGAGGTAATTTGTACATGTACAAATATTGAAGGTTTGTGCAGCTATTCCAAGTTCATACATTTAAAAAAAAGGCTAATTGATCATTAGATAAACCGTTTGCAATTATGTTAGCACAGCTGAAAACTGCTGTTCTGATTAAATAAGCAATAAAACTGGCTAGTTGAGTATCTGGAGCATCAGCATTTGTGGGTTTGATTACAAGCTCAAAATGCCCAGAAACAAATCACTTTCTTCTGAAACTCGTCAGCCTATTCTTGTTCTGAGAAATTAAGTATTTTCCATGCGAGAAATTGCCGAGAAACTGAAGATCTCGTACAGCGCTGTGTACTACTCCCTTCACAGAACATCGCAAACTGCCTCTAACCAGAATAGGAAGGAGTGGGAGGCCCCGGTGCACAACTGAGCAAAATGACAAGTACAACAGATGCCTCACAAGTCCTCAACTGGCAGCTTCATTAAATAGTACCCACAAAACACCAGTCTCAACATGAACAGTGAAGAGGCGACTCCGGGATGCTGGCCTTCTAGGCAGAGTTGCAAAGAAAAAGCCATATCTCAGACTGGCCAATAAAAAGAAAAGATTAAGATGAGCAAAAGAACAGACACTAGATAGAGGAACTCTGCCTAGAAGGTCAGCATCCTGGAGTTGCCTCTTCACTGTTGATGTTGAGACTGGCATTTTCATTGTCAAAAACTGTATTTCTAGGGGGATTAGGATTAAGGTAGAACTAGCGTTAGGATTCAAATTTGGTTTAGGGTTAGAGTTAATAAGGTCATGGGGTAAAGGGAAAATAGGATTTTGAAGGGTTATAAAATTGTGCCACCCCCCACCAGGTTAGTTTGGGTTTGTGTGTGTGGCTTTAGCTCCTCCCAATGACCTGGAGACGTGAGGCTGCAGACTGAACAGCCTGGTGGGGTCCAATACCTGAGGGGGCTGTGGGAAAACATATGGGTAAACACTGCAGTTAGGCATCGAGATACTAGCCTACCATAGTTACAGACCTGAGGTTTCCTGAACACATGATCTCACCTGGAATAAGTCCAGGGATTTTTTAAAACATGTCTTTCCTGGTGAGGTAACAAGGTCAGGAAACCTAACCTAATATTTGCATACGGTGTATGACCGGAGAGAGAGACATGCTAGTGTATCTGACAATTCGTCACTGAGCATTTGCATTTCAAAACCACCATTCGGGAACTTGCTCTGCTCCCACCATCGGAGGCAACAGGGCGCCACATTATGTTTACCAGTCCCACTTTACAAGCCTTCACAGCCAAGATCTCCATCCCCTCCCTCCCACACTCATTGTGCCTCACAAGGCAGCGCTGACTTCCTGGAAGGCATCAAGGCCCTGGAGACTCTCCACTGGAGGAGGGAAGATGCAGGGAGAGGAGAGGTGCTGGTTGAGGATAGAGCTGTGTAAATCACACTAACCTAACTATACTAACAGAATAAAGAAGCGGGAAACGGCTGCAAAACAGGCTCACACCACCGAGTCTCCCTCCCATTATCGTAGGGAGCTCAGCTTTGGACTTCTTCGCTAACTCAATCATCATACTGGGGAACAAAACAACTGATCAGTGGTTTGTTTTGCGCAACGTTTCCATGGATGTCAGTAACAACTGATTGACACTGGCCCCTCTCCTCTCCTCTGCTAGCCCGCCTGCCTGTATGTCTGTGACACTCCATGAGAACAGTCTATCATCCTCTCCCTGCAAAAAAACAACACCAATGCTCCACGAAGTGGCAGAGGTTGAAGAAGTTAAACGAGGGATCAGCCATTGTTTCATGCCGTTTGGGTAAATGGCTGTGAGCACACACACTGCTGCCCCCTCACACCCCACCCCAAAGTAAATCATCCTGCTAAAACACTTAAGGAGATAATCTGTTCAAATAGAACATAGAGGTCATAAATAAAGCCAGGGAAAGCCTGAGATCCAGTTGGAGGAGTGACTGTGCGGATTACTACACCTGGCTGTGAGAGGAGAGGAGCAGACACACTGGGTGGTGCGTCTCTGCACTCTGCTGCTGGCACAGCCTCCTGGGGCCAATTACCTCCAGGCTGAATCAATAGTGTCAGATATCAGCATACAGTAAGCATGGGGCGGTGTGCTGAGGCGTGGGCCTGTCTGCTGGTACACTGTAGTATGCACTCTGCCAGCGCACACACAGTGCCACGCACACTGACAGGACACAGATCCCATCCCCAACCCGTCTCAAGATAATGCATGTGCTTAACCTTAGCCCTGCCGTTAAGATGTCAAGATTTACTCGGCAGCCTAATGTTAACAATAATTCTAGACCTCAGCCTACAGATAGATGACTTAGACATTATGACAAAAATGAAGAAAATAAAAAAAGACATCTCCAGCAGCTTTGGACTGGGGGCACAAGGGCTGTGTGTTAAATTATTGAATGACTTGCATATCAGGTCTAGCTAATGTAGGTGTTAACTGTCAGTCGCTTGAGAACTGTCAGTCGCTTGATAATAAAGCCTCTCTCACAATATGTGGCTATCATCCCATTCTATTTATCAGAGTAGGACTAGGCTTCTCCATGAAGTATGCCAGAGTTCTCCAAAAGCACAAAGAACGTGATAACGATCAAAATGCATGTGTCCCATTGAATATAAAGAACACACTAATACTAATGATAACTAGTTATTTATTAGGTGTTAAAAGCTACTGTTACGTTGCTGCTGCACAGAGAATGCGTCCCAAATGCATCTATACCCTCTATAGTGCACTACTTTTGACCAGGGCCCATAGGGCTCTGTTCAAAAGTAGTGCAATCAGAATTACCTTTATTCACCAACTACATTTATACTACCATTCAAAGGTTTGGGGTTACTTAGAAATGCCCTTGTTTTTGAAAGAAAAGCACATTAAAAAAAAGGATCAGAAATACAGTGTAGACATTGTTAATGTTGTAAATGACTATTGCAGCTGTAAACGGCATATTTTTTATGGAATAAAAAGGCCCATTATCAGCAACCATCACTCCTGTGTTTCAATGGCATGTTGTTAGCTGATCATTGTTGATCATTTTAAAAGGCTAATTAATCATGAGAGGACAAGTACATTAGTGTGTCTAGTTTGAGAAACAGACGCCTCACAAGTCCTCAACTGGCAGCTTCATTAAATAGTACCTGCAAAACACCAGTCTCAATGTCAACAGTGAAGAGGCAACTCCGGGATGCTGGCTTTCTAGGCAAAGTTCCTCAGTCCAGTGTCTGTTATTTTGCCCATCTTAATCTTTCATTTATATTGGCCAGTCCGAGATATGGCTTTTTCTTTGCAACTCTGCCTAAAAGGCCAGTATCCCGGAGTTGCCTTTTCACTGTTAACGTTGAGACCAGTGTTTTGCAGGTACTATTTAATGAAGCTGCCAGTTGAGGACTTGTGAGGCATCGGTTTCTCAAACTAGACACTAATGTACTTGACCTCTTGCTCAGTTGTGTACAGGGGCCTCCCACTCCTCCTTCTATTCTGGTTAGGGCCAGTTTGCGCTGTTCTGTGAAGTGAGAAGTACACAGTGTTGTACGAGATCTTCAGTTTCTTGGCAATGTCTTGCATGGAATATCCTTTATTTATCAGAACAGGAATAGACTGACGAGTTTCAGAAGAAAGTTTTGTTTCTGACCATTTTGAGCCTGTAGTTGAACCTACAAATGCTGATGCTCCAGATACTCAACTAGTCTAAAAGGCCAGTTGTATTGCTTATTTAGTACAACAGTACAACAGTTTTCAGCTGTGCTAACATAATTGCAAAAAGGTTTTCTAATGAACAATTAGCCTTTTAAAATGCTAGTAGATATTCCCCCCAAAAAGAATCTGCCATTTCCAGCTAGAACAGTCATTTACAACATTAACAATGTCTACACTTTATTTCTGATCGATTTGATGTTATTTTAAAACTGACAAAAAGTGATTCTTTCAAAAACAAGGACATTTCTAAGTGACCCCAAACCTTTGAACGGTAGTGTACATAGACGGAATTTGATTTGGTAAATGATGCCAAGGTAAACAGAATATAGAAGATGAACATACTATTACAGACAGTATATAGGGAATAGGAGGGCATTTGTGAGAAACACAGATGTCACGTCCAGATGCAATCTGTGGCATACGATGCGCTTCCTCTCAATCTTCTTCTTGAACTAATGCCAAATGTGTATGCCAAATGTGTCTCGTCTCCACAGGATGCTTGGCTCTAGTCCCCAGAGGTCAGGAGGACAGGTCAGGGGAGATCACAAGTGGTCATACAGCTCAAAATCAGTCCCCGGGCAGACAGACATGGCAGGCAGGAAGACAGAGCCAGGGGATTGGTTAGTGTACACTAAGCCCTCTGCAAATAAGCTTTAGCTTTAGAGGAGATAATCATTAGCGTCTTCCAGGAATCTTCCAGGAGCTTTCACTGCTGGCTGTGTACACTAATGTGTTGTTATTTAGGCTACCTGCCTTTCCACTGGGAACATTTTATTTCTCGTCTTACATTTTTGGGGCGGTAGGTAGCCTAGTGTTTAGAGCGTTGGGCCAGTAAGCGAAAGGTTGCTGGATAGAATCCCAGAGCTGACAAGGTAAAAATCTGTCGTTCTGCCCCTGAACTGTTCCCCGGTATGCCGTCATTGTAAATAAGAATTTGTTCTTAACTGACTTGCATAGTTAAATAAAAATAGGCTGAGGATTACACACAGGGTTAAACTCTTACTGTATCTTTATTTACAGAGAGTTGTTCAAAATGGCCGGGGGACGCAGCAGGGAAGTTCAAACTTTTAACCCAGAGAGGTACGGTGCTGCCGTCTTTCAGGATGTGGTAGTTTCGCTGCGAGGTATTATGAAAGGTTTCCCAGTGAAGAATTCACCACAGCAAATCTCTTAAGATGGGCTCTGAACATGGAGCTGTTGTGTACATTTCGCTGATGTTTGACTGGATAAAACATAGTACAGTACCAGTCACTCGTGTAGAAAATGTCATCCATCTTGATAAAAACGTGAAACATGGTGCTTTGATAGACTACACAAAAAGGCATACGTTCGATCACTTTTCAAAGCACTGCTGTTACATAATGCATTGTGCTAAAACAGTAGGCTACGAATCAGATTTAAGCTAGCTTCAATGTATTCCAAAACCAGTTATGACTTGTTAACTCATGATTTTCTCAGTCTCACAAAACATCCCTCCCTCGCCCACACTCCATCTCAAGACAGTCACCACTGAGGCAACCTGCCACATACCGACAGGGGGCTGGGGAGTCATGGGGGGACAAGCCTCTACAGGAGAATCCTTATCAGGCCGGTCACAGCTGGGCCCCACAGATTACCAGCCCTGGAGCACAAACATGTGCTTTCACCATGCAGGCCTCCTGTATTACAGGAAAACCCTTGATCTCTGTCCCAAATGGCACCCTATACCCTACATAGTGCATTATATAGGGAAAAGGGTACCATTTGGGATGGCGCCGTCAGGTAATGTTATGCTAACTAATGCAACTCACAGTACAAGGCAGCAGCTGCCAGGGAGCCTGCTCAGCAGCACGTGTTCCATTAATAAGTAAAAGGGACCGATCGGCACTTGTGCTTCGGCCATACCAGCAAACACAACATGCTGTGACACAGGGATCAGCAGGAAGTGAGACATTCTCCCATCTCAGCAATAGCCATCATGTGGGGGAGATTTACGCAACTCTGCTCTCGTCATGACTACCTGTAGTCCTGGGAAATCTTTGGTCTCTGAAGTGAACAAATTGATGCACACGTGCGTTTTAAGAATGATAGTCGAGGCCTCCCGCCTCCTGGTTAGTTCATCAGACAAGATACAGATACCTGTATACTGTTCAAAGAGCAGCTTTAAGTTAACTACTGCTGCGTGACACTGACTACTAGGTCCTCCTTACCATCTGGTGACAGTGACAGGCCAATGGGGCACATTAACCTGAGAGTGATACCCAACCGTGACACCCCCATGACAACCTGAGAGAATATCAACAAAGCCCTGTTGTTCACCCGGATGTATACAGCCAACCCAGATCATGAGGCCAGCCAGACTGACACCGACACTCTCCCAGACATTACTGGAATCAAAAAGGAAGCATGTGACCAGCAATGACCAAGCAAACAGATGACTCAACGAGTTGATTTGTTTCACAGGTGTTCTAAAAGGAGTTGTTATAGCCAACATTTGAACTAGATCTTGCCGGCCCTGGAGCAGTGAACAGAAGTGTCCTCCATACTGGTATAATTGACTTGTAGTTATGGGAGTCATCTAGTGGCTTCCTGAACTCCCTTGATATGTCCCAAATGGCAACCTATTCTCTATATCGTGCACTACTTTTGATGGGCTCTGGTCCAAAGTAGTGACCTATAAAGGGAATAGGTTACCATTTGGGACGAAGGCTAGTCTGGACAGGCTGTGGAATGGAGCCCCCGAGACCCCATCCCACAGACGGATTAGTCAGTAGCCCGAGGGCCACATAGGATGTTTCCATCACCCCTCCGGCCCATAGCTTTTCTCCTGACCCTGACTGCTCCAGGTGAGGAGCACTGACTCCTCCGCAAGCACTCCAGGACAGCCAGACTTCTGGCGACTGGAAAACACATTTAGCCAAGGGGAAGATTGTAGAGACAGTATTGTCACATGTGTCAGTCTTTATTGAAAAGTGTTGTTTCCATTGTAAGTGTACATTCCAAAGAGATCTTCTAGTATACTAAATTATATTCTGAGTCCTAAAGTGTATGAGACATGAAGCGATTTTAAAGTATCCCCTGGACAGAAAACTGCTTAGTCAATAGCCACTGTTAAAATTGGCCTACATGCAGCATAAGGTGGTGTATTTTGGTGGTAGGGGTAACTGAAGGGATCCTTTATTTCTATTAGGGTGGCTCCATGTTATTTTTCCTTTCAGTGTCGTCAGTGAAATCCCACATGGTGTTCTCACATGCCTGTTCACAAGGTATGAGTGGGGGCACTGTACTCTGGTCGGGCCTCACTTCTTCCACTGGCCCCCTAAGTCAAAGACACCCACTGTACTACACTGGGCACGAGCAGATACATTTTCCTGCCATGTCGCAATGTGAGGACTAAAAGACAGATTAAATATAAACCCATAACCCAAACTACAGCTGGGTTTGGATGAAGCAAACAGTGGAGGGTAATAGTGGGGTCTCCTGGGGAGGTCCAAATGGAGCCCAGTTAGTACAACAGCTCTACAGGAGTTGATCCGTCTGTATTGGGCATGAAATCAGAGTGTGCTGCCCTTCAAAAGGAAGCAATAAATTGGTGAACACAATCGGTACAAAAGCACCTTCCAAGATGTTCAATGCAGTTAGTTTTGACTAGGGTCAAAATGCTTTATTCTATCTTTATTTAACTAGGCAAGTCAGTTAAGAACAAATTCTTATTTTCAATGACGGCCTAGGAACTGCCTGTTCAAGGGCAGAACGACAGATTTGTACCTCGTCAGCTCGGGGGTTTGAACTTGCAACCTTCCGGTTACTAGTCCAACGCTCTAACCACTAGGCTACCCATTCTCTCGAACAGCTTCATGAAGAATGCTTTTCCAACCGTCTTGAAGCAGTTCCCACATATACTGAGCACTTGTTGACTGCTTTTCCTTCACCTCTGCGGTCCAACTCATCCCAAACCATCTCAATTGGGTTGAGGTCAGGTGATTGCGGAGGCCATGCCATCTGATGCAGCACTCCATCACTCTCCTTCTTGGTCAAATAGCCCTTACACAGCCTAGAGGTGTGTTGGGTCATTGTCCTGTTGAAAAGCAAATGATAGTCTCACTAAGCGCAAACCTGATGGGATGGCAAATTGCTGCAGAATGCAGTGGTAGCCATGCTGGTTAAGTGTGCCTTGAATTCTAAAATCATTGACAATGTCACCAGCAAAGCACCCACAAACATCCATGCTTCACAGTGGGAACCACACATGTGGAAATCTTCTGTTCACCTACTCTGCGTCTCACCAAGACACAGCAGTTGGAATCCATAATCTCCAATTTGGACACATCAGACCAAAGGACAGATTTCCACTGCTTGCGTTTCTTAGCCCAAGGAAGTCTTCTTATTGGTGCCCTTTAGTAGTGGTTTCTTTGCAGCAATTCAACCATGAAGGCTTGATTCACACAGTCTCCTCTGAACAGTTGATGTTGAGATGTGTCTGTTACTTGAACTCTGTGACGTGCAATCTGTGGTGCTTTTAATTGGCAATTTCTAATGCTGGTAACTCTAATGAACTTATCATCTGCAGCAGAGGTAATTCTGGGTCTTCCTTTCCTGTGGCAGTCCTCATGAGAGCCAGTTTCATCATACCACTTGATGCCTTTTGCGACTGCACTTCATGTCTTAAAGTAACGGACAGTCATTTCTTGCCATAATATGGACTTGGTCTTTTAGCAAATATGGCTATCTTCTGTATACCACCTCTACCTTGTCACAAATGAACTTTGAACAAGGCACACCTGTTAAATGAATTGCATTCCAGGTGACTACCTCATGAAGCTGGTTGAGAGAATGCCAAGAATGTGCAAAGCGGTCATGAAGGCGAAGGGCGGTTACTTTAAAGAATCGCAAATGAAACACCTTTGGTTACTACATGATTCCATGTGTAATTTCATTGTTTCATTTTATGGTGTCTTCACTATTATAATATGTAGAAAATAGTAAAAAATAAAGAATAACCCTAGAATGAGTAGGTGTCCAAACTTTTGACTTGTACCTTCATAGAACAAATATAAAACATGTAAAGTGTTGGTTTCGTGAGCCGAGATAAAAACAAATCACAGAAATGTTCCATACACACAAAAATATTATTTCTCCCAAAATTGTACACAAATTTGTTTCCATCCCTGTTCTCCCTTTGCCAAGATAATCCATCCACGTGACAGGTGTGGCATATCAAGAAGCTGATGATAAACAGCATGATCATTACGGTGAAGGTGAAAGGTGAAACTTGTGCTGGAAACACTAGACAACTAAAAGTTTCTCAAGACATAGCAAATATTGATTTCACTCCTGTTAGAATAAAAAAAGTATTCGGGGGGAAAAAAAACTACCTAGATTAAATCCCACTTTTCAAGTAAGAAAATAAACCATCAAAACACGTTATAAAAGATTGAATCAGGCATGCTGACGGCATGACAATGTCACTGTGCACAAAGCAAGGTTCATAAAGAAATTGTTTGAGATCGGCGTGTTAGAACTGGACTGTCCTACACAGAGAGCCCTGACCTCAACTCCATCGAATACACCTTTAGGATGATTTGGAACACTGACAGCGAGCCAGGCCCAATCGCCCAACATCTGTGCCGGACCTCACTCACGCTCTTGTGCCTGAATAGAAGCAAGTCCCCGCAGCAATGTTCCGACTTCTAACTACTGGAAAGCCTTCCCAAAAGGGTGGCGGCTGTTATAGCAGCAATGGGGAAAACAACTCCATATTAATGCCATGGTTTTGGAATGAGATGTTTGACGAGCAGGTGTCCACATTCACCACATGACCAAAAGTATGTTGAAACCCATATTGCTTACCTTGTAAACTTTTCCAAAAGCCCCATCACCCAACTCTCCGATAATTTCCCATTGGTCATTAGGATTGATGTCTCGATGAACGTGTTCATATTGTTTTGCCTTCTTTTTTATGTCAAAATTAGACAGGCGAAGTATTTTGCTGAATTTAGCAAAAGCCATGGTTCGCCGCAAAAATGCAATAAAAGCTGTTCATAAAAGCCACGTTTCTCAAGACACAGCAACTATTCTGAGTTTCACTCTTGTTAGAATAAAAAAGTATTCGGGGGAAAACTACCTGGATTTATAATCACACACCTTTCAAGTAAGAAAATAAGCCGTCAAAAACACGTTCTAAAATATTGAATCACGCGTTGTCATAAAAAAAATAAACGTAATATTTCCATTCACATGACTTGTCCACTGCACACAACGACCACCTGCTGAAACATAGTAACCAGTTATGGAGAACAACTTGTTGCTTCTGAGTAAAAAGACAGAAGCCCCACCTTATTGCCATGTTCAAATGCTAATCGGAACTAGAAAACTCGGAAAAGTCCGACTTGCTAAAAATATTGTAGTTATACAAGTGCCGCGTTCAAACAGTTAAAAAGTCGGAAATTTACACATTTCCTAGTTCATACTAATATTTAACGTAGCACAGGCCTATAGCTCCCCAACGCTCCCACAGTGTCATGGAAATGTCGTTTTCTGTGCGCAGATCCGTCATCTTTACGCAAGATATGTAGTTAAAATAATTCCACTTCCCAGTTTAGATGTACATGTCGTTTTTAAAATATCTGTCAAGTGTTTCCAGATTTTTATGAAATATGACCTATAATTAATTACAATATAAGTGAAATAGCCTTTCTTATCATTTTGGGCAATGACAACTATATTAAAAAGCAGCTCTTATGTTTTAGAACGGTGTGGGCATACCACAACAACAGTATGGTGTCCTGTATGCAGGACATTAAAAATATTCACGTGAAAAGTCCGCTGATTGGTCAGCTCATGCTCATTGAGAGGATGATATCATTCTCTATGAGGAAATATAAAGCATTTATGAAACAGTCTGTTTGAAATAGGTGGGGGTTTTGAAGTGTTTTATCTCCAATTTATGCTTTGGCCTCAAATATGAGTATAGGATAAGTCTACCACAGGAGCTTGGTGCACTTTAATTGGGGAGGGCGGGCTTGTGCTAATGGCTAGAGCTGAATGCGTGGAATGGTATCAAATACATCAAACACATGGATACCATGTGTTTGATGCCATTCCATCAGCTCAGTTCCAGCCATTATTATGAACCATCCTCCCCTCAGCAACCACCACTGGAGTCAACAACATTATTTGGGTATGAGTCAGTAGCAATTGTAGCATGTAAATCTTGGAGGGGCAAACAAAAAACATTTTGGGGGGATGAATGCCAGCAAAGCCAATACACTATACAACACTAAATAATACATTAATTGCACTATAACAGTGACAAACGGTGCCCACAAACTGTTAGGGCCTACATAAAGCTGTCCCAACAGCAGTCCCAACACCTTAACACTGCTACACCTGGCTATCAGCAGAGCTTTGTCTGGCAGCGAAACAGTTCAGCCTCATTTACTGCCTTTAAAAAAAACATGGCTGATATGGCTGACTTGCTTAAACAAATGTGGTTTCTAATGACAATTGAGATGTACAAACTATGGCATAAGGGGACGACAAGTGGATAAGAGGCTATCCGTAATTTTGATTAAGACATTAATGACTGAGCTAGGACGGATGTAGTCAATATAACTATTTGTTGAGCACTTTTGAAATGTACAGCAACAGAATTCAGAACATGAGCTGTTCTTACAGTGTTCTCCATGTACACCGAGTCAGAACCGTAGGATACATAAAGGGGGCATATAAGCAGACAATGAAAGCTCTTACAATATTCAATGATTACATTTCTCTAAAACATGTTATAGGCTAAATGTGCACCATCAAGTAAGAACAGTAGGCAAAATTAAGAGGGGAAAATAGAACAAATTACTAGAGTGAGACACATGGCCTACTAACAGCTTACTACATAACATACACTTAGTATTACTTTCTTAGCTACAGTGTACATGTCTCCTTGGCATATTACATCATTTATGCAGCAGCATACAATACATTTTTGGACTCACCTTGTTGTGCTGTGCTCACTTGAAACTTGAACAGGAAGGACAGTCCTTCGTGGGAAAATTTTGCCATCAAACTTTGTCATCGAAGTCTGGCATTCTTTGGATATATGGTGTTTTCAAGACAACTGGAAACTAAAAAAAAAATCAAAAATCGAATCATGATTACGTCAGTGATCTTCAGGTCGTAGCTCTAGAAAGAGGCCCAAGTTCCCGACTTACAATTCTGAGTTGGATGACCGTTCAAAACATATTTCCCAGTTGTCTTGAACTCACTGAAGTCATATTTCCCAGTTCTGAGTTAACAGTTGTTTTGAGCGCAGCAGAAATCATGCTGGATTTAAAATATGGCCAATTTTGAATGTTTATAATTTTAAGCTTGGAAAAGAGATCCTTGATCTGAGAATTGGGACCACACACCCACTTCACTGACTAGCAAGCTAGTGATTGCTTTGCTATGCTTTCAGTTAGCCACTGATTCCTTCCAAACCACTCATAGTTTAATTTTACAACTTGTTGTGTAATGTTTATGTCCAATGGCCGATGAGCACCGATACGTTTTATCTATAATTTCTCTTCAGTATTTCTCTTCGTATGACAAGGATTAAATAGGTTTGCCAGTAGATTGTTGACTTTCATGATGATGACCGCTAGCTAAGATTTTCAAAGTATGATGTTGACATGATCAGTCCAATCAAAGCTAATGTAGATAGAACGTGATTTTAAATAATTTATCTGTTGCCAATGACCCTGAGCCTTCTTGGATGGGCACTTCTAATGTAACTCTATGGCAGCACCCAAGGGGCTTGAATTTTCAAGCTCTATCCTTAGATATGGAAGTGACATAGTGTCCCCATGAGTTACAAAACACTGATCCAATAATGGCGCAACTAGAGAACATTACTAACCCCTACGCTCCATATTTTCCACTGGCTGCCCCACCACCACCACAGAAAGCACAGAGCTAGGTTGAAACACCTGCATTTTGGAGCTGCCTTACTCAAGAAAGCAAAAAAGAGACCATGTTTGTATGAAGGCTTTATTAACTCAATGATATGTGACATGTATTAATGCAAAAAATAACATGCAAAACAGGCAACCCCCACAAAACTTTTTATTTTTATTTATTTTTTTAAATGTGGGGCTCAACACAGGTGGGGCTCAACACAGGTGGGGCAGACCTGACTGACAGGTTGTCACTGGTATGAATTAACAGAATATTAACTTCTAAAAGAGAGATTTTCACTGGACAGTTACTTTAAGTTGCCTAGGCCAGTGGTTCCCAACTAGGGGTACTAGGACTTCAGGGGTCAACTGGCCAGAGCAAAATTCAGTTGGTGGTACAGTAACCAAAAAAGTTGTGGTACCACTTGCCATGGAAGGGGTGGCCCCTTCCATGTGGCCACCGCCAGGTATTGAAAGCAAAAACACCTGTCATTAGCAGGCCAGATAGGGTACAACAAAACAGGTACAGCACAGTTTTCTATCATGGACATATAGTCTTATTCAAATACGTTTTCAGACGTTTAAGGGAAAAGCAATGGGGGAAAGTATGTAGGCCTACAGAAAGGGGTTTTATTGGAATTTTGGAATTTTGTATAACCTCGGCTTTTGCCGAAACGGTCCCCAAAATTGGATTCTCAGTCTACAGTAAGGTACAAAATACATAGCTGTTTCATAATTATTGCTTTGCATAATGCAATATAAAATAGAGGTTACAAGGATATATTTTGGTGCACTCTATAGCTCACAAGCACCACTAGGTGGCAAAAAATCATAGTACATGTATTTTTGTGGAGCCTGTTGCTGTCATCTACCATTATGTGACAGTTATGTCATTTTTACATTAGAATTCACAAGGCTATTTTATATTTCTCACAGAACTTTCGGGAAGTCATATCGCATCTGGATCGATGGATGATGGATCATACAGTGTATCATATAAGGACGTTTTATTAAAATAATTAAGGCCATGAAGTAACAAAAAAGTACAAATAGGCTACCACTCAAACCCAGGCTTTCGCACATCAGATCAAATCAAACTGTATTTGTTATGTGCTTTGTAAACTACAGGTGTAGAATAACAGTGAAATGCTTACTTACAGATCTTTTTCCAACAATGCAGAGTTAAAGATACAAATATATATATTTTAAAATTGAAATAGTTACAGTGAATGACAAATAAATAACAATAAGTACAAATGCATGGCTATATACAGGGAGTACCAGTAATGAGTCAATGTGCAGGAGTATGAGGTAATTAAGGTAGCTATGTGCATATACTGTAGGTAGGGGTAAAGTGACTAGGCAACAGGATAGATAATAGACTGAGTTGTAGCAGCAGTGTATGTGGAGCAGTAGCAGAAGCGTAAGTGGTGAGTGTGAAAGCTTGTGTGTGTGTGTGTGTGTGTGTGTGTGTGTGTGTGTGTGTGTGTGTGTGTGTGTGTGTGTGTGTGTTAGAGAGCACTTGCCTGTGTTCATAGATGCCAATGGAAGCCAGGCTTCCCCAAATAATGTACCAAGAAAAAAAACATCAAATAATGTAACTTTTGTCTCTCTGTGTTTCATAATTTTCCTCCTCTGCTCCAGAGTCCAATGGCGGAGTGCTTTACACCAATCCAGCAGCCGCATGGCATTGCACATGGTGATTTTAGGATTGTGTGCGGCTGCTTGGCCATGGAAACCCATTTCATGAAGCTCCCAATGAACAGTTCATGAGTTTGGAACTTGGTAGTGAGTGTTGCAACCGAGGACATACGATTTTTACGAAAAAAATCGTGACATCCAATTGGTAGAGTATTGACCCATCACGGCCACTCCCGTACGGACTCGGGAGAGGCGAAGGTCGAGAGCCATGCGTCCCCCGAAACAGGACCCTGCCAAGCCGCACTAGCAGGGCAGAAATATATATGAACTGACTTGTTGGAAAGGTGGCATCCTATGACAGTGCCACATTGAAAGTATCTCTTCAGTATAGCCATACTTCTGTAAATGTTTGTCTATGGATATTGCATAGCTGCTCGATTTTATAAACCTGCCAGCAACGGGTGTGGATGAACTAGCCAAATCCAATAATTTGAATGGGTGTCCACATACTTTTGTATATTTACTGTATCTCAACAGAGAAAGCATCCGGGTGAGTGAAACAGCACTTCTCTATCTCTGTATGTGTAGGCCATCTATCTGATGCTGTCTGGTCAAAAAGAGTATGACATTGTTGCTGCCTGTAAAATTGAATGCAATGGAAGCCAGCGAGCATTTGGCCTCCCTTGATAAAAAAAACGATTAAATAATAGCCAATCAGCGTTGAGCTAAACTGAGTGAGCTCAACTGTGAATGGTCCTGGCACACCAAAAAAAAGTGTCAAGGGAAGCTAGTTTGGATTTGGCTTCACTCCAATCACATCACATCAAGAACAATACTTAATGTGTGTTGTTGTCCTTCGGTGGCTAGCTAGCTTAAGTTGGTCCTTTCCTAAATTATCTAGGGATTTGGACTAGGGATTTGGACTTGTGGTTTTACTTAATTCTCTATACTGGCCAGTGATTATAACAGTGATTCTGATCCAAACCTAAATTCATACATTGTGCCCCTGGCCTGAGAGGATGGAAATTCAATATGTAGCTAGATGTAGAAGGCTAATGTTAACTAGCTAACGTTGCCCATGAATGGAAGTTAGGCTAGCGAGCAACCATTTTAGTCAGGTAGCCTAGGTCTAGGACAACAAAACAATAAAAGTGTGTACTGTATGACAGAGTCATAGACCCTTTCATCAACATGAAAGAGACAAGGATGTCATTTGTGTTTCCCTCCCTTTCAACATGTTTTTGTACTTTTGTACAAACACACACACACACACACACACACAGAGAGAAATCTGAACCATGGACAGCCACATCATATTTACCTTACAGTGATTGGACTCAATTGTTTTTGGTATATTTTAGTTATCACTGTATTAGAATAAGCATAGGTGATTTGATTTTTGAAATCTGACATTTTGAAGTTGAAATGTTGCTGGAGTAGTGGAGGCAGCTCCTGTTTTCTTTGTGACTTGCAGTAACTCTGTGGTTCTAAATCCATAGTTATTTAGTAGTCTGAAAATGTTGGAAACATTAACTTGCTTGACCATGCTGTAGCTCATGTAACTGTTTGTAGAGCAAACAACGCAATTATCACAACACATACAGCAGGTTGTAATATGGCTTTACTTTTCCTGGCTTGGCTTCCCCAGAGATTTTACCCACGCACCTCTACTGTGTTTGAGTGTGTGTGTGTATGTGGCATCAATAGGCATGTGTGCGCATGCTATGTGTGTGTGTGAGCGTATGTAGTGTATGTGTTTGTGTGTGTTGGAAGGTCAGTATAAGTATGTGTGAGAGTGTGGGTAAAGTCCAGTGTGTGTGCAGAGTCAGTGCAAGAGAGTTAGTTCAAAAAAGGGTCAATGAAGGTAGTCTGGGTAGCCATTTGATTAGCTATTTAGCAGCCTTGTTTAGCAATCTTATGGCTTGGGGTAGAAGCTGTTCAGTGTCCTGTTGGTTCTAGACTTGGTGCACTGGTA
Source organism: Oncorhynchus clarkii lewisi (assembly GCF_045791955.1). Lineage (NCBI taxonomy): Eukaryota > Metazoa > Chordata > Actinopteri > Salmoniformes > Salmonidae > Oncorhynchus > Oncorhynchus clarkii. The sequence goes on along the minus strand of NC_092158.1, from coordinate 52,467,514 downwards.
CCACCTGCCGTATAGTAGCACAGAGAAGAGTCTCTGGCATGTGAGGTTGGAGTCTTTTAAATAGTTTTGAACCTTCCTCTGACACCGCCTGGTATAGAGGTCCTGGACGGCAGGGAGCTCAGCCCCAGTGATGTACTGGGCCGTACTCACCACCCTTTGTAGCGCCTTGCGGCTGGGTGCCTTGCAGTTGCTGTACCAAGCTATGATGCAGCCAGTCAAGATGCTCTCAATGGTGCAGTTGTAGAACTTTGCCAGGTCTCTGACCTCCTCCCTATAGTCTGCCTCATCGATATTGGTGATCAGTCCTACCACCGTTGTGTCGTCAGCAAACTTGATGATGGTGTTGCAGTTGTGCGCTACCACATAGTTGTGGGTAAACAGGGAGTACAGATGGGGATTAAACACACACCCCTGAAGGGCACCTGTGTTGAAGGTCAGTGTGGCAAATGTGTTGTTGCCTACCCTCACCACCTGGGGGCGGCTTGTCAGGTGGGTGAGCGCAGTGTGGAGTGCAATAGAGATTGCGTCATCTGTGGATCTGTTGGGGTAGTATGTGTGAATTGGAGTGGGTCAAGGGTGTCTGGGATAGCAACCAGTCAAGCATTATCTATCTCTCTATCTCTGTCCCTCCCCCTTCTCTGTTTCCCTATCTCTGTCCCTCTCCCTCCCACCCTCCCATCAAACAAAAACATTGACATTTCAGGCTCCAGCTCATTTGTGATCCAAGGCTGCACGATCATCGGCGGTGAACACCAGCTACTAAACACAGAGGCATGTGATGCCAGTGCCCTAAAACAAGAACCCAGTATAGCTTTTAACGTGACATTAAGCAGGGATAATGGCCTTTTTAGTAAATACAAAAATACAGTGCCCACTGCCAGAATGATGGTGCAACATGAGGGCAGTGGCATAAAAAGGAGGATGAAACTATTCTGTCATTTCAGAGGATATGAGAGTGCTGATTTTCTAAAAGGTCATTTCAGTTTATGCATTTCCTTGACCAAATACGGTAGAAAGGCAAAGATTCCAGAGAACTCTCTGTACATTTAATCATTTGCACAAAGTTCACCATTTTGTACCCGTAAAAGTTATATTTGAGCATTGCTAGTCTATTTCAATTATTTGTTTCGATATCTCACATGTGGTGTTTTGCTAAGGACAGCTTACTCTCGGAAGTAACTATCAAAATCATCTGTTGGAGACAGACAGGTAGAATGGCGAATGAGGTGAGACCCTCACTTCCTTAAAAGGAGCCACTTACCCACCCTCTGGTTATTCTTGCTTCTCTTCCTCACGAAGTGTCACTACTCCAGCTCTCCTCATATCAACTGGATACCTGTTTTCCCACTTAACGCTTGTGTAGTCATAACATTCTGTATACTCCCCTTGTCTAAAGGGTAAAACATGACTCGCCTTCACTAAACCCCTAAAATAAAGCAGTTTGATTGAATTTTATACCTCAAATCTATTTCGAATGAAGAAACAACCTGTCATTCATCACAAACTTTGCAAATATCTGGGTTTTCCCTTTTCACAATGCATAAAGACTGAATTTAATCAGATCCATAATCCATAAACCACCGTCAACAGAACAATACAATAAATGGGTCTAACAAAACCCGGTAAATACCAGCATACTGTTGCATAAGCACTACAAGAAACAGTTACCGACAAGGACATGGGGGGAACAGAGGGTTAAATACACAACATGTAATTGATGGAATTGGAACCAGCTGTGATGGAAGACAAGACAAAACCAATGGAAAATGAAAAGTAGATCAGCGATGGCTAGAAGGTCGATGACTTCGTCCGCCGAACGCCGCCCGAACAAGGAGAGGGACCAACTTCGGCGGAAGTCATGACAATCTCCTCATTTTGCCTGCCCCAGCTGCAGCCTCAGGTGGATCAGGACAAGCTTCAGCCCACTGAACAGCTTTTACAAGCGCTGCAGAGACTGCTGTGTGGACAAGGCGCTCCCTTCTTTGAATGTGTAGGATTACAAGTGCCTTTCCCAGCTGCTCCAGGAACACCCTCCTCTTGCATCAGGCATCCAAGTTGGGTTGATCTGGTTCCATATCACAAAAGCATTGTATGAGGACACATCAATGATGTTATGGAAGATGACCAGTGGCCATTTGGGCAGTCATCCTCCTGCAGCTGTAAGTTCCAATCACCTTGTCCAGGTCATCCACGCCTCCTTTGTTGTGTAGTACAGGATAATGGCTGGCTTCCTGTGCTCACAATCACTAATCTCAGCCGGTTTGGGCAGTGTGCTCAGGAGGACCACATTCTTCTTCCTCTTTGGAAGGTAAGAAACTAGAGTTGGGGTGGGGGTGAAGGCAAACGTTGATGAGAAAGCCTCTCCCCCCCTTGTTGCGAAGAGTGCAGGGAGGAGCTCAGGCTTGTTATTTCTAACTTTGCCAACCATGGTGATCTTCCTCTTCAGGAGCTGCTGGCTGAGTTCAATCATTAGCACACATAATCTCAATTTCTCCTTGTGTGTGTGTGTCTTTGTGGTTTTTGTGGTGTGTAAATGATTTCTAACTGCCGGGTCAAAAATGACCCTAAGACAATCTTTGTACCCTGGTGGCGTACAGTGTTAGAGTTGCGTAAATTCGAATCTGGTATCAGGATAAATATAACAATGAGTCACCGATTTTATACTATGTATTTTTATTAGCTAAGTAATAAATGGCAAATGCAACTTTCGTATATACGGGCTCACTGTAATACCACGCAGGGCAGAACAGGGAACTGACAAGATGTATGTAAACAGTATTCTTTATACTGTGATAGACAGTTCCAACCCGTCTGTTGGCCTATCACAGTAGAGGCTGGGCGTGGTTTAAACTTGCTCAGCCTATTGCAGGCGCTCAGGCGGGTCCCCGCCTCTTGGCGCTTCTGTTGATAGATGTAACTGTTGCTGTGAAGAACATCCATGCGCTCATGCTCGATACCGTTATCTCGCACCTGGCTCCTGTTATCTTACAAAAGACTGCTTGTTCTCGCAACACCCCGTTCTGAATGTGCCCCCCCCCAACTCATTGAACAGTTCCTGTCTTCTGTATTTTTCCATCATGAGAAAGGCCCATGGCCCTGAAGCTTTTAACAATGTTTCAAGTCAGCTATGTTGCATAACACATACATACATCCACACAAGCCAACAGCAGATAATATTAAATCATATATATGGTAATGGATATAATGTAAAACACAGGATCCAACAACAGCTTACATGGTAATATGAACAAATGTTTCACTTTTTCTAATGTTGGAAAAGGAAAGTCATCAAATTTGAAGTTGAAAAAATATAATTTAGAGAGTTTTCTCTGCTGTTAAACATATTGGCAGGTCATTTTTTACACTTTAGACACACAAGGGTTAACTGCTCACAAGTGAACCGTGAAGGATATCGCTAAAGAGTGTAGGTCTTCAAACCATGTCGAGAGGTTGAGTACTAACCGGGGTTTTGTTTTCGTGTAGAAATACCTTTTCTACTTCTCAGTCTCTGTTGGTAGCTAGCGTCACGGCTAGCTATTTAGACCTGGTTAGCCCACGCTGCAAGGCTAACTTGGCTAGCTTGCAAAGAGGCACTTCACGAGCATACCCTACCTGCAACACAGTAGCATTGCTAGCTCCCCTCTCTCTTCTAGTTTAACCTGCGTTCACTCGTTGCGTTAACACTAGAACCGCCATAAGCGGTCACTGACATTTGATTTTGTAAATAGAAAAAAGCTGCCAAAAAAGCTCACCTGCTCCTTCCTGATTTTTCCTAAATGTTTGTAATTTACACTGCTTATTTGTCAGAATTTATAAATCACAAAAATAAAAGTATTTATTGCCCTTTTACCTGTTTTTTAACACCTATTCCTAACTTAATCTGCCAAGAATGATGAGGGTGAAGAGGTTGATTTAATTTAGAAAGACAATAGTGTAACGAGGAGTTTGTTATGCCTATCTATCAGCAGCACATCATTTGACCGCACGCCTTGCGGTTGATCCCGTTCTCTTTTATGTTTTACTTCATAAAAATAAGCTGTTATGGGACTGTTTCAGTCTATTACTCTATTACTAATCAAATTTATTGTAAGGGAAAACGAAAACATGCTACATGTTGCAGTAGGCCTTTAGAATAACGCAAAAACATATCCTTGACTCTATCCAGTGAAGCAACTGATGCCAGCCCACTGAATGACAAATGGATAGAATGTGCGGTAATTGTGCAAGTTACTTCACAATCAAATTTTAATTAGGCCTAACTGAATGTTGAGGTTGATTTAATATAGAAAAACAATAGTGTCATGATAAGTTTGTGTTATGCCTATTTATCAGCGTTGGCGTCTCATGTTAATAATTGACCTGTAAAAAGAAGCTGTTACAGGACTGTTTTATTTACTGTAACTCTATTACTAATCTAATTTATTCTAAGGGAAACGAAAACATGCTATGTGATGCAGTAAGTCTTTAGAATAATGCAAAACATATCCTTGACTCTATCCAAGTTGATGTGTGGGAAACGATGCCAGTTAGCCTGCACAGCTGGCCCATTGTAACTACACCAAAACTAATTTCATACATAATAAGTGTCCATCTGTATATAAGATTACATTGACATTAATCTGATGAGTGCAAAATATGAGTTGTCAAATTGTACATGAAGAGATGGGCGAATCTTGTAATTGACAGATGCAGGTAAAGGAGCAGTTTTATCAAATCCTCCTTTATAGTCACATGCAGGTAAAACATTGTAATTTCTATATAGTATCTGAAATACCATATTCTGAAGTTAGTTTCTATGACACTTACCTTTGTCAAATAACTCTTAAACTTCACGAGGTGCAGCTTTCTCCAAATTCCACTTCTTTCAAGAATATCCGTGCTGTCCATGCATTCAGCACATGACCACTCACTCACACGACAGCATTGCTCTGGCTACTAAGCAAAAACTAGTAATATAATAAATATAAATTACAATATGCTATTCTGTCGTCTTCAAATACATTTCCCTGGGAGAAAAGTTGATTGCAAAGAAGACTAGCCTGCTCGGAACAGTGAACAAACAAAGGCGGGAGCTGCCCCCCTATGCGAAAAACAACATACTGTACTCCACATCAGTGACTGAGAGTGGCAAAGCAACACTCATGGTGTACAGGTGCAAAATAAATAAGAGCGTGTCTATCTTCTGCACCATGCATCCCACTGGATCTGACATCTGAGCTTCGTGAGAACCACATGAACGCCAAGAAAGAAGCTACAACCGCTAAGCAGGCCGCCAATGCAGTAGGTCCTATTCTCCCTTTTCCCCAAGCACCACAGCTCCCACTCGGGAAAGATAAGACACAATGTCAATTCGGTAGGTGCACACGAAACAAGGCATATGAAAACGGTGCAAAGTGCAACCGATTTGTTTGTGGAACTTGATCACACAAAGCACTGAAGCTGTGTGCTGACTGTGGACCCGAAGCATAAAGAGAAGACGGGATTGATTCATGTGTAAAGACCCGGGAATAAGGGCACAATCCAGTGTCTGATACAATCAACAAATTACTGTTTTTATATCTTGTGATGAATATATTTCCACAAATATGTATTTATGCAATGAATCCTTTACAATTGTTCATGCACTGGTGCTTTTGTTTAGGAATACAGCAAATAATTTCACCTGCACACCTGGCTGGTTATATTATTATTATCATCATCTTTTTGGTTTCTACTTTGTCAAAAGAATCTGTAACTGGACTTTATCAATTACTATACCTCTATTACTAATCAAATCTACAAATTAAGTTGATCAAATGGATTACACTGTAATGTTTTTATTTTAAGGGGAAACGAAAATTGTCTATAGGGCTACGTTTTTCCCGGGGCTTTGTAGAATTACACAAAGCATATCTTTGACATTCTAAACAAATAACTGTTTTTATTATTTTAAAGGTATATATTGCCATTAATTTCTTCATGTAATTAATCCTTTACAATAATTTATGCATTATGTATTAATCATTTATTTATCAAGCATGTTTGCGCACCTTGCAGGTTGATATGCATCTATAGCCTTGCGGCTATGGCTTTATGCGGTGCTCAATATTGCTAGCTGTTACATTTGAAGTCGGAAGTTTACATACACCTTAGCCAAATACATTTAAACTCAGTTTTTCACAATTCTAGTAATCCTAGTAAAAATTCACTGTCTTTGGTCAGTTAGAATCACTAATTTATTTTAAATATGTGAAATGTCAGAATAATAGTAGAGAGAATTATTTATTTCAGCTTTTATTTCTGTCATCACATTCCCAGTGTGTCAGAAGTTGACATACACTCAATTATTATTTGGTAGCATTGCCTTTACATTGCTTAACTTGGGTCAAACGTTTCGGGTAGACTTCCACAAGCTTCCCACACTAAGTTGGGTGAATTTTGGCCCATTCCTCCTGACAGAGCTGGTGTCACTGAGTCAGGTTTGTAGGCCTCCTTGCTCGCACACTTTTTCAGTTCTGCCCACATATTTTCTGTAGGATTGAGGTCAGGGCTTTGTGATGGCCACTCCAATACCTTGACTTTGTTGTCCTTAAGCTATTTTGGCACAACTTTGGAAGTATGCTTGGGGTCATTGTTCATTTGGAAGACCCATTTAAGACCAAGCTGTACGATCTTTGTCCCCATGTGCAGTTGCAAACCGTAGTCTGGGTTTTTTATGGCGGTTTTGGAGCAGTGGCTTCTTCCTTGCTGAGCGGCCTTTCAGGTTATGTCGACATAGGACTTGTTTTACTGTGGATATAGATACTTTTGTACCTGTTTCCTTCAGAATTTTCACAAGGTTCTTTGCAATTGTTCTGGGATTGATTTGCACTTTTCCCACCAAAGTACGTTCATCTCTAGGAGCGGTAAAACGGCTGTGTGGGCCCATGGTGTTTATACTTGCGTACTATTGTTTGTACCGATGATTGTGGTACCTTCAGGCATTTGGAAATTGCTCCCAAGGATGAACCAGACTTGTGGAGGTCTACAATTTTTTTCTGAGGTCTTGGCTGATTTCTTTTGATTTTCCCATGATGTCAAGCAAAGAGGCACTGAGTTTGAAGGTAGGCCTTGAAATACATCCACAGGTACACCTCCAATTGACTCAAATTATGTCAATTAGCCTATCAGAAGCTTCTAAAGCTATGACATCATTTTCTGGAATTTTCCAAACTGTTTAAAGGCACAGTCAACTTAGTGTATGTAAACTTCTGACCCACTGGAATTGTGATACAGTGAATTATAAGTGAAATAATCTGTCTGTGAACAATTGTTGGAAAAATTACATGTGTCATATACAAAGTCCTAACCAACTTGCCAAAACTATAGTTTTGTTAACAAGAAATTTGTGGTGGTTGAAAAACGAGTTTTAATGACTCCAACCTAAGTGTATGTAAACTTCCGACTTAAACTGTATCTGCAAGGCTCCTAACTAGCTAGCTTGGTACGCTGTTTACACAAGCTACTATTTGCTAGCCACCAGCCGCAAGGCTTCTATCTAGCTAGCATACACGTCTATACATTGTTCTTACAACAGGCGTTACTCGGTTCCCCTTGCAAGCCTTGTTCCTTAGAATGGCCACTGCTATCCCACTGAGCCCAGTTGGTGTGAGGTCATGAATAGCCTTGACCCTCTCCCCTCACTGTCTGACAACGTAATGTCAGGGGAAGCAAGTTAGGGTCTGACGAGGATGATGTTGGAATTAATCTCACGGATATCCTTGAGATAGCTCAGGAGATGGGGACTGATGACCCCATTCTCCCTCCCTCTCGCAGACCTGATGACCCCAAGAGAAGGGGAGCTGCACCTCCTCCAGTAACATTTGGGCTCCTTTGTGTCTGCAAGTGGGCACGTGGCCAGACTCGGCATGGAGTGGCCGTCTCCTGGAGGTGCTCAGGGCCCGTCAAAGGACCTATACGATGGGAAGAGACTTACGTCCCATACAGCCCAGATAAAATAACAGCTCCCTGGAGTACCAGCTTGCCTCAGGGAAGCTAAGAGCTTGTGGGAGAAACCCCTCATAAGCAATATTCTTGCTAAGGGTACCACTGTTTTGTTTTTTTTCCATTTATATTTTGTTAGCACGTTAGTTACTAATGACACAAGCGCTTCACTCCCTGGGATGGTGGAGCGCTTTACTGGCTCCGTTTTTCAGAAGATGTGCAAGGCCTCAGCCCAAACAATTAGAGCTCTCAATGTGACTTCTTTAGTTACTGGAGGAGGTGGAGAAGCACCTGGAAGACACCCTAGACCCAGATGTTTGGGATTACAGACCTGAAACCCCTTGCCTCCCGTAGTGCCATCCAAGGTTGTGGTCATATCATGAGCCTAGAGGTGTTGGCAGAAAGGGCGCTGATCTTATCAAGCTTAACAGACAAAGGAAAAAGTGGACCTACTGGATTCCCCTGTGACACCCAGGGAGTTGTTCGGGCCCACAGTCGCCACTATGCAGCAAAAGTGCTGGTGCTGGACCCAGGCTGGTTCGGATCCGAGAGACCTGTTCAGGTCCAAGAATATAAAGAAACCTCCAACTAGGTGCTGCCAGCGCCATCAATTTTTTATTTTACCAGGCAAGTCAGTTAAGGACAAATTCTTAGTTTCAATGACAGCCTAGGAACAGTGGGTTAACTGTCCTGTTCAGGGGCAATACAACAGATTTTTACCTTGTCAGCTCAGGGATTTGATCTTGCAACCTTTTGGTTACTTGTCCAACACTCTAACCACTTGGCTACAAGTCACCACAATGAACAAGTTAATTTGGCAATAATTATCCATTCACTTATGTGTCCTTAAAAACTTCCTATAATAAATCACCCAAAAACTATTTATTGTGTTTCGATGTGTGGCATATTTGAAAAGTTAAAGCCTATTGTTTAATTGGTTTTTACTTTCCTTAAACAATAATAATCCACTGTCAGAGATTTGAGCGCTAAATGCATCAGGGCATTGCATGCATATAGGCTGATAGGCCAAGGCATCCACTGTATATGAATATTTAAAAAGTAAATATAAAAGAAGAAAAGTTTAGGCCTAGCCCTTGAGAGAAAGATCGAGATATGCCGGCCCCATGTTCCTGACACCAACACGCATTCTTTATCATTTTCAGATAGGCTACTATTATACAGACAGGCGTACAGGAGGAGGCTAATACATACATTTTCAATCCAAGTATTTTTTAAATAAAGATAAGCATTATATTGTTACATTTAAGAAGTAACTCTGGTCGGCCTAAAACATTCCTCCTCACCTCAAATTCAACTGTTGGAGATAGTTGGCGCACCGGTGAGCACTGCCTTGATAGACCTGCAGTAGCTAAGTCTAATAATAGCCATACCATATCAAACCAAATTCCGGAGGACATCGTCTCTGACCGTGGCCACCAATTTACGTCACGAGAATGGAAAGCCTTCATGGAGAAGCTGGGGGTCATGGTCAGCCTCATTTCCGAGCACAGGCCTCAGTCTAACGGGCAGGTGGAGAGGATGAACCAGGAGCTGGAGAGGTTCCTGAGGATTCACTGCCAGGCAGGCAGTGGCAGTGGGCCCATTCCTTCCCATTCCTTATCAACCAGACTGAAGCTCCTGTGGTGGACTAGTGGTTCAGGCACGCAGAAGAGGTTTGGAGCAATGGCGCCGTGAGGCTCCAGCGCACTGTCCGCCGCCAGAAGGAGCGGGCGGATCGCCACCGCAGTAAGGCTCCCGTGTTCCATCCTGGTGATTGTGTCTGGCGATCATCCCAGTTTTGAGGCCATTCACGGTTCTCCGGAGGGTCAACGAGGTGACATATAGATTACAGCTCCCCACGAACTACCGGATCTCACCCTCTTTTCATGTTTCCCTCCCCAGGCCGGTGGTTCCTGGTGCCCTGGCTGAAGCCGTCTCGCACAACACCCCTCTGCCTCCCCTGGACATCGAGGGAAGCACCGCCTATGCCATTACATCCCTCCTGGATATCCAACGTTGTGGGGGTTGGCTCCAGTTCCTAGTGGACTGGGAGAGGTACGGTCCAGAGGAGCAGTGTTGGGTTCCGGTGGACGACATTCTAGATCCAAACATCATCCGGGATTTCCACCTTTGCCATCCGGACCGGCCCACACCTCGCCCTCGGGACCGTTCCCCTGGCCTGCGTCGTCCTGCGCGTGGAGCCGCGCATCAGAGGGGAGGTACTATCACGTCTACTCCTGCTCTGGCGCTCGACGTAGCCGGTTTACTAACCACCGGTCCTGGCAACCAGTCATTACCCACACCTGGCAACCCTCATTACGCACACCTGTGCCCCATCATTAGGCACACCGGGACTCCATCACTACCCTGATTACACCCCCGTTATCTAGCACTCTCTAGCATCACTCTTCAGGCAGCATTGGTTCTGTGTTCTTGTCCCAGACGCGGCTCTTGTTTTGTATCGCTTGATTGTCATCATTATTATTAAACTCACCAGCTGCATCTGCTTGCTGACTCCCAGCATCATTGTTACACTTCCTGTACTTTCTTCTCCCATTGTCGCATCATGGAGCCTATGGCTTTTCGCCTGTGGCCTTCCCTAGAAGGGCATCACTGTCCAGTATTTGCGGTTGCATCTTCTTGGATTGTAGGACAGTTCAGGCAAGGGTGTCATGGTCTTCGCCCATTGGGCTTGGGTTACCACCCTCGGAAGTAAGTAAGACAATTACACACTGGAAAGTTTTTTTTAGATTCCTTTGTAGTGTTTGTTGTGTTTAATTGTTTATCTGTTTCATTTCTGTGTTGAAGGGGGAAGATCACGCACACACCCACACACTTGAACAATAAAGTTGCTTGAATCTTTGTTGATGTTTATACTTGTTTCGACCCTCTGGCTTTTGGATTAACCTCTCTCTTTAGGGGAAAGAAAAAATGTGTGTACATATTGTTTACTGTATGTGTATTTATGTGGTGTGGAAGCCACAAAGTCGTTGGTTTTATGTTGGCGGAATTTCCTCTTCACTTCTCTCCTCAATTCATGCTCTTTTGTTGTTGCCCATCAAGTATCACTCCAAACAAAATGAACATATGTCAAATCTGACATTAAATGCTGTATGGTTTTCCACAATGGAAAATGGTGTGAGACATGCTATTGCATGCTGGATCTTTTGTTGATGCAGGAATGGGGTTGCAAAACTATTATAAACATTGGTAATTAACAGCAAAACTATGGCAATATATTGTAACTTCGGTAATTTAAACTTGAATACCTTTCTTTTTTTTTTACCCCTTTTTCTCCCCAACGGTTCAAGAGAAAATAGCCTAATTAATGAAAAAAAGCATCTAATAAAAATGTATTTTCTATTAACTTATTAACTATTAACTTCTATTAGCAACTTTTCCAATTATTGACTTTTTTTCACAAATTCCACCAGAATGACTCCAAAACATTGACACAAATGCATATTGACATAGTAAAAGAAATGTGTGTAAAAAAAACTATAAAGGATATTTCATGCTGAAACCTTAATATTAAACACCAATGGCATTCACTATGTTATTAGTTTATATTTAGGATAATGTGTTACAGCTTTGTCATTCTATTTTCATCTTATTAAATTATTTCATATATTTTACATGTGATAAGGCCACAGAGGGCTAGATATAAATACAGACATCTGCGATAATCTGAAGTATCCAAAAGGGCCACTAGATGTTTTGTGATAGATTACATCAAATCCTTGAAATATATAAAAATGCTGGCACTGTAGTTTACTGGTAAACTTTAAAAGTTTCCAGTATTATTAATTTATGATTCATTTTACCTTTATTTAACCAGGTAGGCTAGTTGAGAACAAGTTCCCTCCCTCCCCTTGCAACCTTATGGAGGAATTCAGAGAACTCTCACGGGTGCCGTTGGAAGAAGACCAAAGTGCAGTGTGGTGAGCGTACATTTTCTTTATTTTAAAATGTCGCCAACAAATGAAAGAAACAACCGTGAAGCTTACAGGGCTAAGTGCCACAAACAACATTCACTACCCACACTGAAAGGAGGGAATATATGTATGATTCCCAATCAGAGACAACAATAGACAGCTGTCCCTGATTGAGAACCATACCCGGCCATCACATAGAAACACAAATCATAGAAATAAAGGACATAGAATGCCCACCCAAATCACACCCTGACCAAACCAAAATAGAGACATAAAAACCTCAGGGTGTGACAAACAATGTTTGGCCCCAAGTCATCTTGTATTTGCATATTGAGCAATTGTATACAAAGGAATAGAACTTTTCCAAGGACAACAGTCTCAAATTCATTGTGTGTGGTAATGGGTAAGTGTAGGCCTATCTAGGTTTATAGCTATATACCAATATGCTAATGTGATCATTATGAACACATTGCACAAACATAGCTGTCCAAGACAAAGGAGATGATTGTGGACCACAGGAAAAGGAGGACCGGGCACGCCCCCATTCTCATTGACAGGGCGGAAGTGGTTTGGTTGAGAGTTTCAAGTTCCTTGGTGTCCACATCACCAACAAACTAACATGTTCCAAGCACACCAAGACAGTTGTGAAGAGGCCACGACAAAACCTATTCCCCCTCACGAGACTGAAAATATTTAGCATGGGGTCCTCAGATCCTCAAAAGGATCTACAGCTGCACCATCGAGAGCATGGTTGCATCCCTGCCTGGTATGGCAACTGCTCGGCCAGAGGCCGAGGGTAGTGCGTACGACCCAGTACATCACTGGGGCCAAGCTACCTGCTATTCAGGAACTCTATACCATGCGGTGTCAGAGGAAGGCCCTAAAAAGTGTCAAAGACTCCAGCCACCCTAGTCATAGACTGTTCTCTCCGCTACCGCATGGCAAGCGGTACCGGAACGCCAAGTCTTGGTCCAAGAGGCTTCTAAACAGCTTCTACCCCCAAGCCATACAACTCCTGAATGTCTAATCAAATGGCAACCCAGACTATTTGCATCCCCCCCTCTTTTACGCTGCTAGTACTCTCTGTTATTATCTATGCATAGTTACTTTAATAACTGTACCTACATGTACATATTACCTCAATTACTTCAACTAACCGGTATTTTAGTACTGCTTTTGAATTATTTTTTACTTTTCTTTCTTTGTTTTTGTTATTTTTTAAAACTCCATTAGCCTACGTTAGCTCAACTGTCCCGTGGATGGGACACTGATCCCGAAATGAAGGGATTGTAAGTAAGCATTTCACTGTAAGATCTATCTATACCTGTTGTATTTGGCACATGTGACTAATATAATACTATTTGATTTGATTTGATACATGAGTAGGGACTATTGGACTGCTTGTCATTCCATTTTTGAGAGAGCTATCCACTAGATGGGGCTAATTTCACACACATAGCTCTGTATGACTCCACTTCCAAGGAATCCTCTGGAGCTAAAGAGGCTCATTTATAATGCAAAGGATCACACCCATTATAATTGGTATCAGCTTTACAAGGGAGGAGTTCTTCCTTCCATCCTGCTATTTTCAAAAGCGAATTTGATTATATCTAAGAAATTAAAAACCAATTATGATGATGTTAAAATGTTTGTTTTTTAAAACTAAAGTCTACTTAAAGTTTACAACAGTGCCCACAATAAATACCAATTAAACAGCACAGTAGTCGCATGACAGAAGCATCATCATTCATTCCAAGTGGCTAAAGGTGGTCTGGTCTTATTTTGAGGGGTGCCATTTGCCTCGGAGAGTGGAGGGGTGAGCCCTGGTCTCATGAAGATGGATAGTTTGGACTGAAATCATTTTGGCATGATCCACTAGTAGTAATAGAGAGTGTGCACTGTAAGCAAATCCCTCACCCAGTCAATCCCATGACCTTGGACGGGACCACACAATTAGGAGGTAGGAGGCAGCGGTGCCATGCAATTCCTAACGGATGGTTACACTATGGAGCCATTAGTTAATGCCACCTCAATTCAAGTCATGACAGATTTGGACGCAGTCACAGGGAGAACTCTGTCCCAAAGCTGCCCGTTCTTTTCTCTGCCATGATTTAACGCATTGCTTAGGCTTCAGAGGCTGCGTTTACACAGGCAGCCCAATTCTGATATTTGTTCACTAATTGGTCTTTTGACCAATCAGATCAGCACTGATAAAGAGCTGATGTGAAAAGATCTATGATTGGGCAAAATACCAATTAGTGAAAAAATTGCAGAATTTGGCTGCCTGTGGAAAGTGATGTGGAGCATGCAATCCATGTGTGACCTGTGACATAACGTTTGAGGACTATAAAGATGATCGTTTTTTATTTGAATAGCCTAGCATCGTAAAGTCATGTGTGTGCTACATTTTGGCATGGTAAATGCTGATATGGAATTCATTAAATTGTATAGTTTATTACACAATTAATTATGAAGGTGTTAACCCCCAAAATGTGTTTCAAAACTATTTCCATAGTCATATTTTGGGTTCTCTATAGCAGTGGTTCCCAAACTTTTTATATTCCCGTACCCCTTCAAACGTTCAACCTGCTGCGCACACCCTCTAGCACCAGGGTCAGCACACTCTCAAATGTTATTTTGTTGCCATCATTGTAAGCCTGCCACACACACACTATACATTTATTAAACATAAGAATGAGTGTGGGTTTTTGTCCACAACCTGGCTCGTGGGAAGTGAGAAAGAGCTCTTAGGGCACAAATAATAATATAATTAGTAATAATTATAATATAATTAGTGATCAATCATTTTGCTTTTTATTGAGCCATCTTTCATATACAACTTTATTTGCTCATCGAAAATTGTGAATAACTCACCACAGGTTAATGAGAAGGGTGTGCTTGAAATGATGCACATAACTCTGCAATGTTGGGTTGTGTTGGAGAGAGTCTCAGTCTTAAATAATTTTCCACACACAGTCTGTGCCTGTATTTAGTTTTCATGCTAGTGAAGGCCGAGAATCCACTCTCACATAGGTACAGTACATGGTTGCAAAGGGCATCAGTGTCTTAACAGTGCAATTTGCCAAGACAGGATACTCTGAGCACAGCCTAATCCAGAAATATGGCAGTGGCTTCTGATTAAATTACATTTTCATAGAAGCGCTTGTTGCAATTTCGATGAGACTCTCTTGTTCAGATATTGGTAAGTAGACTGAAGGCAGGACATGAAAGGGATAACGAATCCAGTTGTTTGTGTCATCTGTTTTGGGAAAGTACCTATGTAATTGCGCACCCAACACACTCAGGTGCTTTGCTATATCGCATTTGACATTGTCCGTAAACTTGAGTTCATTTGCACACACAAAAATCATACAATTATGGAAGGACCTGTGTGTTGTCCTTGTCAATGCAGACAGAGAAGAGCTCCAACTTCTTAATCATAGCCTCAATTTTGCGGAGAGTCCCTGCAATCCTAGATTCAGATCATTCAGGCAAGAAAAAATATCACCCAGATAGGCCAGTCGTGTGAGAAACTCGTCATCATACAAGCGGTCAGACAAGGGAAAATGACGGTCAGTAAAGAAAACTTTAATCTCATCTCTCAATTAAAATAAACGTGTAAATACTCTGCCCCTTGATAACCAACGCAATTCTGTATGTTGTAAAAACGTTACATGGTCGCTGCCCACATCATTGCATAGTGCAGACAATACATGAGAGTTCAGGGGCCTTGCTTTAACAAAGTTAACAATTTTCACTGTCGTGTCCAAAACATCTTTCTAGCTGTCAGGCATTCCTTTTTCAGAAAGAGCCTCTCGGTGGATGCTGTAGTATACCCAAGTGGCGTTGGGAGAAACTGCTTGCACGCACATTACCACTCAACTATGTCTCCCTGTCATGGCTTTTGTGCCATCAGATACCAACACATATTGACCACCAAAGTCCATTTGATGTCACAAAGCTGTCCACTATTTAAAAGGATGTCTTCCTTAATTTACGCCCCTTAAAAGTAACTGGCATATACCAGGAGCTCTGCCAGGCCCGCCACGTCTGTTGACTCATCCAGCTGTAACGCATAGAATTCACTGGCTTGTATGCAAAGCAGTAATTGTTTCAAAACATCTCCTGCCATGTCACTGATGTGTCGTGAAACAGTGTTGTTTGATGAAAGCATTGTCTGTATAGTTTTTGGGGCCTTTTTCGCCAGCATTGTCCCAGCCATATCAGCGGCAAAAGGAAGAATGAAGTCCTCCACAATAGTATGGGGCTTGCCTGTCCTTGCCACTCGGTAGCTCACCATATAAAACGCTTCTAACCCCTTCTTATTAATGGTATCTGTTGCTTTTATACATGTCTTACTACTCGAAAGTTGTCTTAATTTTTGATCCAAAAACTCCTGTGGCTTGCCAAGAGTGAAGGTTTCATCCAGTTGGGAGGTAGTACTTTTGAACATATAACACACTGTGGCTGAGGAAAGGCACTACTCTAATATAAGTGAACCCCAAATCAATGTAGTTCTCATCATATTTGCACCTCTTCGATGCGTTTGGCTACATACAGACCGTTAGTGGAATTCCCGCGAGAGAGTAACGGTTAAGATGATTGGATGTTAATTATTTGTCTAGGCTACCTGTATTTGACATTGTGTTGTTATTTTGCTGAACGCTAGATGGTTTAATTTTATTTTTGTCCGTGAAACGAGGCTACTCAGGCGAGAAAAAAATCTCCCCCAAATGTATAGCCCCGTTGGAAAATATAAATGGTTTGTTTGAAAGTGTGAAGAATGTCTTTATTTTGCAAACATTTTAAAAAATGTGAATCACATTTTTATTTGGCGTACCCCCGACGACATTCCGAACATATAGTTGCTGAAAATAAATACCTGCGAATAAATCGCCTCATAAAAATCATAAGGCGAGGGTGAGTAGGCAAGGCAACATTCCATAAGATGAGGTGAGCTTTGCGAGACGCACGAGGAGGGAGTTCTATACAGCGTAGCGCCAAGTATCTTAATTATAGTCCAGTCGAGATACCGGTGTGTGAAGTGTGGAGGTCTCTATTATTCTGCCGTCTGCTGATCTCGTGCAACAATGTAGCAGTGTTCTGTTTTGCTTCATGATACAATTGTATCCTCAGCAGCAACAATAATTTTGCCCGAACAGTATAGAAAATACGAGAACACTAATCGCACTTTTATTTGTATTATTTTGTTTTACGATCAATCTGCGCATCCTTCCCTCATCACTCCAGACAGTCCTTCTTGTGAGTCGGGGCAGGTGTATGGTGGATGCGTCGTCCTAAGAAGCAAGTGATGCCGTGAACTGTCCTCTTCTCTTCAAACTGGCTACCTTACATTTTTTTAAACTGGACATGCTATTTACCTAAAAGCCCCGCGGCATTTAAAGGTAGGTTATGATGGTGTCTGCTTGAATGCCTAGGCTACTTTCTATTCAGTGCATGCTTTCTATTTTGTCACTGGATTCTAAGCGGAATGCCACCCCCGTTTGCCTCTTAAGTCAGCAATGCGATTTCTATGTACTTTAGCGTTCAAGTGGTTTTTAAAATTGTATTTAGATTCACAAGGGTGACCTTATCAAGGATACCAGAAAATGCATAACAAAAATCAAAATCTGATTTCTTTTTAACTTTGTTTATAGCTACCACTAGGTTAACACGCAAATTAAAATAGTAAGTTTGCGTTACATTCCATTATAATGGAGTGCAGTGTTTTTTGAGTGCCCATGCCACGCAGGCTGTGTCATACATAGGAATCATACATGCGACTTAACTTAAAGGGATAGTTCACCCAAATTACAAAATTACATATTGGTTTACTTACCCTGTCAGCAGTCTATGGACAAGGTATGACAGCAATCCATTATTTTGTTTTCCTGGCACTGTTAACACATGCTAACCTTTTAGCATTTGTGGCACAAATACCATTCAAATCATGGGACCGATATTAGCAATTTTGCACCCATGTCCAAATCATCTGAAGTATCTAAAATTGATTGTGAAGCTCAATAAAATCACTTGGATAATTTAAACATTATATCGGTGACTTGAATGGGCTTTGTGCCACAAATGCTAAAACATCGGGAAGTATTGTAGCATTAGCCACCCTAGCATGGTGTTGGAAAATTGTGTTTTATTAAACATAATAAAGTTACATTTTCTGGGAGTAATTTAGCCAAATGTCTAATATATATTTATTGTATAGGTCTACAGTTTGGGGGACTTTATTGGAAAATTTGGAACAATACCTTTTTCCCGCCTTTACTTTATTACTATTATCTAGTGACTGCATTTGATTCTGGGGAGTGGGCAGAGCATTCGGAAAAGTATTCAGACCCCTTGACTTGTTCTAAAATTTATGAAATATATGTTTTTTCCTTTTAAATTTACACACAATACCCCACAATGACAAAGCAAAAACAGGTTTTTAGATAATAATATATAAAAAAAAATGGAAATATCACACGTACATAAGTATTCAGACCCTTTACTCAGTACTTTCTCGAAGCAGCTTTGGCAGCGCTTACAGCCTTCGAGTTCTTGGGTATGATGCTACAAGCTTGGCACACCTGTGTGTGTTTCTCCCATTCTTCCCTGCAGATTCTTTCAAGCTCTGTCAGGTTGGATGGGGAGCGTTGCTGCACAGCTATTTTCAGGTCTCTACAGAGATGTTCGATCGGGTTCAAGACTTGTCCCGAAGCCACTCCTGTGTTGTCTTTGCTGTGTGCTTAGGGTCATTGTCCTGTTGGATGGTGAATCTTTGTCCCAGTCTGAGGGCCTGAGCGCTCTGGAGCATGTTTTCATCAAGGAAATGTACTTTTCTCCATTAATCTTTGCCTCGACCCTGACTAGTCTCCCAGTTGCTGCTGCTGAAAAACATCCTGTCAACATGATGCTACCACCACCATGCTTTACCGTATGAATGGTGTCAGGTTTCCTGCAGACATGACGCTTGGCATCCAGGCCAAAGAGTTCAATCTTGGTTTCATCAGACCAGAGAATCTTGTTTCTCATGGTCTGAGATTCTTTAGGTGCCTTTTGGCAAACTCCATGCGGGCTGTCATGTGTATTTTACTGAGGAGTGGCTTCCGTCTGGCCACTCTACCATAAAGGCCTGATTGGTTTAGTGCTGCAGAAATGGTTGTCCTTCTGGAAGGTTTTCCTATCTCCACAGAGGAACTCTGAAGCTCTGTCAGAGTGACCATCGGGTTGTTGGTCACCTACCTGACCAAGGCCCTTCTCCCCCTATTGCTCAGTTTGTCCGGGTGGCCAGCTCTAGGAAGAGTCTTGGTGGTTCCAAACGTCTTCAATTTAAGAATGATGGAGGCCACTGTGTTCTTGTGGACCTTCAATGCTGCAGAATTATTTTGGTACCCTTCCCCAGATCTGTGCCTCGACACAATCCTGTCTCTGGGCTCTACGGACAGTTCCTTTGACCTCATGGCTTGGTTTTTGCTCATACATGCACTGTCAACTGTGGGACCTTATATAGACAAGTGTGTGCCTTTTCAAATCATGTCCAATCAATTGAATTTACCACAGGTGTACTCCAATCAACTTGTAGAAACATCTCAAGAATGATTAATGGAAAACAGGATGCACCTGAGCTCAATTTAGAGTCTCATATCGAAGGGTCTGAATACTAAAACCTGTTTTTGCGATGTCGTTGTGGGGTATTGTGTGTAGATTTCTGTGGGGAAGAAATAAATGTAATCCATTTTAGAATAAGGCTGTAACGTAACAAAATGTGGAAAAATTCAAGGGATCTGAATACTTTCCGAAGGCACTGTATGTAACGGGGGTCAGTGTGCTGCTAACAGCTTTGCTTCCAACACTGTCCGACTGCCCCACACTGGACTCACACCAGTGAACCTCTGCTTCGCAACACAGGTAACTGCCCTCCTTGACAACGTTTCAACGAGTTGAGCCACCAATTGGATGGCTCTACCATCGACATTTCAAGTTAGCGTGTGGAGTGAGCTTACCTCTCCGTTACACTCACCCCTTCGACACTCGCTACACAGCGAGCTACCCCGGCCGTTGAGTCCAACTGTCGATCTGGGTCACAGGCCCTCCTTGAAAACATTCCAATGGGTTGACCCACCTAAAAGGTACCAATTGGATGGCTCTATCTGCGACATTTTAAGATAGCTGTGGAGTGAGTTTACGGGCACATTCTTAACGCCGTTACACCTATACGCAGAGTACGCTGTTAAGAGTTAGAAAAGTAGAATCATTTAGAAATTTTGGAGTGAGTCAACAGTTTTCCAATAGTTATGACAGTCACTCAAATAATCCTCACCAAATTACTGAGTAAACATGCAGGGCATGTGCTCAGGGGCCCTGACCATAATAGGGCCCCCATATATTTTTTTTGTCACTCTCACTCAGATAGTATATGAACATGGCAAAATGTGTAGAATTGCAGGATATTACATTTGAGACTGCAAATACTTCTCTCCGTCACATGGCAAAATTAGAAGAATTGCTTGAAATTATTTTCAACACTGCAAAAAAAAAAAAAAAACTGAAACTATTCTATTTTATCCTCATACTCAAACAATAATCAGTGTACCACACCAATAATTAAGTATTTCAGAGAATGTATTTAGCTTGCCTGATTTGTCAGACAGTTTTCAGGTTATCAATTTCCTTAGGGTTAGTATGAAAGCAACCTAATGTAGCAGGTGTAAATGAAACTCCTGAAACTAGATTCCCTGCATACTAGTCTAGACAGGAAGAACAAAAACTGTTGGGAGAGGTTCTCTTCTGTACTGTTCAACTAATCCAGTAAAAATTGAGGAGGAGTTACGATGGATTGTCTGTCGCCTTGATTTGATTAATCTGGCCCGTGCACCTGAGTAGGCGAAACACCAGGTGAAAGTTGATTGCGTTCGTTTTAGAACTGGACTGCCTCCTGGCCATCAGCCAGCAGTTCAAAAGCTCACGGGATCAAGATTCTGTGTTTTCACATTCAAAAGTGATTACCTTTGATTACCTTTGATATAAATGCTGTATCTGCCTTCCAAATGAAAACTAGTTAGAAAATTCAAACATATATTTTATGGAAAAGAGATGTATGTTTCTGGATGATGCACCATGCTGCCTTATTGACAACATGACCGAGCGGTGCAGATTACTGTTCCTTTTGAGGAGGGTGCTCTTCCCTCATTGCTTCTGCCCATTCAAGTCACGCGCCATAGACCGGTGCCCTGCGGCTCAGCATAATCAAATCCACCCATTGTTAACCCTGTTGTTGGGAACTCGGCAGAGGCTAGTATGAAAGTAGCCTGTCCAGCAAACCGGGAACATTCCCAGAACATTAGCTAAGATTCCTGTTAGGTTCTAGGGTTTTATCTAACATTGGGATGATAACATTCCAAAAACATTCAAAGAATGTGCAACAGAAGATGATGAGTACGGCCCAGTACATCACATGGGGCTGAGCTCCCTGCCTTCCAGGACCTCTATACCAGGCAGTATCAGGAAAAAAAAAAAAAAATGTGTCAAAGAATTCAGCCACCCAAGCCATAGACGGTTCTCTCTGTTACCGCACGGCAAGCATTACCAGTGCACCAAGTCTGGAACCAACAGGACCCTGAACAGCTTCTACCCCCCAAGCCACGAGACTGCTAAACAAGACTGCTAAATAGCTAATCAAATGGTGACCCAGACTACCTTCATTGACCCTTTGTTGCACTAACTCTCTTGCGCTGAATCTATGCACACACACTCACACATACTTACACTGACACCCCAACACACATACACACATTACATACGCCCACACATAACATTAACACAAAACATGCGCACACATGCATACTGATGGCACACACACACACACTCACACACATACACAGACACTTTCACACTCACCACGTACGTCACATTACCCCTACTTATATGTTCATAGCGACCTCAATAACCTCATACTCTTGCACAGTGACTCGGTCCCTGTATGTTATAGCTATGCTATTTTTACTTCTTATTGTTACTCGTTATTGTCTGTGTATTTATTCCTCGTGTCACTATTTCATATTTTTCTTTTGTTTTTTTTTCTTCATCTTTAACTCTGCATCGTTGGAAAAGGACCCGTAAGTAAGCATTTCACTATCACATGTGACAAATAACATTTGATTTGATTTGTATGATTACATGCTGTTAAAATGTCCTATGACTGAAATAATGTGCAGATTGTCAACATAAGAAGTGTAAAAAAAAAGAGGGTTGTGTTTGTACTGTATGATTAAAGGCTGTTAAAATGTCTTATGAATGAAAGTAAAATGCCATGTGTCTCTATGTCACCTACTACTGTAACATTCAAAGGTTTGGGGTCACTTAGAAATGTCCTTGTTTTTAAAAGAAAAGCAATTTTTTTTGTCCATTAAAATAACATCAAATTGATCAGAAATATAGTGTAGAGTAAACATTGTTAATGTTGCAAATGACTATTGTAGCTGGAAACGGCAGATTTTTTATGGATTATCTACATAGGCGTACAGAGGCCCATTACCAGCAACCATCACTCCTATGTTCCAATGGCATGTTGTGTTAGCTAATTTTTAAATTTTTAAAAAGGCTAATTGATCATTAGAAAACCCTTTTGCAAATATGTTAGCACAACTGTAAACTGTTGTCCTGATTAAAGAAGCAATTAAACTGGCCTTCTTTAGATTAGTTGAGTGTCTGGAGCATCAGCATTTGTGGGTTTGATTACAGGCTCAAAATGGCCAGAAACAAAGCACTTTCTTCTGAAACTCGTCAGTCTATTCTTGTTCTGAGAAATGAAGGCTATTCCTTGTGAGAAATTGCCAAGAAACTGAAGATCTCATACAACGCTGTGTACTACTCCCTTCACAGAACAGCGCAAACGGTCTCTAACAAGAATAGAAAGAAGAGTGGGAGGCCCTGGTGCACAACTAAGCAGGAGTACAAGTACATTAGATTGTCTAGTTTGAGAAACAGATGCCTCTGGGATGCTGGCCTTCTAGGCAGAGTTCCTCTGTCCAGTGTCTGTGTTCTTTTACCCATCTTAATCTTTTATGTTTATTTGCCAGTCTGTTTATTGGCCAGTCAGTTCTTTGCAACTCTGCCTAAAAGGTCAGCATCCTGGAGTTAAAAGTTAATTTGTAGAATTTCTTTCCTTAATGTGTTTGAGCCAATCAGTTGTGTTGTGACATGGTAGGCGTGGTATACAGAAAATAACCCTATTTGGTATAAGACTATGGCAAGAACAGCTCAAATAAGCAAAGAGAAATGACAGTCCATCATTACTTTAAGACATAAAGGTCAGTCTATCCGGAAAATGTCAAGAACTTTGAAAGTTTCTTCAAGTGCAGTCGCAAGAACTTTCAAGCGCTATGATGAAACTGGCTCTAATGAGGACCGCCACATGAAAGGAAGACCCAGAAGTTCATTAAAGTTACCAGCCTCAGAAATTGCAGCTTAAATAAATGCTTTACAGAGTTCAAGTAACAGACACATCTCAACATCAGCTGTTCAGAGGAGACTGTGTGAATCAAGCCTTCATGATCGAATTGCTGCAAACAAACCACTACTAAAGGACACCAATAATAAGAAGAGACATGCTTGGGCCAAGAAACATGAGCAATGGACATTAGACCGGTGGAAATTCTGTCCTTTTGGCACAACATGAGTCCAAATTTGAGATTTTGGTATCCAACCGCCATGTCTTTGTGATCTCAGCATGTGTGGTTCCCACCGTAAAGCATAATTCAAGGCACACTTAACCAGCATGGCTACCACAGCATTCTGCAGCAATACTCCATTCCATCTGGTTTGCGGTTATTGGGACTATCATTTGCTTTTCGACAGGACAATGACCCACACACCTCCAGGCAGTGTAATGGCTATTTGACAAATAAGTAGTGTGATGGAGTGCTGCATCAGATGTCATGGCCTCCACAATCTCCCGACCTCAACCCAATTGAGATGGTTTGGGATGAGTTGGACCGCAGAGGGAATGAAAAGAAGCCAACAGGTGGTCAGCATATATGGGAACTCCTTCAAGGCTGTTGGAAAAGCTTTCCAGGTTAAGCTGGTTGAGAGAATGCCAAGAGTGTGCAAAGCTGTCATCTAGGCAAAGGGTGGCTACTTTGAAGAATCTAAAATATATTTTTATTTGTTTAACTCATTTTTGGTTACTACATGATTCTATATGTGTTATTTCATAGTTTTGATGTATTCACTATTATTTTAAATGTAGAAAATAGTAAAAATAAAGAAAAACTCTTGAAGGGGTAGGTGTGTTCAAACTTTTGACTGATACTGTACATTACAGAAGACTGAAATATAACAAAACTGTTTGACATAGAAACACCAGATTTTCAGCTGGTTTTTGAAGTTATGTTAATATTTTTTTTAATTATGAAAACATTTAATAAGGCCACTAGGTAATTTGAGGCCACTAGGTAATTTGACTGCAGGAAAGGGCTTCTGAAACGTTCTTACAACATTATAGGAATGTCCTGTGCAACCTAACTTAAACATTGTATGAATGTCATCACAACTGAGTACATTTGTGGTTTTGGATCCTATATCTTGTAATGTACCCACACTGTTCCCACAACCTAATTAAATGTTCTGGGATCCTTTAAAGATCTCAGAAAGGCTGTTCTGTCAACATTCTTGCAACATCAAAGGAATGGTTTGTGCACCCTGATACAAACATTATCTGAATGTCAGCACAGCTGGACAGTTTATTTGTGTTTTGGGAACACACAAAATGTTTTCTGGGAATGTTTTTGTAACCTCAGGTAAATGTGTTTTGTGATATTTTTTTTTGCAGCCTAAAATAAACATTGTAGAATCATCTGCACAACTGGACATGTTTTTGTTGTTGTTGTGAATATATTTTGTTATGTCACCCCAATGTTCTCACCAGACTGTTCCCACAATATAATTAAACATTCTGGGGACTTTTAAAGAACAGATTAAATGTTTTCTAGGAACATTCTTGCAAAATCAGGCAAATGTTTTAGACAAACATTCTATAATCATCATCACGACTGGACAGTTTTTGTGTTAGGAGAACATTTTTTGCAACCTAACGAATGTTCTGGGAACTTTCACAGAACCAATTTTGGTTTGCTGGGTTTACTCCTTCGAAGAATTTGGCACGTTCACAATCGGAAAGAGCATCTCTCGACAATCTCCTACCAACACGAGTAGAGCATTACCGTGATGTGTTGGCTCAACCACTCAGCCCCCTCCCTTCTTGATTTTGACACATTGTGTCATGTTTGTGTGTTCTTCTCTTATATAGTTTGGTTTCCTGTTAAGGGGGGTCAGAGATAGATCCACACCCCTGGGTGTGGAACCATAGAGTACAGAGAAGAGTACAGGCCAAGTTCCAATCAACCCAACCGGTGGATCTAGGGAGGTTGGTCCAGCCCAGGCTCCAGGCTATGTCTCCCTGGCTGTGGGACAGCTATACCATACTGAGTTGAGAGGGACCTGCCTGGCTGGGGACTACAGGAACAGACATGGGGCTGGGACAATCCAACAAGGCTTCCGTCACCGATGACACAGAGGAGGGTGAGTAATGACCGAGCCTGTTATAAAGTGAGCAATGAGGACTATTAGACATTTCTCCTTTTGGATTTGTCTTCTCTGAGTGTACTCCAGTGGCCTCTGTATCAAAAATGAAGACGATAGATTGAACAAACAGATGAAGAAGATGCAGTACATCAATAGAAATGTAAGCATCAGTAAAGCCACGGTTCCTAACAGATTTCTTAAAGTCTCATAAGGTAGCTAGCTATGTGTTTCTGAAAAGTGTGATGGTAGTCATGATCATTCAGGTATGCAGACATTGTGTCATAGAGATCATATAATTCCTATAATATAGCGTTCTATGTGTAATTATGCACTGTGCTGGGCTTACAGTATATACTAGCTAAGTGGAATTCAACATCTTTGAATGTGACAAATCCTCTAGGTTGAATTCACTCACTTTGGCAAAACCCCAACAAGTCGACAGAGTTAAGAGTACATCAGCAATTCAAGGACTGTCACTTGGTTCCCTTTTAATTAAAGACTCAATGTTTTTCTATATATTACATAATGAATCAGCTGTCATCTGAGGGTGTTTTACATTTTGGAAGCCAATAAGTGATGATCTAAGGTTTTCTACAGCTAACCTTCTTCACTCACTAGAATACAGTTACTGTAACAGCTTATAGAGCACATCAGTGGGAGTAGGCTAACGTGTTATGCAAATGTTTAGCTGTATCAAATGAATGAAGGTGACAAAGCATTAGCAAATGATTATTTATTTGTAGGTCAGCTGTGACAGACAGAGTGAATGCTCTCCTTTTCAGAGAAAAACACACATACATGAAAGCTGTACCTTTCACCTATACATTTACAGTTTAAGCAGAAGTTTACATAACCTTAGGTTGGAGTCATTAAAACTTGTTTTTTAAACACTCCACACATTTTTTGTTAACAAACTATAGTTTTGGCAAGTCGGTTAGGACATCGACTTTGTGCATGACACAAGTAGTTTTTCCAACAATTGTTTACTGACTGATTATTTCACTTATAATTCACTGTATCACAATTCCAGTGGGTCAGAAGTTTACATACATTAAGTTGACTGTGCCTTTAAACAGCTTGGAAAATTCCAGAAAATTATGTCATGGCTTTAGAAGCTTCTGATACACCTGTGGATGTATTTCAAGGCCTACCTTCAAACTCAGTGCATCTTTGCTTGACAACATGGGAAAATTAAAAGAAATCAGCCAAGACCTCAGAAAAAAAATTGTAGACCTACACAAGTCTGGTTCATCCTTGGGAGCAATGTCCAAACGCCTGAAGGTACCAGGTTCATCTGTACAAACAATAGTACGCAAGTATAAACACCATGGGACCACGCAGCCGTCATACCGCTCAGGAAGGAGACCCGTTCTGTCTCCTAGAGATGAACGTACTTTGGTGCGAAAAGTGCAAATCAATCCCAGAACAATAGCAAAGGACCTTGTGAAGATGGTGGAGGAAACAGGTAAAAAAGTATCTATATTCACAGTAAAACGAGTCCTATATCGACATAACCTGAAAGGCCGCTCAGCAAGGAAGAAGCCACTGCTCTAAAACAGCCATAAAAAAGTCAGACTACGGTTTTCAACTGCACATGGGGACAAAGATCGTACTTTTTAGAGAAATGTCCTCTGGTCTGATGAAACAAAAACAGAACTGTTTGGCCATGATGACCATCGTTATGTTTGGAGGAAAAAGGGGGAGGCTTGCAAGCCGAAGAACACCATCGCAACCGTGGAGCACGGGGGTGGCAGCATCATATTGTGGGGGTGCTTTGCTGCAGGAGGGACTGGTGCACTTCACAAAATAGATGGCATCATGAGGTAGGGAAATTATGTGGACATATTGAAACAACATCTCAAGACATCAGTCAGGAAGTTAAAGCTTGGTCGCAAATGGGTCTTCCAAATGGACATTGACCTCAAGCATACTTCCAAAGTTGTGGCAAAATGGCTTAAGGACAACAAAGTCAAGGTATTGGAGTGGTCATCACAAAGCCCTGACCTCAATCCTATAGAAAATTTGTGGGCAGAATTGAAAACGCGTGCGCGAGCAAGAAGGTCTACAAACCTGACTCAGTTACACCAGCTCTGTCAGGAGGAATGGGCCAAAATTCACCCAACTTAGTGTGGAAAGCTTGTGGAAGTCTACCTGAAACGTTTGACTCAAGTTAAACAATTTAAAGGCAATGCCACCAAATACTAATTGAGTGAATGTAAACTCCTGACCCACTGGGAATGTGATGACAGAAATAAAAGCTGAAATAAATCATTCTCACTACTATTATTCTGACATTTCACATTCTTAAAATGAAGTGGTGATCCTAATTGACCAAAAACAGGGAATTTTTACTAGGATTAAATGTCAGGAATTGTGAAAAACTGAGTTTAAATGTATTTGGCTAAGGTGTATGTAAACTTCTGACTTCAACTGTATATCTGTACAATTGTACAGTATCTTTTCTAGAGTGTACACTATGGACATTGTTTGCTGTGACTCCAGCCACGTGGTATTCTTATGCCGTTGCCAGAATAATCGTCATACATTTCTTTCAACATTTGTTATTTCCTTAAATGTTATACTTGGGAGTTCAAAATAACTGGAGTGCTCCTTGACATTGTTGTTGTGGCTTTGACATTGCAGCTGAGTGTTCAATTTTCCAATGCCCTGAATTTACTGCCTGGGCACCTGGGATTGGTGTTGGCCAGAGAAATAACAGGACAAATGACAGATAGAGAACCATAGAGAGAGATTTAGTACATCAACAGGACTGAGTGCTTTATAAGTCTATTAAGAATGGGATTGGGAATTAAGTGTTCTTTGTTCTGTGACTTTGTTCTGTTGACAATCATGCCAAAGCTGTGACCTGTCCCCCCTCCATGTCTGCTGTCTGTCTGTCTGTCCCCTGGGGCTTTCACTTCTCTTAATGGGCACGCCTGTCTGGTGATCATGCCTTATTCACGCTCCGGCTGACTGGGACCTGTGGGTTCTGTTTCAGTCACCACAGCAACCGCATGACTTACTCAGTCATGGCTGCGTACTAGTGTATATGGGGCTCCGCTAGAGCTTCCTGCCTTTGTGATCATCACAGAGAGGGGGAGGGGAGACAGACAGAGACATAGAGAAAGAGTAACTAACCGGCACCCGCAGCCTCTGTCTCTGTGCACCCGCTGCTCTGCTCTCCTCGCAGTCAAACCACAGCTGTCCTTCCCTAAAACCACATCAGAACCAGAGTTAGG
Source organism: Oncorhynchus clarkii lewisi (assembly GCF_045791955.1). Classification (NCBI taxonomy): domain Eukaryota; kingdom Metazoa; phylum Chordata; class Actinopteri; order Salmoniformes; family Salmonidae; genus Oncorhynchus; species Oncorhynchus clarkii. The sequence continues at coordinate 52,438,800 of NC_092158.1, read as the reverse complement.
CTCAGAGCCTGTAGTGAACAGTGAAACACAAGTAGCGGAGAGGGGAAGTGCCACTGATACAGGACTAACAGAGCATATCATTAACTGTCACATCCAATCCATCCACTCGGAGGGGATGTGAGGTGTCGCTGCTCGGCGGGGGTACACCGGACAGGTCACATGACCGGGGCCAGAGCGAGAGAGAGAGTTGGTGGCAGCTGCACGTCACCCTGGGAGATGGCAGATAGAAAGAGGGATAACCCTATGTTTCGATTGCCATGGCTGTGAAGACAGGCCACAACTGGTTCCAATTGAATATAAATGTTTTTTGAGATTAGACTGATAACTGGTGCAGGTTCGGGTTAAATTGGGACTGGGAGCAGGGGCGTCCTGCACCCCAAAAATCATCAGTACATTTAGTTATTGCTTGCTAGCAGGCATGCCAGCTAAGATAGTTAGACAAGCTAGCTACTCTAACTTCATTAATAACCTGAAATGGCTTCTTTGCAGATAGTTATGAGGTGTGAGATTGGGAACCTATCTGGGCCAACTTCATAAAATTGCTAGTTGACAAGCAGTATTACAGAAAAACAACAACACATTTAACAAAAAAATGCTCCACTAAAACTATATATATATACAGTATATTTTAAAACAGGATAAATCTGAGGGGGAACATGCCCCTGTGCCCCCAATGGGCATGACACTTTTGACTGGGAGTGTAGTCCCACTTACCCCGGCCAAAATGACTTCACATTTAGATCCTTTTCCATTTGAGATAATAACACTGCCTCACATAAGTTAAAAAGGACACTGAATGTCAATTGTTTCTAGTGCCATTTAGTGTTTTCTCGTGCATGCTCTATGTAATACAACAAGATTGTGATTGTATAAAATTGTATGCTGTTTGCCTGCGAATATGAAAATAAAGAGATGCTCCTCTTCTTTCCCCAGTCAATTTTGACCACTTCCAGATCCTAAGGGCTATCGGGAAAGGAAGTTTCGGGAAGGTAAGTCTGTTTTGGTAAATTGCTGAGTCCAACCTCCACTTGAAATAATCGGTTCTTAGTTGTCTTGACAATAGGAGCCACAGATGCAGTAGAACAGTACTTTCACATTCTATCAAAGAACTTTCTTACAGCTTGTGTTTACATCTAAGTAAAACCACAATGCAATGATCAGCAAGGAACCCATTCAGTAAACTAAGTTGATAGCAGGAGAGTATGCAGAGCTATTGTCTGTTTCTCTCTAGGTGTGCATTGTGCAGAAGAAGGACACAAAGAAAATGTACGCCATGAAGTATATGAACAAACTGAAGTGTGTGGAACGGAACGAGGTCCGCAATGTTTTCAAGGAAATGCAGATCATGCGGAACCTCGAGCATCCTTTCCTTGTCAACTTCTGGTAAGGCTCATTCTCTGTGTGTGTGTGTGTGTGTGTGTGTGTGTGTGTGTGTGTGTGTGTGTGTGTGTGTGTGTGTGTGTGTGTGTGTGTGTGTGTGTGTGTGTGTGTGTGTGTGTGTGTGTGTGTGTGTGTGTGTGTGTGTGTGTGTGTGTGTGTGTGTGTGTGTGTGTGTGTGTGGTGGGGGGGGGGGGGGCATTCGTTAAAGAAAGAAAGGAACAAGAAAGAAAGAAACAACAGCAACTGTTAGGAACAAGGGCTTTGAATACAGTGATAAAGCATCTGTAGCGAGAGGACTCTCACCTTGAAAGTGGCAGAAGCTTGAATGCCCTCTCCAATCTAACATTTATGTTTGCTCAGCCAAGGCTTTGACGTATAGAATGGAGGAGGACAAACAACACAAAAAAAGTGGAACAAAACCTCAGACTTTTTGTCTTTGAAAATCCTGTGGGTAGTTACTTGTGAAGGATTATTGAAGTACAGTACCAGTCAAAAGTTTGGACACACCTACTCATTCAAGGATTGTTCTTTATTTGGACTATTTTCTACATTGTAGAATAATAGTGACGACATCAAACTATGAAATAACACATATGGAATCATGTAGTAACCAAAGAAGTGTTTAACAAATCAAAATAGGTTATATATTTGAGATTCTTCAAAGTAGCCAACCTTTGCCTTGATGACAGCTTTGCACACTCTTGGCATTCTCTCAACCAGCTTCATGAGGTAGTATTTCAATTAACATGGGTGCCTTGTTAAAAGTTCATTTGTGGAATTTATTTTATTCTTAATGCTTTTGAGCCAATCAGTTGTTACAAAGTAGTGGTGATAAACAGGAGATAGTCCTATTTGGCTAGTCAATATTATGGCATGAACAGAAAAACGACAGTCCATCATTACATTAAAACATGAAGGTCATTCAATCCGGAAAATTTCAAGAACATGTCTTTATAACAGAAAGTTTCTTCAAGTGCAGTCGCAAAAACCGTCAAGCGCTATGACGAAACTTGCTCTCATGAGGACCACCACAGGAAAGGAAGACCCAGAGTTAACTGCTGCGGAGGATAATTTCATGACAGTTAACTGCACCTCAGATTGCAGCCCAAATAAATGCTTCACAGAGTTCAAGTAACAGACACATCTCAACATCAGCTGTTCAGAGGAGACTGCATGAATCAGGCCTTCATGGTCGAATTGCTGCAAAGAAACCACTACTAAAGGACACCAATATTAAGAAGAGACTTGCTTGGGCTCAGAACATGAGCAATGGACATTAGATTGGTGGAAATCTGTCCTTTGGTCTGATGAGTCCAAATTTGAGATTTTTGGTTCCAACCGCCATGTCTTTGTGAGACGCAGAGTACGTGAATGGATGATCTCCGCATGTGTGGTTACCACTGTGAAGCATGGAGGAAGAGGTGTAATGGTGTGGGGGTGCTTTTCTGGTGACACTCAGTGATTTATTTAGAATTCAAAAACACATTTAACCAGCATGGCTAGCACAGCATCCTGCAGCGATAGCCATCCGATCTGGTTTGCGCTTAGAGGGACTATCATTTGTTTTTCAACAGGACAATGACCCAAAACACACCTCAAGGCTGTGTAAGGGCTATTTGACCAAGAAGGAGAGGGATGGAGTGCTGCATCGGATGACCTGGCCTTCGCAATCACCCGACCCCAACCCAATTGAGATGGTTTGGGATGATTTGGACCACAGGGTGAATGAAAAGCAGCCAACAAGGGCTCAGCATATGTGGGAACTTCTTCAAGACGGTTGGAGAAGCATTCCTCAAGAATCTTTGTTGGGAACACTTTTTTGGTTACTACATGATGTCTTTTTTCATAGTTTTGATGTCTTCACTATTATTCTACAATGTAGAAAATAGTAAAATTAAGAAAAACCCTTGAATGAGTAGGTGTGTCCAAACTTTTGACTGGTACTGTAAGTACATTGTAAAGAGATACTGAACTTAGTCAGAGAGAGAGAGAGAGAGAGAGAGAGAGAGAGAGAGAGAGACACACACACACACACACTAGGCATCCGACCCAGAGCCCGACTCAGCTGCACATCACTCACTCTACCAAGGCAAGCATGTATTTTTACTATTGATGATGCAGAAGTGCCTACTCAGAGACAGACAGGGCCTTTATGGAAACTGGGTGGTGTGGGCGTCATCCTGAGCTGTTGCTGTCAGTGAAACTGGATGGAGCGGAGACAATGAAGGAAGATATTTTATTGAAGGTGAATTTTCTATCTCACACCACATCCTGTGGCGAGCATCACAAGGCAGAAATTGCTTTACTGAATCGACAATGAAGAAGAACAAGGACTTGAAGTTAATGAAGTGCATGGACAAGAATGTTCATTGGCATCAGTGAGGTAGGGAAGTGTCTCATGTCTTTCATTCAACATGCTTATTTTGTAATGGTCTCAATGCGTCAAAAACAGTTCTTCACTATTTGTCCTTTATTTAACCAGGAAGGTTACCTGCATACAGTAAACACGCCTATTAGTCTTATTGCCATACAATCTGCAATACCTTGTGTACCGAACGACCCAGGGAGTGATCCACAATCCCCATAATGCACACGGGGGCCTCTCTACATAACGTCACTGTTCCCTCAGTGTCTTGGTTTATTCAAACATCACGTTATGTTACAGGACACTAGTATGCCCTTCTTTTGGCAGGTTGTCAGGTCAGTTAGTGGAAGGTCACAGTGCTGGGATGGTCTCGCTGAGGGGGAGGCAGCTCAGTGGACTGCAGATGAAGCGCGTTAAGGCAGAAGACAGTGGCGTGACCTTGATGCCTCATATTGTAGTTTGTGCCTCCTCAGCCGGGGCTGCTGGGATGGGGCGAAATTTCTCCCCACGGTCGACAGCAGCTGAAGGAGTATTAGCCTCTGGCTGAAGGGAGCTGTCAGTCAACCGAGGGACCGGAATCAATGTAACACCGTCACATTGGGGGGACTCATCCAGGTCTGTTCTGCAGAGGCAGGCTTAAATCAGCTACTTCTGAGCTGGCCTCAGTTCTCTCTCTAAGTGTGTGTGTGTGTGTGTGTGTGTGTGTGTGTGTGTGTGTGTGTGTGTGTGTGTGTGTGTGTGTGTGTGTGTGTGTGTGTGTGTGTGTGTGTGTGTGTGTGTGTGTGTGTGTGTGTGTGTGTGTGTGTGTGTGTGTGTGTGTGTGTGTGTGTGTGTGTGTGTGTGTGTGTGTGTGTGTGTGTGTGTGTGTGTCAGTCAGTGATTGCTTTTTGTAGGCTACCTGATTGTGAAAGTTGTTCCAGTATTTCTATCAGCACTGTGTTGACTTTGTCAATTAAATTGAGCTGAACTATAAGCTATTCATTAGACTTCTTGTTATTGATTCAAGGTGTGTTTGTTCTGTCTAAATATGCAAACTCCAACGTAAACCAGAGAGTAATGGCCTTGGAACATTTCATTGATTTGGAGGCAATTACAGATACAAAATGGGAGTCAATTAAACATACATTATAGTAAATGTGCTGTAAATGTGCTAGAATATACATTATGTTGTGCATTATAGGCCACTTTGCGAAACTAATATCTGGACTTACAGTGCCTTCAGAAAATATTCATACCCCTTGACTTATTCCACATTTTGTTGTTATAGCCTGAATTCAAAATTGTTTGTTTTTTCTCACCCATCTACGTCCAATACCCCGCAATGACAAAGTGAAAACCTGTTTCTAGATTTTATAGAAAATGAAATACAGAAATGTATTTTTTACATAAGTATTCACACCCCCAGGTCAATTCTTTGTGGAAGCACCTTTGGCAGCAATTACAGCTGTGAGTCTTTCTGGGTAAGTTTCTAAGAGCTTTCCACACCAGGATTGTGCAAATTGTTCCCATTACTCTTTTCAGAATTCTTCAAGCCCTGTCAAATTGGTTGTTGATCATTGCTAGACAACCATTTTCAGGTCTTGCCATACATTTTCAAGTATATTTAAGTCTAATCTGTAACTCGGCCACTCAGAAACATTCATTTTCTTCTTGGTAAGCAACTCCTGCTGAAAGGTTATGTCATCTCCCAGTGTCTGGTGGAAAGCAGACTGAAACAGATTTTTATTGAGGAATTTGCCTGTGCTTAGCCCCATTCTGTTTCTTTTTTATCCTGAAAAACTCCCCAGTCCTTAATGATTACAAGCATACCCATAACATGATGCAGCCACCACTATGCTTGAAAATATGGAGAGTGGTACTCACTAATGTGTTGTATTGGATTTGCCTCAAACATAACGCTCCGTATTAAGGACAAAAATGTAATTTCCTTGCCTCAACTTTTGTTGTATTACTTTAGTGCCTTGTTGCAAACAGGATGTATGTTTTAGAATATTTGTATTCTGCACAGGCTTCGTTCTTTTCATTCTATCAATTAGGTTAGTATTGTGGAGTAACTACAATGTTGTTGATTCATCCTCAGTTTTCTCCTATCATAGCCATTAATTCAACTCTGTAACTGTTTTAAGGTCCCCATTGGCCTCATGGTGAAATCCCTGAAATTCATCATGCTCAAAGGGATATTCATGGTCTCAATTTTTTTTTACCCTTTTACTGTACCAGTAGGGGACCTTATTTGTGAAGCATTGGAAAACCTCCCTGGTCTTTGTGGTTAAATCTGTTTGAAATTCACTGCTCAACTGAGGGACCTTACAGATAATTATATGCCTGTGGTACAGAGATGAGGTAGTTATTAAAAAAGAATGTTAAACAATATTACTGCACACAGAAGGAGTCCATGCAACTTATAATGTGACTTGTTAAGCACATTTATTCTCCTGAACTTATTTAGGCTTGCCATAACAATTTGTTTAAAACAATTATGAAAAACAGAATTCCACTTAGACATTATGGGATATTGTGTTCAGGCCAGTGACAAACTATTTCAATTTAATTTATTTAAAATTCAGGCTGTAACACAATAAAATATGGAAAAGGTCAAGGGGTGTGAATATTTTTCAGGAAAAACATCAATTGGAACCCTTTGGTCCACAGTCCATTACTTTTCTTTGCACGGGATTCCACCTCTCAAGTAGCATACTGTGAGATATGCTGGTTCCTAATTGGCCTGAATGGTGTTTTCAAACTGCATGTGCGGTAGAACAAACTGACCTGGGTGGGAGACTCCATGCCAAGAAAACTAATCAGAATCCCAGGCTTGTTGAAAATAATGAACAGGTGGCAGTTTATGCCACCCTCACAACCTGCTGGGGATGCTCTTTCTCTCTCTCTTGCTCTCTACATAAGTTTGCACTGCCTCATATGTGGCTCATTAGGACAGTATAGTCTTAGTTCTACAGTAAGCTGTGGTGATTGCTTGTAATTTATCGAGGCCAAGACGGCAGATGACCATTTCAGCTATGTATTCATACATATTCAAAGACACTTGAGTTCTGTAGCGTGCATGGTGTGAGTGTAGGGACAGAATTGCTGAAGGCCGCCATAGGTGGATGTGGTAGATTGAGATGCAGCCCATCTCTAGTTTAAACTGACAGATTTTGATGGGATTTTTTCATTATGTTACTTAGATTGTTGCACAGGTGCGTCAATTGACTAGTTTTTTTTAAGTATCTGTGACCAACAGATGTGTGAAATCCATAGATTAGGGCCTAATTTATTTATTTAAATTGACACATTTCCTTATATGAACTGTAACTCAGTGAAATCTTTGAAGTTGTTGCATGTTTCATTTATATTTTTGTTCGGTGTAGGAATAAAGTGACGATGCAACATGATTGATAATAAACAGTAGCAGCAGCATACAGTATGTGATGAGTAAAAAAAAAAGGATCATTTCAGATAGTCCGGGTAGCTTTTTGGTTAGCTATTTAACCAACTTTTTAGCAGTCTTACGGCTTCGAGGTTTAGTAAATTGTTTTACTATGACTTCGGCAGTATTTGGACTGTACGAACCAAGTCTTGGAACATTTTAAAGGCCCGTCTGTTTTGGCATCGGAGATACATTTTTGCCATTGTCAAGCTCCTGCATTCTCAAAATGTTGTCATTGGGCAGAGAGATTTCCTGTTGTTGCAGCTTTAAAGCTATTATCCTGCAATTCTACCATTTTGCCATAAGGCAGAGAGAAAGTTTAAAGCTTAAATTGTAGTGCATTTCTGTAAAAAAAAAAACATCATTTTTGGGGAGCGCAATTGTATTGAATTGAACAATGTGTAATGGTAGAAGAGTACTGTGGATACCAATATCCCTATGAGCCTCCCAGACCCATGTTGCCCAGGGTTAAGAACATAAATTATAGATTATTACATTTGGTGTTTCTCAAAATGCATACTACCGTGCTCCGAGCACACATATTGGAGCACTGGAGGGTCAGCCTCTGAGTCCAAATCCAAGTATGCGAAACGGAGCACGGAGGGCACTTCTCGATTGCGTACTCCATTTGTAAATATTTTGAAGCATGCATTGATGCAAGCTTCAATGGAAAGTATGCAAAGAAATATGACGCAACCAATTAAGAGCAATGCAAAAGTTCTTGAAATCAATGGCTGCCATTATTTGAGCTGAAGCGAGAGAAAATACACTCCGACTTCGGAATGAAATGTTGCCTATACATCTCATATGTTGCCTGACTAAAATATGTTATCTTGATACATTAATAAATACATGCTTTGTTAGTTTTTGGCATGTTTACTTGCCTACGTACCCTAGATTGCAAGCCCATAATATGTCAATAGGGCTAACTGACTAGTTATCACTGTTAGCTAGCCAGATAGCCACAAAGAATTGGCATCTATTTTGCATACAATTCGTTTTAGTTCACTTTGCCTGTTAAACTGTCTGGTTAACTAGATTATTACGATTCACATATCTAGCTGATAGTTATGAAATTAAACGTTTGCTTTGTGTACATTTTGTTTCGTCTATTGTTGCCGTTGACCTGGCTGGAAGAAAGTTCCGTGAATGGGAGGTGAAGCGTGAGGTAATATAGTAGGGGGAGTGCTTCTCAAATGTAATGTTTTATGCATTCTCAACACTCTCATCCTCACAAGAACGTACTAAAAAGAACATTGTCAGAGACTACACTCGGAACATGAGAGTGTGGAGCACGGTTGTTTGCATATTGAGAAACACCCATTGTATTGTATTACACCCTATAAATGTATTTCCCCCACCGCCGCATAAGATTCTATAATGGTTAGGTTTCACCAACTTCCCACTTTAGTAGAGTGTGCTGTGGGAACAAGAATAATAAACCACCAGTGAAACATAAGAATCTGATTTTCTACTAGATTAGGCTTTAGTAGGCTACGGACTCTTCGTGCACTATCGATTCCCGGTAGGAACTGCTATCCCCCCTTCTCCAGGCCACTCCAGCTAAACCAACACGTTCCTTCATGAATATTCCGACTGGCTTTAGGAGGGGAAGCTGGCTGGATCATGCCACTACATTACAGAAAAATAAATAACATTACTTTTCTCCCCCATAAGTGCCCACAATGTAAAGGAAAATAAACTGATATTTCTCCTGCAGGAAACAAGGCAATTCATGTCCCTCTCCCTATGTAAGTGCTAGTGACAGCTCCCAGACGCTCTCACCTCGGCAGACTCCGCTGAGCCAGGAGTATTTTTCCAACATCAGAAGGAGCTCTGTAGAGAGAAATAGAGAGCACTGCCATGCAGAGCACAGCACTACTGAGATGCTTAGATTCTCTTAGATCTGACTGGCAAGCCCTTCTAAACACATCTAACTCACCAGACAAGGTTTTAGTCATCAGAATGTGTGGCAATCACTTCTTTGGTTCCATTATAAACTAGGTTTCCATCCAATTGGTGACAGATTTTCATGCGAATATTCTAGAATCTGCACAAAGAAAATATGCATGTGTTCCCACCAGTGGTGTTTCCACCAAATGGACTTGCTGCGATAAAAATCAGTGTGACGACATAATGCACACAAAATGTATCTTTTTCGCTTAAGTTTTCATGTACTGAATACAAATCTAAAGTTCAATGTGTTCCCAACGCATTTTCAACTCTACCCACAGTTTTGTCACAAAATCTGTTGCATTAAATAGAAAATGTGCCTACTCTGGTCTTGGCACGTTCGCTCTAGCTAAGTAGCCAACAGCTCGAGGATACAGTGCGTGTAGGCTGTGCGGGTAGGATAGTCTACATGATGAGATTATTATGGATGAGAGCAGAATTTTTGTTATTTTTTCAATGGCACTCAAGCATCAATGATCATGTCACCGGAAAAGGACCCTCGATATTTATTGGAAAGGAGCGTCAAGATCACTGTGCACTTTCACCACCTTGTGAAGTTCATCATCATTTATTTGATCTGTATCCTAATAAACTCCATTCTTTCCCGAGTCATAGTGGGAGGACCACACACCATATAATCGTATTACTCCAAGTTTACCTCAATATGATGGTTATTATATTAATATTTGCCCATAGAGGCTTTTCCAGTTTCCACTGCCATTTCTCGCATACTTAATTAGTTACAGACGCACAAATATCATATCCCAAAGACACGCTGACCTCTCATAACTATTCACAATTTATTCAGTATTATTCGTAGTCGTGGTAGCATCCACATTAATGTAGAAGTGTTTAGAAACATATTATATTCTCATTTACAATAAAAATGACTCAAATGACACAATACATTATTTACCATTCATTTCTATTTTGCACAAATAATCTGGAACACAAACAGCAAATGGATCCAACAAATTTGTAAAGTCACAAGCTTGATGTAAGAATTGCATGCTATGCATATGGGACCAAATACTTCACTTTTTACTGCATTAACCTTTTACTGCATTGGGCTATTTATGCTCGAACAGCGATATTCTTGGTAGTCTTTAACAAATCTACTCTGAAACGAAAGTATATACTGTATCTCACACACGTGGTAATGGGCTTAAAAAAAGAAGACACCTGTACCATGTCAGATATATACTGAACAACAATATAAATGCAACATGTAAAGTGTTGGTCCCATGTTTCATGTGCTGAAATAAAAGATCTGATTCATTTTCCATATGTACAAATATATTATTTATCTCAAATATTGTGCACAAATTTGTTTACGACCCTGTTAGAGAGTGTTTCTCCTTTGCCAAGATAATCCATTCACCTGACAGGTGTGGCAACCGTAATTTTGTCGTAAAAAATGTATTATCTTAATTAATGATGAAATGATGACATATTATTAACATTTCACCCATGAGTCTAAAGAGGGCACTTTTGGTCATTGACTGCAGGAAAGGGCTACTGCACATATACGTTCATTTGTGCCAGTACTTCTGGTCCCCTAAAAACGGGGGAACAATGTACAAAAAGTGCTGTAATTTCTAAACAGTTCAATTCCTTGTTTCTTTTTTCAGACTTTTGTCCAACACTTTAAACTAGTCCACTCTTACCTACAGTCACCCATGAGAAGACTGTCAGTGAGAGTATACAGTACAGCATCTGATGTTAATGTGATAGTTACATGTGTTTGATCTCAGGTGCTTTGACTTGCCTCAGTGGCTCTGTCAAACTATCCCCCAGCTCCCCAACATGTCAGACTGTCTCTTCAGAGGTACTTTAACATCTCACAACTGATTTCTTGATGTTTTAAAGGGGAAATCTGCAGTTCAAACAATAACACAGCGGCCACCCCACCACTGTTTTGGTGAACAGCTGAGTAATGGGGCTAGAGAAATGTGACCGCTCTCAAATTTATAGACAGAGCTATGGTGCAAGGACTGACTATCCATAATCATAGATTTAATCATGTTTTGAGGCTATACAGGATTTGTTTACAATAACAAGTAAAACAAGCTTATTTTTGGGGTTCTCATGGAGTGTGACAGTTGAACTAAGCTTATGAGGCATTTATAATTTATATTCTTCAAGAATCAATGGCTATATACCATGCATTTTAGCAATCGCAGATTGCCGCTTTAAAGACTGCAGAGCTGCAGAGGCTCCCAGGAGTGAGTTCCTCTCCTCCTTAACTTTGGGTTTACAATTTCCTTCAGCCCTTCTCGTGACGGAACACTGGGAAACTTTGGTGACATCATGACACCATCGTCTGTGGGCCTAAGTTATCATCCTCTGTCTGTCTGTGTGATTTATGGGGCGCAGGATGCTCCCGGCCATTCAGGACCATAATACACTGGTTAGTGGGCGGCGCCATCTCTTCTCCACTTGTTTATAAAAAATACTGTATGTTTATTAGAAAAGGCAGCCATTAATCTGCTCTGTTTTGCAGATGTCCCTCATACTCTTTGCCGAATTTACAACCCTGCGTTCCCCACGAGGCACTGAGGCTTCGCAGGCTCACCACAGAGCCTTTTTTAAAATCTATGCATCTTAGAGGAGAAATACCCTACAGCAATGAACCTTTTAGGAGAAATACCCTATAGTAGTGAACCTTTTAGGAGAAATACCCTATAGCAGTGAACCTTAAGGCATTGTCCCCTGAGGGAATGATGTTAGACAGCCACTCTGCAGCTCTGTGACATCTATTCAGTAGGTAGTGTTCACTCTCTGTGTTATGCTTTCACTGTGTTGCACTTACAGTGAGATCTCACCAAACACCAGTTAAGCTCTATTCTGCAATGACTATGACAGACCATAGACCAACAAGCCATTCTACCTGAGCTGCTGAGAGGACAAAGTGGTGAGTTTTCCCTGAAGGAAGCACGCACCCCTCCATCCTACACTTAGGGTTGGCAAGCTCCCCTCCATCCTACACTTAGGGTTAGCAAGCTCCCCTCCATCCTACACTCTCTGGCCCTGAAGTCATTGACATGATGTCCTCCTACTGCAGCAAGCTCCTCTCCATCCTACACTCTCTGGCCCTGAAGTCATTGACATGATGTCCTCCTAGTGCAACAAGCCCCCCTCGATCCTACACTCTCTGGCCCTGAAGTCATTGACATGATGTCCTCCTAGTGCAACAAGCCCCCCTCCATCCTACACTTAGGGTTGGCAAGCCCCCCTCCATCCTTCACTCTCTGGCCCTGAAGTCATTGACATGATGTCCTCCTACTGCAGCAAGCCCCCCACCATCCTTAGTTGAATGATTGGTATTATTCACAGAGGAAGTAAAGGCATGGAAGCACTAATAAACCTTTGACTTCCATTGACAGGTGACAAGATAGTGTATGGATGGATCGCTGACGTAAATGACTACACTGAACTTCGAACAAGTAGATAAGAAACTTCTGTGGAACCTAACAGAATGTTCAGAATGAAAGTGTAAAGTTGCCTTTGATCTGTGTTGATTATCTTGGAGATTCACTCTAGGCTAGTCAAGCAAGGAAGGTCTTGAGTGAAATACAAATTATTTTACAGTGCCATAGACTCATTATCCAGCCATTCAAAAGGAGAAAGTACAGATAACAGTGGGAATTCCGTCATGTGAAATCAATGGGGAGTAGTGAAACAGGCAAGGTCTGATCTGGCAGGCCTGCTGTGGCACTCCGCTGCATGATTGCTAGATGGATGGAGCCCTTGATAGATGGATGTGCTCTGTCATACCACACCTGACATAAAGCTTCTTCTTTCGATGGAACAGTTCTATCAGTGTGTTGGAGTGGTGTTTCCATCACTAGCCACTAATGAATAGCCTTTTCTGGGAATTAGTTTGGGCTTAGAATACCTAGCGACATCTCTGGCTTGGCTTAGTCATTGTGAGAGCTCACCGGCAACGTAAGGGGATATTCTGCTGGCTTTTGCATCATGTAGTCATGAAGATTGCAGCGCTGTCTTTTAGCCTTGATAATTTAACCCTCCACTTTCATTACATGCCTCACACTAAATTTGAATAGAACGTGTTCACATGTTGGATATTGGCAAACCAAGGTAATTGAAGTGAATAGATGTTGGTGTGTTGGTTTCTTCTATTTTGTGTTATTTATTTTTTTAAATATACCTTTATTAACTAGGCAAGTCAGTTAAGAACAATTTCTTATTTTCAATGACAACCCAGAAACAGTGGGTTAACTGCCTTGTTCAGGGGCAGAACGACAGATTTGTACCTTGTTAGCTCGGGGATTCGATCTTTCAACCTTTCAGTTATAAGTCCTACGCTCTAACCACTAGGCTACCTGTCGCCCCGAGGCAAGTTGCATAAGAGTCACATTACAGCAATTTGGTTTCTGACTCCCAATACAATACAATAATATCAAACCTTGTAAGCTGTTAGGATATGTAAGAAATGTAAGAAATATGGGACGTCATAGGCTGATATTCTTCTTCTTCTCCTTTTTTCTCTTCCTCCTTTTCTTCTCCCTTCCCCTCCTCCTCATCTTCCTTCTCCATCTCCACAACCCCGTCCTCCACATCTTCCTCCTCCACCTCCTCTTTCACCTCTTCATCCTCCTCCTCCTCCACATCTTCCTCTTCTGCCTCCTCTGCCTCCACTTCTTTCACACCCTCCTCCTCCCTCTCCTCCTCCTCCTCCTCTTCCTTCTCCATTTCCACAAGCCCGTCCTCCACATCTTCCTCCTCTACCTCCTCTTTCACCTCTTCATCCTCCTCCTCCTCCACATCTTCCTCTTCCGCCTCCTCTTCCTCCATCTCTTCTTTCACACCCTCCTCCTCCTCCTCCTCTCTCTCCTCCTCCTCCTCCTCCTCCTCCCTCTCCTCCTCCTCCTCCTCCTCCTCTCCTGTCCTGTAGGTACTCGTTCCAGGATGAGGAGGACATGTTCATGGTAGTGGATCTGTTGCTGGGAGGAGACCTGCGCTACCACCTCCAGCAGAACGTTCACTTCTCAGAGAGCACTGTCAAGCTGTACGTCTGTGAGAACGCCCTGGCGCTGGGCTACCTCCGCAGCAAACGCATCATCCACAGGTGAGTGGGAGAGACACCTTCATCATCCACATCATCATCCACAGAGAAGTTATTTTTTTACAACCAAATCTTTTTTCTTTTTTTTTTACAACTAAACCTCTATTGTAAATGGCATGTTATAGAAGGGTCCAGACATTTTTTTAGGAGATTTCACGTTTTAAAGAAACATCCCAAAGAGCAAATCACTTCCTCATCCTCATTGTGTAGTATGGGGGCCCCCAAAAAACATGAACAAAGGCTCCAAAAACACACATATACGATCTTTTAGAAACGGCAAAGCTCTCAGTATAGTGATGCAGGTCTTCAGATGTTGTACACATGCAATTGTGTTATTCCAAACTTTATCCACAATGTTATACATTCCCTTTTGCTCAACACGAGACGTTTCCCCTATCCAGCTGTTAGATTTTCTGTGTAGTCTGCTGCTACAGGTAGCTGCTGTCGTAGCGCATGTGGAATCAGATTACATCAAAAAGGGTCAATCAGAGCTAATGAAACAGGATTTTATTGAGCTCATCAACACCCTGAAAGGCTCTGGCCTCGTGCCTTCGCAGGGTCGCAGCTGCGAAAAGTTCAGCAGGCTCATAGCACTTCATATCTGGTTTAAAGACAGCTGCCACTCATAACTTGTATTGACTATTCGGACACTTTTTGTAAACGAAGATGCTCTAAAGAGATGATGGACTCCACCCAAGCCATCTAGGATCCTGGACCCTCTTGTCACATTTCAAGGCTGCGTTAAGATTTTTACAGTCCAAGACAGTCCAAGCACTGCTCAGGTAATACCTCCCATCCTTTCTAAGCATTACTGTCGTACTGTTGTCGATACTGCCAGGGGTCAGTTGTAATATTGTACTCATTCAATTGAACTCCACTCTTAGATCTGCTATTTTTAGCTCAAAAGAGAAGCCCACTGTGGTCTGCTCACCCAGTGTTATTAGTTTAAATGTACAATGTAATACCCACTCGGTTTTCAAATCACATAGAGGACTTGAGTTGATGCACGATAGCAACCAAAGCCCATGCAAGTCAGTTAATAACATTCCATCATTGGTTACTCTGGGAGTTCCTAATATTGACATTGGTTGCAGTCTTTCCTCTATAGAGTAGAGTAAATGGGGGAGTTCTATGCAACCTTATAGCCATATCAACTATATCAATATCAGCCATCAGAAAGAGCCTGCAACTTCCTATTGAACGTAGTTATGTGATTTTAAAATCCATAAAGGACTTGGATTGATCCATCTGAACATTAAGAGCTTACTTCCTAAACTGGATTACATCGAGATATGGGCTATGCAGACAAATCTGGACATTCTGGGACTCTGTTATTAATATTTAGGGTTATAATGTGTTTAGAACCGATAGACAGGGTAGAGGTGGTGGCCATTCTTATTAAAAATCCTTTCGCTGTCTCTTTAACGAAATCCATTTCCCTTATCAAAACCTTTGAGCTATCTTTCAACCTTTGTTTGGGGAGAAATGTATCCATAACTGTCATAGGGGTCTACCGTCCTCCCTCTGCTAACCTTTGTGTACTCGAGGAGTTAACTAGTTTGTTGTTTTGTTATACTCAATCAGAAGTTATTATCCTGGGTGACCTAAATTATGATTGGGAAATGCAGGCTTCAGACAATCTAAAAGACACGTGTAATGATTTAAACTTAACCCAGCTGGTGACTAAGCCTACACGTCCCAACTCTAAAGAGCCTTAAAAGTCAACTCTGATTGATCTTATTTCAACGAATACACCAGAGGAAAATACTGGTGTCTTCACCCAAGATATTAATGAACATTGCCCAGTTCTTTGTGTTAGAGATGTAGGAATACCAAAAATCTAAGTCTAGTGACGTCACAAGGAGGAACTTTAAAAACTTCAGTGAACAGGCTTTTTTACATGATCTTTATTTTAGTGACCTTGATTATATTTCAGCTGTCCCTGAACCTGATGTAGCTTTCAGCCTTTTTACAGATGTCTTCAATACTATTGTGGATAATCATGCTCCCTTCAAAAAATGAAGGGTTAAAGGTAGATCGAATGCCTGGTACACTCTGGAATTATTATGCAACCGCTCTTTTGGATTGTAATTGAAACCTGGCTAAATTCTGGAAAAATTTAAAATCCCTGAAGGGTTCTACTTCCTTCTTTCTGCCATAACAAATTAATTCAGACATGGGCCTCGTTCCAGGAAAAAAAATGGCATCATTGATGCATTTAATCACCATTTTATTTCAGCGGGCTACCTCTTTGAAATAACTTCTAAGCCTATTCACAATGATATTGTGTCACGTTCTGACCGTAGATCTTTTGTTATGTCGTTGTTTTAGTATGGTCAGGGCGTGAGTTGGGTGGGTTGTCTATGTTCCTTTTTCTATGTGGTGTTTTTGTGTTTGGCCTGGTATGGTTCTCAATCAGAGGCAGGTGTCGCTAGTTGTCTCTGATTGAGAATCATACTTAGGTAACCTTTTCCCACCTGTGTGGTGTAGGTGATTATTTTCTGTTCAGTGTTTTTCCAGCACCATACAGGACTGTTCGTTGGCGGTTTATTTGTTTTGTTCAGTGTTCATTACATTATTAAAAATATGAACACTTACCACGCTGCGCATTGGTCCTCCTCTTCTTCCATCACAGACGAGCGTTATATATTGGGCTGCATGCTGATAGGGGAAACTTGCTGAATGATCAAATGAATGATTGTCCAAGATTTTCTTTAAGGTTACTAACATAAAAATAAGTCCTGGATTCATTGCTAGCAATAGACAACAAGAAATCCACAGCGGCCGACCAAGTGTGCAGCACCCCATCATTGTTGGCTCAATAACCCACATTTTTTATTTAACATTGTTATCAGGGAATATTCCAAAAGTATTGAAATTAGCTCTTGTGTTGCCTCTCCATAAGGGTGGGGATAGTAGTGATCTTAAAGGAAATGTTTTAAAAAATGGGTTATATGATATTGTTTTTGTGCATCTCTGATTGATGTTCTATCGATTCCATGGGTAATTTCATGTTTTCATGTGTTTCTGAGTTATTGGCATTCAAGCAGGCAGAAATCCATCCGGTATGACGTAGCACTGTGATAAAGTGATAACTCGGGGGAATGTCTTCTCTCGAATGAGCCATTGATCATATTTTTGCGATATTCCTACCTTGAAAAGTGTGTTATTTATTCTGGCACATTTTTCCTGTCTGCCTCTTTAGTCCAGGGTACATTGCATGGTGCCGTTGCCAGAGATATTATAGAAAGGAGAAACCTGTAAAATCACCTAAACAAACTACACTAGCCAGCTACTTTACATGCTGATATTGTCTTTGGTATTATTGTGTATTATTGCGTTTGCTTGCTACCTTGCTATCTAGCTAGCCAGCTGGCCCATAGAGACAGCATTGCATTGTGGATTTTGTAGTCGACTTGACCTGCAACAGATTTCCACAACAAATTTCCATGTTGCTACAAGACTTATTATAACGCCAAAATGAAACATTTGTTCACAAAAAATATTGTTCTCACATCTTAATGTTATTTAACACTGTAACATAAAGGAATGAGTGAGTTTGTCTGGATTTTTCCTCTAATAATTATCAACCCATTTCCTTCGTAAATGTACAACTTTGATATTTTTTATCTGAGAAATGTATTTTGAATGTAAACCGTTCAGGGTTTAGGCCTGGGCATAGCACTATTACAGCAACCACTTTAGTTGTTAATGATCTTGTCAATGCTTTAGACACTAAAATGAAATGTGCTGCTTTGTTTGAGAACCTGTCAAAAGCTTTTGATACTGTTGATCATGCTATTTTATTGAATAAGTTGTCCTCGATAGGCCTGAGCTCTGATGCCTGTTCGTGGTTTCATGATAATCTTAGTGTCAGAACTCAGGTCATCGTGATTGATGAGGTTGTCCGAATTTCTTGAAGTACAGTGCCTTCAGACAGTATTCAGACCTCTTGACTTTTTCCACATTTTGTTACATTACAACTTCTACTAAAATTGATTAAATTATTTTTCCCCCCTCACCAGTCTACATACACAACCCCATAATGACAAAGCAAAAAACTGCTAATGTATTTTAAAAACCCCAGAAATATCACATTTACATAAGTATTCAGACCCTTTACTCAGTACTTTGTTGAAGCACCTTTAGCAGCGACTACAGCATTGAGTCTTCTTGGGTATGACACTACAAGCTTGGCACATTTGTATTTGGGGAGTTTCTCCCATTCTTCTCTGCAGATCCTCTCAAGCTCTGTCAGGTTGGATGGGGAGCGTTGCTGCACAGCTATTTTCAGGTCTCTCCAGAGATGTTTGATCGGGTTCAAGTCTGGGCTCTGGCTGGGCCACTCAAGGACATTCAGAGACTTGTCCTGAATCCACTCCTGCATTGTCTTGGCTGTGTGCTTAGGGTCGTTGTCCTGTTGGAAGGTGAGCCCTACCCCAGTCTGAGGTCCTGAGCGCTCTGGAGCAGGTTTTCATCAAAGATCTCTCTGTACTTTGCTCCGATCATCTTTGCCTCGATCCTGACTAGTCTCTTAGATTGAGGATGAGGAAGTGATTTGCTGTTTGGGGTATATTTATCAAAAACATGTAAAAAAAAGTGTCTGGACCCTTTTTTAATATGTCATTTACAACATAAATTGAGATTTGGTTGTAAAAAATAAAACTTCTCCTTTAAGAGAGACCGATCAGAGCTGGGCTTAATTCATAATTTTCTAATTGATTTTCAAAACTCATGAGTTGAAATTTGAATTGATTTGACCACATCACACAGGATGTAGAAATTGAATTTGAGTTTGAGTGACAGTAGAATTTAATTTGGTGCAATTCAATGAAATTCCACAAAGTCATAAGCCTTTTCTCAATTGGATTTGCTCAACTTCTGCGTCCTCTCTCCTCCGTCCTCTCTGGCCTCCTTTTGAAAAAGGTCAAAGGTTATCGAGGAGAGGAGGCAAGGAGAAGGAAAGGGGACTAAAATGTGCTTGAAATGAGAAGCACCTTCTCAGTGGGGATTTTTGCATGTAAATCTTGCTAGGGCAAAAAAAAGGTGGGATGCATTCCCTGCAAAACCACTACACAACACAACACTAAACAATACATGAATTGCATTGCCTACATAAAGCTGTCCCAACAGCAGAGTCCCAAAAGCAGTCCCTACACCTTACCACTGCTATACCTGGCTGTCAGAGGATTCTAGTCTGGCAGCGAAACAGTTCATTCAGCCTCAATTACTGCCTTTCACATTTACTGCCTTTCAAAAAAGATAGCTGATAAAGCTGACTTGCTTAAAACTTCTTAAGGTATAGGGGGCAGCATTTTCACTTTTGGATAAATAGCGTGCCCGATTTCAACTTCCTGCTACTCATGCCAAGAATATGTGATATGCGTATTATTAGTAGATTTGGATAGAACATACACTGAAGTTTCTAAAACTGTTTGAATCATGTCTGTGAGTATAACATAACTTATGTAGCAGGCAAAACCCCGAGGACTAACCGTTCAGATTTCTTTTTTTTAGGTCTCTGTCTGTTCAGTATTTCTCATTGGGAAACAATATTTCTTAGGAACTTGTTTTCAGTTCCTACTTCTTCCACTGGATGTCACCAGTCTTTGGAATTTGGTTGAGGTTATTCCTTTGTGCAATGAAGAAGTACGGCCATCTAGGAACTGCGTAACACTGTTGAGAGTTGAAGACGCAAGACTTGAAAAGTAGCTTGGTTTGTTGTCTTCCTGTATTGAACACAGATAGACCCATCTTCAATTTGATTGATTAATAACGTTTAAAAATACCTAAGGTTGTATTATAAAAGTAGTTTGAAATGTTTTGGCAAAGTTTACAGGCAACTTTTGAAATACGTGACGTTGCGTTATTTGGTTTTTTTCTGGATCAAACGCGCCAAATAAATGGACATTTTGGATATATATGGATGGAATTAATCGAACAGAAGGACCAATTGTGATGTTTATGGGACATATTGGAGTGCCAACAAAAGAAGCTCGTCAAAGGTAAGGCATGTTTTATATTTTATTTCTGCGTTTTGTCTAGTGCCTGCAGGGTTGAAATATGCTACCCTCTTTGTTTACTGTTGTGCTATCATCAGATAATAGCTTCTTATGCTTTCGCCGAAAAGCCTTTTTAAAGTCTGACATGTTGGCTGGATTCACAACGAGTGTAGCTTTAATTTAGTATCTTACATGTGTGATTTAATGAAATTATGATTTTTAAATAATTTTATTTGAATTTGCTGCGCTGCATTTTCCCTGGCTTTTGACCAAGTGGGACGCAAGCATCCCCTATACCATAACAAATGTGGTTTCTACAGACAATTGAGATGTACAAACTATGGCATAAGTGGATGACAAGTACATGAGGTAATCCGTAATTCCGATTAAGACATTAACGAGCGAGCAAGGATGGACATCGTCAATATAACTATTTGTTCAGCACTTTTGAAATGTACAGCAACAGAATTCATGGGCCGTTCTTACAGTGTTCTCCCTGTACACCAAGTCAGAATCATAGGGTAAATAAAGGGGACATATAAGCAGACAAAGAAAGCTCTTACACTATTCAATGACTACATTTCTCGAAAACACCACCAAGTCAGAACATTAGGCGAAATTAAGAGGTGAAAATAGACCAAATTATTAGGGTGAGGCAAATGGGCTACTAACAGCTTACTACACAACAAACACTTAGTATGACTTTCTTAGCTACAGTACACATATCTTCCTGGCAAATTACATAATTTATGCAGCGGCATACAATACATTTTTGGACTCACCTTGTTGTGCTGTGCTCACTTGAACAGGAAGGTAGCGTGGCGGTCCTACTTGGGCAAATTTCGTTGTCAAACTTTGTCATCAAAGTCTTGCATTCTCTGGATTTATGGTGCTTTCAAGACAACTGGGAACTAAAAAAAAAGGTTGAATCATGATGACGTCAGTGATCTTCAGGTCGTAGCTCTAGTAAGAGGCCGGAGTTCCCAATTTACAATTCCGAGTTGGATTACATTTCTAAACGTATTTTCCCAGTTGTAGCTCATTTTTTCCCAAGGTTCCAGTTGTCTTAAACTCACAGTTAGCCACTGATTCCTTCTAAACCACTCATTGTTGAATTTGCGATTTCCAACTTGTTGTGTAATGTTTATATCCTATGGCCAGTGAGCACCGATATGTTTTATCTATAATTTCTCTTCATTATTTATCTTCATATGACAATGATTAAAAAGGATTTGCCAGTAGATTGTCAACTTCATTCATAATGATGACTGCTAGCTAAGATTTTGAAAGTATGATGTTGACAGTCCAATCAAAGCTACTGTAGATATAATGTGATTTGTCATCATTTTCTCTGTGGCCAATGACCTTGAGCCTTGGATGGGCACTTGAAATGTAACTCTATGGCAGCACCCAAGGGGCAAATACTTTCAAAGTCTACCCTTAGGTGACGTAGTGTCCCCATGAGTGACAGATCACTGAGCCAATCATGGCTCAACGCTCCGTGTTTTCTGCCCGCTTGCCCCACCACCACAGAAAGCACTGAGCTAGGCTGAAACACCTGCATTTTGGAGCTCCCTCACTCAGGAAAACAAAAAAATAAAACAAAGAATATATACATTTTCCCTGGAAATAATGTTCATATACTCTTTAACCCTTAGTACTTAGAATAGCCAATTATATTTCCACCAACCATTTAATTTGTTTGCCTTATTTATCAAGCCCTCAGGGTTAACTTGAGAGTTGAACTAATGCATTCTGAGAAATGTAGTAATGTCCCCATATTGAACAACACGTAAGTGATTAATGAAATATAATAACTTAGAATATTCACAAACAGGATTTAGTTTTCCTTGATCATACATTTTTTGTAGTTTTTCCTGATAATCAAATGTAGACTACACATCATTTAGAATTTCACTGAATTCATTTCTATTTCCTTACAATTCTGTATGCTGTTTACTATATAAAATTCAAACTTAATTCAAATTCAAGAATTGAATTGGCGTTTACGAGGCACCCTCAATTCAATTATGAATTGAGCCCAACACTGTGAGCTGCCAGTCCTGGATTCCTGCTGCATCAGATAGTGCACCTCCGAATACTGTGTTGATGAAGGGCAAAGGGACGTGAAAGTAGTTACACCTGACACAACAGTTGACAGAGCGGCTGACTATTTTCTTTATGATATGTCCAAACTCTGTCTAGGCCCAAAAACATAGACTCCTTATTCAATCTTGGAATGCACATAAGTGCTTTTTAGGCACAAGTATATGCTGCCATGCCAAAGCCCCCGACGTCCACGGCCGACCGCCAAAATACATAGATGGCTACCACCCAACAGCATCCCTCAAGCTCCTTCAAGCAACTGACGAATGAATTGACTGTCCTGTCATTCATCGTGACAAATTGGATTGACCTGAAAGACCTTCAATTGTGAAGGTCAGGTCAGCCTGGAGAAAGTGAGGGGTTGGCTTGATGATAAGTCAAGACACACGAACATGCCAACACACACTCCAGGCAGAGGTGGCCCTATAGACCTTCCTCAGGTTGTATGATAGCCCTCTACCTGTGTGCAGGGGAACGAGATAATAATGATGGCGAATGGCCTTATCAGACCTGGACAAATGGGAGGCTTCAGGGTTCGAGTGCTAATTAATCACATGCAGGATAACAAATGACACCATTTAGTGGTAGGCCTTAAAGGGACAATCTACAGTAGCAACATCCATTTTTGGACTTAAAAATGTATTATATGTAACCATTGATTCTTGAAGAATATAACTTAGAAATGCCTCATGACCGCTGAAACCACTGCAGGGAAATAGACTGGGTGATCTTTTCTCAATACATGACTCATGAATCGATTCAGTGGGATAGTTTCTGTTTCTGTCATTCCATTCCAACAAAGGATCCTAATAGCAGGTGTTTGGGAGATGTGTGTTTAGATCAAATCAACCGCATTCAATCTGCATTTATTAGTGAAGAAGGAAAAGATGGGTATTCTAATTTTAATCTAATCTGTATAGAAATTGAATATTTGGATGTGCACACTGTGAGTAGTTTTGTGTATTCAGTGTGTGTGTGTGTGTGTGTGTGTGTGTGTGTGTGTGTGTGTGTGTGTGTGTGTGTGTGTGTGTGTGTGTGTGTGTGTGTGTGTGTGTGTGTGTGTGTGTGTGTGTGTGTGTGTGTGTGTGTGTGTGTGTGTGTGTGTGTGTGTGCGTGTGTGTGTGTGTGTGTGTGTCTGCTGGTGATACCCTGGCCTTGAGCAGAATTTCTATCTAGTATACAGTATCCTATGACTCATGACGGATGATTCATGAGGATAATGTTGATAACGACATTGCATCAGGTCTGATGATCGATTTCTTTAAAAGAAAAATCATATATTTGTAAGTGCACTTCTCCATATTTACTCCAGCTTGAATTTTTCACAATAGATCTATGACCATCAGGGTAACAAATCATCAAGGCCTGTTTTGTCAGAACCTTCTCATAGGGTTTTCAATTATTAACACTAAGATGCATCTCAATTAGTGGTATCTTCAGAGACGATCCTCTCATACAAGACAAAGGGAAAGGGAGGTGGTGGAGTTATTGACTCACTCCCCACAGCAGCTTGATTAGACAGTTGGAGGGGGAGACAGGCAAGTGGGAATAAGAATGGTGGAAGTGGGGAGCAGTATCCATGTAACTCAAGCCGGGAGCATTACCACTAGTCCACAGGTTAGGACTTGTCGAAAAGGAAGTGGTGGAGCTGTGGTGTTATTGACTCACTAGCTCGCCACAGTAGCTTCTGCACTTTGACCAAAGTGACCAAGTGATTTGAAATCCTCAATAGGTTTTAATATTTCATGCTGAATGTACTTCCCGTTGGGCTGTTAGGTAAGGGTCAACAGCACATGATGACTGATGAAACCACATGATGACTGATGAAACCTCATGATGTCTAGATGCTTGGTCTGCACATAGATTGTAGATGATGTCCTTAAGCGAGATAAGATTGCATTTGACAGATGATTTTAGAATATGAAACCTGTTTTCCATTGCTCCAGACCAAGACAGTGGTTCGTCTTATGGAGCTAAGTAAAATTATCTGTTTTGACATCAGAAGTCATATTGCGTCTGGAATACAATTTGATGTTTGCTTGCTGTTGAGGCCGAAGGTTGTAAACTAAAAACAGAAGTGCCACAGAGACTGTAGCCCTCTCTACTGTCTTTATGGTCTCAGTTTGAATTATTGAATTAATTACAGACTACAGCACTGTGAAAGTACAGCATGGCTCTGAACAACGCTGTGCTCTGAGCTCTGAGAGAGAGAGAGAGCCGCCGCCTGCTTTACACCGAGGCAGACAAGAGCTTTAGACAAGAGCATTAGACAAGAGCTTTAGACGAGAGCTTTAGACAAGAGCTTTAGACAAGAGCTTCAGACAAGAGCTTTAGACAAGAGCTTTAGACAAGAGCTTCAGACAAGAGCTTTAGACAAGAGCTTTAGACAAGAGCTTTAGAAGCTACAGACACGCCCAGGCTATGTTTAGAGGAAAGATACAGTCAGATTGTCAAATGTGATTGCAAAGCCTCAATCCTGCACCCCCCAAATGGCAACAGCACTGAATGCATAAATCACATTTGAGCCTTTCTACCGCCTCAACTGAAACTCATTCCATGTTGAAAGTCTTTCAAGGTTGGCTCTGTCTTTGTTCAGATTGCTATCGAATGGAACATAGTAACCCACAGCTGTTCTCTCATGCTTATTTCCAACACCGCTGGGCTGCTTTCACCAGGGAGGTGTTCATATAGGGGAGTGTGCGTCTGTTCTCTAAATCTCTCCCAGACATTTTGTTGCATATCCTAATAAAAACATTTCTAAGCCTGTTGCATCATGTGGATGTCTGTTGTTTGATGCTCTTGGAGAGCTCTCTCATTTTCTCTCACCCTGGTTTGTTTTTGTGTGTTTTTTCTTTTACTCTCTGACGAGAGCTAGATTTTGCAGCGGCTCAAGTCAGCCAAACTCAGCTCTGCTCAGCGCAGCACAGCCTCAAACTGGCACTGTGTATCCTTCTGGTTCCCTGTGCAAATGAATGTGGCACTGACCAGACATTGTTTCTCCAAATGTACTGTTTCATCATCTTTCTCCCCACAGCTCTGTCACGGCCCACTGTGTCCCTGACTTGGCTTGGCTTCAGCAACACCTAGAGCACAGACACATTATCTCGCTCAGCAAGTCTCTCTACCGCGGAAACTCATTTGTTAAAGGAAGATAAATGGCACACATTTGTCAACACTTTCTCATCCCACAGTATTATGGCACCTGAGAGGGATGGTTCTGTGAGTAAAGGAAGCTTCCGTCTTCCCAATGAAAAGTTTAGTGTTCTGTATCTATAGTCTGCATAATTATTTAATGACAGGAGGAGACATATGTCTTCATATTTCAGACTGTATGTCAGGTAAAGGTAAATTAACCATCCTTTAAACTCACAACAGTGGATTTGTGAACGTTGGTTTACTGGGAGCATGACAACATATTTACCTTTTTAGTCTACCCTAAAATAATAGTTAACTACTTGTATATTACAGTCACGTACCTTACAAGACCTTCCACTTTTTGTGAACTTTCAGCGTTCTCCCTATGAGTTTGAGTTAGTAAATAATTCATCTGTAATAATTGTGATTCAGTGAGCCGTGCCTCAGAATGCCTTGTTCAAACAGGCGCTCTCTAAAGACCAACCGACTCAAACCGGCCCAAATTAGATGGGAGCCAGATGAACGCTCGTCAGGCAGTGAAATCCAAGCGCTGTGTCTACGAGTAAGAAATAGCATAACCATCCTCCACTCTGCCACTCCTTCTGTGAGAGCTGTTATTATTACTGCTATTATTTAACTGATCAAACTCAAGTGAATGGAAGCTCTGCTTTGGCTAACCCCTTAGCTCTTAATGGGGTTGAGGCTGTTCGTTTTAGATGTAAGTTGCCTGCTGTGGTTAGTTGAGGTTTCCCTCCACGTTCAAAGCGTGCTGCTCTCTGCTGATTCCTCTCATGGCTGGTGGGCGTGGGCGGCTGGCTTCTGCTGATGGATGACTGGCGCTCCCTCGCTGTGCTGCTCCAGCCTGCTTTGCTCTACTCTGGGACATCATGGGGCAGAACCTGCCCTAAGGCCTGGCGGCTGTATGCGCTATCTGTGGTGCTATCTCTAACCTCCCACAGTACTGAGGGAGTCATCAAAGCAGTCCTCGTTAGGAGTTGACTGCAGAGTGGGTCATGTACAAAGACGATGATACAGAACCTAACAGCCCAAACCCCCTCTTTCCGGTCTTCTGACCTGTGTGTGGCGGAGCACATTGAAGGACTTTTGGGTCTGTCCCAGGCTGTCCTCTGTCTCCCTGTATCAGAGGGGTGTCAGGTGACCAGGTGCAGGTTTTGGTTACTCCTCTCATCCTGATAGCTGGTGTAATGAGATCATTAGATCCAGGTAATAGGTTGTTGGACTAGTCAAGCGAGAGAAAAGCCAGGCGGATCGGTTGCACTGCCCTTCAACCCCGCCCTTCCATTGCTGCCTCGGCAGAATCACCAATGAGCCTCACTCCGGACGGGGGATCCCAACAAGGACGCGTCCCTATATAGCCTAACACACTACGTTGGACCAGGGCCTATATGGTTCTGGTCAAAACTAGTGCACTATATAGGGAATCAGCTGGCCTATGCTGGAGATGAGTTT
Source organism: Oncorhynchus clarkii lewisi (assembly GCF_045791955.1). Taxonomy (NCBI): domain Eukaryota; kingdom Metazoa; phylum Chordata; class Actinopteri; order Salmoniformes; family Salmonidae; genus Oncorhynchus; species Oncorhynchus clarkii. Next base: position 52,411,873 of record NC_092158.1, on the reverse strand, counting down.
TTAATCTAACATCATAGAAGGGCATTGATCTTGAAGGACAAATATGCTCCTTTACTCAATATAGTGTCCATCAATGGGAATATACACTGTACAGCAATTTTTCTATTCACAACTCAGCCTTTGCAAACGCTGCCTGTGCAAGCTCTAGAAAAGATGAAAGAGAGCGGGAGAGAGTGATGAGAGAGAGAAATGGAGAGAAAGAGCAAGAGAGAGCAAGAGAGGAATTGAGAGATGGAGACCAAAAACACGTTGATTCCACAAGTTTTTTTTTCTGTAAGGGGAGAAAAAGAGCAAGAGAGAGATGAAGAGCGAGTGAGAGAGAGCATTTTTGGGGACCGATGAAGCCCTTGGTAGCACCTCCAAATATCCTTCTATTAAAAGTGGCAAAAAAAATAGGCCTGTTGACGTGACACCTTTAATAGTCCCCCAGCCAGCTGGCTGTGGGCACATCAGGCCCGAGTCCATCTGTTGGCCATCTCTTATTGCTGGAATATAACGATTCCATTTCCTAATGAGTTTGTAGCGCGAGACGAGGGCCTAGCGCGGTGCTGTACCACTGAAAGGATGGAAAATGATAACGTGGGGCCCATGCTAATACTACGCCCAGGGAAGGTGGAGGTGATTTGGCCTCTAGCTACACCAGGAGTGACAGTCGGCCAGGAGGTAGAATGACTGGGAAATCTAGAGGTGAAAGAAACACTTGAAAAAGAAAAGGACACTCTAGGAGCTCAGATGCAATCATTTCATAATCTAATAACCAACGTTTCCACGGACAAGCTGTCTTCATCAGGGGGGACAGATTGTTTGTCGAAACGTTGGCTATTATTAATTGCATGTGAGCTCCTAGAGTGTGTGGCTCTCCTTTTCTTTTTCCAGAGCGACTGGGCAGACACAGGACAACAACAGTAAAGGAGAGGGAGACAACATGAGTCTGAACTTCTCTGGTCCCAAGATCTGTATGTGCTTTATTCATGGCAACTTATCTGGGACCAGGCTAAGTCTGAACACCAGCACATTCTATCAACACAAATAAGCTTTCCACCCCTTTGTCTTCTACTAATAAAAGTCCATGAACGAGGAGCGGGGCCAAGGTAATTGCCTGGGTAATTCTTATCAGACAGCAGTCGGGGCTCTCATCCTAGAATTACGCAGGCAGAGTGCATGTGATTCAGCTGAATAGAAAATGCCAAACAATAAACTGTGTTTTTTTAGAGAACGGGTGATAAAGCCCCAATGTTTCCATATCTCAGCCAAGGTCATTGTCTGGGTGACAGCAGGGGTGGGTTGTGGATGGCTCCGGCTGGCTCCGGCTCTCACAGTCGCACCCATAACCATCAGCAGGCAGTTGAGTGGCGCAGCAGCTCCTGTCTGGTGTTCCACAATGGCTGCCATGGGTTTTAAATATAAAACACCTCTCCGTGCAACCGTTGAGGGAAATGTCAACTAATTAAGTGCAACACATTTGACCTTTTTAACCCGGGCCCTGGGCTGGGTACACTGACGCCTCAGGGTACACAGACACCCCCGCCCCACCTGCTGCAGCAGGCACCCTTTTAATATGCTAATCAACCCTGTCCGCTGATGTGGCTGTCAGGACTAATGAGGCTGGGAAGCCGTGCTCCAAAGGCTCATGGTTAGTGGACATGATCTCCCGACAAGTGCTGCTGCTACTAGCCCGCTGAGTGATTGATCCAGTGTTATGATCCAGAACTCTACAGTATGTTGTCAGCTATCTCCAAAGCCCTGATCGACACATAGCCAGATGTGGTGATGTGTCATGTACTGTATCTTACTCAAGATCTTTTTATTCTGTCACTGAGGTGATTATCCAACGTTGTCCTCCATCATAGTCCTTTAAGGGACATTTAGAAAATGAAGTAGTGTCTGATTATTACAGAGAAGGACCATTTTGGGCAACTTTATGAAAATGAGAACGAATGCAAAGATAGGGTTTTCTTCATCACATGTCATTTTCATACAATGGACAACAAAGACAGTAGGGTTGTTCTTTGGAGTGTCTCTCTCTGTTTCATCATTGATCTTTGATGCTCATGGTAAAGTCTGTGTGATCTGTCCCCTGTGCGGTTCTCACACAAAAAAGGATGGTCTGGTCCACACTCTCCTCAGGTTGCTCTGGTTTTTCCATGGCCCTACCTGCTGGTTGAAACACACGCATCACAACTACACACACTAGGCTTGTGCGGTAAACCGTTGAAACTATTTCTTTGAAGTTTTTCAATAAATGTGAACATTTATAGCTACTTTTAAGTAAATACCTTCAGACAACTTGTACAATACATTCGGAGATAAAGCAGATCACATTCTTCATTTCACCTGTCACATTATTTTACATTATGAAGCTTACCGTAGTTCCCCAGAACAGTTGACAGAGTCACGTGTTTGTTTTTAACCAGCACAACAGAAAGAGTCCAGCTGTGTACTTGCTAGTTAGCTACAGTGGCAAGAAAAAGTGTCCACACCCTGACCTTAGTATTCTTTATTTTCCTTGTTATTTTGGTTAGGTCAGGGTGTGACATGGGTGATGTATGTTTTTTCCCTTGTCTAGGGGTTTTGTTTCCTTTCTAGGTAAATTGTATGTCTATGGTTGCCTAGATTGGTTCTCAATTAGAGGCAGCTGTCTGTCGTTGTCTCTGATTGGGAACCATATTTAGGCAGCCATATTCTGTGGGTACTTTGTGGGTGATTATCTATGTCAGTTGCGTGTGTCAGCACAGTTATTATAGTTTCACTGTCGTTATTTGTCTATTGTTTTGGTTCAGATTACTTCATGTTCTTTCTTCAATAAAGAAGAATGTATACTAACCACGCTGCGTTTTGGTCCTGACCTTCTACTCCATACGACGATTGTGACAAAAAGTATGTGAACCCTTTGGAAATACCTGGGTTTCTGCATAAATTTGTCATAAAATTTGATCTGATCTTCGTCTAGGTCACAACAATAGACAAACACAGTCTGCTTAAAATAATAACACACAAACAATTACACGTTTTCATGTCTTTGAACACACTGTGTAAACATTCACAGTGCAGGCTGGAAAAAGTATGTGAACCCTTGGATTTAATAACTGGTTGACCCTGCTTTGGCAGCAATAACCTCAATAACGCTTTCTGTAGTTGCGGATCAGACCTGCACAACGTTTTGGACCATCCCTCTTCACAAAACTGTTTTAGTTTAGCAATATTCTTGGGATGTCTGGTGTGAACTGCTCTCGAGGTCATGCCACAGCATCTCAATCGGGTTGAGGTCAGGACTCTGACTGGGCCACTCCAGAAGGCATGTTTTCTTCTGTTGAAGCCATTCTGTTGTTGATTTATTTCTGTGTTTTGGGTCGTTGTCCTGTTGCATCACAAAACTTCTGTTGAGTTTCAATTGGAAGACAGATAGCCTAACTATCTCCTGCAAAATGTCTTGATAAACTTCGGAATTCATTTTTCCGTCGATGATAGCAAGCTATCCAGGCCCTGAGGCAGCAAAGCAGCCCCAAACCATGATGCTCCCTCCACCATACTTTACAGTTGAGTTGAGGTTTTGATGTTGGTGTGCTGTGCCTTTTTTCTCCGCACATGTTGTGTGTTCCTTCCAAACAACTCAACTGTAATTTCTTCTGTCCACAGAATATTTTGCCAGTAGCGCTGTGGAAGATGCAGGTGCACTTTTGCAAACTTCAGACATGAAGCAATGTTTCCTTCTGTGGTGTCCTCCCATTAACACCATTCTTGTTTAGTGTTTTAGGTATTGTAGACTTGTCAACAGAGATGTTCGCATGTTCCAGAGATTTCTATAAGTATTTAGCTGACACTCTAGGATTCTTCTTAACCTCATTAAGTATTCTGCACTGTGCTCTTGCAGTCATCTTTGCAGGACGGCCACTCCTAGGGAGAGTAGAAACAGTGCTGAACTTTCTCCATTTATAGACAATTTGTCTTCCCGTGGACTGATGAATATCAAGGCTTTTAGAGATATTTTTGTAACCCTTTACAGCTTTATGCAAGTCAACAATTCTTAATCTCCTGAGATCTCTTTTGTTTGAGGCATGGTTCATATCAGGCAATGCTTCGTGTGGATAGCAAGGCAGCTCTAACCAACATCTCCAATCTCGTCTCATTGATTGGACTCCAGGTTAGCTGACTCCTGACATCAAATATCTTTTGGAGAAGTCATTAGCCTAGGGGTTCACATACTTTTTCCAACCTACACCTACAATGTTCAAATTATGTATTCAATATAGACAAGAAATATACAATAATTTGTGTGTTATTAGTTTAAGCACACTATGTTTGTCTATTGTTGTGACTTAGATGAAGATCAGATCAAAGTTTGTGACCAATTTATCCAGAAATCCAGGTAATTCCAAAGGGTTTACATACTTTTTCTTGCCGTAGGAAGTAAGTGGCTGAATTAATAAGGAGACGGGGCATCATATAGTGTAGCTTACCGCTGTGTTTGAGAAGTCAAAGCACATTGGATGAGTTATCTGTACAGCTGCCACTGCTATCTTGAGTTCCTTGCACTTTTCTCGGCCCCTCAGTCTGCTCCTCCCACTACTTATAATAGCAGAGCATACTAGCTAACGTTCAATCGATGGAAAATAAATGGGACGAATTGAAAGCACGTATACCTTACCAATAGTACATTAAAAACTGTAATATCATATGTTTCACCGAGTCGTGGCTGAACGACGACATTAAGAGTATACAGCTGGCGGGTTATACACTCTATCGGCAGGACAGAACAGCAGCCTCTGGTAAGAAATGGAGCAGGGGCCTATACATATTTGTACACAATAGCTGGTGCACGATATCTAAGGAAGTCTCAAGGTTTTGCTCGGCTGAGGTAGAGTATCTCATGATAAGCTGTAGACCACACAATCTACTTAGAAAGTTTTCATCTGTATTTTTTGTAGCTTTCTACATACCAACACAGACCGAGGCTGGCACTAAAACCACACAGCTGTATTCCACCACACGCAAACAGGAAAACGTTCATCCAGAGGCGGCGCTCCTAGTGGCCGGGGACTTTAATGCAGGGAAACTTAAATCAGTTTTACCTTATTTCTATCAGCATGTTAAATGTCCAACCAGAGGGAAAACAATTCTAGACCACCTTTACTCCACACACAGAGACGCGTACAAAGCTCTCCCTCGCCTTCCATTCGGAAAATCTGACTATAACTCTATCCTCCTGATTTCTGCTTACAAGCAAACATTAAAGCAGGAAGCACCAGTGACTCATTCTGTAAAAAAAGTGGCTGGATGAAGCAGATGCTAAACTACAGGACTGTTTTGCTAGCACAGACTGGAATATGCTCTGGGATTCTTCCGATGGCGTGAAGGAGTACATCACATCAGTCACTGGCTTTATCAGTAAGTGCATCGAGGACGTCATCCCCGCAGTGACTGTACGTACATACCCCAACCAGAAGCCATGGATTACAGGCAACATTCGCACTGAGCTAAAGGGTAGAGCTGCCGCTTTCAAGGAGCGGGACTCTAACCCAGAAGCTTATAAGAAATCCCTCTCTGCCCTCCAACAAACCATCAAACAGGCAAAGCGTCAATGCAGGACTAAGGTCGAATTGTACTACACCGGCTCCGGGACTTGTTGGAAGTGGCAGAAATTCTAACTCTTAAACTTAACCTTAACCTTAACCCTAACCCCTAGTCTAGCTAACATTAGCGAGCTAGCTAATGTTAGCCACCTAGCTACAATATGTAACATATCATACGTTTTTTGCAAGTAATAACATATTGTATATTTTTCCAAATTTGTAACATATTGTACTTTTGCAAATTTGTAACATATTGTATGTTATGTAAATTTGTAACATATAATACAAATTGTAATTCATAACATTTACCAAATGGGTGATGGACATCCACAAATTAACACAGATTTGCCAACAGAGTAATGCAACATTTTCTGAGACCAGGTTGTCCTGACTAGGCTGGAGAATCAGGCCCTCGGAATTAGGATGTGTTCAAAATGGCACCCTATCTATCCAAATAGACTGCACTACTTTTGACGACAAGGCTCTGTGTGCAGTCTATTTGGATAGATAGGGTGCCATTTAGAACACAACCTGATTCCGAGGGCCTGATTCTCCAGCCCATTTGGGATGCATTGAGTGTTTGGCTGGAAAGCACAGTTCCTGTCAGTCCAATTTAAAGACATTGGGACATTATTGCTAGTGATATAACTGTGTTTGACATATTGTGCGTTTCTGTGTGTGTTGTTTTTGTTTATTTGTTCTAGGCCGATATTGTTTTAAGGATGTAACGTGACATGACACATTTTTTGTTGTTGATGTTTTGTTCTCTGTCCAACAACGATACAGTATTGTCATGGTGATGTTGATGGAGATGGTCAGTGACCTAATGCTGCTCTGTTTCTCTCTCTCTCTCTCTCTCTCTGTGTGTGTGTGTGTGTGTGTGTGTGTGTGTGTGTGTGTGTGTGTGTGTGTGTGTGTGTGTGTGTGTGTGTGTGTGTGTGTGTGTGTGTGTGTGTGTGTGTGTGTGTGTGTGTGTGTGTGTGTGTGTGTGTGTGTGTGTGTGTGTGTGTGTGTGTGTGTGTGTGTGTGTGCGCTTTTCCAGAGACATCAAACCTGACAACATTCTGTTGGACGAACACGGTAAGACGGCTCAGCCAATCATATCTGATTTATGTCGTAAATTATGTCTGTACACAAATTATGTGGTGTGGTTTTCCATCCATGCTGTGTAATGAACAACCTCCACTGAATGAATGATAGATAAGTTTAGATTTTATCAATGGCACTAACATCATGCAGCCACATACAGTCTGTGCATACACACACACAAACACACTTGCACACACAAACACATGCACACACACACACCCATACATAAAAACATTCTCACACACGCACACACACGCACACACACATGAAGGCGTGCACACATGTACACACACACTCAAGCACACACAGACACACCATTCCATACACATACTTGCTCGCACACACACACACATGCACAAACTCTCATTCGCCCACTCTCTGGTTTAACCTCCTATATATATATATATATATATATAGAGAGAGAGAGAGAGAGCCTGTCTCTTTTGCCCCCAGGCCTTGAGATGCTATTAACTTCAACGTTATTTCTTTCTCATGCTGTGCCTGTGCTCTTTATCCAGACATTACCTGCCTCATGTACACGTCCCCTGATCATAGCCTGTCAACCACAGTAGATGTCTGAATGCAGTAGCCTCGGGACTGAGCTGCTCTCCTGGAACACCATTTGTCATTACACAGGAGCCGAGTCCAGCTCAGCCTGGGTTTCTCTACCTTTTACCACTGAACTTTGAAAAACAACACAGGTCAAAAGTGCATCCCCATGAAGTGTTTTCAAAGAGCACAGAGTCCTGGAAGAGTTTACCTATCTTTACCTCGTGTGCCCTTTCTGATGAGAATAGCATTTGGTATCTCAGCAAAACAATTAAGTCATGTCCGGGTACAGGAGACGCACTAAATGTGATGTCCTCGGGGTGTGTCAGGGAGCTGAGGGATATAGTTTCCTTGGCTACTCAGCCGGAACTGTCCTCCCAGGTTAGTGTGATTGTGTGTGTCTTTCTCTCTCAGACAAAAACAGACAAAACACAGAAAGCGTGTGCGCCACGTGCGGTAGCATACACAAAGCACGTGTAGGCACACGCATTCAAAGCACACACATTCTAAGCACACACACATATATATATATACACACACACACACACACACACTATGTATGCGGACGATTCCACACTTTTACATGTCAGCGCCCAAAGCCAGTGAGCTCACTCAAATTTGAAATAAGGAGTTACAGTCAGTACCAGAATGTGTGATTACTAATAAACTGGTCTTATAATACACCTACAACTAAAATTACTGTATTTGGTTCAAAACATTCTCCAAGACCTAAACCTCAACTAGAGTTGTGCATAAAAGGTGTGACTATTGAGCAAGTTGACGAAGCTAAACTCCGAGGTATAACATTGGATGGTCAATTATCATGGTCAAGTCATATTGAAACGTTGTTGTGAAAATAGGGAGGGGTATGTCTGTTATTAAAATATGTTTGACACAAAAATCAACTCTACTAGTTGATCAGGCTCCGGTCTTGTCCCATCTTGATTACTGTCCGGTAATATGGTCAAGTGCAGCAAAGAAAGGCCTGGCAAAACTGCAGCTGGCTCAAAACAGAGCATTATGCCTTGCCCTTAACTGCACATATAGATCTAACATGAACAACATGGATGCCAGTCTTTCCTGGTTAAGGGATGGCAAGAGATGAACTGCTTCTCTTCTAGTTTTCATGAGAAATATTACTGTGATGAAAATGCCCAGTTTGTCAGCACAATCAAATAGCCTTCAGCTCAGACACCCATACAGTACATACCCCACAAGACATGCCGCCAGGTCTCTTCACAGTCCCCAAGTCTGTGCAACGCACAGTATTATACAGAGCCATGATAACATGAAACTCGCTTCCGTCCCCAATTACTCAAGCAAACAGCAAAATGACTGAAAAAATTGATTAAACAACATCTCATGGAACGGCAGGGACTGTGGACACACACACACACAAACATACACATGATTTTTTTAAACTTGTGTTGTTTGTATACTTTTTTTGTTCGATTTTTTTTGTAGATCGTTGTTTTTTAAATGTGCGTGACTGTCCTTGTCTGTCAGAGTTTAGTTACTTGTCATGTTTTGTATTTTCTGTGGACCCCAGGAAGAGTAGCTGATGCTTCTGCGAAAGCCAATGGGGAACCAAGTCAACAAATAATAAACAAACGAACCCAGTGTCTATAGGGTGACAGAAGGCGTTAGGTCCTGCACTGCCCTCTGCAGGTTAGGTCCAGTGACACGGGTGTAGTTCATGGACTCAGCAGCACCATCAAATATATATTCACCTCTTTCATGCCTAATAGGGTTCACAGCAGAGAGATAATCCGTGAGAGAGCCTGGTGAAACGCATTCTCATCACTGCCATACTTGGTCATTCTCCTGTGATTTTACAGACACACACATGAACACAAATGTGTGTGCACACACTAACCCTAACCCTCAATCGAACCTTAACCTCTAACCCTATCCCTGATCCTAACCCCTAAGCCTAAAATAGAGGGGACCGTTGGGGACCGATGGGGACTGGCGAAATGTCCCCACAAGGATAGTAAACCAAAATGTTTTGTCTTGTCTTGAAATGTCCTTTGTATTTTTTTTCACAGACTTTTATTTTACTGTGTCAGTATGTATTTGTTGCCGATGTTCTGGTATCAAACTGGTGGCCGTTGTGAACACAGTCAATAGCTGAAATAGTTTCATGAGTTAATTGAAAATAAGGCCAATATTGATTCATGCTTTTTTCATTAATTAGGCGCTTTTCTCCTGAACCATGTGGCCTATCTACTAGAAAGTAATGGACATTATGGAAACAGACATAAACAATGTATACTTTGTCTGAGTAATTTTTTCAAGTTACTCAAGTATACGTTACCAAATGTACGATAGATTTCCAAAGATTTTCTGTTAATTACCAAAATTACTGAAGTTTCTGGTAGCTTTGCGATCCTAGCTCTGTGGCATAAAACACACACACACACACACACACATCGTCTTGTACAGCTAACCTTCTGAGGACACTCAATTCAGTCCCATTCAAAATCCTATTTTCCCTAACTCTAAACCTAAACCTTACCCTAACCATAATCTTACCCTAAACCTAACCTTAACCCAAAAACCTAACCTTAACCCTAACCGTAAACCTAACCGTAAACCTAACCCTAAAGCCAACCCTCGCTCCTAACCCTAACCCTAACCCTAACACTAATTCTAACCTTAAGCCTAAACCCCCTAGAAATAGCATTTGACCTTGTTGGGACCAACAAAATGTCCCCAGTTGGTCAAATTTGTGTTTGTTTCTACTGTTGTGGGGACTTCTGTTTAAACACACACACACATACACACACACACACACACACACACACACACACACACACACACACACACACACACACACACACACACACACATACACACACACACACACACACACATCAGCTTATAAACAAGGGTGTTCAGTGTGCATGGCTAAGGCTTCAGTCCACCCCACACACAGAAAGGTTAGCTGGTGACTTTGGCAGCAGGCACTGAGGCTGCTATTCCCTCTGTGACCTGCTCTAGGACGCTACACCATTCAACCCCCAACCAAATCATTCACTCACGGTGGCCACATTTTGAATGCAGCCAGAGTGAACTGTGGGTTCAAACACAAAGAATGCCCTATTACTAACGACTGCATAAACTCATGCACACCACCCAGCACAGCACCGTGTAGGGCAAAGACAGTTTTATCTGCTTGATGCCTGAATGCTGCCTTAAGTAGACTGCCTATAAACCTCGTTTCAAATCAATTGTAACCAAGAATTTCAAATACGACTTTCTTTCCTGTTTCCGTTCTACAGGACATTGTCACCTGACAGACTTCAACATCGCTGCCATCGTCAAAGACGATCTAAGAGCCACGTCTCTCGCAGGGACCAAACCTTACATGGGTCAGTAACTACACAACACTTATACCACTGAGCTAATGTAAAGACGACACAGCTCAACACTACAGTACTGTGTCCTTCTAGTTTCAGAGTAAATATATCTCCCTTTCAATGTGGATGCTTATGCTCCTTACATTTCCCTTTCATAACGTATCATACAGTATCAGATCAATGTTGCTCCTTCTGCTCTGGGGGATCTGATGTAAATTAATAGAATTACAGACTGATTCGAATGTGGAGTTCATTGACCCCGGGTCCTGGCCGACCGGTGTGTCTCGTCCAGCCTGATTAAGAGGCATGACGAATGGATCGGTTTAGTGGGACTGACACCGAGGAAGCAGCAGGGAACAGAAGAGGAGATGGAGGGGGTGGAGAGGATGGAGGGAGGGAGGAGGAGAGGATGGATTTAGATCCAGAATTAAGACTGCCGTAAAGGATAATGTATAATTTAATAGAAAAATGTACATTCATATTCCAAGTGTTCAGAGGGTGGGGATCTCCAGGAACATTCATTTATTTATAAAAAGGACCAGAGTCCTTTTTGGTGAAGGGTTTTGAAGGGCTTGGTTCTAGCGTGAGTTTTCAGTAGCAGTTTTGATGGGTTCCTTTTTTGGTTCCATTTAAAAGTGTTGGTTTTCAGTACTAACTAGTACTACTGTCCAGTCTGGATGAGCAATGACAGCTGATAGTGTCCGTGCCTCCCTCCCCCCAGCCCCCGAGCTGTTCCAGCCACACGAGGGAATACACCCTGGCTACTCCTTCTCTGTGGACTGGTGGTCTCTGGGCGTCACTGCCTACGAGCTTCTGCGAGGACAGGTACAGAAACAAAGCCCATCCCCAGCCTGTAAATAATGCATGCTAAAACCTACAACACATGCTGTTACTGCTCCTAGAATAGCCATTTAAGATAGAGAAGAAGAGACAGTGACAACAACTTTCTCTCCAAGCCTGTCCTTGAGATGATCCCTTAATATAACCATGGAAATACCCCTTAATATTATCATGAAAATACCCATCTCAGCCAGCCTCACCATTCAGATGAACGTGTAATTACCCTAGCTTGGTCCTGTTTGTGCTGTTTTACCAACAGATCTGGGACCAGCCTGTGACTACCCTCATGGCATATCTTTAGTTAGGAGAGGAAAAGACAGGGAGGGCAGGGGCAGGACTCCCACTAAGCCCCTGCTGAGTACCTACTGTAGTATGACAGGGTCAAGCTGTACAGCAGCCCTCTGAGCCCCCTCTCCCCAGGCCCTAAACCCCCTCTCCCCAGGCCCTAAACCCCCTCACCCCAGGCCCGGCTGGATTGGACTATCAGTGGCAGCCAGCCCTGGCATCCTTAAAGCACCACACATCAATCACTGTCACAGCCCCAGCCATAATCTATCCCAAACACAGGAAAACTGTCTCTCCCCTGAGAGAGGTAACACAGCATAAGAATGATCTGGTCTAGTTTAAACCCAGATTTAGACATTTCTCTTCAGGCAGTTTTAGGGACTATTGTGTGTATCTCTGTGTGAGGACCTGGTAACCCTGACGACCTGATAATAATGTTCTGTCCTGGCCCTCCAGAGGCCGTACGTCATGCGCTCCAGCACACCGGCCAATGAGATCCTCCAGATGTTCCACAAGGTCAACCCTAGCTACCCCATAGCCTGGTCTGTGGAGATGAAGACCATGCTCAGAAAGGTACAGAAAGATCTGCATACTGTATACTGTAGACACTTGGTCACCTTGTATTTCATCCCTAAATTCCCTGAATGAATAATAAATACTGCATTGTTTTTATACTGTATGCTATTGACAACCGGTGACCTTTGAGCCATGATCTTGTTTACTTAAACTATAGTTGTATTTGACCCCTACATTCCTTGAAAGACTAAATTGTTACTACATGCTAGGATGATCGGTTTTGTAAGCCATGTATGCCGTATCCTTTGTCATCATGAGGTTATAACTGGAAGCCTATAAGGCTGAGTGATCAGATTCTATGTTGGTAATTCTCCACTGCAGACAAGCTGTAGCTCAGTGCTGAAGTAGCCTACCCCCACACCACTCATCTACATTCCTGTGGTGTGTGTGTGTGGTGTGTGCGGTGTGTGTGTGTGTTTCTGCTCTTCCTCCTCTTTGCCTCCCCTCTCCTCTTGTTCTCTTCACCTCCCCTCTCCTCTTGTTCTCTTCTCCTCCCCTCTCCTCTTGTTCTCTTCACCTCCCGCTACTCCTCCTCCTCTTCCCCTTCCCTTCTCCTCCTCTAGTTGCTGTGCATTGACGTGCACCAGCGTGTGTCCTGCCTGGCTGAGCTGCAGGATCTAGACCTGCTGTCTGATGTCAACTGGGACGCTGTGCTCAGCAAACAGCTGCCCCCCGGCTTCATCCCCAACGTGAGTCAGACCACAACATTACGCTAACGTTGCGCCGACGTTGCCACAGCCCCAACAGAGAGGGGCGTCACCACGGCCCCCCTGCTGGTCTGAGAAGGCCGTTACGGGTCATTAAAGCTCATGCCCCTTGCACACACACACACACACACACACACACACACACACACACACACACACACACACACACACACACACACACACACACACACACACACACATACAGCCTCTGCATCTCCTCAGGTGTTAGGAAGCAGGTGTGTAACAGGCAGGTAAAATGATGCATGCAAGGTAGTGGCGTCATCAGCCGTCATGCAGTAGGTCGAGCTGTTCGGTTGGCACAGTAAGCTAAGCTTGTACCTACCTCCCATCCTTGCACAAACTTACCAAACCAAGCCAAGCTTGTCCCAACCTCCAACGCCTGGTCGTTTGGTGCCAGGGAGCGGAGCTTTGACTTGTGAACCCTAGCTTCATACCTGACAGCTCATGGAGGAGTTGAACGATGAATGGACACTGATTTAAGGGGACTATCAGCTGTAGACTGATAACAGCAACACTACCGGCTGTCATTGGTTACCAAGCTAACAGGAAATTACAGTATCGGATTCCCTGTAGTGTGTGATTATAGAGTGAATTCCCTGTGGTCACCTCAGCCGGCCAGGTAGGAGAGATAGGGAATGTTGATCGATTGAATCGACATCCTCTCTCTATAGAATAAAAGCTTCATCCTGTATTGTCTTTCTTCCTCAGCTCCTTACCAACAACTGTGGCAGGGTGGCCGCTATGATCTATTTCAAATCCCAGATTGCCCCTTTAAATGTTCCTCCTGTGTTGTGGCCTTCTGTTCCTCTTCCAGAGGCGGAGGCTCAACTGCGACCCCACCTTTGAGCTGGAGGAGATGATCCTGGAGTCCAAACCGCTGCACAAGAAAAAGAAAAGACTAGCCAGGAAGACCAGAGAACAGGGCTCCAATGGGTCCCCCCAGGTAAAGCCTCACCCTAACAGCAAACCCCTGCCTCTCAATGGTTCCACTTCCTTCCAGAGCTCACCATCAGTCACAAGAACCGACTGTGTGTGCATGTGTGCCCATTTAGCTCGGCGGCAGCTTTTAGTTTGTCCCTTAAATATGTCCCGAGTGATGTAATGGATGGAAGAAGCACATTTCTTATCTGAATAAATGAACGATGTGGACTTTCCATGCGTGAGGGAGAAGGAGAATGTGAAGAATGCAATCACTCTCTCTCTCTTTTTCTTTTTTTTTCTCCCCTTCACACCTTCTCTACGTCCACATAAATCAGCCACGTCCTCTCGGTGTTTACTCTGACCGTGAGGATAACACCCAAAGGTTAATTTGATCCCCCAGTAAGAGAGGCGATGGGGGGGGGTAAAACACACACGTACAGACACACGAACACACGAAAAAGAGCTGGAAAGATTGGCATCAGTGATTTCATTAAAGGTGCTTTTTCCGTGCTGGTGGGCATTCATCAAGCGTCTTCCTCCGTTTACGGGCAGAGAGTGCCGCTCTGTACTGGACTGGCTGCTGTGACTGCTGCTGGGGGCCATGTTGTTAAGGATGCCACTTGTTCAAATCAAATGGTATTTGTCACATGTGGCCGAATACAACAGGTGTAGAGTTTACAGTGAAGTGTTTACTTACGAGCCCTTTCCCAACAATGCAGTTAAAAAGCGGGAACATTCACAAATAAATCAAATAAAATACTAACACAATAAAATAACAATAACGAGGAAATATACAGGCTATATACCAGTACCAAGTCAGTGTACTGGGGTACGGGGTAGTTGGGGTGATTGATTGAGGTAATATGTACATGTACTGTAGATGGGGGGTGAAAAGCAGAAAGCCCGGGTAACCATTTAATTAACTGTTCAGCAGTCTTATGACAGACAGTCCCACAACCAGTCAGCACCCCCTCCTACTCCTGTCCCCTCACTTCTCCTCGCCTCCTCTCGTCTTCTCTCCCCTCCCTCCTCGTGCAGCTTCTCTACTTTCTATTTCTCCTTCAGTACAGCAGACTGCTTCTGTTTGCCATCCCAGTGTGAGTGATTGAGTTACAGCCTTTTAAATGTTGTTTACCCAACACGAGGCGGTGCACATGAATGCACATGATCGGAGGGACTTTATCGGCTAATCAGGAACCATCGACTAAACGCCTCATGTCAAAGGGCCGTTATAAAGTATATCAGTTTCTCAGTTTAGTTTCTCTCCGTTGTCAGCTACATGAAATAGATTTTATGTGACTCTTTTCCAATAGAGGTAATACATTTGGGTGGCATGGGTACAAATCTTGTTCGTCAGTAGCAATAATAAGTCAGAGCTGGCCCCAAATTGAGTCATGTTTTATGGAAGCTGACAACTCTTGTGGGAACTCGCCCAAGTGGTGCTCTGTGAATCTTGCAGTGCTTTAGAAAGACATGGTGCAGATTGTTCTTCCCTGGGTTAATGTAGAAGGTTTATTCGCACAAACTGAAATTCTCTATAGTAATGAGGTAAGTGTATTAACCCACTGGGCACACCACCTCATTTCAATGTGGTGAATTGAGTCATATTTGGTCGACACATTGATCAGTGCGATTCCAACCTATTTTCACCCACTCAAAAGACAGCCAAACGTTTGTTGAATTCCCAATGTGTTCTCACTATGCTTTCAACCATCTAAAAGCACAACCAAGTTCCAATGGGAAATCAATGTCTTGATTTAGCAATTGGGACGATTTGCACAGACCTGCAACCCTGAACATGCACGCTTTCTGTGATTACATAAGGCATTTATTGTTACATTAACCTCGACATGTGGCCATGGATGTGTTATTCATTTTTAATAAGTAGTGTTACATTAGTTTGTAAGATGGCCTTAACATTAGGTTATGTGCTGTCTTACAAAAGTCATCTTGAATTGTTTTTGGCTGAAAACGCAACCAAATATCAACATTCATAAGAGATGTATCTACCGCTTAGATAGTTCCATCTGAGCCACTGGCTTAATCCTATTCTTTAACTTTTATTTTTGGTTGAAATGGAAGACTT
Source organism: Oncorhynchus clarkii lewisi (assembly GCF_045791955.1). NCBI lineage: Eukaryota > Metazoa > Chordata > Actinopteri > Salmoniformes > Salmonidae > Oncorhynchus > Oncorhynchus clarkii. The sequence continues at coordinate 52,395,867 of NC_092158.1, read as the reverse complement.
GAATCCAACATGTCATTTGTTAACTTGCATTGCAAAATTGATATTGAATTGTGTTTGGTTGTCAACGCAACCAAATATCAACGTTTGAAAGATATGTATTTTCTGCTTGGATAGTTTCATCTGTGCCACTGAGTCTGGCTTTAATTCCAGTCTGTCTACAAGTTAATAATTGACGTGTCGGATTCACGTCTACATTCCAACCAAAAATCTAAGTTGAAGTATAGGACCAAATCAAATCCAAATTGAAATGCACTTCAAATACAGTTTGATTTGATTGAATCCTGTTCTTTAACTTTTATGTTGAGATGGAGACGTGAGTCCAACATATTTATTGTAACTTGTAGATTCCATTTTAAATCAACTGAAGCTTGAAACCTGAAGCCTATATGCAATGTTCCCTCTAAGCTGAATGCGGCACAATCACGCAAAAATAAATCTCCCCATGCAGAGAAGCACGAGATTGAAATTCACTCAACTTTCCAGAGTTTTCCCCATTAGTTAACTCGATCAATGTTTCTCCTTGCTGTGGGAATTGTGATTGAATCAATTAGCCACTTTCAAGGCAATATAAATAAAAAACTATGCAAGATTTAGTATGCAAAACGAACGATGCAAGAGAGGCTGAATGCATCGGAGTAGGATTCTATTGCATTACAGGCATGACTCAGGTCCGTACTCTACACAGACTGGTGAGCCATAACCAATCAGCGCTTTAGTAAGCCTATATGCAAATAGACCATTGCCATATATGGATCTGTGCCATTCACTTTGAACTGGACTGTTTTTACAGCATGAGCGGTCATGAGTAGATGCGCTTGTTTTGAGATCAAAGCGAGAGCTACAAACACGTGTGTACATTTGTTCATATCCTTTGCTAGTTAGTGACATTTTAGCTCAGTTATATATCATTTGTAGTCTGCGATGGTGTAGTGATTGCTTCCTACAAGAGCATAAAATATGTGCATTTCTAGACAGGTAAAGAGCTTTTTTTTTTACTTAAAGGGGCTGTGTTTTCCATATTATAATGTTATGGGATGCATTTTCTCCATTGTTTTTGATGGTAGGCCACTCTGGTTGGCCTACATTATCATCAAATAGCTACAGAATCCTACTTGACCACTGTTAAAACTAACTTAAAGCGGGTACAGCCTCAGTGTTCACATTAAATGCGCACCGGACGTTGCACAGCATTTTCACAAATTCAAGTTTGCGCTCAGCAGACCTGAAATGTGCTCACTGACGAAAAACATTAGAACGAACATTGCCTATATGTATTGTTTCATCCTGGGCTGAATTTAAACAATAGCTGTTGATTACTTCCCAAATGCTACTGTATATAGACCTAAATAGCATCATTGATGATATGTGATTGCTGAAGTAGGGTTACATTTCATTTGCTCTGTTGAACATACCCTTTGGAAAGACTTCGATAGCAACACTGAATCTATTAAGTGGAGATTTTTCAACAATCATTCTCACGATAGAACATTGGTAATAGTAAGTGACAAATACAGTGCCTTGCGAAAGTATTCGGCCCCCTTGAACTTTGCGACCTTTTGCCACATTTCAGGCTTCAAACATAAAGATATAAAACTGTATTTTTCTGTGAAGAATCAACAACAAGTGGGAGACAATCATGAAGTGGAACGACATTTATTGGATATTTCAAACTTTTTAAACAAATCAAAAACTGAAAAATTGGGCGTGCAAAATTATTCAGCCCCTTTACTTTCAGTGCAGCAAACTCTCTCCAGAAGTTCAGTGTTGTTACACCATGTGTCGATACTGATAGGATCGAAAGAAAAGCAGAGCTGCTCTCAGACCAGCTTTCTCCATTCAAATCTTACCTTAACATTAGAATCATTCCACAAGAGCGATATTACCACCTAGGGCTGAAAATAGGATATTGAGGCAACTTATTATGCTTACCAAATAATAATGCAGTAAATCACAGATTGGGCACAGAATTGCGCAAATGTTGTCACACATCATGAAACACATTGTGGCAAAAATGACAGACAGTAGCCTAGGCACAAAATAAAATTCAATTGATTGAACATTAAATAGATTAAATTAGGCTACATGGTCCTATATAGGCTATGTATCATCTTGGTTTTCATTTGAAGCATCATTCTATCCTTCACTTGTTTGTAACAATTGCAATTACTCAGGCAATTTTGTATTTGTAGTAAACTTCGTTCTGAAGTTATCGGCAGTCACAGTCAGATAAAACGTATTGATTCTATGTTTAGCCACCCTCCAGCCATCCTCACATACTTTGTGCCTCCTCAAATTGCGGGGGTGCATGTCACCCCTGCTGCTTAGCCAATAGTTGTTTTCTTATAGTGGATATTACGTTAAGATCTGACGTTGTTTTCAAGGTAAAAATGCAACATATTTTGTCTATGTTGAAAATTGGTTGCCATGACGACATAATCCTGTTGTTGAAATTGTATCGTCAAAACAACAGTTTACGTTGATGACTTTTTTCAAATCCAATGTATTTTCCAAGGAGATTCCATTTCACAACACGGTGACAAATTACGTTGGATTAGCATAAAGAATACTGTTCAACGTCTTGGAGTTAGGAACCTCAAAGCATTGGGCCTCCCAGTTCCATTTTGTGAACCATACTAAGAATGCTTCATACATGCCTTCTAGCTGGAAGTGCACTTAACTACATGTATTTTTAAACAAAACCAGTGAGCCAAGCATACTTTTTCCCGACAACTATCTAAAATGGGAAAACAGCATTGTGCGCATGCTTGTGTTTCTTTGTGCATGCATGAGTGTGTGTTTGTGTGTTTACGCAGGGACCTCTGGGACCACTTGTGGAGAGGAAGGAGGACACATAATTATCTTGCCTGTAGTGCAGAGAGAGAGAGAGACAGAGAGAGACAGAGAGAGCCATTACGTGTAACCATTTCTAAAGCAGTGCAGATCAATATTGTATGAATGGCAGGCGAGGCGCTGCCCAAATATCTCACACTGCTGTTGGCTCATTACCCCAGGCTTCCTCCTTTCTCCCTGTCTCCGCCTTCCTCCCCCTCTCTATTTCTTCCTCCCCACATTATGTTCTCCTTTTTTGACTCTGCAACCCTCTCTCTCTTTCTCTCTCTTTCTCTCTTCTTCTCAGCCTCTACAATGTTCTCTATCTCTCAACATCTCTCTCCTCCCCCCCTCTCTCTCCCTCTGCTGTTGAACCTATAATGGACAGTAGAATTTGCTCAATTAAATCACAGGTAATGCAGTGGGAAATTGGACTTGTTTTGTCGTGAACAGCATAAATAGGCCCATCCTTCCGAATGAAATTGTATTGGTCGGGCACACATATTTTGCAGATTTTATCGTAGTTGTCGCTTTTGTTTCTAGCTCCAATAGTGCAGTGCAGTAATACCCAATGATGCAAAACAATACACACAAATCCTCACCAAATTAAGAAATCAGAACGAGCAATGTCAGAGTCCTGAATATAAACACATATACACTGAGTGTACAAAACATTTTCATGACAGACTGACCAGGTGAATCCAGGTGAAAGCTATAGTATGATCCCTTATTGATGTCATCTGTTAAATCTATTTCAATCAGTGTAGAGGAAGGAAGGGGGGTGGTTAAAGAAGGATTTTTAAGCCTTGAGACAATTGAGACATGGATTGTGTGCCATTCAGAGTGTGAATGGGCAAGATAAGAGGTTTAAGTTCCTTTGAATGGGGTATATGGTATATGTGTGTATCAAATCAAATCAAATGTATTTATATAGCCCTTCTTACATCAGCTGATATCTCAAAGTGCTGTACAGAAACCCAGCCTAAAACCCCAAACAGCAAGCAATGCAGGTGTAGAAGCATGGTGGCTAGGAAAAACTATCTCTGAGGGGTGGCCAGTCCTCTTCTGGCTGTGCCGGATGTGGATTATAACAGAACATGTCCAAGATGTTCAAATGTTCATAAATGACCAGCATGGTCAAATAGTAATAATCACAGTAGTTGTGCAGCAAGTCAGAACCTCAGGAGTAAATGGCTTTTCATAGCCAATCATTAAGAGTATCTCTACCGCTCCTGCTGTCTCTAGAAAGTTGAAAACAGCAGGGCTGGGACAGGTAGCACGTCCGGTGAACAGGTCAGGGTTCCATAGCCGCAGGCAGAACAGTTAAAACTGGAGCAGCAGCACGGCCAGGTGGATTGGGGACAGCAAGGAGTCATCATGCCAGGTAGTCCTGAAGCATGGGCCTAGGGCTCAGGTCCTCCGAGAGAGAGAAAGAAAGAGAGAAAGAGAGAATTAGAGAGAGCATACTTAAATTCACACAGGACACCGGATAAGACAGGAGAAGTACTCCAGATATAATAAACTGACCCTAGTCCCCCTACACATAAACTACTGCAGCATAAATACTGTAGGCTGAGACAGGAGGGGTCAGGAGACACTGTGGCACCATCCGATGATACCCCCGGACAGGGCCAAACAGGAAGGATATAACCCCACCCACTTTGCCAAAGCACAGCCCCCACACCACTAGAGGGATACCTTCAACCACAAACTTACCATCCTGAGACAAGACCGAGTATAGCCCACAAAGATCTCCGCCACGGCACAACCCAAGGGGGGGGGGGGGGGGGGGGCGCCAACCCAGAAGAATGGTCCACCACCCAAAGGACATCCAGCCAACTTGACTCAACATGGGCCAGCATCTCTGTGGAACGCTTTCGACACCTTGTAGAGTCTATACCCCGATGCAAAAGGAGGTACAACTCAATGTTAGGAAGGTGTTATTAATGTTTTGTACACTCAGTGTATATGTATATAATGGTGTGTATAGACAGTGTAGACAGTATATGAAAAGAAAAGGTGTGTACAGCAGTAGTAATATAGGACAAGCCTTGACTGAATACGGTATATACATATGAGGTGGGTTAAGCAGTATGTAAATATAATTAAAGTGACCAGTGTTCAATGACTATGTTCATAGGGAAGCAGTTTCTAAAGGTGCACGGTAGAGTACTGGGTGGTAACCGGCTGGTAACAATGACTAAGTTCAGGGCAGGATGCTGGGCGGAGGCCGGCTAGTGGTGACTATTTAAAAGTCTGATGGCCTGGAGATAGAAGCTGTTTTTCAGCCTCTCAGGCTCCGCTTTGATGCACCTGTACTGTCTCTGCCTTCTAGATGGTTGCGTGGTGAACAGACCATGGCTCAGGTGGCTGAGGTCCTTGATGATCGTCTTGGCCTTCCTGTGAAACCAGGTGCTGCCTGGGTTGGGCTGACCACACCACCCTCTGGAGAGCCCTGTGGTTGAGGACAGTGCAGTTGCCATACCAGGCGGTGACACAGCCCAACATGATGCTCTCAATGGTGCATCTGTAGAAGTTTGTGAGGGTCAGGGGCCAAGCCAAATTTCTTCAGCCTCCTGTTTGTGTGGATGGACTATATCAGGTTGTCAGTGATGTGCACGCCAAGGAACTTGAAGCTTTTCCCACTCTCCACTGTGTATGGGGACCTGCTCTCTCTGCTGTCTCCTGTAGTCCACAATCAGCTGCTTCATTTTGTTGATGTTGAGGGAGAGGTTATTTTCCTGTCACCACTCCGCCAGGGCCCTCACCTCCTCCTCCTCCTCCCTGTCAATTCATTGTTGGTAATTAGGTCTACCACTATTGTATCATCAGCAAACTTGATAATTGAGTTGTAGAAGTGCGGGACCACGCGGTCATCGGTGAACAGGGAGTGCAGGAGGGGGCTGAGCACGCACTTTTGTGGGGCCCCCGTGTTGAGGATCACTGTTGCAGAGGTGTTGTTATCTACCTTCAACAATTGGGGTTGGCCCGTCAGGAAGTCCAGGACCCATTTTCCCAGGGTAATGAGCTTGTAAGTTTTCCTCTTGTCCAGATGGGATAGGGCAGTGTTCAGTGCGATGGCGATTGCGTCATCCGAGGATCCATTGGGGCAGTATGCAAATTCCATCCTCCATTCACCCGACTCACTTCTATGACTAAGATGGAGGCGGAATCTGAAACGGTCAGAACCAACGGTATGGCGGTCAGATAGTTATTATACACAATGATGTTACCGAATTGACGTCTTGAGGCTATATCTGTAAAATTGAAATAGACAATGACGTCAACTGTATCTTTACCATCCTGGAAAACTGCTAACAGAACGATTGCTCTAGGTTCATTTTGTAAAATGAAATGTTTAATTGAACAGCTGGGCAAAATTTACTTCTGAACTTCCACTACGCTGCTCAGCCTGGCTACCTTGTCGGCTCCACAGGGGGTTCTCGTTCTACAGGTGGAGAGATCATCCCATACCAACCCCGTCTGTCTGTCTGTCTGTCTGTCTGTCTGTCTGTCTGTCTGTCTGTCTGTCTGTCTGTCTGTCTGTCTGCAATAATTCTGCAACTCTTCCAACTATTTACTTTTTTCTCAACTGCCACCAGTTTGAAGCCAAAACACTAATGGCAAATACATATTGACATACATTCAAATAAATAAAAGTCAAATAAATTAATAAATAAAAGTCAAATAAATTAAACACTAATGGTGTTCACTATGTTGATGGTTTGCCATTCTATATTTTTTAAATAATCTTATTCAATTTCTTCATATATTTTACATGTGGTAAGGCCACACAGAGGTCCAGAGAAAGTTACAGACAACTAGGCTACTAGATGTCTTGTGATAGATCACTTCAAATTAAATAAGACTTTATTTATTTATTTGATTTATTTCACCTTTACTTCTATGAATGGTGGGTGGAGGAGTCAAGCGCAGAGAGCAGGTAGTTCCGTACGTGGATATTTTATTCCAAAGACAGTGGAAAAACGGACATGCAAAACACAAGGGCGCATGAAACAACCCGTCCAAATAAACAGGACTAAAACTGTCCGGAAAAATAGAGATCACAATAATCAACCAACACCATAAAACAGAGAACAAGCCTGCACAATACCCAGCGGGCCTAGTGCCCTTAAATAGCCTACAAACAAAACTAAAAACCAATTAGACCCAACTAACAGAAACAAAAGGAAAGGGAATCGATGGCAGCTAGTAGGCCGGCGACAACGACCGCCGAGCGCCGCCCGAACAGGAAGAGGCACCATCTTCGGCGGGATTCGGGACACAAATCCTTGAGAGATACCAAAATTCTGCTTGTTTACTGGTAAACTTCAAAAGTTGGTAGCAAATATACCCTCCCTTTGCAACCCCTAATCAGTATGCTGGCAATGAGGAGGGAGGGGTGGCAATATTTGAGTTGCGTTCTTGAAAACGAGTGCAAAAATGTCAATTTCTTCCAGCGCATTTCAATGAAAAGCAGGTCTTAGCAGTAACGCCTTGATTTTGTGAGCGGAAGCACAACCTATCCAGCGGTGATGCACAGTGCCCTTATGCTCATGGAACAAGAGTGATGTTATTTTTGGGCCAGTAACCATTGTATTAATAAACATAAAAACACGTTTTTTTCCCTGTTTGGTTTCATTTGTCTTGCTGGATGCGTTCGCCAAGTAGCCAAGCCTATCAATAAAGGGTTTAGCTTGTGAGACTGCTTTGAATAAATCTGAATCACCAAAACTTGATTAAAAGATTGAGTTTGGGAGCAGCAAGGGACATCCCCTTTTTGTCTAGCCTACATGTATTGTAGGACTACATTATTTTAGCCAACTCCCGTTTTGGATGTGTGTAAAACCCATTCCATGTAGGCTACATGTGTCAATATGCCCATCATGAAACGAGAGGTGAGATGATGCTGGTCCCCCTCCTATTTAGAACTTATTTTCATGTAACAATTGCTTGTTTTCTGTATCATATGATGAAAAACCAAGCCCTCCATAAGCTACCCTTACCCCCTAGGCCTCTGTCTCGCTGTCTCTCTCTCTCTCTCTCTCTCTCTCTCTCCTTCTGTGCTCTACTTCTCTTGTCTGCCAGGGTCTGGCGCCCCACTCTGAGAGCACCTGTACTAGCTCTCCCGGCAGGCCTGTAAAGGGGGTCAACAAGGCGTCTGAGTCCCAATCTGGCCCCATCGGTCTGCCTTAACACTAACCCACCGCCCAGAGAGAGCGAGGACACGCCTGTCATAACTCTATATAGCTACCAGGACAGGTCGTCACGGAGTTGTTTTTGTTCTAACATTATTAGCATATGTAAATGTGTGGCACTGTCAGTGTAGGGCAAGTGGAGCTGTGAGAGAGGTCATGTATTTCCTTTTAAAGTTTGCGAAACTTCTTCCATCTACCTACTTCTTCATTTCTTCGAGTCCCAACAAGCGTTATCTGGGTCACATAACTGCAGGATCTTTATTGTCTTAAAAAGATGACTGTGTGTGTGCGTGCGTGCGTCTTCTCAAACCTCTGTTGATTCCCTAGAATGGTCAGCTCCAGCAGCGCCTGAACAATGTGGAGAGGGACTTCATCATCTTCAACAGAGAAAGGTAGGAGACTCAGTATATGTCCTAAAGGAGATACAATATATGGTGGCCTACAATAACACCAAAATGTGGCGCCTGCTGTCGTACTGAGTTTTGTCTAAAATCGCCCAGATTTGATGTCCAGATTCAATGTGAGTTGCCAGAGAACTGTTCCATCCCTCCAATCAAGCTCAGCTGAACAGTTAGACATATTTTAGATGGCCTACGGCAAATGTATTGGGCCACAGGCAACAGGACGTATTTACAGAAAAAGTTGCACTAATGAATCTTGAATGTGTCCCCTAATACTGAGTAACATATCATGATAGAATCTCATGAGCAAAAACACATTTATTTACATATCATATTACCAGAAAGCAAGAAATCAATCTTTTGTCCTTCTCCTGATAGGTCAAAGAAGGTTGTGGCAGACACAGAGGTAGCAGACCTCACCGCGACAGAGAAGAACAAGGCTATCGAAGACGGACGGAACAACAACGTGGACCCGGCAGCCTACATATCAGGATAGCGGACTATGGCTTGAGCCGTAAGTCGCCACGCTAACCTGGCCACAGCTTGTAGATCACTACTAACCAATCGTCCACTTCCCCTCTCCCCTGGCCGGCGCAGGGCACTCAGATTGAACTTTAACCCTGACACATTCCCCCAACAGCCAGCTATTATGCCCAGACCCCAGACTTCAGGAGCTCACATAGACTACTACTTTACAGAGTAGCTGACCTAGACAGACAGACTGACCCTGGCTCTTTTCACTTTTCCTATGATGGGGGACGTGCCTCTCAGGGGGCAGCCCTCCTCACACTCTACCCTGACCTGACCTGCCTGATGCGCTATGGTCCCCCAGAGCTCTCCTCACTCCACCAAGTTAGCCAGGCCCAGGAAATTACTTAACTACAAACCCAGCAGGGAGCAGAGCCAGACAGGATACAGCCACTATGCCTGTTATGCTGAGGCTAGACTCAGGCCAGGCAGGAAATGAAGCATAATGTTGACAAGTAAGAGACTACGTCTTTGAAAACAGTGCTGACTTGCTTTTGGAAGAGAGAGGGGTCGTGAGTAGCGTCACACAAAATGAATTAGAATTAGAGTATGCGACATGAGGCCTTTGTTTTCAAGACTCCAACCACAGATTCCTCTTCGAAGACAAAGAGAACCACTGTAGGCTTGAGCGCTAACTGCTGAAAGTAATAAGTCTCTGTGACATTATTAGGCATCAATGTGGCTCTCAAGCAAACCAAAATGACTGGTGCTCGACATGGGATATTTTGTACATAAATCTTCATTGATGAATAGATAGGTATTGTCTGTTCCGGGCACAAACATGATTTGCGTACGCTTCTCCATTAGTTGTAGCATTTATGCACAGAGGTCAAAGAGGAGTAGATGAATCCTCATTCTCTTCTGGTTTTTAGAGGGGTGCCAGTAGAGGAGAGTGGGGGAACTTGACCCATTTGTTACATTCAGCGTCAAGTCTGCCAAGGGAAACATAGTATTCTTTCCAATAAAGATATCTACATATATGTCAGGATGTTGTGAATCGCTGCAAATAATCCGAATTCATGTCAAACATTATACTTTTGAAAACATATATTGTTATAAAAAAAAAGTGGTCTCTTGGCACAATTTACCCCGGGGACTGGGGTAAGTGGATCCCCGGGACAGGTTCAGCAAGTTAAGCCGCCTGCACATTTCTGTGCTGAATGAAATAATACATAATAATTATGCCTTGGGAAAAAAAACACTTCAATTTGATCGACTTACCCGATGGCCATTGGCTCAACTTACCCCAAGGCAAACATTTTGACTATTTTATCCCACACAGCTTCAAGAATGCACTTTCATGCTAGGTTTAGGACATCATTATTGAAGCTTATAGAGACCCCAACCCCAAAATCTTTATTTGGACATAACTTGCTTACCACTTTTTTTCCCATGTGGTTTCTTCCTCCACAGACTCCATGAAACGATGACTTCTTCCTAAATATTTGGCCAAATGAAACATTTTGTGTATGGTTTCCCTAGAAACAAGGGTGGCTCAACTTACCCCACTCTCCCCTATGTGCCTTCTAACTTGTATATAGCACATACTGGGTTTCCCCGTGTAGAGAATGATCATCACACAGTCAGTTTGTTACACTGTAAATCACCGTCCTCTAGTTTAATACGTGTCTTGGAAAATAGCTTTGCCATTATTTTGACCCGATCAAAACTTATCCAAGGCTTTTCCTGTCCTTAGTTATCAGATCTACTACTGGGACCTTTCTAACAACCCTTATTGGTACAGACATTCAAACTAGCATTAGGTTTTCCAGACATGTATGTAATTCAATTGCACAATGAAAGCAGAGTTGTACAAGGACTGCATTTTTGTTTGCCATTTGTTGTTTTGTTGTTTTGTTGTCAAGCAGCTGGTGCCTTAATTTCGTACGTTTCTTTGGGACACCGACCTTTACCGCTGCTTTGTGCTTTTTATTACCGCGCTGCTTCTAAACAAGCGGAAACACTGTTGAACGTTTCCTTGTACATTCACAGGTGTTGCCTAACTAACTGCTCATTGTGCGTATTTAATACATCGCCAGATAAATGTGGCCTTTCGTGGATTTGGCAACAAGTTGGAGGCATTGGTTAAAAAGAAACATAGTTGTGAAAGAGAAAAGGGTTGTATTAGGCTCCTCCTGTGCAAACTGCTTTGGCGTATACCACATAGAGCCTGTATATCTTTCAGTCCTATTACCTGGAGCTGTGCCTCTCTATATGGTTTCTTAAAGGTCCAGTGCAGTCAAAAACACGATTTCCCTGTGTTTTATGTACCGTATATACTTCCACACTACGAGGTTGGAATAATACTGTGAAATTGTGACAATTATGATACGTCCCTTTTAGTGTAAGAGCGGTTTGAGAAGACCGCCTGAAATGTCATCCTTTTTTGGTGGGATGGAGTTTTGGCCTTCCATGGTGACATCACCATGTGGTAAATTAGTTAATAGACCAGTAAGAAAGATTGTTCCCGAACCTCTCTGCCAATAATAGGTCATTTTCAGTTTTCCCCCTCTCCATTCAGAACACTCCAAGACTGTCCTAGCTATAATTCTTGCATGAGAAATTGAACTCCGCTAAGAAGCTATTTTTGTTCATTTTTGACTATTTGAAATGAAAACAATCCCAGTAAGATACATAATTGTTACCCAAAAATCAAAGGCTGCATTGGACCTTTAAGGCTGGGGACTGTAGTGGTTATGGTGGGGATTAATCCTGTAGTTGTAGGCCTGTCTGGCTCTTCCTAGAGGGGAAGTCAAAAGCATATCAATCACACTACTGACTCTGAGTGGGAATCACCATCTCCTGGAACACCCTCCTGACATCAGAGAGAGAGAGAGAGAGAAGTTTGACACCTGCGTGCCCTCCAGAGAGTGATGATGGAAGGAGACTTTCTGGGTTAGAGAAGCGGGTTCGAATCCCATTGCCGACGGGGGAGAATCTGGCAGGCGTGAGCTGGTAACCGGAGGGTTGCTGTCGTCAATATTACAGGTGCCATATACTGCCGGCTCAGCCCCCTAAGTCTGCTCATTGGATGCTGCCTTCTGCTCCAGCCTCTCCAACCTAATGTGTGTTTGTGTGTATCTGTGTGTGTATATTGAAGGGGTTGGGTTAATGCAGAAGACACATTTCCGTTAACTAATAAAGTATATCTTAAAACAACGTGATGATTTAGCCAGAGAAATACCTCAGAGGGTTAAATGCTAGACCTGTTTTTGATAATGTGTGGTGTTGGTTTTCTGATTAGCAGCAACAGGAGACTAGAGGGAATACTATATAATTAATGATGGCAGATAAATAGACAAATCCATTACAAATTGGTTTCAAACAAGCCTTTCCTCCATCTCCATGCTTCGTGTGTGGTTGATTTTCTATGATAAACTACAATGGAACACTGCCACCTAGTGTTTGTTAGTGGTAGTGCTCTTGTGTACTTAAAGGCCCAGTGCAGTCAAAATGGGATTAATCTGTGTTTTATAACACTATGAGGTTGGAATAATACTGTGAAATTGTGAAAATTATGATAATGCACTTTTAGTGTAAGCGCTGTTTGAAAAGACTGCCTGAAATTTCAGTCTGTTTTGGTGGGATGGAGTCTTGACCTTCCATGGTGACATCACCATGCGGTCAATTAGTTAATAGACCAATAAGAAAGAGAGTTACAAACCTCTCTACCAATAACAGCAAATGTTCAGTTTTCCCCTCCCCAAACAGACCAAATTCAATGTCTACAAATATCCTTTCACGTTTATTTATTTCTGTCTGTGCTAATCCAAGTAATGTATTTAAAATAAAGTTGAGGATTAAAACGGGGTCATGCCTCTGTTGTGTACATTCACTGTTTGTATTTCTGTAGGAGTGTCATGCCTACGGTTGGATGAGTCTGTGTCAATGTCACTGATGTGTTGGAACCAAGGTAAACACCACTGATACTGTATACATTTTTTAAGTATTGATTTTGCCCTTTGCAGAGATGGGCTTGTGCCTGAATAGGCATGGGAAACCACAAGACACTCACAATAAGAATATACTAGAGAGAGCGAGAGCTGTGTGCTCTCTGTTTCTCTTAAACAACCTTATGTTGTAAGTTCCTCAGTAGCCTTAGCAGGTGGCTATGGATGAGTGGCAGGGCTGTAACGCATTAGGGGCCTTATCACTAAGAGCCAAAAGGGCAAACCTATGAAAACAGTCCTAAATCAGACTGACACACAGCTCTGGGTGGGACAGCGACACAGTGGAGAATGGCACCAAAGAGAATAAGCTAAGTATAGCATCCCCCAGACTTTAAATTGTAGTCCCGCAGAAACAGGAAGCATAGTTTAGGCTTGATTTGTTTGTCTGATGTGTTATTTATGAGAAGGCTTTGTTGCTCCTCCTTCTTCTCCAGATTTGGCTCCAGTATTTGTTGTTACACACCAGAATGGTGAGCTCACCAAGTAATTTGGGGCGAACACACCAATTTAGCCACTGTTTCCTTGGTGAATCACACTGTATTCTTCAAAGCTGTGCATGAGCTAATATGTCATTTGGTACTTTCAGGGCTTTATGAAGCCTATGCTGAGTTTATGTCACACTTCATTACTGCTGAGCTCCTCCACCCCTTAGAGAAACAGAGGTTATGTTCAGAGCCGCTGAGGTCATAGTGGACAACAGCCAAAGTCATGCTGCCTGTAACTAATTATCATATGTCCTATACTCACAAAAATGTAGAATGTTTATATCTTCCCCGATACTACAGGCTCTCTTTTTTTTTTGTTGATCTTGCCAGAGATCAAGTCAAGACTGGAGTCCTTGTGGAGTCCTCTCTCTTTCGCCCTCTCTGACCGCCCACCCGCTCCTGTCTTAATCAGCTGGAGACATTACCTCTTTAACACATCATCAGCAAGTTACCATGCATCATGTGGTTTTCCCATTCACTGCTAGTCTGTCTGTGGCCAACTTCTCCCCAGATCCCCTTTTAAGACGAGCCCCCCATTACTCTTCCTCGGTGGGCTCTGAGATCAAAGTTGATCCAGCGCTTTCCCACATCCACAGGGTAACCTGTGAGTCTCCGTGAATGATATACGCTCCTCATAAAGCCAAGTTGAAGTCAAGCTGGAGGATCACATAAGATAAGAATAACAGGGGTCTTTATTGGATTTCTCCTCAAAGAGCCTCTCTCCCCCCACACAAGCTCATCTGTTGTAAATGGACATACTGTATAAACTAACTGGCCAGTGACAACTATATTATCTTGGGGAGGGTTTATATATACAATGCCAATAAGTCCTTGTGAACTGGCCGTGTTTGCAAAAATAATGCTGACTATCTCCCACTCCAGACTGAGATGGCGTTTTATAGAAGCAATCTTCTCAGTTTGTCATAATGACAGCCTTTAAAAGTGATGTCATGATACTTTAACTGGCTATAAAATACAAAAATGATAACAGAGTGGTGACAAGTTTACTGCCAGGTTAAACAATGGGTCAGAAAATGGGAAATTCCCTAAACAATGGAAGTATGAATCCAGAATTGTGCAGATAGAAATGTAATATACTGGAACAGCAATAATACTGTCAGTATTATTAGTACTACTATTAACTGTCAGGTCTACACATCCAATTTCTATGAGAGATGTTCTCAACAATGTGCTCTAGTACAGTCCTGGTCAGAGTACATAAAAAGGATCGGACCCTTTTTTTCAATTTTTGCCTAAAATGACATCTAATGACATCAAATCTAACTTCCTGTAGCTCAGGCATTTATGCAAGGATATGCATATTCCTGATACCATTTGAAAATAAACACTTTGAAGATTGTGTAAATTTGAAATGAATGTAGGAATGTAGGAGAATATAACACATTAGATCTGGGCAGAAAATACAAAGGAAAAATTATTTTGTATTTTTTTTGTATTTGTTTTTGTACCATCATCTTTGAAATGCAAGAGGAAGGCCATAATGTATTATTCCAGCCCAGGTGCAATTTAGATTTTGGCCACTAGATGGCAGCAGTGTACGTAAACAGTTTTAGACTGATCCAATGAACCATTGCAATTCTGTTCAACATTTTGTATCACGACTGCCCAAATGTGCCTAATTGGTTTATTAATAACTTTTAAAGTTCATAACAGTGCACTCTCCGACAATAGCATGGTATTATTTATCAGTAATAGCTCCTGAAAATTGGACAGTGCAGTTAGATTAACAAGAATTTAAGCTTTCTGACAATATCAGAGATGTCTATGTCCTGGGAAATGTTCTTGTTACTTACAACCTCATGCTAATCGCATTAGCCTACGTTAGCTCAACCGTCCCGTGGGGGACCCACCTATCCTGAAGAAGTTTTAAAAGGTATATCTTTTTTATTTCTACTATACTGTAGATTGAAAGATAAAAGAGTGACAGCCAGTCAGTTGCAACTCATGTTTATTCAGGAACAGTTCATAACACCACATCACACCTCAATGTTTTTTTTTACCTGCCTTCTCTGGGTTTTGATACAACAGTAAAAAAAAAAGAACATAAAAAAACAATAACAAAGATCAAGTCAAACTAACATAAATATAATCAACACTTGGATTGCTTGAAGTTAAAACACAACGACTTCCTCACAACCTCTTCCTCCGCTAATAGGGATAGCAAAAATAAAGCTCTCCTCATCCTCCTCGTCTCTTTCTGAAAACATATTACAATCAACTGCCTTGTCTAGGACAGGTAGACCAAACAGACGTATAGAAAATAATTGTGAAAGAGAGTGACCCAGGGTTAAGCCTGTCTGTCTTCCCCTTGGTGTTAGTCACCAAGCTAAGGGCTGTCGGTCAGGTATAGTGTACAGAAATGTGGAGACTCTCAGAGTGTTGAGATTTAAAACAGCACAACATTATGTTTCAATGTTATGTTCTTGAATGCAGGTTATGATGGTCTGCTGCTTCAAAACGAGATCCCACATTGCCATGAAAATAACAAATAAAGACAGAGGTGAATTACTGTTATTTCAAATCAGGTTTGTTACCTTTATCATTTCATTTTCTTTATCCATTAATGTTCACAAAGCTCAGAATTACAATTTCACGGCCCAGGCCATGGAAGTTGAGCTTGGTATTTCTTGCGCAAGGGTTTCCATTTACCTTTTACTACCCCTCCCCCCACCCCCCCAGATGACTTGCTAAACGGTATGTATAGGAACAGGCATTAAGCTTGAAGCGATTGCAAAGGACAGTTTCTCAATGGAATCTACAGCCAGGATGGAGCAGAGCGCAAGGGAAAATAAACATGACAACCATTTCTACCAACATGCTATTACATGTTTACAAAATATCTGTATTACCAGATGTGTTTTTTTATTTAAATCTTGTTTCCTGTTTTTTTATTTTTTTTTATTTTTATCGTTAATGACTATCACTTCTGGTTCAACAACCCAGGGAGCCAGCGACAACATCATTCACAAAGCTACGTTACATCTACCATACATACTCACAATGCCACCTATCAGTAATGGACGTCACTGCATGTTATTATTACATCGCTTTAGCGAACTACCGTATATCTGCAGACTAGTACTCAAAAAAAGGGTGACATTGAAAGCCGAACGTGACGGAAGGGGAAGAAAAAAAAAAAATTGCTTGAAGAAAAGCAGTGTTACTTTTCCTAGGGGAACAGGCATCGGAACACTGTGGGTCATTGGTCATGGACAGTTATCATGAGGTTCATTGAACTATTTTATGGACTCAGAGTAGAACCTAAACTGTCAATGCACAGTTAAAACAATGACTAATGTTGACAGTGAGGGACAGTAATACACATTGATTACCTATATTCTGGTTATGACCATGCTCATGTAATTCCACGGCATACAAATTCAATCTTTGTGTAAAGGTTTTGCCAAATATCCTTCAAATTAACCCGTTGTTCTAGCGACTGACCTGCAATTCCCTAGGAGGAGGAAAACTGTGCTTTAGAAGCTTAAGCAGGTAGCATTGTGGCTGGTAAGGCATGAGGATTCAGTGTTTTGCTCAACTCTTAACTTGTAACTAATCATGTCTCCGTCTTCTCCCAGTGGCTGTTGTCATCTTCTGACTGGTCTCTATCCTGGTTCAACCTCTTAGCTAAGGGATGTGATGTTGGAGCGACCACCGGGGGGAACTACGATGCGGCGTCCCGCTGGCCGGATGGGGAGATCCTCTGTGGTGGGGGGACCTGACACAGACAAAACATGATTTAGCGCTCTTTCTTACAGATTCCCCTCAACAAAGCAAGTTCCTCCGCTGGCAACTAGCGTTCGTTATGAGACAAACCGACCAGGCGACGTGACCTTGGCACTCCGTGGCGACCTCTGGAATAAATCCCTTTTTGACCGCCAACGGGATTGGGATTAGCCCTGGATTAAATTGGCATAATGGACGAGGAGAGATTTACGCCTACTGTTTTAAGTCTTACACTCTCTCCGGGCCAGGATCTAGTGTTTTACACTGTAGAACGCTACCACATCCTCTCGCGAAACACGACCAAGGTTACTTCACATCTGGAGACAGAGCAGTATATCAACCCTGTATATCAACCCTATTCTGCAGAGTCCTGTGAGTGTGCGCGTGTTTGCGCCTGTGTGTGCGCGCACATGTGTGTGTTACGTTTGTGTGTGTGTGTACGCGGGTAAATGTGTATGTGCTCTTGCATGTACTGGATGTGGATGAGAGGGGTATTTATTCCCAGAGTGAGTGGCTAGTATTCGAACAGGGGATTATCTTGGAAGCCAGAAGGAGAGAATAGGCCAGGTCTGGTTTATAAACACACAGCCTAGGAAAGGAAAGCAGGCTCTCTGGCTTTCTGGGAACGATGGGGATGAATGGAATAAAACCCCACTAGACTACAGCCACGGGGAAATACTTTCCAATGCAGGTCACCCTCCCTCCTCCTGCATCAGTGCATCACACATAAACTATTCCTGTTGAACTATTGTTTATTTGGCTCCTCCCTCAACGGTTGTACTTTGAAAAGAGGTTGCAGATGTATGTAATCGCACTGTCACTCAACACTCAACTAAGCTCTGCTATTGGTTACGTGAATGAACTTCAGATACATAAATTATCATCAGCCTCATTCTACCCGCTCATTAGATGAGCTTCATTAAACAGACAACAACTACGAAAGTGAGACGCCAGATGTCTGGACTGAAATCTTAGAACACACTGTAGTTGAATTAAGATGCACACAGAGAGAGGGGGAGAGAGAGAGAGAGAGAGAGAGAACCAAGACAAAGCTGCATCAAGCTGAAATGAATGAAATCAATCAATGTAAAAAAATAAACACAAAAAAGATAACAAAAAGACTTGAGGAAACATATAGAGCACTGTCTGGAAGTACCAAGATGGCTGGAGGACAAATGTCTTGTGCTGTGTGCATTTGTTACCTCAAACAAATCATGAAGGCAGAAAATGTGATTATGGTAAAATGTCAGATTTCACCTGAAGGCTATTTAATATTCCGCAGACAAATGGCAAAGTCGACCATGGCCGACAGATCAAGCGCGAATTGCATTGTAATGTGTCAATGTGGACTGTTGTTGAGTGTGCGTGTCGGGTTCCTGGTACTTCCTATGACGGTAAGGTATTGGAAGACAGATGGGTAAATGAAAAGGTTGCTGAAGCTCACCGCGTTGTGCAGGGTTACCTGCTAAGCTAAAGGCCGAGTGGTGGAGGTTCCTCACGGGCTGCTTGGTTGGGGAGGTGCGGGCAGACGCTGAGGGGGTACCGCCACGGGACATGGGCGAGAAGTCAGACACGGGGCCATCATACATGCCCCTGGGCACTGCCCGCAGGACTGCCAGCTGAGAGAGAGGGGGGAGGGGGGGGTGGAGAGGAAGAGAAAGAGAGAGGAAGAAGGAGGGATCGAGATAAAGAAGGAGAGAAAGAGAGATGAATAGGGTATCATTTCTGTTGGTAACTTTACAACAGTTATCCAAGACAACGCCTGTTTATAATTTGATTCATGGGTTTGTTTGTAGAACGCGTTGTGCCTGAATAAAAATGCATATTTCACCCGGGGTTTTCCGAAGGTAAGCACTTCCAGATTTACTGACAGACAGACGCACTGAGACACTGTGTTCTTATTTGACATGCAAGCTTCTGTCCTCTGTCCTAGGATTATGTGACTAAGGAATTCCTGGAAGCTGAGCTACGCTCTTAGAAAAAATAGTTCCAAAAAGGTTCTTCGGCTGTCCCCATAGGATAACCCTTTTTGGTTCCAGAGAGAACCCTTTTAGGTTCAATGTAGAACCCTCTGTGGAGAGGGTTCTACATGAAACTCAAAAAGGATAAACTTGGAACCAAAAAAGGTTCTGTAAAGGGTTGGGAACAGCCAAAGAACCCTGTCAGGTTCTAGATGGAACCTTTTTTTCCCCTGAAGAATGTAGCAGCATCAGAAAACACTAACTGCCACCAAGATCAACATTGAATTAAAACAAGAGGTCTCACCAAAGAAACATCTCTATATTCTGGTCAAAAAGTTGAGTATCCACCAACACCAGTAACAAGAGTACTCCTATGGACACATCGTATCCCTGCTACAACAGGCAGTCAGTCGTTACAGTATAAAACCCACAGCCAACAGCCAACGCCCCTGAGATGAACCCTCAAGTCTGACGTAATACTTCTCTCTCAAACATCCCCATCCCCTCGTTCCATCCCCCCATTCTCCAGCACCTACATCAAAAGGATATGTGAGATCACCCAGAGGTAGTTAAGACACCATTACTGCATTTTCTGGCAATTCCCATCTGCGTTACACACTCTGAACGCTATTTTTATCTTGTGCCTTTCAATTGGGGAGACAGACCTCCTATTATGCCCCCGAAGCCTAGACACAGACAGACAGACATGCATCCAGCCCATAATGTATTGCTGTTATAGCTGACACCAGTGCGACTGCTCGAGAGGACAGACATCCTTTCTGTACACAATCAAATCAAATGTTATTTGTCACATGCGCCGAATACAACAGGTGTATTCGTGAAATACTTACAAGCCCTTAACCAACAATGCAGTTCAAGAAATAGAGTTAACAAAATATTTACCAAATAAACTTAAGTAAAAAGTAAAATAAAAGTAACACAATAAAATAACAATAACAAGGGAATATATACAGGGAATGACAGTACCGAGTCAGTGTGCGGGGGTACAGGTTAGTCGGGGTAATTTGTACATGTGGTAAAGTGACTAAGCATAGATAATAAACAGCGAGTAGCAGCAGTGTAAAAACAAAGCGGGGGGGGGGGGGGGGGGTTCAATGTAAATAGCCTGGGTGGCAATTTGATTAATTGTTCAGCAGTCTTGTGGCTTGGGGGGAGAAGCTGTTAAGGAGCCTTTCGGAACTAGACTTGACGCTCCGGTTCCGCTTGCCGTGTGGCAACAAACTTTTCAGTCTCCTGAGGGGTAAAAGGTGTTGTCGTGCCGTCTTCATGACTGTCTTGGTGTGTTTTGACCATGATAGTTTGTTGGTGATGTGGACACCAAGGAACTTGAAACTCTAGACCCGCTCCAGTACAGCCCCATCGACGTGAATGGGGGCCTGTTCGGCCTTCCTTTTCCTATAGTCCACGATCAGCTCTTTTGTCTTGCTCACATTGAGGGAGAGGTTGTTGTCCTGGCACCACACTGCCAGGTCTCTGACCTCCTCCCTATCGGCTGTCTCATCATTATCGGTGATCAGGCCTACCATCATTGTGTCGTCAGCAAACTTAACAATGGTGTTGGAGTCGTGCTTGGCCACGCAGACGTGGGTGAACAGGGAGTACAGGAGGGGACTAAGCACGCACCCCTGAGGGGCCCCCATGTTGAGGACCAGCGTGGCAGATGTGTTGTTACCTACCCTTATCACCTGAGGGCGGCCCGTCAGGAAGTCCAGGATCCAGTTGCAGAGGGAGGTGTTTTGTCCCAGGGTCCTTAGCTTAGTGATGAGCTTTGTGGGCACTATGGTGTTGAACGCTGAGCTGTAGTCAATGAACAGCATTCTCACATAGGTTCCTTTTGTCCAGGTGGGAAAGGGCAGTGTAGAGTGCGATAGAGATTGCGGTACGGGTTGGTGTGAAAACAGCTGAGATATATAAGTGCAGTCTGTCTCCATTGAACACACTGCTTTGGGATTACCATTTCAGTATGTACATTGAGATTGATGGCATGTCTGATGATGTGTGGCATAGGCTGAGCCACAGCAGCAGTATGCATTCGCGTAAAGCTAAACCGCCTTGAAAGTAAAGCCGCACTGACATCTTCCATGTTTGTGGGTTCTGGATGGCTCATCTCAGCTCTACATCAGATTAGACCTGATTAATCCCTAACCACTGAGAAAACACTTCCAGATGTCCGCAACTCGCCGACCTCACAGACCTTGCAGTCTTCAAATACTGTACTTCGCGCACCTCGTATCAGTGGAGGCTGCTGAGGGGAGGAACGGCTCACGATAATGTCCCGGAATGGAGTTAATGGTACGGTATCAAGGACATGCATCTTTTTTTCATGTGTTGATACCATTCCTTTCACTCAATTCCAGCCATTATTATGAGCCGTCCTCCCCTCAGCAGCCTCCACTGCCTCACATACCTCACAGTCCTCACAGTCCTTTACCTTGGCTCAGTGTCACAGAGCAACACTCTGGCATGTAACAAACAATCCGCATAAAACATAGTCTAAGACAGAACTGAAGAGTTGGGAATATGTTTATTGGAAATACTTGTATATTGTTTAATACTTTTATAAAGGGGAGACAGACTTAGGCTGTGTCTACACAGGCAGCCCAATTCTGATATTTTGCCACTAATTTGTATTTTGAATCAGATCAGATCTTTTGCCCATAATTGGTCAAAAGATCAGAATTGGGATGCCTGTGTCAACACAGCCTTGGAGTACAGTAGATTCTGACTAGACAGGAGTAAGGAGAGAGAGGCTAGCATCTTTTACCTGCTTCCTGGCCTTGATGCGCTTGTAGGCAAAGTCTGGGAAGGGGGTGCATGGGATGAAGCGACCGACCCCGGGGATGGCGTGCAGGTTCCCATCCTCCAGCACCAGCTTCCCCTGGCAAATCACCACCGAGGGGGCACCACGCAGCTCCATGCCCTCAAACACGTTGAACTCAGCAGCCTGGAAAACACACAAACAGACACAAACACAGACACGCGCACGCACGCACGCACACACACACACACACACACACACACACACACACACACACACACACACACACACACACACACACACACACACACACACACACACACACACACACACACACACACACACACACACATTATACTTCAACTTGATATTGTATGTCTATGATCAGTGGTGTTGGGCCAACAAAAGAGGACAAAATTCCCCCGTTGCACCCCAGTTAGTACAGTCCGTTATGCTGCCTTACTGTAGAGATGACCTAACTTTAGCCATTCACAACACAACCCAGTAATACGAGTGATGATCAGCTGCAGGACGTCTCTCTCGGGAGTTACCAAACTGAGGAATTGACAGCACAGCGGTGCAGAAGCAACGTAAACGCAACTATTCCCAGTTTTCTGCAGTCTGACATTAGTCACTCGTCTGAAACAAATGGAGCCGGAATTTTCACATGAGTTTACGTCAGTGTGTCTTTGTGGACTGAGATGGTCAAGTACGGCAAAATAAACAAGGACTCTGAAACGCATGACCTCATGGCTACGCACCACGTTATGAGCCGACGGGCTAATTCCGATAGAGATGGCAAATTCCACTAACGCTAATCAGACTTGGATGTTTTGCTCATTAAACTGGTCTGATGAGAGGCCATTCAATTTCAATTCAATTCAATTTAAGCCTCTTATTGGCATGGGAAACATATGTTAACATTTCCAAAGGAAGTGAACTAGACAATAAACAAAAGTGAAATAAACAATAAAAAATGAACATGAAACATTACAATCACAAAAGTTCCAAAAGAATAAAGACATTTCAAATGTCATATTATGTACAAATAGTTAAAGTACAAAAGGGAAAATAAATAAACATAAATATGGGTTGTATTTACAATGGTGTTCGTTCTTCACTGGTTGCCCTTTTCTTGTGTCAACAGTCCACAAATCTTGCTGCTGTGATGGCACACTGTGGTATTTCACCCAGTAGATATGGGAGTTTATCAAAATGGGGTTTGTTTTCAAATACTTTGTGGATCTGTGTAATGTGTGTCTCTAATATGGTCATACACTGAGCAAGAGGTTAGGAAGTGCAGCTCAGTTCCCACCTCATTTTGTGGGCAGTGTGCACATAGCTGGTCTTCTCTTGAGAGCCAGGTCTGCCTACGGCGGCCTTTCTCAATAGCAAGGGTATGCTCACTGAGTCTGTACATAGTCAAAGCTTTCCTTAAGTTTGGGTCAGTCACAGTGGTCAGGTATTCTGCCACTGTGTACTCTCTGTTTAGAGCCAAATAGCATTCTAGTTCACTCTTTTTTGATAATTCTTTCCAATGTGTCAAGTAATAATCTTTTTGTTTTCTTATGATTTGGTTGAGTCTAATTGTGTTGCTGTCCTGGGATTCTGTGGGGTCTGTTTGTGTTTGTGAACAGAGCCCCAGGACTAGCTTGCTTAGGGGACTCTTCTCCAGGTTCATCTCTTTGTAGGTGACGGCTTTGTTATGGAAGGTTTGGGAATCGCTTCCTTTTATGTGGTTGTAGAATTTAACGTCTCTTTTCTGGATTTTGATAATTAGCAGGTATCGGCCTAATTCTGCTCTGCGTGCATCATTTGGTGTTTTACATTGTACACGGATGATATTTTTGCAGAATTCTGCATGCAGAGTCTCAATTTGGTGTTTGTCCCATTTTGTGAATTCTTGGCTGTTGAGCAGACCCCAGACCTCACAACCACAAAGGGCAATGGGTTGTATAACTAATTCAAGTATTTTTAACCAGATCCTAATTGGTATGTCAAATGTTATCTTTTTGATAGCATAGAAGGCCGTTATTGCCTTGTCTCTAAGCTCGTTCACAGCTTTGTCAGACTCAGTTCTGACAGAATCTTTGCAAAAGAGCTAGGTGCTGCTGTAAGCCCTCATTGGTTTGGGACAGAAGCACCAGATCATCAGCAAACAGTAGATATTTGATTCTAGTAGGATGAGGCCGGGTGCTGCAGACTGTTCTAGTGCCCTCGCCAATTCGTTGATATATACAGTGGGGCAAAAAAGTATTTAGTCAGCCACCAATTGTGCAAGTTCTCCCACTTAAAAAGATGAGAGAGGCCTGTAATTTTCATCATAGGTACACTTCAACTATGACAGACAAAATGATAAAAAAATCCAGAAAATCACATTGTAGGATTTTTTATGAATTTATTTTCAAATTATGGTGGTAAATAAGTATTTGGTCACCTACAAACAAGCAAGATTTCTGGCACTCACAGACCTGTAATTTCTTCTTTAAGAGGCTCCTCTGTCCTCCACTCATTACCTGTATTAATGGCACCTGTTTGAACTTGTTATCAGTATAAAAGACACCTGTCCACAACCTCAAACAGTCACACTCCAAACTCCACTATGGCCAAGACCAAAGAGCGGTCAAAGGACACCAGAAACAAAATTGTAGACCTGCACCAGGCTGGGAAGACTGAATCTGCGATAGGTAAGCAGCTTGGTTTGAATAAATCAACTGTGGGAGCAATTATTAGGAAATGGAAGACATACAAGACCACTGATAATCTCCCTCGATCTGGGGCTCCACGCAAGATCTCACACCGTGGGGTCAAAATGATCACAAGAACAATGAGCAAAAATCCCAGAACCACATGGCGGGACCTAGTGAATGTAAAAACTCAACTCGTCGTGTTTGGAAGACAAAGAATGTTGAGTTGCATCCAAAGAACACCATACCTACTGTGAAGCATGGGGGTGGAAACATCATGCTTTGGGGCTGTTTTTCTGCAAAGGGACCAGGACGACTGATCCATGTAAAGGAAAGAATGAATGGGGCCATGTATTGTGAGATTTTGAGTGAAAACCTCCTTCCTTCAGCAAGGGCATTGAAGATGAAACGTGGCTGGGTCTTTCAGCATGACAATGATCCCAAACACACCGCCCGGGCAATGAAGGAGTGACTTCGTAAGAAGCATTTCAAGGTCCTGGAGTGGCCTAGCCAGTCTCCAGATCTCAACCCCATAGAAAATCTTTGGAGGGAGTTGAAAGTCCGTGTTGCCCAGCAACAGCCCCAAAACATCACTGCTCTAGAGGAGATCTGCATGGTGGAATGGGCCAAAATACCAGCAACAGTGTGTGAAAACCTTGTGAAGACTTACAGAAAACGTTTGACCTCTGTCGTTGCCAACAAAGGGTATATAACAAAGTATTGAGATAAACTTTTGTTATTGACCAAATACTTATTTTCCACCATAATTTGCAAATAAATAAATAAAAAATCCTACAATGTGATTTTCTGCAAAAAATAATCTCATTTTGTCTGTCATAGTTGAAGTGTACCTATGATGAAAATTACTGGCCTCTCTCATCTTTTTAAGTGGGAGAACTTGCACAATTGGTGGCTGACTAAATACTTTTTTTGCCCCACTGTATATTGA
This sequence comes from Oncorhynchus clarkii lewisi, assembly GCF_045791955.1. Lineage (NCBI taxonomy): Eukaryota > Metazoa > Chordata > Actinopteri > Salmoniformes > Salmonidae > Oncorhynchus > Oncorhynchus clarkii. The sequence continues at coordinate 52,370,353 of NC_092158.1, read as the reverse complement.
AGATGGTGGGGCTTAAGCTGCATCCCTGTCTCACCCCACAGCCATGTGGAAAGAAATGTGTGCGTTTTTTGCCAATTTTAACTGCACACTTCTTGTTTGTGTACATGGATTTTATAACGTTGTATGTTTTTCCTCCAACACAACCTTCCATCAGTTTGTATAGCAGACCTTCATGCCAAATTAAGTCAAAAGCTTTTTTTAAATCAACAAAACATGAGAAGACTTTGCCGTTGTTTTGGTTTGTTTGTTTGTCAGTTTGTTTTGAGACAGAGAGCCTATTGAGGCAGAGATGAGTGGAGTCATGGACACACAGGCCCAGTTTGGCTGGGAGGACAGAGGAAAAGAGGAGGCGGGTTGGCAGGCGGCTGGGCAGGCCGTCTCTGTAGAGATGAGACCATGGTTCTGCCGTAATTAACAACATCTGTGTGAGAAGAGAGAGAAATAACCCTCCTGCTCCTCCTCCTCTTCATTCCTCATCATCCAGTCGGCCTGTTTCTCATACTCCTCTATTTGGCATACAAAGACAAACAGCTGCCATCGCACAGCTGGGGCTAATGAATCCAAGCATCACTCTCTCTACCCGTTCTCTCTCTTTCTAGCACTTTCTCTCTTTCCTTCTCTCTGTCTCACTTCTCCTCTCCCACTTTTTTTCTACTCTCTTTCACTCTGGCTTGTTCTCCCTGATCCATTTCCCTCCCTGTATTCTCCTGCCACTAAACTCTCTTCCTCCATCTATCGTTCTGTCTCTCCCTGTACATAGTGGTTTGCGATCTGTTGCCCCCTCCCCCCCCCATTGTCAGTTTGTTCCTGTGCACACGGCCCTGGTGTTTTAGCGTGTTCCAGATTCAGCCCAGGACAGGACATAAGGCCTGCCAAGTATGTTGTCATGGCCTGGCTCTCTGTGCAACAACATAAACAAAGCTAACCAGATCAAAACATTTCAGATAACTGAGGATACTTGTATTTACTAAGGAGGGAGGGATACACAGATATAATGGTATAAAGCACTGAACTACTGTGTACAATAGATCACTATTATAAACATGGACAGGAGCCACTGTTCTTATGTTATGTGTTCTTGTGTGCTGTTCTGTTGTCTGGAGGGGCTACACACAGGAAATGAGAAGGTGACATCATTCTGTAAGAACCTTTGGTCTCGTTGTATCTTTTCTACAAATGGAAAAGTCACTGAAAACATGTCCAATCTTTTTCCCAGCTCTTTCTTTCTTTCTCTCCCTCTCTTTTTTTCGTTCTCTCTCTCTCTCTCTCTCTCTCTCTATTTTTCTTTCTTTCCATACCTCTTCATCGGACTCCGCTGCTTTTTTCTTAGGTCTGTCTCTCGTTCCCTCACTCTCTGTGCCTGCAGGAGGAAGTGCAGAAGGCTTGATTTCCTGAGTGGACACATCCTCTGCTTAACCCTGTACTGCTCTGTGTTCTCTGGACTCCTGTGTGATCCACACATCACTTCCTGTCCTTGTGATTAGAGACGAGGGACAAGAGAGACGAGCTCTTTTCTCGCTGAACAACACACAGTGGTGGCTGCTCACAGCAATGGATAACATGGTTAGCTAACATAAAAACGACCTCAAAGCCAATTATTTGAAAAATGAATATGATTTTTCCCCCCCAAAAAAAGTGAAGTATTGCCTTTGAGAGGAGTATGGCTAAGAAAAAGGGCAAAACATTGTTTTGTTTTCCTACAACAGTAACATCTCTCTCTCCTCAGCCGCATTCATCAACCCCTGCATTGTAAGATATCTCTCTCCGGCAGCAGTAAAGGCGGATAGTGAGGGCCAATGGTGTGTGCTTTAGTAGCCGTGGACGTCTACAGGGAGTTATTTTAGGAGGAACTGAACTGTCACTGGAAGCAGGCCAGCGCTTTTCTCTCTCTTTCTCTCTCGTTCTCTCACTGTCTCACACTCCTCTGGAAAACTAAGTTACCTTTGCAGCTACGCAGATCTCAGACCACGAACTGAATGTCCACAATGACCACCAGCCAGAGCTCAGCAGGCCTGCTATAATGTTTGTCAGAACATCTGTGGTAGTAGAAGTCAAATACACCTCCTCCATGTCCTCTTAAACCACATGTCCTGTTTAACCACATGTCCTGTCAAACCACAGTGACCTGAATGTCCTTGATGAGTGCTGACTACTACAATGAAAAGTGAAATGGACTTTAAGCTCATTGAACATTGTGGCTGAAATGTTGCCTATATGAGGGACTATTGGACTTTGGTGTGTTCAGTCCCTTTCATTCAGTGTACCCCCTTTATGTATTTGCCTATGTAGTCCATGTCAAATGTCATTGTACGTTTTTATGTATTTGACAGATGTTGCAAAAACACTTTCCCTCTGGGGACCGTGAGACCTTTGACCTCTTACCGAGTTGTGCGTCTTGGCGGTGATGGTGCGGACAGCGTCCGAGTCCCAGATGACCAGGTCGGCGTCGGAGCCCACGGCAACCCGGCCTTTACGGGGGTACAGGTTCAGGATCTTGGCGGCGTTGGTGCTCGTCACGGCAACAAACATGTTCTCGTCCATCTTGCCGGTGGTCTGAGTGAGCCAGAAGAAATGCTAACGGTGAAATGCTAGCTAAACAAAGATGCTTTTGCAGCTGACTGGTGGGGGGTGGCACTCTTGTAGTCTCACACAAGAACACACGCGTGCGCGCACACACACACACACTCCTGTCAATGCTAGTGCCGAGACCATGTGTTTTTGCCTGAAGGGAGACTTAAGTGTGAATAATTCATCTGAGTTTCAGAGGCAAAGCTGCACCACTACTTTTGATTCATAACACAGCTGTCCATAAATACAAACCAAAGTCTGTTTGCACATGAAAGAGCAAGAACGAGAATGAGAAAAAAGAAGAGATCTATACTGTTCTAAGCAGGGTGAACGGCTGGGGGGACAGATCCAGAGATAGCGAGAGAAAACCAGAGCACTCATAGAAACACAAAACCACACTACCAGATGGATTAGGGAAGAGGAGAAAGGGGAAACCGCGGTGAACTGTGGACACGGTGCAGCATGCATTTTAAGGGGTACTTAGAGAGTAGCTAAGAGGGTTAGAGGGAGGAAGGTAAAGAAAGGGTCGGTGAACGGCACTCTATTCTCTGTATAGTGCACTACTCTTGATGACAGCTATATGGGCCTGATAAAGGGAATAGAGTGCCGTTTGAGACGCAGCCAAAGAAAGAGAGAGATAAGACACGTGCCACGCAGATAGCGGTCCAGCCATCCTCTCATCCTCACCACAGCCTTGTCCCAGATGAGGGACATCCTCTCCTCCACTCCGTTCACGCCCTCAGGGATCTGAGTGAAGTCATCCTTCCCTATGGCCTTCTGGGCCACGCTGAAGGTGCAGTGGGCACTGCCAGTCACGTTCAGGTCACCACTGGGAGGAGAGAGAGAGAGAGACAGAGAGAGAGACAGATAGAGAGAGAGAGAGAGAGAGAGAGAGAGAGAGAGAGAGAGAGAGAGAGAGAGAGAGAGAGAGAGAGAGAGAGAGAGAGAGAGAGAGAGAGAGAGAGAGAGAGAGAGAGAGAGAGAGAGAGAGAGAGAGAGAGGGGATTAAAAAAGAGTAAACTGAGACAGGTACTGCTTCAGACCTGTTAGATTTGCTTTAGCTGTGATTTGTGATCCCTTCAGTTTATTCGATATAGAAAAGCTGGAAAAGTTCATAATTAGCTGGAGTAGCACAGACAAAGTAGAGTCAAGCGCCAAGGTCTCCTCCTATCAGTTATCCATGTCTTCCCTTTCTTACAGAGCACTCAAACTTTCCTAGCAGACAAACAGTCCCACTTGTGCAACCATCAGACTATCTATCATGAGGTTGGAAGTGCCTCCAGAACCCTTTCAGCTTGCGATGGATGAAGTCATAGAGCCAGTGGCGGTTCTAGCTTTTATGGCTCCCAGGGCAACACCCCCCCCCCCCGCTTCAGCAACAATATGTCTGTGAAACTATATATTCACAGTATTATGGATGAATTGTGGTTTATTTGGTAGCATTTCGTAGTGTGACTGATTTTATTAATTGCATTTGTACTGTACAAAGTTAAAGATGCGCGATTTGATAGATTCCCCCTACCTCGGGCTTCCAGTGGGGAGACCTGAGGTCAACCTACCCCCGCCCCCCCTCCCCAGAGACCTTCCCAGGCAGTAGCCTGCCTAACAAACTAGAATCTGTGCGCCCACTCCGACAAGGTTAATTGACCCGAAAGCGCACATTTTTTGCCCCCGGTAAGTTGCCTGGGCGGCTGCACATGTCACCTATACCTATGTCCGCCACTGCATAGAGCACATACAGGACAGATGCAGTGTGGACAGGTGAGGTTAGTGTGGTGTTATTCAGTCGATAGGGGGCGCTCTTTACCTGGCCAGTAACGTGTTCAGGTAGTCCGGGGTGGTGGGGTCCGGGCTGAGGGGGGGTGATGTCACAAAGGAGGCGGCCTTGGCCCAGTTCTTGCTCCAATAGTGTGTCCCGTCAGTCCCGAGGCTGGCCGTGATTGGCTCGCCGAACACAACGTTACCTGAGAAAAAGTTCGTCACCCAGGGTGAGGACACATCAAATCAACTCACCTAAATTCTCCTGAAAATGTACTCACTTGTTAACTAAATCTCCCACTTACCAGGTTGATCCCACATTAATAAACACATTTGAACTAAAGGAATAATCAAATCTAACTAAAAGGTCTGGCGAAACAGCTGAAATAGCTTGTAGGAAAGATCTGATGTTCTCCAAGTGAGTCTCTCTCTCTCTCTCTCTCTCTCTGGGCTCTGAGGAACAGGGCCAGCCAGTGACGAAAGCAAGGCCTCCTGGGAGCACATCTCCATGCCAGGCGACCCTCACATGCTTCCGACATGAGGACATGCAAACAGCATTTTTCCCTCTCTGCCTCTTCCTCAAAAAAGTGTCCATCTTTCTCTCCATCACGCACAAAAGGCTCTCTCTCCCTGCTCCTCTGATGAATGGTGGAGACAGGTTTTACCTGACACTTTGCTACGGTGAACCTCAGGAAATAAGGTAGGGATTCTTCTCAAAACGGTCCTTCTTCTATCCGGTCTGTCTACTAGACCAGAACGGACCTATGGTGTAAAATCTAGAGCATGAACCAAAACACCACAATCAGCACATAAGGGCACAGGCGCATTCCTATCCTCCAACCGAATAAAAGACTGACAGAGGCAGCAGTGAAGTTGCACGACCTTCGAGGCCCATGCAGGTCCAATGACGTACTGAAGCTCTTGTGTTCTGATATGATGGATATTGTTTCCAGGCATCCACTGTGACTTTCAAATATATAATTCAGCTGCCTGATTGACAGTGCCAGTCAGCCACACTGGGAACCCATGTACCTTTTTTCCTGGCCTGTGAGATGATGTCGGCAGCACTCTTGCTCATGACCCTGGTCACGTACAGAGGGCAGTTGGTCTGGCTGGCAATGGTGATGGCACGGAACACAGCCTCCGCCTCCAGCTAAATGGGGAGGGGGGGGGGATCGACGGATACAGTGACACACACGCATGCATGCAGGCAGACAGGGACAGACAGGCAGACGGACAGGCAGACAGGCAGGCAGTCGGACACATATAGAACAATCAATTAGTCTACGAACAGATTCAACTAAACCTGGACTGGCAACCTCACCTATTGCCAGTGCACTTGTGCTCTGCTGTAACCCAGTCTGGAAGTGGTCACTGATGCATTGCCAGCTTTGATATGGGACCAAGCTCCACTCTGTTAGTGGTGCTGCGGTATCACATTGTTTTGTTTGTTCCAATAATTACAATTGGAAGAATTACCAGAGTGCATTTTAAAAAAAAATATATCATTTATTTTACATTTGGTCCGTATTTGTCAGCGAACAGATGTGTGCAAACGTGCATTTATACCTTACTGATTCCACACAATTCCGCTGACACACACCCACACACACGGACACACACACACACACACACACACACACACACACACACACATACAGACACACACATACACAGATACATGGACACACACACACACACACACACACACACACACACACACACACACACACACACACACACAGTATAGTATAGTTTCCCACCTCCTCTGGCCTGCTCAGCACGTGTCCCTCTGGTCCAGTGATTCCCATCTCCAGCATGCGTGCCTGCTCCTGTGGAACAGACAGACAGCAGAACCGTGTTCGTCCGAATTCACCCCAGCCTCTGGCACACACACACACATGCGTACACACCCTCATGCCCGCCCACCTTCACGCACGCACGCACACACACACACACACACACACACACACACACCAGCACCACAAACAGACATATGGCAGTATCTAACCCTGCATCAATAACACATTGCATGGAGAGATGCCTTGGCTGGGAGAAAGTGGTGAGTGGTTAACTGTTGTATGAAGGTTTTCACCCTAATATTCACCCTTGACAGCTTTGGGGTAACTTTGGGACATGATACTGGGGCTCAGACTGCGAGGAAGTAGGCTTTATAGTCCCACCAGACAGGTCCCAGACACTCTAAATCTCGGAAGGAATCAGAACCAGCTATTAAGGTTCACCCAGCTCCCTCCTAGGACCCTACAGTCAGTCCTAACTCAGAGTAACATAAACCGCATCCACACATTACTTGTCAGTGTCCTGCACTAACCCCTCTCAACCTCACCGTTTCCCTTTCCTTTTGACACAGTATCTATGGGAGTCCTTTTAGTCTGGGGGAACAGGACAATGTATGACTGGATGGTGATGCACTGTGATAAAGGTCAAAGGTTGAGCCAGGGAGGAGAGGAGGGGGGTGGTTGTTGTGACAGGTGGGTTACCTCGGCGATGATCTCTCCATTCTCAGCATGGACCTGCACAATGCCACCCATCTCTCCCAGGAAGGTAAAGATCTCATACAGCTGTAGAGACACATTCATAGAACAGAGTAGAAACATGAAACATTACACAGTAAGGTGAAAGGTCGCAGTCCACCCACATCAGATCACACATAGGAAGCCACACGATGTCTGCTATAATAAACTACCAATTACTGGGTGGTCACCATACATGACTAAACTAGCCTTGCGTGGGCTGCTCTAGTTTAAAATAGTCCAGCATTACCACAGTGCCTCCATATAGGCCTCATAATTTGCAGACATGGTCATTTTTTCCATTGATTATAGTCTGGTGGGACTGTCATCCACGTGCTTGCCAAGCAGAGCCGAGCAGGGCTCACCAACATGGTATGTTGCTGTAGGCTATTTAGCATACTGTACCTCACTGTTGCTCATCTGGTAGAAGTCCTTATAGGCCATGTAGACCTGGAAAGAGTTCACACCTGAGAGAGAGAGAGAGAGAGAGGGAGAGAGAGAGAGAGAGAGAGAGAGAGAGAGAGAGAGAGAGAGAGAGAGAGAGAGAGACAGAGAGAGAGAGAGAGAGAGAGAGAGAGAGAGAGAGAGAGAGAGAGAGAGAGAGAAAAAAAAAGAGAGAGAGAAAGAGAGCGAGGTAAAGGGAGAGAAAAGAGAGAGAAAAAAGAGAGAGAGAAAGAGATAAAGAGAGAAAAACGTGAGAGATAGAGTGAGAGAGAGAGAAAAAAAAGAGAGAGAAAGAAAGAGAGAGGGATAAAGAGATAATAAAGAGAGAGATAGTGAGAGAGAGAGAGAGAGAGAAACAACACAAAGTGAGAACAGTCCTGTGATAATGACAGTTTATTCATGGAGCCCAACAAATGATTCCTCATCAGGCCTTTATGCCTTCAGCCAAAGTGACTGGAGTTCAGGGCCTGACTGTCATTACCAGAAAATGATCACAGTGAATTATTGGAATATTTTTTTTCATGGGTCAATTCATCCGGTAAGCAATGGGTTGCCAACTGGTGATATGACACGAAAATAAAATGTAATTCATTAATTCACCAAGAAGCCTGTCCTCTGCTCTCTGGACACTGTGGCTGTGTTGGGGCGGCCTAACGGGTCTGTCCACCCTGTCCTGTGGCTAAGTTATCTAGCTGGGCGTGAAACCACAGAGGGTCCCCTCAGCCCTCAAGAGGACCACACCCTCCTGCAGATGGACAGTGGTGTTTGGGTTTGGACAGGTATGGACCACAGATCCTGGGAGCGGACTGGACGCCTGTGGCTGGGGGACGGACTGAGATTATGGGCCAGAGAAAAGGAGGAGGAAGAGGAGGAGGAAACCACCACTGCTGATCGATTTTCATGGCTTCTGCCAGTAGTAACCCTGCTCATCTTGATTAGGTATAGTAGTGCTGTCTGTCTGTCTGCCTTTCTGTCTGTCCATCCATCCGACGGAACGTCCGTCTGTCTGCTCGATTCAGGGCTAGGACTGTAAACCCTTACACTGCAGCAGCGCTAAGGGACTTTCTCTAAGGAGGCTTAACTCTTTGTCTGGATCCAAAGAGGATTCCCAGTTGATCCTCACCTCTAAACTCAAAAGCATAATCCTCTCCATCCAGTTTATATTCAGACTGACAGATATTTGTGATAAACAGCACTCTGCCTAACCATTTGGTAGTGGATGAGTTTCCTCCCAAGCATACTGAAATCAAATCCACTTTAATTTCCATGTACTGGCTGACTGTCCCCTTGTTGGTGTGTGGCTGGTCATTACCTTTCTCCTTGAGCAGTGTGTCTACTTCCTGCTTGACGCTGTCATTCCAATGGGTGATGTCCACATGGAGGGAGTAGTCACAGCAGGTCTTTTCATCGGCCCAGCTCCTCCACTGCTCAAAGGCCTCAATCAGACTGTTGCCTGGCTCTGGGATCACATGGTCCACTGCAGGCAGGGAGGAAAGGAGGGAGCGTAGGAGAGAGAGAGAGAGAGAGAGAGAGAGTGAGAGAGAGAGAGAGAGAGAGAGAGAGAGAGAGAGACACAGACAGACAGACAGACAGACAGACAGACAGACAGACAGACAGGCAGACAGACAGAGTGAGTGACAAAGGGAGAGACAGGATGTTACTAGTGCTGCTTGTCCTGTTTGTGTTATATAACTCA